>NC_080195.1:18650673-19275673 GCF_030028045.1 Hippopotamus amphibius kiboko
TTGAAGTGAGGACACATTGGGATTGGTGGGTGAAGGAGAAGGAAATGAAGATGTTCTTCAAATGCTCTTTTTGAGATGTAAGCCCAGACTCCTTGCTGATCATTTCTAATCTGGTCCATCTACTCTGAAGTTATGCTAATTCCTTCAAGAAATTGACAAAGCTGTACATCAGTAGCCTTAATTTTTCAGAACTTTCATGAATTTGTACTTTGTGTCCTTATATATGTGTGTATGTGATGCTTTAAAAGGGAATTTCAAAGAGAAGAGGATGAATTAGGAACAGTTAGCTCATAGGTGTCAAAGCCCATCAGGCTTGTAGCATGTATTTTCCTCTGTGCTGTAGACATCTACAAAATCTATAGTTATACTGGCCTTATCAACTATATGAAACTGTAAGGCTCAAATGAAATAATCTATGTGCAAAAATTTCAGAGTTAGAGGTGCCATATAAAAGATTAGTATACTCTGCATCTGCTTGAGTTGTGGGACTCTGTCTTCCCTCCTTGACCCACTAAGATCTAGCACAGTGCAAGACTGAATTATATTTTCAAGCTTATCTTTAAGCAGCCTATGTAGAGATGGTAAGATCTTCTACCCATTAATTTTTGTGCCCTGTCACCAAGATAGGATAAAATTAAATCTCCTGTCATGAGTAATGAGGACTGAAATAAAGGGAATATGGACTATGGGAAATCCATAGAGACAAGTTATGCCTTTTTTCATGTTGGGAACATCTTGGTAATACCTCTCACCCCCCAATAAGGGTGTGAGGTAATCATGTTACCTTGTTTTTTTTTTTTTTTTTTTTTTTACACATAATAAAGGTTTAATCATACAGAGATTTATAGAATTATTTTGGAAGACATCACTTTAAATGATTATAATATTCAAAGTAAGCTCTAAAATAACATTTTGTACCATAATCCAAAAAGAAACATGTACCATAATGTTCACTGCAGCACTATTTACAATAGCCAGGACATGGAAACAACCTAAATGCCCATCAACAGATGACTGGATGAAGATGTGGCACATATATACAATGGAATATTACTCAGCCATAAAAAGGAATGAAATGGAGCTATATGTAATGAGGTGGATAGACCTAGAGACTGTCATACAGAGCAAAGTAAGCCAGAAAGAAAACAAATACCGTATGCTAACTCATATATATGGAATCTAAAAAAATGGTACCGATGAACCCAGTGATAGGGCAAGAATAAAGATGCAGATGCAGAGAATGGACTGGAGGACACGGGGTTGCAGGGGCAGGGGGGACTGGTGAAGGGGAAGCTGGGACAAGAGAGAGAGTAGCATAGGTATATATACACTACCAACTATAAAATAGATAGCTAGTGGGAAGTTGCTGCATAACAAAGGGAGATCAACTCGATGATTGGTGATGCCTTAGAGGGCCAGGACAGGGAGGGTGGGAGGGAGTCGTGGGAGGGAGTGGATATGGGGATATGTGTATAAATACAGCTGGTTCACTTTGGTGTACCTCCAAAGCTGCTACAAGAATGTAAAGCAATTATATTCCAATAAAGAGCTTAAAAAATATCATTTTGCAATGGTAGAATGTAAGACAATTATGAAGAAATATTTAAATGATAATATAGTCCATTGACAATTAGAGACAGTAGGAATGTGACAAAAGATACTACTAAACGTCCCCGAAGAATGTTAAAAATGGATTTCAGTATCTAGCGCAGTGATACTGAATTTTAAAACTTCTTAACACTAAATAATGGTAATATAGAGAAGGTTAAAAACTGCATTGAAACTTGCAAATATGAATACATGGGCAAATAAGAAATCTAAATCCATGCATTTTGAGGTGTGATAGGGCTGAAATTTGAAAGCAGCATATCGACACATCAAATATTGCAAGGGTGCTTCAAAAATAGTATTCCCTAAGTATCAAGCAACAGCCTTCTTTCCCAGAGGAATGGAAAGCGCATGCTCACACTTTCAGGAATCCGTCCTTTCATAAAGGAATCTAAAAATACATGCTAAATATAGAAATGCCTTCTTCCCTAGGGATCATAGAAACAGGTGTAGCTACATGATCGTAGGTGAAAATGAGGCACCAGAAATTAAAAAGCTTAAAAAGGAGAATGAATTTTTCTCATAATCACCTGAAAAGATGCTGACATAAAATCACCAGTGAAGATATTCTTCAAGGCTACTGTCCTTCTCATAGTCTTACACTAAATATGCTGTACCATACAGAAACTTCCATGCATTTGAAAAAGCAGTGAATTAGATAGGCATATCTTTTCTCTATTTAAAAACTATATAGTAAAATTTAAGAAGAATTTTCAAAAAAGTACTGAAAAACAATTAACCTCACACCCCCCCCCCCCCCCGCACCATTTAACTTGATTTCGTTTTTCTACATCAGTTTGAGTATCCTGATTTCTGCCCATTTTTCTCTTGCTTTCCACACTCATCAACCTCTTTACTCCTATACAAAGGCACAACAGGGTAAAAAAGGCACCTTCAAAAGCAATGCCTCTTTTCTATAAAAGAATTTTGCCTTTTTACCATTATGGATATTTCATTTATATATACATATGTATATATCTATAAATCTACCTTTTTGGTCATTATGTACCTAATTTAGACTCTGAAAGTCCTGACGACAGGATCATGTCTTTTTGAATAGCATTGGTTATAGGTTGCCAAAATTTTTTTTAAAGTTATATGCGTAATTTCTTTGCGTTCGTAAAATAAACACAAAATTTATCATTCTAACCATTCTAATGTGTATACTCAATGTATTAAATACATTACAATGTTGTTCAACAACCATCACTGTCTAGTTCCATAGTATTTGTCACCCCACTAAAACCATTGTGTAGTCACATCCCATCTTTCTCCTGCCTCCAACTTCTAACAACCACTCATCTGCTTTCTATGTCTATAGATTTTTGTTGTTGGCATCTCATATAAATGGAAGTATACAATGTGTGGCTTTTTATGTCTGAATCCTTTCATTTAACATCATGTTTTCAAGGTTCACATGTTTTAGCGTGTATCAGCAATTCATTCCTTGTTATGGCTGAGTAATGTTTCATTGCATGGATACACGCATGTTGTTTATCCATTCATCAGCTAATGGCCATTTGGGTTGTTCTCTCTGTTGACAGTTATAAATAGTGCTGCTTTGTACCTTCATGTACATATTTTTGTTTGGACATCTGTTTTCAGTTCTTTGGGGTGTATACCTAGGAGTGGAATTGCTGGGTCTTATGGTAATTATGTATTTAATTGATTGAGAAACCATTAAATTGTTTCCAAAAGTAGCTTATTCATTTGACATGCACACTAGTAATGTGTGAATGGGGGCTCCCACTTTTCCACATGTTGGCTAACACTTGTTTTTTTCTTTTTAAATTACAGCCTTTCTGGTAGGTGTGAAGTGGTATCTCATTTTGATTTTTGATGTAGCATTTGCCTAATAACTAATGACATATTGAGCATCTTTTCATGTGTTTGTTGGCTGGTTTTGTATCTCTGTCTTAATGTTTACTCAAGTCTTTGCCCACTGTATTAGATTCTTAGGACTCCTGCAACAAAGCTCACAAACTGTATGGCATAATACAACAGAAATTCATGGCCTCAATGTTCTGGAGGTTAGAAGTCTAAAATGAAGGTGTTGGCAGGGCCATGTTCCCCCTGAAATCTTCAGGGGACTCCTTCCTTGTCTCTTCTTAGTTTCTGGTGATTTGCTGGCAATCCTTAGCATTCTTTACCTTGTAGCTGCATCCTGCCAATCCTCCATATGGAATTCTCCCTTTGTCTGTCTTCATATAGTTGCCTTTGTCTAAGGGCACCAGTCTTATTCTATTTGGGGTCCACCCTATTACAGTATGACCTTACATTAACAAATTACATCGGCAGCAACTTTCCAAACCAGCCCTTCTGAGGTACTGTTCTGAAGACTTTCACATATCTTTCTTGGGTGGAACACAATTCAACCCACAATATCTTTTTTTTTTGTTAATAAATTTATTTATTTATTTATTTATTTATTTATTTATTTATTGGCTGTGTTGGGTCTTCGTTGCTGCACACGGTTTTCTCTAGTTGCGGCGAGTGGGGGCTACTCTTCCTTGTGGTGTGCAGGCTTCTCATTGCTGTGGCCTCTCTCGTTGCGGAGCACAGGCTCTAGGCGCATGGGCTTCAGTAGTTGCAGCACATGGGCTCAATAGTTGTGGCTCACGGGCTCTAAAGCACAGGCTCAATAGTTGTGGCGCTCTGTGGCATGTGGGATCTTCCTGGGGCAGGGCTCGAACCCGTGTCCCCTGCATTGGCAGGTGGATTCTTAACCACTGAGCCACCTAGGAAGCCCACAACATCTATTTTTAACTGGGACTTTATCTTTTTGTTGTTGACTTGTAAAATTTCTTTATATAGTCTAGATAGTAAATCCTTATCAGATTCAATATGTAGATTTTCTCTAATTCTGTGAATTGTCTTTTTACTCTCTTGAAAATGTCTTTTGCACAAAAATTTTTAATTTTGCTGAAGTCCAATTTATTTTCTTGCTTGTGTTTTTGGTGTCATATCCAAGAAACCATTGCCAAATCTAAGATCATGAAGATTTAACGTCTATGTTTCCTTCTAAGATTTCGAAGTTTTAGCTCTTACATTTAGGTCTTTGATCCATTTTGAGTCAGTTTTTTGTAAATGACATGAAGTAAGTCTCCAACTTCATTCTTTTGCCTGTGGGAATCCAGTTGTCCCATTATTACTTCTTGAAGAGACTATTCTTCCTTCATTGAAAGATCTTGGCACCCTTGTAAAAAATTAAAACAGAGACTATAGGTATATTTTGGGGCTCTCAGCTTGATAAAGGACATTTGTGAAAATACACAGGTAGCATCATCCTGAACAGCGAAAGACTTAAAGCTTTTCCTCTAAGGAACAATGAAATACCCCATGAAATCTTTATCCATTCATCCATCAGTGGGTACTTGGGTTGTTTCCATATCTTGCCTGTAGTAAATAGTGCTGTGATGAACATACATGTTCATGTATCTTTTCAAGTTAGTGGTTTTGTATCTTTGGATAAATACCCAAAAGTTGAATACCTGGATCATATAGTAGTTCTAGTCTTACTTTTCTGAGGAACCTCCATACCGTATTCCATAGTGGCTGCACCAATTTACATTCCCACTGACGATATACGAGGATTCCCTTTACTCCACATCCTCTCCAACGCTTGTTATTTCTCACCTTTTTTATAATAGCAATTCTAATGGGTGTGTGGTGATATCTTATTGTGGTTTTGATTTGCATTTTCCTAATAATTAGTGATGTTGAACATCTTTTCACGTGCCTGTTAGCCATCTGTGTCTTATTTGGAAAAATGTTTATTCAGATCTTCTGCCCATTTTTTTTGATTGAGTTGTTTGTTTTTTGTTATGAGTTCTTTATATATTTGGAATATTAACTCCTTATCAGATATGACTTGCAAATATCTTCTCCCATTTGGTAGGTCTTTTAATTTTGTTGATGATTTCCTTTACTGTGCAGAAGCTTTTAAATTTGATGTAGTCCCATTTGTTTATTTTTGCTTTTGTTTCCCTTGCCTGAGGAGACATATCCAGAAAGATATTGCTAAGACCTAAGTCAGAGAGCATACTGCCTATGTTTTCTTATAGGAATTTTATATGGTTTTAGGTCTTGTATTCATCTGTAATGCATTTTGAGTTAATATTTGTGTATGGTACAAAAAAATCATCATTTCCTTTTCATGTGGCTGTCCAGATTTTCAACACCATTTATTGAAGAGGTAATCCTTTCCACATTGTATGTTCTTTGTTCCTCTGTTGTAAATTAATTGTCCCTGTATGTCTGGGCTTATTTCTGGGCTTTCAGTTCTGTTCCATTGATGTTTATGTTTGTTTTTTTGTTTTGTTTTTGCCCATACCATGCTGTGTTGATTGCAATAGCTTTGTAGTATAATTTGCAATCAGGGAGCGTGATAGCTCCAGCTTTCTTTTTTCTCAGAATTCCTTTAGCTATTCAAGGTTCCCTACAAATTTTAGGATTTTTTGTTTTATTTCTGTAAAAAATGTCATTGGATATTGATAGGGATTTCAGAGTTTGTAGATTGTTTCAAGTAATATGGACATTTTAGTAATGTGAATTCTTCCAATTCATGAACATAAAATATCTTCCCGCTTCTCTGTGTTCTCAATTTCTTTCAACAGTGTCTTACAGTTTTTAGTGGACAGGTCTTTTTACCACCTTTGTCCAATTTATTTTATTCTTTTTCGCTGATTGTAAATAGGATTGTTTTCATAGTTTCTCTTTCACTGAGTTCATTGTTAGTGTATAGAAAAGCAACATCTTTTTGTATATTGATTTTTATACCTTGCAACTTTGTATTCATTATTTTTATTGGCTTTTTGGTGGAGTTTTTGTGGTTTTCCATATATAAGAGCATGTCATCTTTAGTGACAATTTTACTTTCTTTACAATTTCAGTGTTTATTTCTCAGTCTTGTCTAATTGGCCTGGCTAGGACTTCCAATACTATGTTGAATGAGAGTGGTGAGAGGTGGGCATCCTTGTCTTGTCCCTGATCTTAGAGGGATAGCTTTCAGGTTTTCATTGTTGACTGTGATAGCTGTGGGCTTGTCATATATGGCCTTTATTATGTTTAGGTATTCTTCTATACCTGTTGTGAGTTTTTTTTTTTAAATCATAAATAAGTGTTGAATCTTATCAAAGTTTTTCTGCATTACTGAGATGATCATATGCTTTTGTTTCATTTTGTTAATGTGGTGTATCATGTTGGTTGATTTGCAAATGTTGAACCATTCTTACATTCCTGGAATAAACCCCACTTGATCATGCTATATGATCTTTTAAATTTAATGTTGTGTTTTGTTTGCTAATATTTGGTTTAGGATTTTTGCATTGGCGTTGATGTCTGTGTTGTCCTTGTTTGGTTTTGGTATAAGGTAATGTTGGCCTTGGAAGATGAGTAGGAAGCATCCCCTCCTCTTCAATTTTCTGAAAGTGTTTGAGAAGGATTGTCTTTGAATGTTTGCTAGAGTTCACCTGTGAAGCTTTCTAATTTGGATTTTACTATTTGGGGAGCTTTTTCATTACTATTTCAATATCTTTACTAGTAATTGGTCTATTCAGGTTTTCTGTTCCTTCTTGATTTACTTTTGGAAGTTTGTATGATTCTAAGATTTTATCTATTTCTTCTGGGTTGTCTAATTTGTTGGTATGTAGTTCATAGTATTCTTCATAATCTTTCATGTTACTGTTGTATCCACTGTAATTTCTCCTCTACTGTTTCTGATTTTTATTTAGCTTAGCCTTCCCCCATTTTTTTCTTAGTCAGTCTAGCTAAAACTTTGTCAATTTCATCTTTTCAAATAACCAGCACTTAGTTTCACTGACCTTTTATACTGTAGGTTTAGTCTCTATTTCGTTAATTTCTGCTCTGATCTTTATTATTTCCTTCCTTCTAGTAACTCTGGGCTTTTGTTGTTGTTGTTTCAAATGACCCCTTTTTATTTTGTGAGTTTGTTACCGAATTGAAGTAGCTATAGCTATTTTTACAGCTTTTTTTCCCTTTAATTTTTATGCTATAATTAAATGTGTAACAACTTATCCTGATACAGAGTTTTGATTTTCGGATTCTTTCCACCTTCCACTTTACTCAAAGCTTTATGTACTTTTGCCTTTTCATTTCAGGTAGAACTGCCATTCAATACTTCTTTATAAGGCAGGTCTAGTGGAGATTAACTTCCTCAGCTTTTCTTCATCTGGTAAATCCTCTATTTCCCCTTCACATCTGAAGGATAACTTTGCTGGAAATAGTATTACTGGCTGACGGTTTTTCTTTCAGTATTTTGAGTCTGTCATTCCATTCTCTCCTGGCCTGTAGTATTTCTCTGGGAAATCAGCTGATAGCCTAATGGAGATTCCTTTGTAGGTTACTGTCTTTTTTTCTCTGGCTGCTTTTAAATTTCTTTCTATGCCACTGACTTTTGCCACTCGTAATGTGTACCAGAGAAGGTCTTTTTGTGTTGAGATAATTAGGTGTTCTCTTAGTTTCATGGATTTTGTATACAGTTACTTCCCCAGGATTGGGAATTTACCAGCTAATACTTCCTTAACTCTCTGCACTGTTCTCCTTCCTCTCTTTTCCTTCTGGTATATCCATTATCCTCATGCTGTCTTTCCTAATAGAGTCAAATAGTTTTCACAAAATTTCATTTTTACAAAATATTCTCTCTTCTTCTACCTGAATCATTTCTAGAGTTCTAGTGAAAGAGAAAATTCACAAACTCAAATTTCCAATGCTTTCAAAAAAGTTCTTCATCTCATTTACTGAGTTCTTCAGCTCCAGAATTTGGTTTTGTTTCTTTCTTTCTTTTTTTTTTTTTTTTTAGGGTTTCAGTCTCTTTGGTAAAGTGTTCTTTCTGCTCATTGATCTGATTCTTGATCTCACTGAACTGCCTTTCTGATTTTTCTGATTTAGCTTGTTTCTTCATGACAGTTATTTTGAATTCTCTCAGGTTGCAGTGTTCTGTGACTTTAAGTTTGGTTTCTGGAGAACTGTCATTTTCTTTCTGTGACACTATCTTACCATGGTTTTTCATGGTGCTTGGTGAGTTGTTCCTCTGCCTGCACATTCTGAAGTAGCAAATACCTTTGTTCTTTAGGTAAAGCTTGTCTTTTACTTTAATTCTAACAATTTAACAGGTTGGTAATAAGAGGCCTTTCTTTTGTTTTTCAGTAGGTGGCACTATAGCACAAGTTACCGCTTTCTTTTACCTGGACTGGCTCTGGCTATATGAGAATCAGTACTTTTTATTTCATGGTGTCTACTTCATGGTGTCTGAAGGTCTCTTAGGCCTCATAGGCTCTACTCATTTTTCTTTCATTCTTTTTGTTTTGTTTTTGTTCCTCAGACTGGATCATTTCAATTGCCCTAGCTTCAAGTTCACTGATTCTTACATCTGTCTGTTCTGCTGTGAGTCCCCCTAATGAATTTCTCAATTCAATTATAGTATTTTTTAGCTTCATAGTTTGTATTTGATTCCTTTTATAATTTCTTTTACTTTACTGATAGTCTCTATTTGAGATATTGTTCACCTTGTTTCCTTTAGTTGTTGATGGTTTCATTTAGCTGAGTATATTAAAGACAGTTATAGTCTTTATCTAGTAAGTCCATGTCTGTGCTTCCTCAAGGATAATTTTCTGCTAAATTTCTTCTTTTCTGTGAATAGACTACGTTCTCTTGTATGCTTTTATTTCTTGAAACTGGTCATTCTGAGTACTATAATATGCAACTCTGGAAATTGAATTCTGCTCCCTCTTCAGAGTTTTTGTTGCTTGTTGTAGGTTGTAGTTCATGACTTTTCAAAATTGTTTTTGTAAAAACTGTATTTTTTATCTTGTGTGGCCTGTGAAGTTTCTATTTCATTAGCTTAGTGGTCAGCTTGTGGTATGACAGAGCTTTCCTTAAATTCCTAGAGACAAAAAGAAATACAAGGAAACAAAAGAAAATACTTTACTGGTCTTTGCAGATGCACTCTGTGTTGTGGTGTCCCTTCAGCACTTACCTAGGGTGTGTACAGCTCTGCTTTAGCCTTCACTTCCTGCTTGGGCTTGGGTGTAAAGATCAGCAAGAAGTAAAAGCTTAAGGTTGTCTCAGATTTTTCATGAGGGTTCATCCTGTCCTGGGTTATTGGCAGGTCTTTTTATATTCCTTACAATACGTGGTTGCTTCTCAAAGCTCTTATTCCCTGAAGTATGTCACGCCCCAGTTTTTCTCTCAGGCTTTCAGCTGTGTCTGTTGTTTGTTTGTTCCAGCTATTATCTTTTGCTCAGGCAGCAGCATGTTCACTTACCTTCAGAGTTTTAGAGAAACACCCTCTGTGTGTAGTCTCTTTGCTACCCTGAGTAACTTCTGAGTTGGGTGAAACAAAGGCAGGCCCCTTGTATCAGTTCTCCCAGGAGCCTCCAGACAGGTCAAAACACTGTTCCTTGGGAACAAGGTCTGTTCTGCGTCCTCCAGAACCAGGCATTCACACTAGGAGCACAGGCTACCCTTTTTAAGAGGCTGACTGGGGAGAAGGGTGGAGGAAGAGGAAGATGAAATACCATTAAGCTATCTCATCTGGGTTTCAGGTTTGTTTGTTTGCTGTTTTCTTTTTAGCATTTACTTAGTTCTTGTAAGCCTTTAACTATTTTACAGACTTTCAATAAAATTGACTTATGCCAGTCTGCGGTGTTTCTATGGAGGGGGTAGGTCCCTAGAGTTTTTCATTCTGCCATTTTTGTTGACATATATGCATATTTTTAACGGAAGTAGATGCACCAACATTTGGGTGAATATGACATGATTTTCGTATTATAGTCTGAATATGTGATCTTTATTAAAACTTTGTGTGCTTACACTCTAGTTATGATATAAAAATTTGCATATATTTCAGAAATATAAATAGATAAAAAGAGTATGGGAAATTAAAAAATGACAGATGTGCATGAATTATATAAGGAAATTTAGGGGCTAATGTGTACATACTTGTACCCTCTGAGTGTAACTAGCTAGTATGCTCACCCTTTCCCACTATTAGAAAAAATACCATTAGATTATTGGTTAGAGCCAGTATAGCTGCCTGCTGGAGTATGAAAAACATCTTAATGTTTTAAACTTTGTGGACTCTGAGGAACATTAAGTCTCCAAGAGGCCACTCAAATGTTTTGTCCCTAGATGCTACAGCTAATGTGTTTGCCCCTGTCACCAGTCCTTCTTAAAACATGATGTTTAACCTCTTTGATCTCGGTATGTCATGCCTTATTTAGAATAACCACTCCCTTTAAGTACCCTTAAAGAGGTTCTCATAACAGCAAGAAAGGGAATACTTGGCAAGCTTTCTGGTCACAAGATCTCATCTTCCCAAATCACCATGCTTGCTGAATTGTGACTGACAAGGATATTACTCCATGTGCAAAAAAGAAATTACAGTAAACACACAGCACTACTGGGCTTACTCATGTGAATATCTAATGCAAGGAACAGTGTGCTATGGAAAATGGAACACTTTATTCATCAGATGTTATTATAGATGAAATTTTTATATTAAGATTTAAATGGAATTTCACTCCTTTAGATGGAATTTTATATTAAGATTTTTTTCTCTCCAACTGAGTAGGAAAGTTAATTCCTCTTATTCTAACTGGAGATTGTTAAACATACAATACGTTTTCAAGGGAGTCTTCCACACAGTGAATCTAGCTGAAGTGACGCTGGAGGATGTAACATATCATGTACAAATTAATTTTTCAATTTACATTATTTGGGAAAGGTAAAGATACATATTTTGTATGTGATTTTACACATGCTACATTCTAAAAGCAAATTACATTTTAGCCACTCTCTGTAGTTTTGCCTGTAGCACTTTCCCATAACAGCTTATTTTAAGGCAGATTTTTTCCTTTCCCTAATGCAATAATGTCTATAGAGAAGCAACATCTTTTTAAACTGAAATTCTGAAAAAAAAAAAGTTTTTATAGTTGGCATATTTTTAATATTCAGAGACATTTACAGAATATAGGCTAGAATTTTTTCTTTTAAAATTTTTTGTTATTATTTTTACTAATCTGGGATAGGGAAGTTCTCCTTACCTAAGTCACAGTGTCTGAGAATTCTCTATCTTTGGTCATGATTAAACATTATTAGGCTTTATACAGAGAGATTAGATGTGTGTTGTTAGTAAGAATTTTGAGCTTTAAGGGGACAAACATAAGTAACTGTAATTAACAGACATTTACTCAATGTAAAATTTGGCTTCAAACTCCAATTTTGATGTTTGTTCTGAATAAACTTTAGAAAATGGAAAAGTACTAGGCGGATTAAGATTTACAGGTCAAATGCTACCTAGGTGTAGACATTAAACAAATTATGATGATCACTCACAGCATTTTCCATAAATGCCATTCCAATACTGAATTTATCAATCTGTTAACAGGAATTAGGGGAATGAATGTGATTTTTAATAACAGATTTTGGGAATGTGAGATAAGGTTAACATAGTTCAGAAATTACTTCATAATTTTTGCTGAATATAATCATATTTTGAAAAGATAGCTTTCTTCCTGCTAGCGCACATGCTGCACTAGGATTTAACTTCATATACCCTTGTAGGCTTTTATATTTCCCATTCTTTACTGAATTTCATAGGTACAAAACAGGTAGGGTCACTGGATAGACACCTGGGTCCTGGTTTGAGACTACACAGCTAGAACTCTCAACTAACAAAGTTCTCCATGGTCTATTACTCAGATCTTAATGAAAATTAGATAACAAAGCCTAAAAAAAAAAGTTTACTTAGTTGACCAAATAACTGTGTTTCTAAGTCCTTCTTTAGGTAGCACCACAGAAAATAGAAATTCAGGTTTGAGAGTCTGAAAGCCCAGTTACAAGCTCTGTTTTTTCTTTGCAGCTTTCAGCTTCCAGTACTTGAATAAGTCAGATAAAATTTACACTTCCTGTCTAAATTCCTGTCTGATTTACAGGATTGGTGTGAAGAAAAAAATACCATAACATATGGGGAAGTGCTTTATAAACTAAAATACAATATACAAACATAATGGTTACACTCCTATACTGGATTTTCAAGAAAGCTTCATTGAGTCACTCATATTAGGGTAACTAATCTCTATCTAGGTCTGGGAATAAGATTTTGATGAGAAGCTTCTTCCATGTAACACAAGGGGAAAATGTCCATAGTGGATTAGTTTTGTGGCTGTAAATCTGGATTCTTGGGTGACACTTCTAAAGGTGGAGAATTAATTCCTAGTTCTGGGGTGTTGCTTTCGTCTCCTGACGCCTTGAGACATGTTGATTTAGTCATGTTCACTTTATGTCCTGGGAAGGACCTTCATGTCCCAGGGTAGGCATTCAAGTACGACTGATCCAGGCCCCTGTCCTATCTCCTTTATCTAGTTACAATGAATAAGAACAGAAGGCTGTTTGTAACCATGCACGTCCTTTATACTGAAACTGCAGAAAGAAGAGTTTTTTAGTACATGACATATTTTCATGCATACACCTATCTCTGTACAATCCCAAGAATTGTTTAAGATACATTTCATAGGTTTCCTTTACTAACATTATGGTTTTCTTTACTAACGAGTGAACAGTTTAAAAGCATGAATTCATAATTACATTGTCACTTATTTCAATCTATAGCATACACTGAATGTAATATGCTTGAGAAACACTTCGATGTTGCCTTTGAAACTTCCGTATTAAATTTAACCATCCATGTCTATAAATTAAGTTTACTAGGAAAACGCACATTTAAAAAAACTGTACAATAAACAGCTGGATTATCACAATTAGCAAGGAAATGAACTCAAGAATTCGAACTAGTATGTCAGGAACACTCTGTCTTCACGGTAAACATTCACTTTATGCAAATCCCACTTGGCTTCATTTAATTAAAAAGCTGAAAAAGAAAGAAAATTCTGTGCTGAAAATAAAGAAAACACACGTGCTTTTTATTCCATTCTAAATTAGTACATGTAAATATGAAATAAAAATGTCATAGTTATGTTAATTCACCTCATTCTATGTTTTATATCAGGGCAATTCCTCTGAACTAGTTCCTGTAATGGGATCAGGCTTGTGGTGAGAAAAGGTCAGGGGTGGAAGCAGATGCTGATAAGAACTTGGACTTATGGTGTTTAAGTTTGGTAACTTTTTTTTTTTAATGGTTGATTAATAAGGTGTTTGTTTCAGGTGTACAGCAAGGTGATTCAACAATACATATACATGTATCTGTTCTTTTTCAAATTCTTTTCCCATTTAAGTTATTACAGAATACTGAGCAGAAAACCCTATGCTATATAGTAGGTCCTTGTTGGTTATCTATTTTAAATATAGCAGTGTGTACATTTGATCCCAGACTCCCAATGGGTAACTTCTGTGAGCCATTCTCATTGTTAGCTAGACCATTAGTTAAATCAGCATTTAAACTGACAGTGTAGGGGCAAAAAAGGGAATGGATTAAAACACATAATTGGAGTGGGTCATTTCAATGTCCTAAATAAACAAAATATTTTTTCTGGTTATTTAATCTATTATGCATTTACTTAAAATAACTAAAGACATTAAAAAATTTTATAATTTCATTATATCAGCCAAAAAGAGTGTACTAAAAATCATAATAAAAACATCATCAGATTCTGATGAAAGAACACAAATAGATGTTTGTGCATAGAGAAATACAAGTATGAAGTAACTGTTTTTCCTTTTTTAACTTCCCTAAGCAAAACTTTAACCTATAAAAAGAAATTTAAGTTTGTAAAATCGTAAGTCAATTTAAGTAACATTCATTAAGCTTTTGTTGGCTGTTTGTATCTTTCTGCTAACAGGTAGCAACTTTTTTTTTTTTATTAATTCTTGACAACATAACTTTAGGACAACCAGAGATGAACCAATTCTTAACTAAATTTAAAAATATATATATATATATATTAATGGTTACTATAGTTGAAAAGCCATGTAGTTGGGAAACTGTTCAAACTAGTAAGTTTAATACTTGAACATTTAAATTATAATATCCTAGGCATATGTTACTTCGTCTTTCTGAACCTCGGTTTCCTCATTAGTGAAAAGAAAACTTGTTTTGGATGGTCTCCAAAGTTCTTTCCAGTGCTAATATTTTATAATCCTGGTGATACTATATGCTAAAAGTAAATATATATATACACATATATATTATAAAACATTATATAAATATTTAAACTTAAAATATTTTAAATGCATGTTATCTATATTGGTTTACATTATTATAATAAAGTAATTATTCAATACAAAGTAAACTTTTTATCACTCTGTTTCCAAGGAATTACTAAGTTACAAGATAGAAATCACGTGCTGACATCTAGATGCAACAAGACATTGCTTCTATTTTTTTGAGATAACAAGCTATGAGTTAAGTACTGCAAGGGTAACCGCTGCCAGGAAGAAGAGTCAGCAGCAGAATTCCTCAGAGCAGTAAGAGAGAGGTGCTGCTCAAGCCACGTAGTCCTTAAAAATATGATGGCAAAGCGGGTATATAGTCACGTGCAGAGGAACGCTTCGGCTTTCTCTGTCCTCAACTGTAAGACTGCCCTAAAGATAAAGCTAACTGAAGAATAAAGGTTAATGAAAAAAGAAAACTTGATCATAAAATATTTAAGACTGTAATTAAAGTTGAAAAACTTACAACTTAAAAAAAAAAACCTTGAGAATTTATAGTTTTTTATTTTTTGTGTGTGGAAAATAGTCTGAAAATTTCAAGCTATGGGATACTAAAGCTCACCTTTTAGCACTGCTAAAAATATTACCATCACAAAAGCAAGGACAGTAATATGCCCCTTTATGGTCATTTTATATTTGTTAACTTTCTGGTGCTGGAAAGGTTAAAAAGGTTCTGCCACTTTTATATGTTGCTACAGTCACAGAGTAAAAGGCTCTTTGTATTTTCTTAATATTAAAATAGACTAAGAATCCTTAGTTACCAAGTTATTTGTTTATGCCAGGGGTTTTTCCAAACTGAAATATTTTTAGAAAACTGTTAAAAATAACCTTTTGTTTATATATTATTATGAAATGAGAAATACATATTTAATCTTGAACTGATCATTCTATTGCACTACAATAAAAGATTAACCTAGCAGAGTACTACCTAATTTATATTTAAAATAATCTTTCTCATAAAGAGTCATAAGCATTTGTTCAAGACACTGGAAATACTTGAGACACAAAAATGTCAAATATTTTGTTAAAATATTTCTTAGAAAAGTATGAACTATTCTCTAGGTAATCATTTAATAGTTCATGTTTGATTTTTTTCATTATATAAATGTCCAAGGTGTGTTCTAGTATGAAAGTTTTACACTGATTTCATCACTTAAGAAATAAGTTCCCTCATTTCTATGTATCAGGGTCTGACATTTTTTTCCTCCTCTCACATTTACCTGTTTAATAATGTTGATGTATATCATCTAATGGTTCTCGTAGATGCATGTTTCTAATACTGTTTGGATATTATCTTTCCTATTAAGGCTTATCATAAAAACATATAAAATGATTTTGTATCATACTTAAAAACTGTTCAGTACTAAAAACTGAGTATATTCCTCTTATTTGGAATGTGTTTTTCAATGTTGCGGTCTGTTTCCTCAGAGGGAGAAACTGCCTTGGGTGCCACAATCAACTTGTGTCTGGACTTCTCTACACCCCCTGTCATGAATGATGAATCTCATTACAACTCATAGTAGTCTGTACATGCGTAACACTGACTACAGTGGCTGTCTTATTCTCACGTGAATACATGCATGGTCAACTCTAACTCAGGTAGCAGTATAAGATAGATGCTACTTAGCAAGGGTATTGACCTGTACCCAAGAACAACAGGTAGAGGCCAGGACCAGCCAAATATGCCCCAGAAGCTCCCCTTCTCCTAGCCTAAAGGGATGCAAATATTCCCTTCTAGTCTGTGTGACTTGATTATTGTTTAAAGTACATCAGGGATGCCGAGTGGCCTTCTGTATACAAAGAAGGGATGGGATGCAGATCTCAAAGCACTTCTCCCTTTAAGTCTGGCTCTCTCCTATCTGCTCCATCACAATAGCAAATATTCAGGATTTAGATAAAAATGTGGTCCTTCGCTTGCTGGGGAGTGATATTCCAAAAGTTCATAAACAAGCTTATTATTTGAAATCAAGCTTTCCTAGAGAAAGATTATTTAAAATAGTAATTATTTTCTCAAATTCAGCCCCCACCCCCAAAGTCAGCTTCAGTCAGTAGTCAACAAAGACTTATTGATCATCTGTTGTGTAGAAGAATATTATGACTAGAAGGGTGTTGCAAGAAAAGGAATGACAGAAAGTCATGGCCGTTATGTTTCCTCTCTAGAGGAGAGAGACCTGGATACAATGATGTGTAACTCAGTGACACACTTGGTAAGATGGCAAGTCCAAGTGTTAGGACAATTTAAACAAGGAAACGAAGAACTCTGGGAACAAATGAAATGAGGGGATGACAGCCTAAGCCAAAGGCGCTGCCTGAGGAAAGACACTATGAGAGTACTTTCTGTGCGCTCCTTATGGCTAAACCGAGAGTCAGCACACTGCCTGTGAAAAGGCTGAAAGTCAATATTTTAAACTATGTGGGCTGCAGGTCTCTGTTGAAACTACTAAATTAAGCCTCTCTAGTGCAAAAGTAGTTGAAGACAAGGCTTAAACAAACGAATCTGGCTCTGTGCCAATAAAACTCCATTCATGGGTGCTGAAGTTTAAATTTTATATAATTTTCATGTCACAATATTCCCTTTTCTCCAGGGGTTTAAAACTGTAAGAACCTTTCTTAGTGTATGTGGCACACAGAAAAATTGGCAGCGGGCTAGACTGGGCCCACAGGCAGGAGTTGGTTTAGAGCAGGGTTAGCATAGGGTACAGTGGAGACTGTGCTAGAAGAAGAAACAGATGGAACCACACTTTAATATAACCCTTCTCTAAGTTCAAAATATATACAAGTCAAACTGTTGACATCCCAACCTGAGTGTTGGGATTATAAAAAAAATTTATTCAGTGTCTTTATATTTTTCTAGAAGGAACATGTATTAACTTTTCCTTCTTTCTGGTTAGCCATCAATGGATTTTGATGAAGAAGCAGCATAATTTGTGCATATTTGAAAAAAAAAACTCTGCATTAGAGGAAGTGATGGCTTATTGACGGTAACATCTAAACACAGGGAGACAGATTAGGAGGCTAGGTGGCATTCTGGAAAAGATACCAAGTACATAAATTAAGCCAGCAGCCGTGGGGACAGAAAGTGATGGAGGTCAAACTGACTCCAAGGTTTCTATCTTGTATGATTTTAACAATAAGTGTCCTAGGGAAAATGGGCAGAAGAGGAGACACAGGTTTGGAGCAGAGATGAGCTTGGCTTTGGAGTTCAGGGTGAGGTGGCAATAAACGTGATACTGAGGTGTGGTTCTAAATCTAAGGAGAAAAGTCAGGATTTGACTTGTATATTGGGACTGAGAAGTAATCTAAGAGGAAAAATGAAGGTCCAGGGGTGTCATGTTACAAAATCCAGGGTATAACATGACCAAGAGGAGCTGGTTAACTGAAGTCCTAGGAAGGTTATAGGGGTTGCAGAATGCGAAGAGATTCCGGATTTGGTTATTGGGTGGCCACTGAGACCCATATTACATGTAAAACACGTTTCTTTTCTCTTCCTGTGAAATATCTGAACAGGCACCAAACAGTGGTTTGTCGTTTGTTTTGTTTGACTTCTCTTAGCATAATTAATTCACCTGTCCCCCAGTGTTTAAAAAAATCAGAATGTACGCGCTGCTCTTGAATGAATGAATTCTGTCCAATTGGGAGCGTGTTAAATTCTCTACAGCTGGACAGACTTTTTCGGTCTAACGTTCTCATCTCCTGTTCTCAAACTGGGAAAGAAGTCCGAGATCTCACGGTTATGTGATGGCACTTGGTTGCACAGAAATAACTTCTTGGATAAGGGGCAGCTGCTCTGATTGCATCTTGGAGACAAAAAAGTGCAGAAGGGAGGAAAAGCCTTGCCTCTTTACTCAGAACAAGGATAGGTCACTAGTGACTTCACTCCTGTTCCCCTGGGCTTGTAGTTGGCAGAACTGAATGATTCAGTGTCCTCAGGATTTTCTAACCTCTGTGTTCACAATTGTTCTAAGGGGATGCGAGGGAGAAGCACATTATGGCTGCCAGCCAGACCCCTTCAGCCAAAAGCCTTGGGGCTCTCTTCCTGGTAACAGAAAATTATTGAACCCGGAGAAGTCTTCAAGTCTGAAGTACATGATCTAAAATAAAGGCCTAAAGAAATGCAGGGCTTTATCAGGACTTGGGAAAGAGAACTTTGGGAATGGAAACCTTTCTACTGATACAGCTACAGTTACACAGGGTGAGAGCTGTCACGTCTAATGATTGCTAAGGCCGCTTCTCTACAGCCTACACGAGGAGGGCACTTTGGAAGAGTCTGGATAACATTATTATTATAACCAGGTGTGGTCAGAGACATGGATGCTAGGTCTGGGGGAAAAAAACCAATCAAGCTAGTATGTGGGGTAAGGTTGGGGGACAGGTAAAGAACAGAACTTGTAGATCACAGGCGCTTCCTACTCTTTCCCTCCTTTTTAGGGGGTTGCTGACTGGTAGAGTTTCTGCTGGAGTAAGAAAGTTGTATTTGCACAATGGAAATAACCCTCTAGAGCTTCACTTTGCTGTGTGTGTCTCTGCACTGACCATGTGTTCTGAGGTTTGAAGGATTCGCATGTGCAATGAAAAACAATCCTGGATTCTGAGTTTTCTATAAAAATTACTTTGGATTTATGTAGAGGTTCCTAGTGTCTATTTCTGAATTATCAAATGTTGATCTAAAAAATTAGTACGTGTTTAGAAGGCTTGTATTTTATTATTTTGGACATTAGGGCTTATTTGTTTATTAGTGGGAAAAAAGCATTTGACTAAATTTTTCCTTGGCGGAATTATATTTGTCAATTGTTTTGTTTTCCTCCGTAAAGTAATAAAACAGAATTAACCGAAAGGAATTATACTTTGTTTGAAGTGGAGGGCATATGCATGCATATGAATACTATTGTTTAACCATTGACAAACACTGTTTTTTAATTCCATGGGTCACAGCCTATTGCAGGAAATTGGTATCTGAGGACTTGTTCCTACAGCAGCTAAGTACAACAGCACAAGACTGGGATATGTGATCTCACAGTTCAAAGTTATCTTGCATTTGTAAAACAATAGTTTGCCACAACTTGTCTTACTTATGAGATAAATATTATGGTTGTTATCTGAAAGGTGAGGAAAACTGAGGCTCAGAGAAGATGAAAAGACTTGCCTGAGGTTACAGTTTTAAAGTGCCATGGTCCAAATCACATCTTCTCACTCAAAGTCCAGATCACTTTCCAATACACCACAGTGAAATACAACAATATGGAGAAAATAGTCCTTAAGATTCGAGGTCCATTTGTACAACAGCATTACAAAGATTTAGCACTGTATTCTTTATGTAGATAAGATAGGAGACACACAGTGGTGCCACTATAGCACTGCAGCTCTGCTCTGAATCACCTCTAAGTCTTTGGTCCTTTACGTCATTCTTCAAAGCTGGAACTCAGCATCAGAAAGGCAATCCCAGTGAAACTCTTATCAATGGTACATATTGTGGGTTGATCACCACACCATTTCTGTGTTTTCTACTTGTAAAGCTAAAGACGGTGTTTTACATTTTCCGTACAGATGAAAGGTCTACATCTAAGTAAGATGTAGGAATGAACGTGATACTGTTACATACTGTACGTCCTGGGAATTTTTGCCTTGCTGTGCTTGGTTCACTAGCACACGTTTCTCAGAATTCATTAGGAATGTCTTTCATGTCTGGCTAATATTCTGTGCTTTCCCTTACTGAGTGTTGATCCATTTTCTGCTCACCCTCTCTCAAAGTAACCAAAGACATCATGAATTACAAGTATCGTATTAAGACAATGGAATAGTTTCTATGTCCATTGTAAGCTTCATTAATACATATTTTTATTTATTTATTTTCTGATGCCAGCCAGCTCAGGATCAACTGAGGCTGCAATAAGTATCTTTAGAGCCCAGGTTTCTGGAATAATGTTTCCACACACCACACACACCTCTAGATGTGTGGAACAACCCGACAACTCCATGGGGTGTCATGGGGTGTGAATTCCATCTTCTGGAGTTGTGCAGTGTGGCAAAGCCATACTCTTCTCTCCACTATGTTTCTATCTTAATGGTTCCTGTTGTATTTACATAAGGAATAAATAAAAAATGTTTTTGAGTAAACATTCAATTAACAAGTACACGATGAGCACCTACTATGTGCACAACATTTCAGAGATATCAAAAAGGCATTTCCATGGACCTTCTCTAAAATACCTTACAATACTCTAAAATGAAAAGAACTTCAGCACACACAAGTTCCATATGAATACTTAATGAAAAACGTAATGTAGTAAGGTGATACTGAAATGGCTAGTACAGGCATGAGTGAAGTAATGACTCTTGAGAACCCACTACATTTCAGGCACTACAGATTGATTATATAATTTATCCCCTCAAAATTCTCAGATAGGTATTAATTATTATGGCAAGTTTACAGATGAAGAAACAAGCTTGACAAAGTTGTTATCCATCCCCATAAAAACACTACTGTTAGAGGTGAGGAAAAATGAGACTCAGAAGTTAAGTAACTCGAAGTCCCAAAGTTAGTGAAGAGAGAATGGGAGAGTCAAACTTGGATCCGTGTGACTGCAGAGACAGAGTTCTTAACTAACATACAGAATTATTATTATTATTTTTTACTAGATCATCGGTTTATTATAAAAGGAGCTAACTCAGCTATAGCCAGGTGGGACAGGCAGAGGGTGAGACATGGGGAGGGGGCAGGAGGCCCCCACACCCTCTCCAGGCTGCCCGTCTCCCCAAATCTCTGTAACAAACAGAATCATATGCTGAATTTGAACTCGGGTCTTGTGATTCTAAATATTATTTTTCCATTATACCATACTACCTCTCTAAGACAGCTAAAGAGTCATAAACAGGAAGCATAGTGATAGAATTAGTAGGGAATGTTTCATGCTATTTTCCTACTAAAATAAAGACTTGATGTGTCAAATAGTTTTATAGAATTTTTTTGAAGAAAAGTTTTGAATCAAAGTGTGTCAGTGGCAAACAGTGGGAAAGTAACGACCCATAATGGAAGACTCTCACGTGTGACCACTAGGCACTTTGCTCTTCTTAGAAAATGGAATAAGCCCTAAAGTTAATCTTTATTTAATACCTAAAATGAATTCATTGCTACCACTACAATAAAATTCCTTTTTCTGAACTATGGCTCAGACGGTAGTTAGATCAAATTCTTAATAATCTTTGATATTTCACTGATAATTTCAGTTGATTCAATTAACTTCATCAAAAGGTTCAGGGAAAATCTGTTCTTCACCCAACTGAATCATGCAAATAAAAAAACAATAGTTGCCAATCCCAAACTTCCTAACAACAACAACAACAACAAAACAGACAAAAAAATTATAAATTACTATATTGTACACCTGTAACCTATATGATATTGTACATCAACTATACATCAATAACAAAGTGAAAAAATATAAAAAGAAAAAACAGAACACCCCACACAACCGTTGCTTAATATATAGCATAAAAAAATCCTGTTTAGGAAAATGATATATAAATGTGTAAAATCTTTGTCAGAACTAATAATAATTAGCATCAAATAGTTACTGAGTAATTAACACTTTGTGCCATTTACTAAGGACTAGGCAGTGTGCTAAGTGACTGAGTCATGTAATCTTTAGAAATGTAATCTTTAGAAATGTCAAAGTATGTAAATATTTCCCATTTACAAATGAGAAAACCAGTTATTGAGCTAGTAACAGGTAGATCAGGGATTTACATGAGGGAAGTTCACTTACTGAAACTTGAGATGACCTGGGAGAATTTAGTGATGGCAATGAAACATGTCCACACTGTAGGAAAGAACCCTTAAGACTAAAATGTGGGTAAGATTTAAGGAAATACGGTAAACATGTAACAGATTTTATACCTTTCAGCAAGTACACAGATCAACAACAAAAAGCAACTGTGTGAAGTGCTAAGAAAACAAGAGGCACATAAACATTTAAGGTTTTGTGAGGTTTAAAATAAAAATGAAAAGCAGAAAGATCTTTCCATATAGAAGATGTTATGGGGATAAATGTCTAAATACAGCTGATTCACTTAGGTGTACCTCAAAAACTGGTACAAGAGTGTAAAGCAATTATATTCCAATAAAGAGCTTAAAAAAATAAAAAAATATAAAACTGCGAGAAAGAAAGAAGATATTAAAGGTTGTAGATCAGACAATTTAAAATTGTGAGGAAATAAGAAATTAGTTTAAAAATATTTCTGCACATAGTTCTGTGCATCAGTGGCATTTCTTGGTACAAAAGTTACAATTCACAAACTTAAAAACACAGATATCGAAGGCCACCAAAGCCTGGGGTGTTACACCCGAGACAGTCCTTTGGCGTTGGAGCCCCTGTCTAAAGGCGTTTTTCAGTTAGTGGATGGTGTTATGTGCAAACGTGCATTTTGAGTAAAGGACATCTTGTGTCTTTGCCAAAGTACCAGTATTATCTAATGCAGGTAGAACTGGGAGGTTCTTTTCATTCTTTTCGAAGAAAACTGTTTGTCCTGGCAGCTCATCTCACATTTAAGGAAATGGTCTTGGTTGAGAAAGTATTCTCCTTTTTTTCCCAAGCCTACTTCACTGTATGTCTGGAACAAAGGATTGGATCGGTTTAGCTCTTTATCACCAGGGTTTATGGTTCATTATAAAAGGCACTCACTCTCTTTGAAGATGCACATTCACAATGTCTTTTCAGAAGTACTTAGGCCAGGACATATGGAATATGGAATACCTTTCCTCTTGCTGTAATGATGGTGTCCAGTATCTCATTTTCTCATTCCCTACAAACTACCTGTTTCTGATAGGAGCTAGGTTTGGTTTGTTTTTTATCAAATATTATCACGCTGGTGCCACAGATATATGCTTCTGGGAGTGCATTCCTTCAGAATGTGATACTATGTTCATAACTGACCAAGCCTCTCCCACAGGATAATTCAGTGCGAAAGATCTCTTTTTCTTTTTTATTAACATCTCATCGTTCAACTAGTCCCAGAATTATTTCTCTCATCCTTTCTTTGATTTATTCCCTTTCTCACTCTGGCTTTTGCCATCCCTTTGCTTTTTCTGCAGTGAACTGGTTGGACAGATATTTTTTTCGCTGTACTGCCAGGTTTCTAGAATTTAGCTCAGGGTTTATCCAAATCTCTGCTGTACATACTCTCTCGAGTCCTTCTGGCAGGAGCTGCTCTTGATGTTAACCACCTATTTATTATCATAATCATTCATAACAAACCTAATAAACTTTCTGAGAAAAAACCTTATTGTGAAGGAAAATGATGCAGGGGATTAAAAACAAACCCCAAAGCATATCTAGCATTACTAAGGTGACTCTGGCGTATATCCACGTGTTAGACTAGTAAGAGAATAAAACTTTTCAGATCAAAGTTGTTTGCTCACAGCGCTCCCCTCTACCATGTTCTGTTCGCTCAGAGGGATGCGGCAACGGTAAAGGAGGGAACACCTGTAGCCTGTCCTCTCCTGCTTAGGAGAATCTGATGACGAATGACTGGAGAGGGCTGATCTAGGAGGCCTAGAAGGATTTATGGAAGCTTGATGACAGTGCACCACTACATCCAGGAAAAAGACAGGATGCAGAAAAGCAGATGCAAAGAGAAGTTCTTAAGAGGCTGCAGGGAACTATTAGGAAGCTTGGAAGTGATCTGGGGAGAGATGAGTAACTGAGAGGATGAGTTCAATCAGGCAGTGGAGGGACTGGATGGCCGCGTCCTGCCGCAGCACAGCAGGTGGCAGAGCTTGCGAGAGCGGACGCCACAGCCAGGATCCTGCCTTCACGTCACCGTAATGACGTGTCGTGCTCTTCAGTGCACCGGGTTTCCCAGGCTTTTTTGCTGGGCTCTATTCTGATTCTGCTTCTTGGCAGCTCCTTCTTAGGGATTTTCATCTAAACTATGTCAGATTTCACATTCACAAACCACTCTTGGGCGTGATTTCCATCTGACTTCTTACAAGAGGTTTCATCTCTACTTCCAGCCCCATGAGGCCAGCTGACAGCAAGCCCCGTCCCTGTTTAGCCCGGTGGGCATCTGACAAGCAATGGTTGACGCTACACTAATAGAGAAATAAAATAAGGGTGTCCCTGGTGGCGCAGTGGTTAAGAATCCACCTGCCAATGCAGGGGACACGGGTTCGAGCCCTGGCCCGGGAAGATCCCACATGCTGCGGAGCAACGAAGCCCGTGAGCCACAACTACTGAGCCCGTGCTCTAGAGCCCGCAAGCCACAACTATTGAGCCCATGGGCCGCAACTACTGAAGCCCACGTGCCTAGAGCCCGTGCTCTGCAACAAGAGAAGGCACAGCAATGAGAAGCCCACGCACTGCAAGGAAGAGTAGCCCCCGCTCTCCACAACTAGAGAAAGCCCACACGCAGCAATGAAGACCCAACGCAGCCAATAAATAAATAAATTTATAACAAAAATAGAAATAGAAGTAAAATAAGCATATACTCTGGTTCAGGAGCTTGTACTATGAATGTCTAGGGTGAGGCCTAGAATATGTATTTCGAAAAGTTTGCCAGGTGATTTACATGTCCACTCCTGGTAAAGAAACAGAGGATTACAGATTTTTACTACTATACGACAATTACTCCTTGGGAAAAAAGTACAAACTGAAACTCTTCATATCATAACAAAAACAGTACTGTCAAATGTAACATTACTCTGTGGAACTAGTAAAAACTTAACTTTTCTCTGCTTGTTCTAACAGCAATATAATGACTAGGAAGACACAGATAAGGAATGATATTCTTCTTAGATTAGGTGCTCTGATATATAAGGAAAGGTGGAATTTGCTCCTTACCTTCCCCCATTTTCTGACTGTCAACTAAATAGGTTTTCAGAATCACACAACATCCCTTACTACACTTTACCGTGTATAAAAACAGACACCTTTCATTGACCTTGTAAGTGCTGTAGGTTGAAATGAATTCAAGTGTTTTTGGCACACTGAATAAAAACTTTAATAGAAATACTCTTCTACAGGTTCCATTAACAGAACACATGCAAGTCAAAATAAGACTCCAATCATACAGAACTGTGATTCTCAATTTAGGGTGGGGGAAGAAGAAAAACATAAACTGCATCTTTCTTGGGCAAACTTAATCTTGGGTTGGTTGGTCTGATTTTACATTTTCAAGACCAAAATTAGACAGCCAGCCAATGGGAAGAATTAAATCAAGAAACTGGAGACTTTGCTTGCCTTTCTTATTACTCTTCTTGCCCTCAAAACTAATGTTTTTTAAAAATTCACACACACTGCAGGCAGGTTTTAAGGCAGATGGTCCCTTGGCTCAGATCTGATACTCACATTTCTTCCACTCCTTTAGTACATTTATTTTTAATGGGTGTGAGAAAGAAGAGAATTGGAAATGTGCCTCTGCCCGTATGAGAAAATACAGAGGTGGAGTTCACGTGTCTTACTCTTCCATTATAAGGCCGTAATCAGATCTGTCACGGGAATAGTTCTGTGCCCCAGAAAAAGCTATACGTTGCTGCCATCACCTGTGTAGAAACATTCTCTTAAAATAATTGCTAAAGTTTCCAAAATCTCTGAGAAAGGAAATACAGGACCTTTACTTCATTAGAGAGGAGGATGGGTTAAGCTATTAGAAGGATTCCTTAAAGAAAAAGGAAGTGGGATATTGATTCCCTCTGAGAGAAGCTGAGGGAGGAACGTGGTCAAGAAGTGAATCTACCTAATTGATGAGCTGGAAAATTCTCATCTGGCACGTCAGCTGTACCTTTAGTATGAGTATAGTTTGGTTATAACAACATCATTTCAGAATGAATTTTCAACCTCTTCCCCTTACCAACTATGAAAATATGTTGGTGAAAATCGTAGGAGATACTCATTATGACAACTTCTAGTGACCAGCGATTATTTTATCATTTAATTTTCCCTTTCAAGTTGATTTTCTTATTTGAAAAAGCTAAAACTTTGCAGAGATCAAAACGATGTGGTTTATTGGACACTGGACAGTAGATTATATGAGAAAAAAATTTTTGCAAATGAAGTAACAATCATGATGGATAGGCAAATCAAGATAAGAAGCAGTTTTGATAAATCCCACAAAGTTTAAAACCCATGCTGTTATATGTATATGTACATAAGCCATATGCATATAACATGTGTGTCTCAAGTGAAATGACGCTGTGCTCGGCAGCAGGAAACAGGCCTTGTATCTCCTTCATATAGTCTATGCTGAACACATGGCAGGTGCTCAAAAACTTGCTTAACAGAGTTTAAAGTCACTTGGCAAATAAGTTAGCTACTTTTTATTAATCCTTCAATATATGTTAACCATTGAAATTCTGTTTATGCTCTTAGTTAAAAATGAAAACATCCACATTAGTATAATGATATTACCTGTAAGGGTAGCCGTGGTACTTGGAACGAAATATTGAAAGTAGAAAACTGAAGAAGAAGACCACCAGGCCTAATCCCACTAGACAAATGACTAGAAAGAGACAGAAAAACTCCATTAGTCTAGACACATGCAACCCAAATGTTTCTATTTTTTAAATGCATTCAGTTGATTACAGTGTACTCACATGTGCTAGTTCACGGCACATACAGGTACAAACCAGATAATCATTATTTTCCACATTCTTCTCAATGAAAATATACTATTTGGATATGAAAACAACCAAAGTGACTGTTCTAAGTCTTCTGGTGGTTTTCTTCTCTTACAGAATTCCCAAGTACTAAAATGTCCCCAGAGGGATCAAAACAAAACACAACAAAATATGGGATAAGCCACAAGCAAGATTCTCAGCCCCTGTTTGTGAAGTGCTGGCTATATCAGTGGAGACATTTGCGTTATTAGAATGCGCACTATAATTTTATTTTCAGATGCCATGCAATATTTACAAAGAAAGGTAATTTCAGATTATTGGCTAGATTATTGCCTCAATGAAAGCCTGTTACTTATAAATAACAGTTCATCCCAGCGCACCGAAGGCCAGGAACAAAAGCTTGGGGTGGGAGAAACTATGAACTCTGACAGTCAAAGAGGGAGAAAGATCCCCCTAAATAGCTGGTGACAGTGTCAAGGTATTACTGTTTGTTTCACAAAGGAACACACGTGTATGTTACAGCAGAATGCGCTAGGCTGCAATCTAGGTTTTCATTATTGCTTTGTCCAAGGCAAAGTGACAATAGGTTTTCTTTTCCTGTTATGGTTAGGAGATTTAACTCTAAAGTAGATGACTAATCAAATATATATAATATATATATAATAAAAAACATGCAGATACATACATTGGATTTTTAATTAGATACACTGTTCTCAGTAAATTAAGTAAAACTGAAATGCTTAAAAATTTAAGCCAATTAAATGCAGGTATAGAATTAAATCCTTGGCATGAAAGAAAACAGGTATATTTAGAGAAACAGAAATTTATTTAAATCTGCTCTGTAAATAAGTAGAAATTAGTTCTCTTAATAAGAACTAAACATTTCTTAAGAATAAAACATTTGTGCAGTACTTGTAGCCTTTCATTAGTTTCAAGGAATTCTTTAAAAACAATGAAATAGCTAATATAATTAATTATAAAAGAAAGGGGAGGACAAAAGAAAAAGAGATTAAACATACTAAGAGAGAAGAAAACAAGGAAAATTAAAAAGTTCTATATGCTGCAATAGTAATGAAATACGATTTTTAAATTATTCTAGCGTATAAATTAGACTAGGTTTAATTACAACCCTGGAAACTGGGGAGTAGATAAAGGTATGGCACTGTCAAAACATGGTCCAGAAATCTGTCAGTTTTCCTTCAACTCTGCGGGAATACCATTCTCTCAGTTTCGAGAACATGCTGTAAAAATCCTAAGTGCTTAATAACGTTCAATTGCAGCCTCTGTGACATTTCATTTCAGGTAACACTCATGCAGGTGAACTTCAAATGAATATTGGCAGAAAATAAGGCAGAAAAACAGGTTGCTGAATACCTCCAAGTGTAAAACACCTTTTTTCCCTTAAACTATAGAGCGTCCAAGTATGACAGACACCAGCCACTAGACATAGCAACTTTGCTTATAATCTTAGTAAACCGAGAATGAATGCTATGATGCTTCTTTACTTTATACCTTCCTACGTTTGGTATTACCAAATACCTCTTCCTTTCCTCTTTTGTTTTTCTTCAGAAGCTAAGTAAAACACTTTATCACTTCCTTTGCTGCTTTTAGCAGCCTCATTTGACTGTGCTCGATGGGAAATGAGCCTCAAAATGTGATCAAGTAAAACAATATATTTACTTGATTCTATGCAGTGGAACAAAATAATGCTATTCAAGTACTCGCATGTGGGAGAGGACTCGAGAGAGCAGTTGGTAGTGACCCAACAAACCACTGCAGCCCGTACGAGATAACGTACGTAAGAAGAAAATGTTGTAACGACACACGCATTCTGACCTGGGCAATAATAATCACAGTACTTGTATTATATCAAAAATAAAAACCACACTGGAATCAAAAGGAAATAATTTAAAAATGTATTTCCCTTTCCCCACCCCTTCTCTCTCTCTGTCGCGCTCTCTCCCTCTCTCTCACACAGACACAGACACACACAAGGAAATAAACTGGCAGTGGGTGGGGGCTGGAGTGACTTTATATATATATATGTATGTATCTATCACAGATGTGAGATGGAAAAACTACGACATCTTTCTTACTACTTCAGTATGACAGGATACATGATAAATATATAAACATGTAAGAATTCATCCTTATAATCTTATTTGTCAGTCCCAAGAATATCACATCCTTTATTCAAAAGATAAATCATGAAATGATGTTCTGAACAATGCTTAACAAAGCAACGTGTTTATCGCTTCTGTAGGAAAAGGGTGTAGAGGGCATCCTGGCAAAACAAAGGGTAGACTACAGTGTCTATTAGAGGCAAAACATTTCAACATTTCCCATAAGGAAAATAAGTCTGGATTTTTATTTTAAACTTAGTAAATTATGAATCTTTTCCAGATGCTTAGGCTCCTCATACATACCTTCCGGGCTTTAAAAAGGGTTCAGAAATGCAGAGAATATTGAGAAAAATCTTAATGATAGGTTTGTGGAGGCATAATCCTGAACTCACACAGAGACTTTATATTAATTATAAAAAGATCTGTGGCAGGAAATACTGAATTTAAGGCTCTCTGTCCTTTCCGAACCTATGTTCTTCAGGTCCGAAGATTTTTCCCATGTGTTTTTCCCTTTTCCTGCCCAAAATATGTTACTTTATTAAAATGTATTTTTTTTCTACAGCTCCCTGAGAGGAATAATTCTGTCAAAGGATAAAACATAGTTACCTTGTTAAGACATAATGCTGGAACTTGGTAGAGTTGTAAATCTTGGAATATCATTGGAAAAGATGGTATCACGAAATGCCCCCTTTCTAAATGTTGTTAAAAAGAGGTTTTGGAAGTAATTGGAAGTATCATAATATTTCAGGGTACAAGACCTAGGCAGAAACTTCTCTGAGTCCATCCTTGAATGCATACCTGATTCTTGTGGTACAGGGAACATATCATTAGCCAATAAAACCTCTGAAGACTCTGCCGGCAGAATTTTCCACCTCTTGCTGTAGGCAGATGTGACTACCGAGACTTACAACTTCAGCAGAGATGAGTCAGAGCACCCCAGCAAGGGTGAATAATAGCTCTTCTCTATATCCAATCTCATGGAAAATCACCCAGTCCCATTTTGGAAGAAATATATTTTTAAGTATTTGCACACATACATCCAAGAAATAGAAAAAAGTAAGAAACACCACATCTGTCTTCAAACTGGAACATTTCTTTAGAAGTTCATTTACAAAGGACTTTTATCTATTTCCCATTTGATTTAAATGACGCTTAAGACTAAAACAAACTTACATAAATACCAACACAGAGACTTACTCCGTCTTTTTCCAACATCGCCTTTGGATGTTGCAGCTTCATTTAGAAGAACCATCCCCATGGTGATAGCAGCATCTATAGCAGTTGTCAAGGAAACAGTAGAAATAGATGCAAATAAAATCTATTAATTTTTCTGGATCTGAACACAATGTGTTCTGTCCCAGAATGATTAAATTACAGATGCACACCGAGTAAATGCAATTTATTCTCTTTCTATAACATAAAATTACTGTTCTTTGTGTATTTAAATATGCCTTAAGTTTTAGACTATATAACCTGAAACTTTAATTTGTGAGATTTTAAAGGTCTAGTTCTAAATGCTTTTAAATTCCAGGACTTTCATGGTGCATATGAATTATATACTCTCAAAACCTATAATGACATTCCATGTTATACATAAAGGTATACACTAGTTACAATTCAAATGACATTTCATTGGCAGTCATAGAAAATTAGAATATATTCAGCATAGAACCAACCAACCAACCATGGGTGGACGCCCAATGTATACAAGAGAAAAAGCCACTATTAGCCCCATGCAGTACTGTCCCCCTGCCCGACACACATATATACCACTAAACTTTTAGGAAGTCCACTGTAACACAGTTTGAAAACCTCTGAAATTTAGATAATTACTAAGTTCTTTGCATTTCAGTCATAGTCATGGCCTGAAAGGACAAGGTAAGAGAATGAATGTTTTGTACTAGCAGTATGTTAGTTTGTGGACTTTAGGGATTCATTATTCTTAAGGTGTTTTGGATAATTTACCGATATAAATTGCCTCGAGTCCAGAGTCATAGGAGGTTGCCAATAATAAAATGATAGAAAAATTAAAAGCTTGTATCGCTCAAACTGCTGATATACAAGAAATTTCGACTGCTTAACTTAATTCCCTGGACTAGACTGATAGGACTGACGAAGATCCTTAATAAGGAGTTAAATTAGGATTCTCCTTTCATCTTTCTCTGACAACACCCTTTTATATTCATGTGTAATTCTTTTTGTAAAAAGCTATTTCTTTATTTGGTTGTACTGAATCTTAGCTGCAGCAGGCAGGCTCCTTAGTTGCAGCACATGGGCTCCTTAGTTATGGCATGTGAACTCTTAATTGTGGCACGCATGTGGGATCTAGTTCCCTGACCTGGAATCAAACCCGGGCCCCCTGCATTAGGAGCACAGAGTCTTATCCATGTTACCACCAGGGAACTCCCTCACGTATTATCTCATCTATACATTTAAATGTACATATTCGATCTACTGAAAATTCATACAGAATTCTGGATTATTTTAACTATCACAAAAACATTTTTAATAAACATTCAAACTATAAATGACATTTAAACGTGATTTTATGTAGATAATATAAACAAAACAAATATTTATTTTATGATGCCATCTGCTGAGTAGCTTCCAAAATTCCTTTATACAATTGGGGAAAATGGCATTATTTTTCTTTCTGGAGAAAACAAATTTTAAAAATTAAATGCTTTAAAATTCTAATGAGTGTAAAGCCATATATTAAATATTCTCAGGGTAAAACTGAACACATGAACACCCAACGTGTACATTATATATATGTGTGTGTGTGTTATTAGCCCACAGACATAAATATGTACTTAGGGAAGACTTATTAAGCAAATTATATTTTATTGGATATTAACTATGGTCACTCAAGTGTAAGCTATCCCTGTTAACATATCTTCATACTACATACTATTTTTACTACTGTCCCTCTGTAAATTGCTACATTCTTATATTGAAAACTATGTGAACAACATGCTTCTCGTTTGATTGCTTTTGAACTTCATACAAACTCAAACAATGTTGTTACAAAATTGTAAGGTTTTCCTAAGAGTATACCACGTTACTGCTTCATCTTACTCATGGGCATTTGTTTCAAATTGTTTGCTATTATAAGTACTCCTACAAAGAATATCTTTTTATATGTACATGTGCAATATTGTTTTCTAGGGTCTACATCTAGAGGTAGAGTTTTTGAGAAGCTGGTATGTGTATTTTCAAATTTACTAGGTACAATCATATTCTGTAAAACAATCATATTCTCTAAAACAAGCAGTGTTAAGCATGTCTGTTTTTCGTACGTTGCACCAACATGATATTGTTGAGCTATTGATTTTATCAGATTATTGAGTGGGGATCTGTATCACTAGTGAGTCTGAGTATCTTTTGATATGTTAATTCTTTTTTGTTTAATCTTTTGTACAGTGTTTATTTGCCCATTTTTCCATAAACATATTTGCATTTTCTTATTAACTTAGAAGATGCTTCACTTTTTTCTGGATATGAATTGATTGAGGTGTTGCATATAGATTCTTCTACTTGTCTTTTAAATTGTTTAGGTATGCAGAAGGTTTTCATTTTAGTATGGTCAAAAATTATTATTCTTTTCCATTATGAGCTTTGGTTATTGTTTCTTGCTTATGAAATTAGTTCCTACCCCTAAGTCTTAGAAATACTCCCTAGCTTTTCTTACTTGAAGTGCACAATATTATGTTTGTTTCAGGTATAAAACATATTGTCTGGACATTTAAATACATTAAGAAATGATCACCACCTTAAGTCTAGTAACTATCTGATCCACACAAAGTTATTACGATATTACCAACCATACTCCTTATGTTGTGTATTATATCCCCATGACTATTTTAAAACTGTAAGTTTGTACTTCCTAATCTCCTTCCCCTATTTTGCCCAACCCATCACCCACCTTTCCTCTGGCAACCACACTGTTCTCTGTATCTATGAGCCTGTTTTTGATTTGTTCTATTTTGTTTGTTCATTTTTTAGATTCCACATACAAATGAGATCACATAAGCTATTTGTCTTTGATTTATTTCACATAGTATGATTCCCTTTAGATCCATCCATGCATGTTGTCACACATGGCAAGATTTCTTTTTATTTAATGGTTGAGTAATGCGCCACTGTGTGCGCCACATCTTCTTTATCCATTCATCTTTGATGGTCACTTTGGTTGCTTCCATTTCTTGGTTATAGTAAATAATGCTGCAGTGAACACAGAGGTGCAGACATCTTTCTGAATTAGTGTTTTTGTTCAGGTAAATATCCAGAAATAAAATTGCTGAATCATATGCTGGTTCTAGTTTTAATTTTTTTGAGGAACTTCCATACTGTTTTCCTTAGTGGCTGCACCACTAAGAAAAAACTTCCATTCCGTTTTGTCCACATCCTCGCCAACATTTGTTATTTGTAAACTTCTTCATGTTGGCCATATTGACAGGTGTGAGGTATTATCTTATTGTGGGTTTTTTTTGCACTTCCTTGATGATTAGTGATGTAGAGCATTTTCTCATGTGTCTGTTGGCCATCACATATCTTCCTTAGAAAAGAAGAGGTCCTCTTCAAGTCCTCTGCCCATTTTTTTTTTATAAATTTATTTATTTTATTGGCTGTGTTGGGTCTTTTTTGCTGTGCACGGGCTTTCTCTAGTTGCGGTGAGTGGGGGCTACTCTTCGTTGTGGTGCGTGGGCTTCTCATTGCTGTGGCTTCTCTCGTTGCAGAGCATGGGCTCTAGGTGCGTGGGCTTCAGTAGTTGCAGAACGTGGGCTCAATAATTGTGATTCGCAGGCTCTAAAGTGCAGGCTCAATAGTTGTGGTGCACGGGCTTAGTTGCTTCATGGCACGTGGGATCTTCCTGGAGCAGGGATCGAACCTGTGTCCCCTGCATTGGCAGGCGGATTCTCAACCACTGCGCCACCTAGGAAGCCCCCTCTGCCCATTTTTTAATTGTGTTGTTTGCTTTTTTGATACTGAGTTGTATGAATTCTTTGTGTATTAGGATATTAACCCTTAGGGGACACATGATTTGCAAATATCTTCTCCCATTCAGTAGGGTACCTTTTCAATTTGTTGAAGGCTTTTTTCAATGTGCGAAAAGCTTTTTAGTTTGATGTAGTCCCACTTGTTTATATTTGATTTTGTTTCCCTTGCCCGAGGAGACAGATCCAAAAAATTATTGCTAAGACCTATGTCAAAGAGCATACTGCCTATGTTTTCTTCTAGGAGTTTTATGGTTTTAGATCTTACCTTTAAGTCTTTAATCCATTTTGAGTTATTTTTTTGTATATTGTGTGAGAAAGTGGTCCAGTTTCATTCTTTTGCACGTAGCTGTCCAGTTTTCCCAACATCACGTATTAAAGGGGCTATCTTTTCCCCATTGTATATTCTTGCTTCTTTTGTTGTAGATTAATTAATTATAAGTGCATGGGTTTACTTCTGGGCTCCCTAGTCTGTTCCAGTATCTGTTGTGTCCGTTTTTGTGCTCATACTGTACTGTTTTTATTGGGGTTGGCCAAAAAGTTTATTCGGGTTTTCCCATAAGATGTTATGTTATGGAAAAACCCAAACAAACTTTTTGGCCAACCCAGCATTACCACAGCTTTTTAATACAGTCTGAAATCAAGGTGTATGATACCTCCAGCTTTGTTCTTCTTTCTCAAGATTGCTTTGGCTAATCAGGGTCTTTTGCAGTTCCATGCAAATTTTAGTATCATTTGTTCTAGTTCTGTGAAAAATGCCATTAGTGTTTTGAAAGGAATTACACTGAATCTGTAGACTCCTTGGGTAGTATGAACATGGAGCACTCTAATAGCTTTCCATCTTATGCTGAGCCCCAAGGCTGTACCTGGTTTGTACCCTGACCCACTTTCTATACTTCTCTACCTTCGATTGCTCTTACTCATGTCCTTGGTATTCTTCCAACAAGAGGAGCCCCTCCGCCTCAGGACCTTTGCACTTGCCTCAGGACCTTTGCACTTGTTTGAATGCTCTTCCCCCCCAACGTCCATGTAACTCACTCCCTCACCTCCTTCAGGTTTTTGCTCAAATGATGTCAGAGAAGCCTTCCTTGAACTCTGTACTTCTTTATCACGCTTTGTTTTTCTCTATTAACATCGTTTTTTAAAGACATTTTAGATTTTGTATATTTTTTTTTATTTACGTACTGTCTCTCTCCTGTCACTACAATGTTAGCCCCCAAAAGGTAGGAACTTTGTTCTGTTCACTATCTCACCCATTACCAACTACTCTTTGATGCAGATATTGTTAATATTATTGTTATTCTCGGTTTACAAGGAAGGAAACTGCAGCCACCAGAAAGGTCCAAATAACTTGTGCAAAGCCACAAAGCTGGTGAGCAAAAGCTGCAAACCAGAAGAACGTGGAAGAAATGAGGCAGGACGATGAAAGGGTTAGATGGAGGCCATGAGGAGCAAAGGAACAAAACAGCTAAAATGATCTTCACTTAATGTATGAGCATAAGATTTTATGTCTAGTGAAAATGCACATAAACAACATGATCTTATCCCTTTCAAAACAAATACTAAGACAAATACCAGGAAAAAAAGATAATAAAAAGTTAAAAGCAACTGTCTTGGGCTAGTGAGGTTGTGTGTTTTCTTCTATTATTCAAACCCTACATAGCAGCAGTTTGCAAAACTTTCCTGTAAAGGGCCAAAAAGTAAATATTTGAGGCTGTGCAAGCTGTATGGTGTATTGTTACTTCTCAACTCTGCTATCACAGTGCAAAGTAATCATAGACAATACACAAACGAATAGATGTGGCTGTGTTCCAATAAAACTTTATAAAAATAGCAGACAGGCTGGATTTGGCCCTCGCTGGTCCTAGTTTGCCAACCCTTGCTACAGAGGATCTAAGATGGTGCCAAAGATACTATAAACTATTTTGTCTGAGAGGAAGTTAGCTTTGCTCTTAATGTAAAAATAAAGAAATGAAACTTAGTAAGCTCTTGTACATATGAGCTTAAAGTAGGAATTTTAAAGCAAAGGGATTACTAGGTACAGATGTTATGTACAACCCCAAGACATATTTTATTAGAAAGCAGCCAGGACATGGAAACAACCTAGATGCCCGTCAACAGATGAATGGATAAAGAAGATGTGGCACATATATACAATGGAATATTACTCAGACATAAAAAGGAAGGAAATTGAACTATATGTCATGAGGTGGATAGACCTAGAGTCTGTCACACAGAGTGAAGTAAGCCAGAAAGAGAAAAACAAATACTGTATGCTAACACACATATATGGAATCTGAAGAAATGGTACTGATGAAACCAGTGACAGGCAAGAGTGGAGATACAGAAGTAGAGAATGGACTTGAGGACACGGGGCTGGGGTGAGGGGCAAAGGGGAAGTTGGGACGAGGTGAGACAGTAGCATAGACATATTTACACTCCCAGCTATAAAATTGATAGCTAGTGGGAAGTTGCTGTATAACAAAAGGAGATCAACTTCATGGGAGATGTCTTGGAGGGCCGGGACAGGGAGGGTGGGGGGGAGTGGCGGGAGGGAGGGGATATGGGGATATGTGTGCAGATGCAGCTGATTCGCTTTGGTGTACCTCAGAGATGAGTACAAGAGTGTAAAGCAAATATATTCCAATAAAGAGTTTAAAAAAAAAAAAGGCAGCAAGGTCAGGAACCAAGTGTGACTTTGTACTCAGAATGTTTCCTGCGAAAATGAATTTTCTAGGCTTTAACAAGGAATAAACGGTGAACCTGCTTTAAACTTGATGGTTGTAATTAAGATACCTGAATGAAACTAAAATGGCTTTTTTTTTTTTTAAAGTCACATTTAGGAATTTGTTATCTAGGATTATCTTTTTTTTAAGCTCTTTATTTAAAGCTAAAGATACTTTTAAACTTAAGGACTTTGAGTTTTGAGAATTATTTAGCTTAAGTTCTACTATATCAGTGAAAACAGTTTCGGCTAAAAGAGAGCCTACATAATACTTAACAACTGGGGGAAAAAATCACAATTGTAACAAACATTGTTAGATAAAGGACTGATTTATCTATTTATCTAAATAAGGAAGAAGCTTGAAGATTATTCGCCAGAGTTAATGTGTAGGTCTTCTTTCATTGGGTGGAAGGCTGAATGACTAACGAAAGCTCCTACAAATCTCTGAGAGATTCTATGTCTAATTCTGGAATGAGATGCTTTTCTGTCATTTAACTGATGGGTGTAACCATTTGACTATACCTTATTAAAGAGTCTCAACATTAAAAGAGAATAAGAGATGTAAATATATACTAGATAGATTACAGTGTTCCTGAGACTTTTTCTATCGTTCTGAGATTGCAAATGCCCATGCCCGCCTGCCCCCCCCACACACACCCTTGTTCTATTTCATGTATTACTTTGCACATTTGCGTTGATTAATATCATAGCAATATACGCTTCAACTACTGTGCACTCTCCAGCTTCTCTGCTTATCCTGTCGATCACCTTCTTACTGCTAAAGAAGTCAAAATATTGATATGATCCTGCATAAAACAGAAGCTGCTGTTTGTGTAAATTATATACAAAACCCAGAGGCAACGAGCATCCTACTGAACTGTTAACACATACATTTGCATTGCATTACAATCCATTCTCAACTGCACATGGGCTGGGTTTACTGCTGCTCCTGGGAAGAGAAGCAGGACTGTCCATTTAAAGATAAACGCGAACAAATGTTGGAAAAAAGTCAGCACATTATAGAAGACTTTGTCTTCTATCTAAATCTAAAATATATTCAACTTGCATCCTCATTAATTTTCTTCTATAGTATGTTTCTCCTTGAATATAACACATAAAAATAAAAGAAACATTTGCTCTCTATCACAGATGAAAACAAATCAGAGTAAAAATCATACTCTTTTGTAATAAATGGAAAACAAATGTTTTTCTCATAGGAAAAGCACATGTGATCTTTACAAGAATATATATTTTTAAATATTTTAAAACTGTTATTATTGCTAGTAAAAATCTGTCTTTTATATCAGAACTTTTACTTCCAATTGATATTTATCTCATGTCATCTTCTTGAGATCCCAGAACTAGAGCACGTGCAGAATCAGGGGTCGGTCAAGATTTGCATCCTTGACAGTAAAGCCAGTCCTGGAACTCAGGTGTCTTGTCTCCAACTGGCACATATGGCACATAGAACATATCTTGATGAATTCAGATCAGGTTGAAATTTCTTAACGAGGTATGGGAAGATAGTCATTACCCAACCAATTAACCTTTCATCAATCTGCCCTTCAGTTTGTGAATACTCTCTCATTTTATATTTTTGTGCCTGTTGTACCTTCCACTGGAATATTCTCACTCATTCTCCACCTAGGGAGAAATTCCTTTTCTACTGTATCAAAACCCAGCTGAAAAGTCAGTTCAACATCTCCAGGCATCAAGTTGCTCCTTCCAAGTGTTGATTATTGCGTCTGTCCTACCAGATTAAAATTATTTCTCTATCAGTCTACCTTCTTGCAAGCAGCAAATACATTACATTTGCGTTCAGGTGTTAAAACATAACTTAAAGCAATTAAAATATTTTACTTGGAAAAATGTAAAGGATTATATGAATTAGTCTTAGAAAGTTCATATATTCCTTTTTAAAATGTCATAACATTTTTTATTCCTTTTTAAAATAGTTTTCTCTCAAAGACTACTTAGGATTTTTCTCCCCCTCCCCTGCCACCCCAAATAGGGTACTGAAATAAAACACTACTAACAGGAAGAAAAATCTTATTTTTACTCAATGTGAATTTATAACCTATGACATCAAATGACTCCATATGTTCTTTCTTAGGTTTTTTCAATAAAATTTTGTACATAGCAATTGCATCTAATGATCTTGCTTACTAAATTAGGAAGAGAAAACCAAAAGGCAGAAATGTTCTCTAAAGCTAAACAAAAAGTAACCACTTGGAATTTACAGTTTTTTACATAAAGAGAAAAAATATACATGCAAAATTACAAAAAATGACATGGTACGTTTAAAGATATCAGTAAACTCTTCCGAGTAAAAGTAAAATCAGAAATTATCATATAATGGCTTCTGTTAAACTTTTACTGATAATTTTAATGAGTCCACTATTTTAAAGGACATTTTCTCTTTTCATAGATACCTGTAAATAAAAATAACAGGAGCAATAAAGCCACAAATAGTTACTAGTCAGAAAGAGAATAGGGGCTTTTTAAATTCTACATATTACTGTTAAAAATCTACACGGAAGACTTCATACTGTTCATGAAATTTCTTTGCATCCTAAATCTCAGCTTGATGTCAATGAGCCATGAAATCAAACCTTGGGGGATTCCTGCCATAAAATGGAATGATGGTCTCAACACACCTTTTCATTCCTTTTGCTAGGTATTCCTGATGTGTTTAATAGACTAGGTGCTTTGAATAAAGTATACTGCTAAAATGCTACAACATGGATTGAAATCAGATAGAAAAGAAAAAAAAATCTATACAAATAAGAACCAAAAAGTTACCTGCAATACATATTCCCCTCTTTTCTGCAGGTTCACTTTCTGTGGTTTCAGTTACCCACAGTCTAAAAACATCAAATGGAAAAGTCCAGAAATAACTCATAAGTTTTAAATTAAGATTTAAATGCCATTCTGAGCAACATGATGAAACCTCACACCTTCCTGCCCTATCCCATCCAGATGTGTCATCCCTTTGTCCAGAGTATCCACACTGTATTCACAACCCATTTATTAGTCACTTAGTAGCCATCTTGTTACCAGATCAACTGTCGTGAGATCACAGTGCTTGTATTCAAGTGACCCTTTTTTACTTAATGATGGCCTCAAAGCACAGAAGTAGTGATGCTGGCAGTTTGGATATTCTCTTACTGTGCCTAATCTATAAATTAACCTTTATCATAGCTATGTATGTACAGGAAAAAATATAGTGTATGTAGGATTCGGTACTATCTGCAGTTTCAGGCATCCACTAGGAGTCCTGGAACATTTCCTATGGATTGGGCAGGGGGACTACTGTATTGTGTTTTAACACAAATGTGTTTTACTTCATAAATTAATTTATATAATTAAAACATAAAGGAGTAAGTATTGCGTTATCCTTAATTTTTAATAAGGATGAGATGTTCCTAGAAACATATTTGCAAATATTTCATTTTCTCACCTACATTCTCTCTAATGTACAGAAACTATTAATCTCTTACCATATGAAAGCTGGAAAAGAGAAACCGGGTAGTTAACTAATCAAGATCAGAAAATTTGAGAATGGAAGTGGAAATACCTGCATTTAAGTAAACAATCTGAGACAAACTAGAGCAAAAAATATGCATCATAGTGGCTTCTTAATTGTGAAGCCATAAAGCACATGGGTAATTAAATAAATGCAAGGAATGGGCTACAGATACCCACAGTTCCACGAATGCGTTCAACTATGAGTAGCCAAGGGTGAAAGGAATAAAAATGTTGAGAACTGATACAGAGGAAGATGGCTGATGCCGTTCAGTGAGTTTCAAACAGACAGTGTTTAGTTCCCCTCTAGTAGAAAATGGAGTCTTATAATCTCATTTCAAGCTTCTTTTCCAAGTTCAAATCTTCAAAAGGTGTCACTTTACTATCTTGTTAATTACACATGGTTAATGGGTTCAGTGAATCTCGCTCCAGAAAAAATCATGCCATTGTGTTCCCAGTGTAACTTTTAGAATTCTGAGAAATATCAATACCCTAGGACTATGTTTTCGGGTTTTTTGTTTTGTTTCTGGTCATCTGCATCTTTGTCAAATGTTAAAGAATCAACCAGAAAATGTTTACACACAGTATCTGTGACCAGCAAAGTTCTGAGAGAGAAAGATGGGAAAATATAACGGGAAAAACCAAAGCCCTTAGTGAGTACTAGATGTTCTCTTTGTGCTATCTCACATTCCACAGAGAAGTGCTATGTAGGTAGTTTGCTAACCCTGGTTTTACAAGTGAGGAAGTTTGTGAGCTTCTTGAGAACTGGAAGCGCTTTTAAGTACCTGCCACCCCTTTCCTCCACTAGGGTTAATAGAAGGCTCGGTATATCCTGGTGCCTGATGCACTGGCCAGAACATATTATGCAAGTAGAAGAGAACTAAAGGTGGCAAATACATATTTACTGGTGGATTAAAGAATGCACTGTTAGAGCACAACAAAGTAATCAAATGCAAAAGCTTCAATGGTATTAAAAGGTAGTCTTTTCTATCCAGAATAAAATTAAAAACTTCATGATATCATGACTGACACTTATTCATGAAATCCTATAAATAATAATAATAAAATATTATATATAAAACCTGTACAACTGGTAGACCATAAAAACAAAACAAAACACAAAAAAACTGAATTCTAATCCTAGTTCTTCCTCCAACCTAAGGCAAGTCAATTAAATTTTGTGGGTTTTAGTTTTGCTAGCTATAAAATGAAATTTTGGCCTAGGTGAGTTCTAAGAATCCTCAAAGGTTTAAATAATTATGGTTACAGCAAATACTGGAGAATTTGGTCTGGACTGCTTCATTTGAATATGAATGTTAGTAACCAGGAGAGTAATTAAATTTTATAAATGACACTGTAAGGCACACTTTAAATCCTGATGTGTTCAACACTAAATTTAACATACAAATGTTTCCCCAGGACTCACACAAATGTCAATATTCCTCCAAAGTACAACTGTTTGCCCAAAAAGTAACCTTACTTCATTCTAGTAATATTTAGTTTGTTTTTAGGTACATGATCCTTACCTCTTTCCTGTCCTGCTATCTTCTTTACCCTTGTACCTCTAAATCATAAATTGTACGGTATTATCTAATTCATAACATTTAGTTTGCTATGTTCCAAAAAGATGTCTAATTATCCTAAATCTCCCTCTTCTCACTTACTATGACATTTAAGGGCACCAGTACTAAGATAATTTTTTTATCCTGCTTTTTATATTATAGGACACTTTTTTCTCCCCATTAAGATCCTAAAGGGTAAAACCATTACAAATCTCACAAAAAAACTCTAGCCAGAGATAATCAATGCAGAGCAAAAGCTATACTTCAAAATTCAATAGTCAGTTAAAAAAAAAAAAGAAAATTATAGCCTATTAATGGTTCAGAATTTTAAAAATTACATTGTAAGAGAAAATAATTAGCATAAGAATTAGGAAATTAGTCACATGGTAAAGTTTAAAATTTAATGTCTTAAGAGTCTTGATATTTGTTAGAAAAAAATCAATTTGATAGCATGCAGCTTTGCTTTGTCCTTTTCAATCCATCAGTGTTTTAAAGGATACTTAGTACCAGAATAATGTGTGACTCTGCCACGAATTGAGCCTGGCTGCTCCCATGAATGTAGCTCTATAAAACAAGACAAAGAAGCAAAAATTACAATCTGGGGAAAGCAGATTTTTGGTAGTTCTTTTCTTTGTATTGTATAGTTTTATGCCTTGAAGATAAACAATGGATGAATCTATGAATTAAGCCCCTGTTTATAGTTTTTGAATAAAATAATTATTAGTTATTTTTGAATAAAATAATTATCAGTTAACTAGAAATAAGAGATGAAAATGTTGGTTGCTTATGTAACTGTAAGCTGTAGAAAGCAACCTAATAGCAGAAGCAAACTTAATATAAGTTGTTAAAAGGTTTACCACAAACACATACACACAACGTAATGATTCTTCCAGAGTGACTGTAAAATGTACTTAATAGAACATAAGGTACAAATGAGAGCAACTAAGTTTAATGACTCTCCATCCTTCAAAGTAAGTAAAAAATGATCTATTAAAGTTATATGACTTTCCCACATTATCAAAGTTTTAAAAATAAGGAGATAGCTTTATAAATGCATTCATTTTATTAGAGAGTTTCAACTGATTTTTTTCAAAACATAATTATTAAAATTGTTTAACCCCATTGAGGAATGTACAGTGTTCTATACCTAGTAGGAGCTATACTGGCTGATACCAGTCAGCTGCAGACATTTGACAAAAATCTCCATCCAGGATATTTTGCTGATGCCCACAGTATTTCTACTTTAATGGAAAGAGTATTTAACTAGGAGTCAGAAAGTTATTCCTTCTTGTCCTCAACCCTGGGCACGTCACCAAATCACTCAGATACTCAATATGCCCTCATCCATAAAGCTAGGAACTGCATTAGATGATTCCTACCATCTTTTGGAAGCACAGACAATCTTGTGTGTATTGTCATCAATTCTGTCTTCGTATTTTCATGTGAAGGCTACTCTTGATCTTCTGACCTAAACTGTCTTTGTTTCCATCTCTGATTTCTCAGTCATTTGTAGTGCAGCTGCCTCATTCAAAGGTGTGTTTGGAAATATTTTTAAAGCACAGCTTCAAGCAAACTGACTGAAAAAATAGCTATTCCTCATTCATTCACATTATAGCTTCTGAGGAATCCTATCATGTTTTCTTTTTATTCTATTAAATATTACTAATGAATGACAATAGTATAGCAAAACAAATACTATAAGCTATGTGCTTGACATTCCTTCGTCTGATTAGAAACTAAGATCTTCAGAACTAAGAAGTGAAGGTTTTATTATTCTAATAACTTTAACAGCATAGATAGTAACAAATACAACCATATCAAGTACTAATAACAACTACCCTTTATCAAGCACTCATTTTGTGTTTAACACAAGTTCCACATGCAATATCTCCCTTAATTCTAATCATCATAACAAAGCAGGTATGCTTTGGCAAAAGTTCCTTACAAGAAAAAAAAAAAAAATGTGCTCACACTAATCCCAGAGAGATGTGATTTTGAATTTTGATCACTGAAAAAATGTAACTTATTTACAAAAAAGCATTTATGACACCAAGAAAATGGCAAATGAAAACTAAGATTTGATATTGTCTGGTGTTACCCAAATGATAGTTTCAGTTCAAGGTCAAATCCACAAAAGCACGTTTGGTCCTTTCTTTCATTTTAAAATACATGATTGCAAAATGAACCGAGAGCTTGTCAACAGCTAGAGGAAACACTGCTGTGATTATAATTTACCATCTACATGAATTCTTTCTGTCCCATCTTTTCATGCAGTTTGACTCAAATTAGTTATGAAATTTCATTTGTTCATTTTCCTTCCCCCTTCTGGCATATGTCACGAAAAATTACCTGTGTGAATCCTTTCAGCCTTTTTTCAGGCCCTTATTTACAATTTCCTGTACAAGAACAGCAGACTTGAAATTTAAGAAAATATTTAAGTGATAATCTTTCAATTGTCTAGCATATGATTCTCATTCTTTGCAACAGAAATACTGCAACAGCAATAAAAGAAAACATGATGATTTATTGTCAACATAAAATCAGAATGTAGGATGAAACTCGTGTTTTCTTTGGCAGGACTTCGGAGAAGTCAAAAGGGTTGCCTCATTGCTCTTAAATAAACTTATGTCTTTAAAGTTAATCTTGGCTATTTAACATTTAAGCCACTGCTTTCCTGATCAAAGCCTATATACAATGAAGGATCCATTTTTTATATATGATAGAATTATTTCTTTTTTTTACACCATGTAACTCTAAATAAAGAAGATGCTATTTTAAAATATATTAGTTAGTAGGAATGCAGCAATGACAACCCTAGGCCTGAGTCTCCTTTGTGTGCTCACGTACCCAGAACTAAAATGAAATCATCTTTATTATTTCCTTCTCAGTTTTCTTTCTGAGAATACTGACATCCAGGAAGAGATTCTTTTGAACTGTTAAGATATATTATCTTATTCAGTGTTAAGTTTAATAGCAGTACTTACAGGCATTCTATGATCTTCCCACTGTATGATACTATAATCTTGCTTAAGATGGAACCTATTATTTGAGTCTTCAGTAAATAAACAAAGTATGAGAACAGGCAAGTGGGTGAGTGGGCTTCTGTTGGCAAATGGGAGTATTGGGGTCACCACTGCTGGTGCACAAAACAAGTGGAAATCCCAAGGTACTTAGCACTCCGACATTCTAATAAAAGATGTCTCTATTTCTTGATAGTTACATATTCCTAGCCCTTTCTGTAGAGGTCCTCTTTTTATTCATCAAACTACATAAGCTTCTCTGAGGTAGCACTCGTTCTTGCTAGGCTGCTAGACCAAAGCGCAGATGTGATATAGATCATACAATGACTAGGTGAAGTCCTCCTGGATTTATCTGAAAGAAGAGATATAAATAGGTATTATCTACCTCTAGGTGGCAAAGAATGCCACTGGGTTGATTTCCCCAGGCTAGTAAGGGTGTGATTGGTTTTATTCAAACTCTTCTCTACAAAAAGCTGTTGGCTCTGCTAGTACAGTGGAGAACTGGCGGTCCTTATGAGCTTCACCTGAATTACAGCAGTAATTAGACTGGTAGTTCACATATTGTAAAGGGGGGAGAAAAAGTAAAACAGAACAACAAAAACAAGAAACTCCAATCAATACTAAGGAAATCCTCAGCAGAATATGCTGAAATAGTTAATTATAACTGGCCCTCCCTAGAAGGTCAGCCAATGAGAACACGGACTGCAGGGCTGGAAAACTCTGTGGATACTATAAAACAACCCTACGCCGCAGCCACTGGTGAGATAGCTACTGGGGATAAACTACGTTTGGAGAAGCACCTTTTCTTTTTGAACAAAACCGATAATATGATTGATGAGAGAGCTTCTCATATTCACTGTGCTTTCAAAATGTTGAGAGGTTAAAAAAAAGTGACATCGTAAGACTAGGTTTCTTTCAAGTGTACAGCAAAAACTTAAAAGGTCCTATGATTCAGCTTCTAAGTAATTTTAGTAATTAATATTTTCTTGACAACACATTTCTAGACTTACTATAGGTTTTCTTTTATTTACTAATGAATGAAAGCTTGAAATGCACAGTATACTCTCGGAATTTTTTTGGTAACTAAAGTAGTAAGTTCAAAATGAAAAGTTATTTGTTATATTCTTCTTTATAAAATCCAACAGAACAGCTTTTGATATAAGATACACTGAATATGTAAATCTACAATGCAAAAGTTTTGGTAACTCTGTCATATCAGATATATATGAAAAGTATAATTTAGTAAAAATATGTGGGCTTTTCCCCTTTTTATCCTTGGAAAAAAAATCAACCATCAGGGAGCATTACTATTCTCAAGTCATTATTATAAGCGTAATCTACAAGGCAAGAGCAACAACGACAAAAACAACTAATATAGCTTAAAATTTACATTATTCTGTGTTAAAAATAAAATCACTCATTTCCTATCACTGAACTTTTTGCATCTGTGATTGGTGTAAGAAATGCATTAGGAACAGAGTTTCTCTTTTGCCCTATTCTAGCTTTGCAAATAAATTCAGTGATTTCCCCCAGGAAAGCCATTTAACCTCTCTTTAATTCATTTCCCTGGTACAGATCATTTTTTGTTACTTATGGGGCTATTAGGTGGTAAAAAGATGCTATTATCAAGAAAAGTCTATAAAATGCATTTAAACAGAAAATAAACAAAAAAAGGACCACTGTCTTTTGAAGCATAGTCTCTCATGTTTTCCCTCTTCTATTTTGGATTATCTGTGAAAATGGATATTCACATCTTCACTCCCAGTGCTCACATGATAATCTTTGATAATCCTATATATGGAAGCATATTCACGTGGATGAAAGTACCCTGGCTGGCTAGGCAATTATTCCTTCATAGTGAATCTTTTAGCATATCTACTAGATCATCCTTTGATCCTGTTTGTACTTGGTATTTTTTCCTGTGACCACCTCACTGATTGCAACATGAGTAAAACATAGCTCAGTCCGGGTCCTCTTACATCATGCTGGACGACCTGCTACGACAGTTTTTCTAGTCCAGTCCTTCCGATAGCTTTGGTCCTTGAAACTTCTCTTCTATTGTCCTAAGAATGATACTCTCTCTAAAGTTCACCTAATGCCAACTGCTTCAGAAGTCCAGTGTCATCCATTTTCTCCGAATGTCCAGGATCAACTGCATTCTGATGAGCAAGTCTGGAAAATCACTGCCTCTAAATCTTTGACATCAGAGACTTTATCTTGACTTTTGATGTGAAATATAGCACAACGGTATGATAAATGAAACCTGTCTCAGAAGTGAAAATGACGCTGATAAGGATTCAGATATTAGACCCATATAACACTGCTGACAGTACCGCGGCTCTGCAGGCCTTGAGAATGGGTTTAACTAATGATGGATGCTACTGGCTAAGCATGCTAACCTGCCACATGAGACATCAAATTCTTGGTGTGGTTTTCTACTTCTTTAAGCCTAGTGTTTGAAGGCTTCAATTAAAGGCTCCTCTAATCTTTACTCTCCAGTCTCTCACTTCTAACTAAAACTTCCAAAATCACCACTATCATTAGTCTACTGCTCACAAATCTTTGAAAATTTAAAATTGCTTGGAGGCCAAAGCCCTCGGCAATTAAATCAAACACTTTTGAATCAATCAATTAATCAATCAAACCAACAAATATCTACGCAGTATGAGATACTGTATTCCATAATATAAGAAAACAAGTAAATATAAAATGTGGTGTTTTTGCTCAAAAGGAAACATAGTAACATGTACATAACGAGATATCTCATCACACAGACAAAATAAAATGAGGGCACTGTGCTTAACACTCTAGAATTAGTAGACCAAGATCTGAGTCTGTGCTTGAGTTGCCTCCTTCGTAAATGCAGGTAATAATAATATCTTTCTTACTGAGAATTGCTATAGGACTGAACAGATCAGAAGTTAATAAAATTAGCTACTAAATTACATGGTATTTGGTAAGGACTCTATAATTTTGGCTGTCAACTTCGCTGTGTGTTCAGTGAGTTCTAGAGAAATATAAAAGATGACATTACTGCAGGGTACAAAGATGGTTGACTGTAAACAGGGTATTTCAGTGGAGACTATGTTGAGATAAATTAGGAATACTGGGAGAGGATTTTAAACAGGTAGACTGTGACGAGGAAATTAACAGAGGATGGGAAGGGTTTGGAGGTAGAAATGATTAGGATGCCACAGTAAATACATTTATTTTCACACTATTTCTATTAAAAAAAATTACATCTCAGTAAAAGAAAAAAATAATAATAATAAAAAATATGGCCTCCAAACATCCTATCCTCATTTCTACCCCTACATGGGTTCTAAAGGCTGTTCCATTTTTTTTCTTCCTGACCCATATCAAGGAATGATCTTCATTCTTACTGGATAACCAAAATTCAGCTTGATTTAATACCAACTCAAATTCTACCTCTTTTTAATAAAACTTTCCCAGATAATTTTGCCTCAGGGTAATTAATAGTTAATGCTCTTAAACTATTATAATACTATTACATTTAATCTATATCTTAGTCACATATGGATTTATAATGTTAGGGTTCTGCACTTAAAACTCACATGAATAACTGTCTCAGGAAAAAAGATATATTATTTATAGAATACAGAACATTTCTGTTATTTAAAAAAAAGAGGCTTCAAATACTTGCTTCAACATATTTTAAAACAATTTAAATAAAAAATATATTTAAACACTACAGTGAAATGTAAAATGACTGTAGAACTGTGTATATTTACTGTAATTCAGGAATTTAAAAAAAAATCTAGAACATCTATTAATAGCTTCGTATTTTTTAAGTCTTAAATGAAGCTAACAAATGAAACTAAATTCCTCAAAAATGGCATAAAGAACAGTTAAACTCAGGACATTTCATATATAAATCTTAGAGAAAAAGTGATGATGTAAACAACTATGTAGAGTGAATGTTATTTAAAATTAATAAAATCAGAGTTTACTCTCTTCAGATTCAGACTGAGCTCATTAAATAATGATTTGTTTTTAGTAAGCAGTTTTTTGCCAATAAAAATTTTTGGCAATATCAAAAATATTGATATTTGGTGGTTATTAGTATATACTATAAGCATATAATTAAGAAAAACATATTTCTCCAGAGATTTCAAAAGTTTTCCTATTTCTCCATCACTAGTAATTAATGCATTACAAATGTACTTTTGTATCAGTGTATTACAGGGGCATATTTGTATGTACGTAATGATTTTTTTACACAATTTGCTTTTGTATATAATTCCATTTTTAAAACATTGGCTTTTTCTTTATAGATTTTAAAAATCTTACATTAGAGCTTGCAAATATCAAAATGCAAACTTACCTTCACATACTGAAAGTTTGTGACACTATAAGTATATAGATTGTTTAAAGACTAAAGCTTCTCTTTCAACTGTGCTTTTTCTCTCTGTTTTTAAAAACTGGCTAATTCATAAGAAATTCCTCAGATTTGTTCTTAAACAGAAGTACACATTAGGGGGAAAAAGGCATTCAAAAATTTTGCACTGGGATATTTAAGTTCAGTCAAAACTCATAGATTTAAGACTTTTGAATTTCTGTACGTAAATTATATGCCAATTCAAAAGAGATATATTTTCAAAGAAATATTATCTGGAAAAAACGAGCAGAAACAAACGAGCCTTTTCATCCTATCTATAATAAAATTCTTCCATGAGTTTTTCATTTATAATCAGGAAGCACTTATTTCAAGAATAACCAGTACTGCTGGAGAAATCTGAAATGACTTTTTACTGATTTTCTTTTACTATGTTTTTCCATCAGAATATTTTATTTTTTTAATTAAAATTTTATTGGAGTATAGTTGATTTACAATGTTAGTTTCAGGTGTACAGCAGAGTGATTCAGTTATATACACACACACATTCATTCTTTTTTAGATTCTTATGCAGGTTATCACAGAATATTGAGTAGAGTTCCCTGTGCTATAAAGTAAGTCCTTGTTGATTATCTAATTTATATATGGTAGTGTGTCTGTGTTCATCCCAAGCTCCTGATTTATTCCTCCTCCCACATTTCCTCTTTGGTAACCATAAGTTTCTTTTCTATGTCTGTGAGTCTGTTTCTGTTTTGTAAATAAGCTTATTTGTATCTTTTAAAAAATCAGATTCCACATATGAGTGATATCATATGATATTTGTCTTTGTATGACTTACTTCACTTGGTATGATAATCTCTAGGTCCATCTATGTTGCTGCAAATGGCATTATTTCATTCTTTTTAATGGCTGAGTAATATTCCATTGTATACATGTACCACATCTTTATTGATTCCTCTGTTGATGGACACTTGGGTTGCTTCCATGTCTTGGCTATTGTAAATAGTGCTGCAGTGAACACTGGGGTGTATATATCTTTTTGAATTATGGTTTTCTCTGGATATATGCCCAGGAGTGGAATTGCTGTATCATATGATAGTTCAAGTTTTAGCTTTTTAAGGAACCTTCATACTGTTCTCCATAGTGGTTGTATCAATTTACATTCCCATCAACAGTGCAGGAGGATTCCCTTCTCCACACCCTCTCTAGCATTTGTTATTTGTAGACGTTTTGATGATGGCCATTCTGACCAACATGAGGTGGTACCTCATTGTAGTTTTCATCTGCATTTCTCTAATAGTGATGTTGAGCATTTTTCATGTGCCTGATTCTTAATAAGACTAAATTGAAAAAAAAACCTTAAACTAGCAAGATAGAGAACAAGAAATTGTATATTTATCATTTATGCTAAGAAAGAAGAATAACCTAGGAATTTATTTATTCAGTATTGAAAATCTGCTTTGGATTAATACCAGATGCTTTAAGATAGCTCACAACTTTTCATTAGTATAATTAACATAAAATATAACTTAAAATGCAGTATATGCATTATAATGCAGAAATTTGAGGTAATTAAAACATTTTATGGCTAGAAAGAAGGCATGAGAGTTCTGTTTTATTCCTCTATCTTTAGATTATAGCATAACTTCAATAAACTTTGGCTTCAAAAATTAAAATTTCAAAACAAAGTAATTTTTTATTTGCTATATTTATATAAATTTATAGGTCACTTATCCAAATCCTTTATAAATGTGCAATATGTACTCAATTAAGCACTTTTAAAATGAGACGTGAATAAGTGACCAGTGGTTTTTATGAGACATATGTTTAACAAATGTCCCAATTGAACAGTCATGCTCTCTTATGGGCTGAACTGTATACCCCTCTGCCACGTGCCATATGTTTAAGTACCTCAGGAGGTGGAGATGGAGTCCTTAGAGAGGTAACCAAATTAACATGAGGACATCAGGGTGGGCCTAAATCTGACTGCTCTCCTTGTGAGGAGGACACAGACATGCACAGAGGAAAGATCAGGTAAAACAGACACAGGGAGGAGAAGGCAGAGCCATCTATCTAAAAGCTAAGGAGGGAGGCCTCTGAGGAAACCAACCCTGCTGACACCTTGATCTCAGACTTCTAGTCCCTAGAACTATGAACAATAAATTTTTGTGGTTTAAGCCACCCAATCTGCGGTACTTTGTTATGGCAGCCCTAACAAACTGACACGTATTCCAAGTGACAAAAAATGACTGTTAGTTTACTAAAAAATCCTTTTTTGTTGACACTGATGTTTGAGGTTCTCCGTGTCAGCTTCCTTCTGAACAGTAATATCAACATGTTTAGATTTTACACTTAAAAATGTAATATTAATTTTAAATGCTTACAAATTATATACACATGTATTTTTTACACATGAACATGTGTAAAAAAGCTTAGAAAAGCAATTGGAAAGATCTGCACAAAACTGTAAACCACTGTTAACTGTGGAACAAGTTTTACAAGTTGAGAGAGGAATAAGGAAAAAGGAGACATATTTTCTTTTACATAGTTCTGTATTATTTGAATCTTTTACAACATTTACAAAAATATTTGTGGATTACTTGGGGAACAACATGTTCTTTTAAAGAAAGGCAAAAAGTTTTACTCTTATCATCAAGTAGTTTATAAATTCTAGGAAAGTAAGAATTGCTTGCAAATGCTGTGGATTTTAAAAATGACTGAAAAGTGTCCAGCTGATTTAACAACGTGGAAAGCCCTGGAGAACCTGGTATGATTTTCAGGGGAGTGATGGGTAGAGCAGTCAGACAGAAGGACACGGGGAGTGACCAGAAATGAAATGAGTTCTTGGGCATAGACAGTCCTTTTGGTGTCTCACATAGGGAATAAGGTTATCTAATGAGTGTGAAGACTAGGAGACAGATGTACTACTGAGAAACTTTAGGAACGAACACTGCGGAATACATCCAATCAAACTTTATTATTTTCCATAATATCTTATAAGTAGCAATCAAGTAAACAGTAGAGCTTAACAGGAAAGGGTATTGACAAGGAGGATATGGTTGAAAAAAAGAGGATGGAGATTCTGGAAGAAAGGTTGACCTTAGTGTCCTTGGGGGACCAGTTGAGTCCCTCGGAAGAGGGTGAGAGAACAGGAAAATATGAGAGATCGAAGAAAATGGACAAGGAAGGAAGGCCAGAATAATCAGGAATAAGAGAACAGAAGAAATTGAATTCAATGATATTAATCTCAAGTTTGAGAGCTTGGTTTTGGAAACGTTATAAGTTTTGATGAGGTTTCAAGTAAATAGTTCCTAAATGAGCAGTTTAAATGGAATGAATGGTAGGTTATAAAATTTAAAGAGAAAAAAATGATAATATGAAGCCAGTATGCTAAAAGAATCGACAGCATGGGTGCTCTGAACAAAGGGACTGAAAAAAAAAAAGTCATATATGAAGACAGAAGAATGAATTAGAGAACCTTTAAAAGTCTTTTAAGACCCTCTAATCTTATTTTTCAATGAAGTTACTACATGATTGTCTTCAATATTATAAATAGATGTTTTCCAAAAAGAATATAAATGACACAAAGAATATTCAATCCTAAGAAATAAAAATATAACATCATTTACATAAGTGCTGCAAATCAACTTAATGGGATACTTTTCCTCTTGAAAATATTAAAAAAAAAATCAAGGGCTGCACAATTCTAATTTACCCTACTTAATTGCAATTAATACATCGCATGGTAGCTACTGCAATGTTTTCTTTAACAAATCACAACAACATGTATTCATAAAGTTAATTTCTTATTTATGGTTTCCTTTCAGTTCCTAAAAATATAGTGAAAACCTGACTATATCAAACTGGGGGGAGAAGGAAGGTGTAAATTTAAAAACAAATTCTCAAACAGAATAACTCTAATTGTTAAGTAAAAGTTCAAAAGCGGAAAACCTGTTCAGTAAAAGATAAAATATATTGGCAATTAGCATCATCTTTATGGATAGAAACAATCAAGGTACTATTGTTCACTTAAAGATATTTTCTTGAGCAAACTAAACTCAGTCAAAACTGTTTACAGCTTTAATTTGCTTAGTAAACCGGGCCTGTACAGTATAACAGTGTACTCATCTGAAGATAATGTTAAACTATCACAAACTCTAAAATTGAGTCCTTTTTTTTAATTGAAATATAGTTGATTTATAATATTATGTTAGTTTCAGGTGTACAGCATAGTGATTCAGGGTTTTTGCAGATTATATTCCATTACAGGTTATTACAAGATATTAGGTATAACGCCTTGCACTATATGGTAAATTCTTGTTGCTTATTTTATGTAGTTTGTATATATGAATCTCATATATATTGAGTTCTTAATTAATGCTTAAAGCAATTTAAAAATATATGTACCTTTCTTTAAAGTGTAGTGACCTATTTTATAAGATAAGCTTTTGGTTTAGAAAAAAATAAATTATCAGTGGCATCAATGTTTGGAAATTTTTATCCTTTCAATCTTCCAAATAATGTTTGAGGAAAAAAAAAAAGCAGAATCTTCTATGCCTAGTGGATTAATTCTGGAACCCTATAAGAGAAGGGGGAGACTCCCAAAATGTGATCCTAGGACTTAAGGAGTTCAACACTGAGGAAAAACTTAGAAGAATTCTTAAGAAGAAAATTTTTATTAATTTTTATTATAAAGGAGAGAGAAGATGACAAGAAAACAAAGGAGAAAGGAGAAAAAGGAGGAAGTAGCTTGGGGAATATGCTTGTTACATGTGCATGACCAGGAGCAGGCCTGGATTTAGGCAGAAGTTCTGCAACTTCCTGTACTAAAATGCAGGAAACTCTAGAGGGGTGGGTTGAAGGGATTAACTGGTGAATAAGGGAAGTGTGGCAGTGGCTTCTGGAATGCAGGCTACATTGATCTGGTGCTGGTTATATAGCTGTGTTCTCTGCATGAAAATTAACTAAGCCACACACTTAGGATTTGTGGCACTTTCTTAAATTTATGTAATGTTTCTATTTAAAAAATCTCAGATAAATAAATAAGTAAATAAACTGGGAATCTTGCTACAAAGGTACATTTCTGGATACCATTTTCTGGAATCTGCATTTTAAAGAGTACCCTGGGGGTCTATGCAGCCATTCCAGAACATAATTGGAAAAACAAGAGCTGAGAGGTTCAAAGGTAATTTCTTTATCCTCTCAGCAGTGCTTTCTCCTGCAGCAGGCATTTCTGGGTATTCAACAAATCTGCTGGTTTGAAACCCTCCTACTCTAGTCGGCCAGGAAGCAGCTGGATTACTGACTGTAGACTTGGGGTCGATACTCATTTCCATCCTTACTCTTGACCTATCGAGGCTTAAGATGTACCAGGCCCTACACTAGATACCACAACAATGTGAAAATCATAGTTGCTGCCTTCAAGAAGTTTATAATCTAGTTCAAATAACTATACATTACCTAAAATGCAAGACAAGCAAAAAATGAAGCGGCATGGGGGCAGCAAACAAAGCACTGCAGAAGTAAGAGGAGGGATGGAGAAGCAAACACGGTCTCTTGGAAGACAGCATCAGAACCCGATAAAACCTAAGGTAAAATGTCAACAGACAGGAGAGAAAAAGAGGAATCACTCCTGAAAGGGCAGGCGGGGAGCACTACCTGGGTAAGGACGGGTAAGGGCGGCAGGGACTGGCCAGGGGGCTACTGGGAAGAAAGTAGTTAGAGACAAGGCTAGAAAGGCAGGCTCTCACGACCTTCAGAGGGGTCTCGGATAAGAGGCAGAAATAACTGTGCCTAATTTTAATTTTATAGGAATAAGGACGTCACAGAGCACTTCTGGACAGAAAGAAGACGTGACTGTAAGTCACTTCAGGAAACTGAATCCGGAGGCCACCGATTTAGTGGACTGCGGCAAGATGCAGGTAAGTCACCACGCTATATCCCGGCGGCTGTGAACCAAGGCTACACAGATAGATCTAGGTTCTGTTGCTACTCTACATGATCAAGCTGCTTCACCTCTCTGGGTCTTGGTTTCCACTTGTAATCAGGGGATGACAGTGACCACCTCACATCAGGGTACCATGTACACGGGAGGAGGTAACACGTGAAGCTCCTAACACACTAGCGGCATCGTGTCATCACTGCCATCCGCTTTTTCACATCGCTCTAGCTCTTCCTGTGCTAGTGAGTATGGAACATTTAGATGGCTCATGTGAGTCTGCTTGGAGCTGAATTCTGATGAGGGAGATAAAGGGTAAGACAGAAAGCAGTAAAGTGAAGAAGGTCTAAAAGACGTGCAAGAAGTTCAGTATGCCAAAGAAGAACTAAGATATATGTGAAATAACCAAAAAGACACAAAATATAACTTTTCTGGTAGTGCTTGTTCTCATCGCCTCATACATGGATTTGGGTAAAAAGCTTCCAGATTGGCTTTGATCCCTCTAATAAAATAACAGAACTGTATATTGCTGTCAAGATACTACAACTAAAAGACAACTTTCTTTTTTTCAGTGGTAACCAATCTGCCTACCTGACATTCCAAGAGGGCTTACGTTGGTTTTATGTAGCCTAGATTTTTATGTACACAGTTCCGAATTCCACGCAGTCCAATGTTTGGCTGCTCTTTCTTTTCTGGTCAGGCTATCCTCCTTTGAGCCAACTTAAATATGACTTATCAAATCTAAATGCAGTATCACTTTCTAAATGTGGCTTCTTATAGCTCGACATAAGTCTTTTTCTAATCTGAAACTCTGCAGTATGTTCAAGTCATAACTACTAAGCTTACACTTGATTATATGTTGATTTCAGTTGTTTTCTGCTTCACTTTTATTAGTCTCATGACTCCAAATGTCTGGTAAAGTTCCTGAAACAGGACCATGGTTGTGTATATTAGTCTCCAAAATACCTAGGATAATGTTAGACAGAAAGCGTTTCTAGAAAACTGCTGATTGCTCAATGAAATTCCCTATCTAAAAATTTAATATTATATCTTTCCTCCCCCACGAAAATTTTTAGTTATGGCACAGGTTATCAAGTTGTCTCCCAAGCCAATCTCAAAATTACCCCAATCCTCTCTTCTTAACTGTGCTCATCTTATCACATACAAAGTTCTATCATTACCAGTCTAGCGTCACTACCACACTTTTTGTTCAGGAACCCACCATCTGTTACCTCAGTCTTCAAACTTAGTCTTCCAACCAACAGTTTTACATATCACTTTCCTAAAAAATACAGCTCTACCCTGGCCACTTCAAAGGCCTATAGGTTTCTAACAGCCAAATGCCTACAGAAGACAATCTAAACATCTTAGTGTAGCACACGAGGCTTTTCCAAATCCGCACCCCATCAAATTTCTTAGAATCACCTGAACAGTACTCAATTTACTCCATTTACTCTAAATTTATTACTCTGAGCCTCCTAATAACTTTTCATGCCTCTCTGCCTTCAGGCATTTTCTTTATTTTTTTGTATTTTGCCCAGTGTGGTGGGTTGAATAGTGTCCCCACCAAATTCATGTTCACGGAGAAACTCACAATGTAACATTTGGAAATAGGGTCCTTGAAGATGTAATTAGCTAGCACTGGGATTATATTGGATTAGGGTTTGCCCTAAATCCAAAAAGAGTATATCCTTTTAAGAGACAGAGATATAGAAGCAGGTGATGTGAAGGCGAAGACAGGGACTGAAGGATGGATCCACAAGTCATGGAAGGACAAGACGTGCCAGGAATCACCAGAAGCGAGCGGAGGGGCATGGGATGGTTTATCTCCGAGAAACTCCAGAAGGAACCAACTCTGCCAGTATCTTGGTTGCAGACTTTTGATGTTCTGAACTTTGAGAGAACAAATTTCTGTTGTTTTAAACTACCCCGTTTGTGGTACTTTGTTATGGCAGTTCTACAAAAAAATTTATTCAGTTATCGACTTGTCAAAATTCTACTTTAAACTTAAATATCTGGGCTGTTTCATTTATCTTTCCTCATCTCCTGTGGATTCATTCAGGCAGTAAGCTGGTGCTCCATCTTTGCGCCCATGGAAATATCTGAGGCTTATATCTGTCACTGAGTTGCATGATTGTTATCTATTTACGTCATTTCCCCTGTGGCTCTGGGAGCATATCGAGAGATTGATTTCCAGTATTTAGTGGTGCTTGACATAATAAATGGTCAGCAATTAGTTGCTAAAAGTACAGGTTTTAAGAAATAACACAAGCCCTACAACTTACAGGATTTTATATTGTATTCAGTACTGTCATTACAATGCTTATTACAGAAGTTCAGGGTAGAAAAAGCCCAACACCTGAAACCTAATTTCAGATTTCTTAAAATGTAAATTTAAAGCTTTTGAGAATAGCTTGGCAAAAGCATTTTTCAACTGTATATGCATTTACATTAACCTATTATCTAGGTTCAATTACTCTCTGCACACACTGTGAAAGTAGCTGAATCTCAAAGAAAATACCATCCTACATATTGATTAAAATTAGGTTAGTCTGACCGACTTTTAATGTAATAGGAAACAGTGGTGCTAAAGCTTTGAGAGACATAATAACTTGAAGACAAAATCAGGATTCAGAAAAAATATGCAGTCTAAAAATCATGAAATATACTTCTCTTATAGTTAACAAGTGAGGATTTATAATTCATACGATTCAATGATCAGGACTAGCATTCGTCTAGTTAAAAGTCACTGTTTAACGTTGCTCTGGATGGCTGCATCAGTTTCATGACTTCACCTAGAGACTAATTTCCCAAATTTAAAAGCACGACAGAGTGGAATAAAGAGTAGAATAAAGTGGACAGCTTAATATATGCTTCTCTAGAAGCACTTCAGTTTCGTTAGATGTTGAAATTGTTGTACAGTACAAGGGTGTTCAAAACATGGTTGTGAAATCAAGAGTTCAATGCAGTTTATGTTTCATCCATACAGGAGGCATAATTATGATTTTATTTTCAAGTTACGGATACTTTGTATTAACATCTATATTACAAACCACATTTTAATATAAGCGATGTAAAACTGTTCACACTGTAAAAACACTGATAATAGTGTTATCTTTTCTCTACTCTTGCAAACATAATTTCGGAATGGAAGCAGCTTCTACTGATATTTCAAATGCTTTTTAAGTATTCATATTATCATTCTGATACCTGTTTGATAAGTGCAATGCCATGAAGAAAGTCTGAAGAATAATTTCTTAATAAGCTTACTTAAGAACCAGTATTTTATATTACCTAGTTAAATGCTTTTGAGATTATATATCACGAGAAATCTTTCTTCGATTCCCTGAGGAAAAAGCACCTCAAAATAGAATGCTGTTCATGAGAAATAACGTTTTTTTCTTTTCCTTTGCTTCCTTAACTGATCTATTGATAAAATAAATGCAAAGAATAATACACTAGGTTCTAAAATGAAAATAAGCAGCAGATATACAATTATAGATTAAAAGATACCATAAATATATAGTATAGGTATATATATGGTATCTTTTTAAAGTTTTTATTTTATATTGGAGTATAGTTAACAATGTTGTGTTAGTTTCAGGTGTACAGCAAAGTGATTCAGTTATACATATACATGTATCTATTCTTTTTCAAATTTTTTTCCCATTTAGGTTATTACAGAATATTGAGCAAAATTCCCTATGCTATACAGTAGGTCCTTATTGGTTATCTATTTTAAATATAGTAGTATGTATGTGTCAATCCCAATTTATCCCTCCCCCTCACCTATCACCTTTGGTAACCATAAGTTTTTTTTCAAAGTCTGAGAGTCTATTTCTGTTTTGAAAATAAGTTCATTTGTGTCTTTTTTTTTTAGATTCTGCATATAAGCCATAGCATATGATATTTGTCTCTGTCTGACTTCACTTAGTATGATAATCTCAAGGTTCATCCACATTGCTGAAAGTGGCATTATTTCATTCTTTTTAATGGCTAAGTAATATTCTACTGTATATACGAACCACATCTTCTTTATTCATTCATCTGCCGATGAACATTTAGCTTGCTTCTCTGTCTTGGCTATTGTAAACAGTGCTGCAATGAACACTGGGGTGCATGTATCCTTTCAAACCATGATTTTCTCTGGATATACGCCCAGGAGTAGGATTTCTGAATCAAATGGTAGCTCTGTTTCATTACTTGTGATTGGTCTGTTTACATTTTCTATTTCCTCCTAGTTCAGTCTTGGAAGGTTGTACCTTTCTTAGAATTTGTCCAGTTCTTCCAGGTTCTCATTTTTATTGGCATATAGTTGCTTGTAGTAGTCTCTTATGATCCTTTGTATTTCTGTGGTATCAGTTTTAATGTCTCCTTTATCATTTCTAACTTCATTGATTTTTAGCCCTCTCACTTTTTTTTCTTGATGAGTCTGGCTAAAGGTTTATCAATTTTATCTTAAAAAAAAAAAAAGCTTTTAGTTTCACTGATCTTTTCTGTTATTTTCTTTGTCTCTTTCATTATTTCTGCTCTGATCTTTATGATTTCTTTCCTTCTACTAATTTTGGGTTTTGTTTGTTCTTCTTTCTCTAGTTGCTTTAAGTGTAAGGTTAGGTTGTTTACTTGAGATTTTTCTTATTTCCTAAGGTAAGATCATATTGCTATAAACTTCCCTCTTGGAACTGCTTTTGCTGCATCCCAAAGGTTTTGGATTCTTATGCTTTCATTTTCATTTGTCTCTAAGCATTTTTTGGTTTCCTTTCTGATTTCTTCAGTGATTTACTGGTTGTTTAGTAGAATATTGTTTAGCCTCCACATGTTTGTTTTTTACAGTTTTTTTTCTTGTAGTTGATTTCTAATCTCATAGCACTGTGGTCAGAAAAGATGCTTGATATGATTTCCGTTTCCTTAAATTTACCAAGGCTTACTTTGTGGTCAAGCATGTGATCAGTCCTGGAGAATATTCCATGTGCATTTGAAGAGAATGTGTATTCTGCTGTTTTTGGATGGAATGCCCTATAAATGTCAATTAAGTCCACAGGAGACCCTCCATTACCAGCAGGTAGTTCTGGCCCAGGCTCCTGTGAGGTCACTGCTTTCCTCCCTGGGTCCTGGTGCACATGAGACCTTGTGTACACTCTCCAAGAGTGGAGTTTCTATTTCCCCAACCCTGTGAAATTCCTTCAATCAAACCCCGCTGGCTTTCAAAGCCAGATTCTCTGGGGACTCTTCCTCCCATTGTCAGACCCCCAGCCTGGGGAGCCTGATGTGGGCTCAGAACTTTCACTCCTGTGGGAGAACCTCTGTGATATTTTCCAGTTTGTGGGTCACCTGGCGGGTATGGGACTTGATTTTATCACAACTGGGCCCCTTCTACTGTCTCGTTGTAACTTCTTTGCCTTTAAGATGTAGGATATCTTTTTAATAGGTTCCAGCATTTTTTGTCAATGGTTGTTCAGCAGTTAGTTGTGATTTGGGTGTTTTTTATAAGAAGAGGTGAGCTCATGTCCTTCTACTCCACCATCTTGTCCTTATCAGCTTTTAATACTCATTCCTGATTTCCTGAAAATTCAGATGTGCCTTGTGTACTCCTATGTTCAGTCAGGAGAACTGAGACAATAAGAGGTAATGCTCCTAGCTCTAGATGACAATCCAGTTCAATTAGGTACAAAAGATAACTATTTCTGTTAGACTCACTACTGAAATCTGGGAGAGATTCAACCATGTACAATGTGAGCATCTTAAAAAAGTGTACTTAATTATCATCTAAAATTTAAGTTAACAACATGTAAGAAAACAGTAGGAAATGAATGCCTTGAAGTTGATCTCTGCTGAGTCACAACACAGGGATTCAAGCTTTATGAACAAGAAAGGGCATATGGAGTTTTACCTGATTATAAATATGATACGGAACATGACAGTGGGATGACAGCAGAAAGATTAGCTATAACATCTAAGAAATATGACTGACTGAACATGACCCACCTGCCATCACCGCTGGAGTGAAGCAGTACTACACAGAGGAGAGGCACAAAGACCTTGTTTTTCCTAATCTATTACACAGCCATGCTCAAGGTTAGTGCAGTCTTCTGAGAAGGATTTATCAGTGCAAGCTACCAACACTTAGGCAAGAGTCATTTTAAAGGCAGTTCGGTAGCTCTATCACATTACCCCAAGAAATGGTTATATGAAGACTTTATTCAAAGTTTATGTAAATTAATATATACGGCAGTAGTGTTAGGTGATTAAATCTAATGTAACAAATATTCATTTTGATTTCTAAAAATGGTTTCACAAAAATGAATAGATTCTGGATCACTTTTCTATAACTATTTATGAAGTCTTCTTGCTTAAATATTAACGTTTAGAATATTTAAACATTTATAGTTTGCTTTTCTTCAAAGTAAATCTTTTTTTTAAAAAACATATATACCACCATGAAGCTCCACTCACCATAAAAGCCAAAGAAAATATCCCAGCAATATTGCTTTTTATCATCAAAATACTGTCTCTGCTCTCCTCTGGAATAATTATTTTGGTGATTACGACTCTAATCCCTGTCTCTCAGAAGGAATGCATGATTCTGAGAAAAAGAGTTATGCATCCAGAGCATTCTAAGTGATCTCTGGAGAGATGGGTCATGAAAATACAAAGATGTAAATAATACACTAATGAAATAAAGCCATAAACTATGAGATGCCAACTTGCTGTGTGGCTTTGGGGAAATTAATCTCTTTGATTCCCAGTTTCTTACCTAAAATTTAAATGACTGGAGTAAGGATTCTTCCCATTATGAAATTCTATGGTAAAGGAGTTAAATCACATAGGAACAAACAATGTTCATTGTCTCCATTCCTAAGCATCATAAGTCTGCAAAAGAAAAGGAGAGGGATAGAGGATGAGAGGGAGAGGGACAGACTGGGATATATGGTGGGTGCGATAATTTAAAGGATGGAGTGAAGGGGAAGAGGAAGGAAAGGAAAGGAAACTTCCTCTAGCTGGCATTCATGCCTATCTTGGTACTGTTCTTGAAGTGCTTCGGAACGAAGGTGCACCATTTATGGTGGGGCAGTTCTGACTGTTAGTGTCCTACACACAGCAGAACATTTGCTTCTCTGATCCTTAGTCACTGTGAAACCAAAAATACCACCCTACAATTCCAAAGCACATTTCTGTGTGGGGGAGGCGGACACATTTCTGCGTATGTCTTGTGGAGACTGAATGTCAGAATCCACTTTATTGGTGCCCTAAAGTGAATGAAAACGAAGAAACAGTAAAGCTAAATGCCTTTTTTTAAAAGTTGTATTTCCTTCAGAAATACAATTTGTATTAAAAGTTGTACTTCCTTCAGAAATACAATTTGTATTAAAAGTTGTATTTCCTTCAGAAATACAACTAGATTTTCTCTTTTAATTTGCATAAGCATGGCTTTTACCATGGTTTTTCCTTACACCAACTCATTACAAAAACGTCCATTCCCTTTAGATGGTACAGATATGAAGCAAAGAGTAGCTACTCTCTTTTGAATTAGTAACTAGGGACAGTGTACTTCCAAATATCAGGCACGTAAACAGGTAATTTCAATTTACCTCTCTGGAACCCTGTTACCAGTCATCCTCCACTGTGCCTAGTAATGCAAGTGAGCCATGAGTTTAACAGTCTGATGAAGCTATTAGCTCCAAGAATGTTAGTTTTGTTTTTGTTGTTGTTTAAGTGTGTAAGTCTGGTACCCAGAAATACATACTTCTCCTCCTCCCTGTTCACAACATATCTAAAGAATAATATTCAGACTTGAACACCACAGTTATTAAGAGCAGCACTGATAAACTAGAGAGTAAAAGAGAGGACAGTAGCTAGGACAGTGAGGACTTACACATGTGCCCCGTGGTAACACTGAAGGAACTGGAAATAGGTTGCCTAGAAGAGTCTGGAATGATAACCTCACATTTGTTCAGCTGATATATAGAACTGAGAAGGCCCTTATTCTATGAGATTTCAGCAGGTGGGGAGGACAGCGCTAGCATTAGGCATTTCAAAGGAACAGTCTCCAACCCAGTATAAGAAACACCTTCCCAACAAATAAAGCTAAACTAGACTGTCTCATGAGAAAGCAAGTTCCCTCTCACCTAAATTGTTTGGGAAGAGCTCTAAAACTTTGCTTTAATATGGATATTATAAAAGGGTTTCTTTACTCAGAGAATTCTGGCCTTGATAACTTCTAGAATCCCTTTCATCTATAAGATCTATAAGAAGTCTGAAAATTAAATGCCAAAGTAAGAGGTCTACAAAAATAAGCCCCATCAGCCCCTGAAAACAGAATCTCTTTATTTTTACTCCAAATATACTGTATTGATTCCTAATCTAATGGCTCTTCCATCCTCATCACATCACTATTACCTTGGTTGCAGCCTTAATAACCTGAAATTCATCAACAACCCTTTAACTTATCTCTGAGAACTGAGGCCATCTGTGTCAACCTGACTTAGTAGTTTGTTCAAAGAAATCTTTTCCTAGCAAAGGTAAGACTATAAACCAAAAAAACAACCTCACTGTTTGCTTCAGGTAGTTCTTATAGATCAATTTATCAGAGACAATAGTCTGCACAGCTGGACGAACAGCTTACTTTAAGATTTCACCTCTAGGTGTCCAGTAAATCTAAACTATCCTGTAAAAATTTTGGCTAATTCAAATCAGCCTCCTGCTTGAAAAGCCCACCCTTAACAGTATGAGTTCAGATCCCAAGATCCTATACATAGCCTACTTCTACTTCCTCCTTCTGAGATATTGCAAAGGGTTTCTGACTGCAGCAAGTTCTAACACATTTAGCTTTGCTTTATTAACGGCTGCCTGATGACACTGTGGGGCCATGCACCAACCACCCCTTAACCCCCCAAAACACCTACCATATCTACTGTAAAATTAACTTCCTTCTTAAAACATTGCTTTTAATATATTGTTCTGTGGCTTAACATTTTTAATCGTAATACACACATACATACACTCACAAATCATCTTCAATCTCAAAAACACTGTTAAATAAAAATATCCAGACATATATTGTGCAATTTTTTTCTTAAATTTTTAAGCACAGGCAAACTAATGGCAGTGGAAATCAGAACAGTGGCATGCTATGAGGGAGGGGGTGTAAATGGAAGCGGGCCTGAAGAAACCCATGCGGGGAGATACCAACAGTCTGTCTTGATAATTACAGGAATATATACTTGTATGAAAGCTTATCAAATTGTACATTTAAGATCTGTATATTTTACTGTACATTTACTTCCATAAAAATTTGTAAAAGTTAATTTTAAACCTTGTGGTTCTGGAAAAGATGGAATGGATGTACTTCTCATCATTCCTGGTGCAAAGTACTGCCCCAAACCCTGGATGTTATTTAAATATAAAACAAACATAAGAAGACTCTGAAAGGTAGAAGAACACGTACAGGTTAGGGACCTCGGGGACCAAAGAACAATACAAGTTCCTTGGGTTTTCTTGTACTTCTTACTTAAATCCTGGACGGAATGATACTGGAGAAGCCGGGAGGCCAGAAACAGTAATGGCCCAGACAGGAAAAAAGCTCCAAAAAAGCCTGCTCTTTCTAGCAAAAAAAAAAAAAAAAAAACAAACCCCAAAACAAACAAAAAAACCCCACAAAAAAACCCAAAAACAAACAAGCAAAAACAGAACCAGGAAAGGGGCAGCCTCACAGTACAGAATTGTCCAGGCAAACTTCTGCCAATTCATGCCACATCACTCTTGCTTCACATCATCCCATGACTTCCTACTCCTCTTATGATTAAGAACAAATTACTGCAAAGCTTTTAAAGTTCTTCATAATCTAGCACCAAGTTATCTTTACAGTCTTAGTTCTCAACATTCACAGACACTAATCACATCAAATTACTTTCTGTTCTCTGAACAAGGCAGATGGCCTTTGTTCACTCTGTCCTCTCTACCGTGAATATATTTTCCACTTGTCTTTTAACTGATAAAATTTTATTTTTCCTACAATTCCCAGCCTGAGGGATAAGGTCTTTTTCATTCCTCCTTACTCTGGGCTCACCTATCACTTTGCTTTTATCGTGATGATAGCTCCTGTCACACTGTATACGAAATGAACTCTATCATTTCCTGCCTGCTCAACGAAATTGTAAAACTTGAGAATGCAAGAATTAAGCCTAGAATATTGTTACAATGCCAGAGCAACACAGAGTGAAAAGCACACAGTAGTTACTTATTGAACTGAAGTGAACTGTAAATATTTCTGTGGTATCACATGATAACTTCATTTTTTTCTAAGTCAGTGCCACTGGTTTCCTAGACTTTGCGTTTATTTTGATATGAGTGGATTTGATACTTCACATACTGTCACCTGGGCTTGCTGCTGTCACTACAATCTTGTCCTTTATTTTGATCTCAGGAACATGCAAAGGACAAGGTATTTCATTTCTACAACTGATAATGGATTCTATTAAATTGTACACTATAAGTAGATTGTGATGTTAGGATACCCTTTATGCTGATCCAAATCCAGCTTATAAAGAATGACCTAGGACGATCTTTTACATGGGCTTTGCTCTTTGCATAACTCTTGCTTCTATGATATTTGTTGCAAGGACAACCATTTGGTAAAGAAAAAACAAAAAACCACCTATTTTATAAGTTCTATTCCCCTTTAAGTGCTGTATAAAACACAGAATTAGCTTTTTCTACAGCCTTAGTTACTGCCTAACAGAAAGTCTATACTCTGAAAACTGCACTAAATCTAACAAGCCACAACATATTTCAACGGTGTGTCACACTTGTCCAAACTCTTATGAGAGAGGGGAAAAAGCCCGGCATTGTCACAATCCAAAATTCATTAGAAAATCCAACCATAATTAATAAGGAAGTAAGTTTCATTCTGAATTTATTCTTTGTGGAGTAAGTAGCAATTGAAGTGTTTTCTTTACAGCATTTCTTCCAGCTTTACTGAGATATAATTGACGTGCAACATTATATAAGTTTAAGATGTTCAACCTGTTGATTTGATACATATATTGCAAAATGATTAACACTATAGCATCAGCTGATACCTCCATCACATCACATAATTACCATTTCTTTTCTGTGGTGAGAACACTTAAGATCTACTTTCTTAGCAATATTTAATTATACAATATATTGTTAACTATGTTCATTTCTCTCTGCTATAAATTATATCCCCAGGATATAAGATATTCTTATAAGGTAGACATATAAGACACATACCTTATAACCAGAAGTTTATAACCTTTGACCAATATCACCCTATTTCTCCCACCCTCAACCCCTGGTAACTTACCATTCTGGTCTGTTTCCCTAAGTTTGGCTTTTTTAGATTCCACATATATGTTATATCATACTGTATTTGTCTTGATCTGTCTGGCCTCCTGCACTAAGCATTACCCTTCAGGTTAATTCACGTTTTCAAAAATGGCAGGATGTTCTCATGGCTGAATACTATTCCGTTATATACATATATACACGTACATAAATACTTGTGTATGTGTGTGTGTATATATGTATATCACATTTTATTTATCCATTCATCCACTGATATACACGTAGACTGTTTCCCTATCTAGGCTTTTGCAGATGCATACCCAGAAGTGAAGTTGCTGGATCATATGGTAGTTCTATTTTTAATTTTTTTAAGGAAACCCCATACTGTTTTCCATAGTGGCCGCACCAGTTTACATCCCTACTGACAGTACACAAGGATTCCTTTTTCTCCATATACTTCACCAAAATCTTATCTCTTTTATTTCTGATGATAGCTATTCTGACAGGTGTGAGGTAAAATCTCATGGTGGTTTTGATTTGCATTCCCCTGATGAGTAGTGATACTGAGCATCTTTTCATGTTACCTTTAGGTCATTTTTGTATGCCTCCTTTGTAAAAATGTCTATTCAGTTCCTCTGCTCATTTTTTAATCAGGTTGTTTATATTTTTGCTGTGGAGTCATATGAATTCTTTATACATTTTGGATATTAACCCCTTACTGAATGTATAATTTCCAAATATTTTCCCATTCTGTAGGTTGTCTTTCCATTTTGATGATTTCTTTTGCTGTGCAGAAACTCTTTAGTTTGATAGTTGCACTTATTTTGCTTTTGTTTCTCTTGATTTTGGTATTACATCCAGACAATCACTGCAAACATCACTGTCAAGGATCTTTTCCCCAGCATTTATTCTAGGAGTTTTATAGTTTCAGGTCTTAGGTTTAAGTCTTTAATCCATTTCAAGTTAATTTTTGTGCGTGGTGTAAGAAAGGGGTCCAATTTCATTTTTCTGCTTGTGTTTATCTGGTTTTTCCAACACTGTTTATTGAAGAGGATATCCTTTCCTCTTTGAGTATTCTTGGCTCCTTGTCAAATATTAGTTGACTGTATACATAGGGTTTTATTTATCTCAAATTCTGTTCTATCTATGTGTCAATTTTTATGCCAGTATCAAACTGGTATAAAAGTACTATAGCTTTGTAGTATAGTTTGAAATCAGGACATGTGATGTCTCCCATTTTGTTCTCCTTTCTCAGAACTGCTTTGGCTATTCAGGGTCTTTTGTAGTTCCATATAAATTTTAGGATTTTTCTTTTTTATGAAAAATGCCATTGGAATTTTGAAAAGGGTTGCACTGACTCTACAGATGGCTTTGACAGTATGGACATTATAACAATGTTAATTATTCTGGTCCATGGTCATGGAATATCTTTCCATTTATTATGCTTTCTTCAGTTTCTTTTATCAATGACTTCAGTGTACAGTGTATAGCTCTTTCACTTTTTTGGCTGAATTCAGTCTCAAATTTTTTGATAGAAAACAATCCTACTTACAATACTTTCTCAGATATTTCATTATGAGTGTATAGAAACACAACTGATTTTCATATGTTGATTTTGTATCCTGAAGTTATACTGAATTCGTTGGTTCATTCTAACAGGTTTCTTTTGGCAGAGTCATTAGTATTCTCGGTACATTAGATCACACCATTTACAAACAAAGAGTTTTACTTCCTCCTTTACGTTTTGGATGCCTTTATATCTCCCTTTCTTGCCTGATTACTCTGGCTAGGCCTTCCAGTCCTGTGTTGAACAGGAGTGATGAGACTCTTGTCTTATTCAAAGCTTTTTCTCTAAGATCAGAACATCTCACTGTTGAGTATGATATTGGCTGTTAGTCGTATGTGGCCTTTTCCAGGTTTTTTCCTGTTAGTGATAAATAGTTTCATAGCACTGTAGTCAGAAAAGATACTTGGTATGATTTCAATATTCTTAAATTTGCAAAGACTAGTTTTGTGACTTATCATACGGTCTCTCCTGAAGAGTGTACCATGTGTGCTTGAGAAGACTGTGTATTCTATTGCTGTTGGATGGAATGTTCTATATATGTCTCTTAAGTCCGTTCTGTCTAATGTTAAAAGTAGGGTGCTGAAGTTCCCTACTATTATTGTATTTTTGTCTAATTCTTCCTTCAGATCTGTTTACTAATTCATTGTTTAAAATATTATTAAGCTTAATGACCCCCCTTATCATTATATAATGACTTTCTTATCTCTTGTTGCTGTTTTTGGCTTAAAGCCTATTTTGTCTGATGTAAGTATAACTAACCCTGTTCTCTTTTGCTTTCTAATTTCATGCTATATCTTTTTCCATCTCTTCATTTTTAGCCTGTGTCCTTAAAGCTGAAGTACATCTTCTGCAGGCAGCATATAGTTGGTGTTTTATTTTATCCATCCAGCCACTCTATGCTTTTTGATTAGAAAATTCAATACATTTATATTAAAATTAAAAAAATTTTTTATTGGAGTATAGTTGCTTTATAATGTTGTGTTAGTTTCTGCTGTACAGCAAAGTGAATCAGCTATACTTAGAAATACATCCCCTCTTTTTTGAAGTTCCTTCCCATTTAGGTCACCATAGAGCACTGAGTTCCCTGTGCTATACAGTAGGTTCTCATTAGTTATCTATTTTATTCATAGTATCAATAGTGTATACATATCAATCCCAATCTCCCAGTTCATCCCAAATCCCCCCCCCCTTGGTATCCATACATTTGTTCTCTTCGTCTGTCTCTCTATTTCTGCTTTGTAAATCGTCTATACCATTTTTTTCAGATTCCACATATATGCATTAATATACAATGTTTGTTTTTCTTTCTGATTTACTTCACTCTGTATGACAGTCTCTAGGTCCATTCACGTCTTTACAAATGACCCAGTTTCAATACTTTTTATGGCTGAGTAATATTGCATTGTATATATGTATCATATTTTCTTTATCCATTCATCTGTTGATGAGCATTCAGGTTGCTTCCATGTTTTGGCTATTGTAAATAGTGCTGCAGTGAGCATTGGGGTGCATGTGTCTTTTTGAATTATGGTTTTCTCTGGGTATATACCCAGTAGTGGGACTGCTGGGTCACAATGGTAGTTCTAGTTTTAGTTTTTTAAGGTATTGACAGGTAAGGACTCACTAATGCCTTCTTATCAATTGTTTTCTGGCTGATTTGTTGTTTCTTTGTTATTTTGTCTTGCTGCCTTCCTTTGTGAACTGATGATTTTCCATAATGATATGCTTTGATTCCCTTCTCCTCACCTTCTGTAAATCTACTGTAGGTTTTTGATTTTTGGTTACTATGAGGTTTATATAAAACATCATATATACATATAAATAGGAGATCATTGTACGGCGACAATTTTACTTTGCTCATATACAAAAACTCTAATCTTTTACTCCCCCTTTTATGTTTTTGATGTCACCATTTACATCTTATTTTATACATTAATAAATTGTTGAAGCTATAGCCATTTTTAATACTTTTGTCCTTTAACCTTTAGAGTTAACTATTTAACACATCACCATATTACAGTATGAGTATTCTGAATCTGACTATATATGTTTACTTTTGCCAATGTGTTGTATATTTTCATATGTTTTCATGTTACTAATTAGTGCTCTTTTGGCGAAGCTTGATTAATTCCTTCAGTATTTCTGTAAGGTAGGTCTAGTGATGATGAATTCCCTTAATTGTTTACTAGGAAAAGTCTTTATCTTGCCTTCATTTATGAAGGATAACTTTTGTGGGTAAAGTATTCTTGGTTAGCAGTTTTTTTCTTCTGTACTTTGAATATATCACCCCTTTCTCTCCTGGACTGCAAGGTCTTTGCTGACAAATCTCTGATAATCTTCTGGGGATTACCATGTATAAGAAAATTTTTCTCCTGCTACTTTTAAAATTCTTTGTCTCTGATTTCAGATAGTTTTGTTATAATGCATCTTAGAGAAGATCTTTTTTAATTGAAATTTTGGATTTACCTATTAGCTACAGAATTTGGATGTCCAAATATCTCTCCATATCTGGGGAGTTCTACGCCATTATTTCTTTTTCTTTCTTCCTTTCTTTCTTTTTTTTTTTTTTTGGTCGCACCATATGGCTTGTGGGATCTTAGTTTCCCAACCAGGGATTGAACCCAGACCCTCAGCAGTGAAAGCAGGGAGTCCTGACGACTGGATCACCAGGGAATTCCCTATTATTTCTCTAAAGAGGTTTTCTATCCTTTTCTTCTCCTTCTGGGAGATGCATACATCAATGATGCATACATCATTTCTCTTGGTGTTCCATCAGTCCCGTAAGTTCTTTATTTCTTTTCTTTTTTTCCTTTTTGTTCCTCTGATGTGATAATTAAAACTGACCTGTTTTCTAGCTCACTGATTCTTCTATTTGGTCAAGTCTACTCTTGAAACTCTCTACTGAGTTCTTCAGCATTGTATTCTGCATCCTCAACATTTCTGTTTGGTGTTACTTAATGTTTTCTATCTCATTGTTGAACTTCTCATCTTGTTCTTGTATCATTTTACTGGTATTGTTAAATGATTTATCTGTGCTCTGTTATAGCTCTGAGCATCTTTAGAGCAATTATTTTGAGTTCTTTGTTGGAAATTCCTGGATCTCCATTTCTTTGGGGCCAGTAACTAGAGGTTTACTGTATTCTTCAGTGGAGTCATGTTTCCCTGATTCTTTGTGATCTTTGTAGACTTGCATAGGTGTCAAAGTATTTTAAGAAGCAGTCACTTCCAGACTTTATGAACTAACTTTGATAAGGGAAGCCTTTCACCTGTAGGTGGGGCATAATGGAGCCTGCTGTCAGCCTGGGTCTAGTGGCACATGGTGGCACCAGGTGTGTGTGTGTGCGCACGTGTGTGTGGTGGGAATCAGGCATAATGCCGCTTTTCCTCAGGTTGCTGGACACCCAGGTAGGGGTTAGCAGGGAATCTAGGCTTGCATCTTGCACCACAGAGCCCTGAACCAATTACCAACATGGCTCCCAGCTTCCTGCAAAGGTGGGGAGGGACTTGGACGGCTGGTGTCTTCCACTTGTGCAGATGCAGAGGACTATGATGGCTGCTGGTGCGGTTCTGGGGCTACAGTAGGGTGGGGAGGAACTCAGGCGGCTGGTGTCAGCAAACACAAATACCTGTGGAGTGAAAGGTGGCAAAATTTTCTCCCTGGTGGCTGTGCTGGCCATTAGCTTCATCAGTGGCAAAATCTGATGAGTTTGTCCTCAGAACAGGTCTGTGTGAAACGCAATTATTAGCACTGCATTTATGCTAAAAATAGCCCCTGCTTTTCCTCTTTGATCCTAGGTGGCTCGATTTGTCTCAGCTTTGTTGGTATGGGTGGGGTGAAGCTGAAGCAGACCATTGCATGGGGCCCCAAAAGGATGAAGAAGCTGCTTGCTCAACCCACTCTTCCTTTTTAGGCAAGGGGAATTCTTTCCAGCTGAGAAGTCCCTTCCCGGTGCTGAACAATGCCAACATGAGGGGTGGGATGATGCAGGCAAAATGAAGCTGTTTTCCTTCTCTCCTTGTGAGATTATTTGCAGGCTTTTTGTTCCCCTGTGTTGCTAAAACTTCGTAAGCAGACTGTCTAGGTCTCCCACAGCTATTTTTATTTGTGGATAGCTGTCAAATCATTGATTTTTATGGGGTGCATGGGGGACTGGGAGGCTAGGTCTCCTATGTTGCCATTAGCACTTTTAAGCCATTATCTTAAATCATATTACTCCTATCAATGCTAGATTTTTTGGCAGACTTTGATTACTGATAGCTGGAGACTTAAAAATCTAGGTTGTTTGGAGTTTCATTAGCATTAATGAAATAGGAAAAAAGGAGCTATGAAGGTTTGAAACTTTCTAGAACCATGGTGAATGTAAGAAGTGTTTGGAAAAAATTACAAAGAAAAAACTTTCTCTGAAGTGAGAATGTCTTTAGTAATGACAATGATCAGTAATCAAGTATAGATCATAGCTCACTGAGGAGATATTAGAGGTAAATGACTGCTAGTTATATTTACAGTGTATTTAATAAACCTGTTAGTTTTTTTAAAATAGGTTGAAGATGATCCATGCTTTCAGAACTTAATATATTAACCAATAAGCAAACTGGAGAAAAATAATGGTTTCTAGTCATCAAAACTAAAATATAAGCAGTATAAGAATATCATGAAGACATATAACAATGAAAGATATGAAAAACACTTCCTTTTTATATAAAAATGAGGGAATGGTACTGGAAAAATAGCTTACATATCAAAATATAGTGTCAGATACTATAATCACCTGATAGCAAATGTTATTTTGAAATGTAATAGTTTCAAACAATGTAGGTGCCATAGATTAACCACAATAATAATGGGTTATCACAGTAATAATTTCTTCTTCATATATAAGGCTTGAGATAGTTTGTATGAATTGACCAGTTGCAGGACTCCTAAAGAACAATAAAGTGGTATTGCATTCTATGTGTGTGATCTTACACATTTTTAGATATTATTAAAAATTTAAAAAGCATGTACCATATAATTTTGAGTAAATGAGAAGAAACTGTAGATATTAGTTTGCACCTCTAATTAAACTGAACCTGACAGGTATGTACCTCAAAAAAAAAAAAAGCTCTGTGGTGTGATGCAATCTCATATAATGGGAAAAGCACTCCTGAAAATTTATAGTTTACATTTTGAACCTGAAACTGTAACTTAAAGATTTAATAAGTTTATACATTGCAAATCAAATTTCAGACACTATAGTTAGTGACTGCTTATTTCATAATGTTCCCTTTATTGTAAAAAATATTTTCATTCTTTTAGTGGAAGTGTAGTGTTACCTAACTTTCAGAGCTTTTGACAGATTCCTGCAAGATTTGATGTAGGACACAATAATTTTGTTTCTTGGCAGAAATAAAATGTTGCTTTTCGCAGTAATTGCTTCTTTGGGGAGAGAATTAAAGCATCTTTCCATTATTAACACAGTAACTCTGCTAGTACATCCATTATAAAATTCATTTTAGGCATGGGGCTTATTTAAAATACTATAAATTCCACAGCTTTTTTGAAGTTAACACTCAGGGATAAAATAAAAGATTAGAAGTTATAGTAGAGGCAAGCAATATTTAAAAATTGTTTTAAAACATTTTATGGTATATACTTTGTATTTCAATACACAGTTTGGGGTAAATCCAAATCAGACAAGTCCAAACTTTCCAAATAGGTTAAACTTTAGTAAGATAAGAAATAAACAATTACAACCTGTATAAATAAGTTATTAATAGGTTATTAGATATAACTGAATAGCCAGACATAATTTCATAAATAATCATTTCTATACTGTATGTAGTCAATGGTCTTCTAGTTAGTGAGTAGAACAAAATTAAGTTAAAGCACTTATTTTCTCAGATTAACCTAAGAACAAGCAAACAGAAAACAAAACAAAAACTTTGACATTTTATGAATAGCTAGGAGAACACATGCAGCATTATCAGCCCAAATATGGAATAAAATATATAGAATCCATTAGGTTTGATCATTTTGTGTGTATGTTCTTTGGCTCATTCATTCATTCAACAAGTCATACTGTATGTCTTATAAAGAGAATTATAAAGATAAGTCATATCCCAATTCTGTAATTGGCCAAGGTAATTTCATGTTATTAGTGGACATGATTATGCAAAAAATATTATCAGATTGAGAAAAATGAATATGACAAATAATTACCATGACCATTCGGAATTGGAGAACGTTATACTCATCCAAGAGCATAAAGAAAAGACTTCATCCAAAAAAGTGACACTTGAACTAGGAGAGAGGAGGAGGGTTTTACAAGTAAAGAAAAGGAGGAATGTCATTCCACAATTATAATACTTACAATAAAAGGAAATGTATTATGTGTTCATTGTTAACCAGAATTAACAGAAAATAAAATACATCTGACTCATTTTTCTACCCAAGTCCTATTCTAATACATCCCTTAGACTATTTTATTATTTAGCTAAAATGACACCAAAAGTTTAATATTTAGGGGAAGGGAAGAAATGAGTAAGAGAGAATGTAGGGAATGGGACAGAGAGAGAGAGAGAGAGACAGATCTACTGTTACTTCAAAATATTCAGCATGATTCCTCCAAAATAATGGGATATTTCTCCAATACAGACCTATTGTTTCTTCCCCTTGAGGTTATTAATTATATATAAAGTATAGCACAATTTGGTCTACAGCATGACCAAATCACACTGTGGCATTTTTTTAATATAAGAGGGACACAGTATATTTTGATTTCTTTGTTCAGATAAATATATGTGACACATATGATGTGGTGTTTAAGACTATGGGGAAAAAAAGGTTACTTAAATATATAGAAACACTAAAACTTATTTTATTGTAACCTAATACTTAAACTTCACACAAATTTTCTCATGGCTCCTAATCTTTATATCTAAAGGTGATGTGAGAATATGAATACTGAAATAATTTTTGAATGCTAATTTCATCCAAGTTTATTTATAAAAAATTAATTGTACTTAAATCATCGATTAGCATTTTAGAGAATCAAAATATAACGATGTTGGAAAATATGCAACGAATAAGAAATATTCTGAGTTAATGAAATTTACATGGTCTTGTTTTGCGGTTGTAGAGATAAAACTCAAATGCTGTTTTTTCAAATTAGAATGTATATGCTTACTATGAACTATGTTTAATATAACTGACTCAATTTTATTGATAGTATGAGAATAATTTCCTTGGTTTAGAATAACCATAGGAGTCTGTTTAGTACATATTCTTTCCAATGTATTAAATAATTTACCAAAATTGGAAAAAATTTAAATAATACAAACCAGTTAGCAAATAACTTATCCCTTTCTCTGTGGGTGGGTCAATTCTTCTTGTCTTTGTTTTTTTTACTATTTTCTCTGAAATCACAGTTATTCTGGATCCTCAGAATGTTTAACGGTATTAGATTCAGTGTGACATTGTAAAACACCTTCTCATCTTGTAGTTCTATAATCCCTTTGGGTATGTGCTTCCAAGGTTTTAATTACAAGGTACAAACAAACCTTAGGAGGGAAACCACTCATTTTTCAGACACAGTTAACATTTTTGAAAGGCTGAAATATAACTGGAGTTCCTATTTGCAAAGAAAGATTTACTTATCTATTCAGCTTTATTTTTATGTTACATATATCATGTGTGAAATGTTTTCATAGGTGCTAAGGATACAAACCACATGGTCCTTCTTAATTAACTGCCAGGACTGTTAGTAGCAACAGTTGAAAGGCAGTAAAGGAGGAGTTTGGGTTGGCTTCAGAAGTTGGTAAACATCAGTGAGTTTAGGATCAAGGGTGTACACTGTGATGATGAAAAGTCAAAACCAGGTGTAGAGACCGCGGAGAGAAGCAGCCACAGATGCTAGAGATAAAGGCAAAGAGTCTTACCCATGGTCAACTAGGCACAAAAATTTTAAAAATCAAAAGAAATAAAAAGATAAGGCAAAGCTGGTCAAGAGAAAAGATGCAAGGTCATAGCAACAAAGCAACCATGGTACTGAGGCAAACTTTTAAAACAGTTCAGTTTTTAAAACCACGCAAGACAATAATATGCAGAACTTTAATGAATGAGACTTGGGGCCACCCCAGATCATACTACATCTCTCCACCAGTCTATCAGCTCCATGATATAGCTGTACTACTGGGGCAAATACAGTACCTGGCATTTAACGGGCTCTCAACAAACTTTTATTGGATGGAAAAATAAAGGAATGAATAAATGAAAAGGCAGAATCCCAATTCCAAACTCCACCATAAGTTTTCTGCATACCTTTACCAACTATTATTATCTTTCTGATTTTTAAAAAATTTTTCATTATATGTTGACATTCTCTTTGCTGGTGGTATGAAGATTACAATAAAACTACTGAACATCCTAAATAAAATAACTATTTAGTTTAAATAAGTCTATACAGTTTTCAACCTAGGACTAAAATATGTTCCCCAAAGAGCTAGCATATGCAAAATCCCTGACCCATGAGAGTGTACAGAACTGGAAAAGTATGAGACTATCATGGCTACCTAAGACAGAAAAAGTGCTACATTAATGCTAAATTCTAAATTAAGCAGCATGCATTTTTGCAACAAAATGCTTTTGCATGTGCATGCAGAACACAGCTCTTAGCTACATTCACAACTGAAGCATAATGCAGTGAAAAACTTTTGATTATATATAGTAAACTCATAGCAATCCTCAGGCAGCAGCTAAAATCCTAAAAAAAAGAGAGGATAATACACTTACTTATGTTGGGAATTATAATCTAAGCACAGGTTTATTTCACCGACTGCATCTCACTCGAGATGGCCGTTTTTTTAACAACAGAAAATGTCTTTATGTCCCATGTAACCATACAGTTATATAGATTCCCTTTAGCTACACAGTAATGACTGTTTCTGTGATAACTTTCATGCTGTTAAGTAGACCATCAGTACTTGACTTGTGCCATTACATAGCAACTTAACGGTGACAAACAAACTTGCAAATCAGCACAGTATCATACTGCCTGCACTATTGTCTTTACATTCTCTGTATTCATTAATTTAAGTTCAATGCAGTGAAACTTTGATAACATTTTTAGATCCTTGCAGCTGTTTTATTTCACAATTAGTATGTGAAAATGTGAAGTCACCGACATTACTGTTTAATTTTAATTTTTTAAAGCTAATAGCTAAATAAAGACCCAACACAACATACTCCACAGTCTTTTAAGCTTGTCTGATCCAATTAGCTCAGTTCAGTGAGAAAATTTAACTATTAAAGCTAGAATCAGAAGTTCAGAGCTGACACAGGCCCAATGTATATCAATTCTGTTGATGGCCACAAACTACATACTGCTCTAACCAGTGTATCCCAAAGAGTATTCTGTTGATCCAGAGGTGAATGAACACTGGGGATGCACAGCTGAGAGGACTGCAAAGCACGTCCTTCCAAAAAACACAGTTCAAAGCACAGGCCCCGCTGACAGAGGATCAGTAACAAACCTTCTGTAAGGGGACAAATAATCTCTTCACCTATAGAAGAATTGTTAAAATGTGTAACAGGATAAAACAATTTCTGATAGATATTCTTAAATAAGTATATATTTTTTATACTTTTTCCTACAGGATTGTCTATGAGACAATTGGTGAGACATTTTGACTGTCACTATTTTTTTCAGAGCATGATATCTTAAAAACACCCATTGAAAAGTATATTTCTTCATGATTTTTTCCCGTCTGTTTTGGAACCTACTAACAAAGAATAAACTTAGCACATTACTGGTAGCTGTAGCAGACACGTCTGCGAGGGCACTGCCCACGCACCCCAGCCTGACTTCTACCAGCAGCACCTGCATTTCTGTGCCTGTGTGGCTTTAACACCTGATGCCCCCAGTGCAGGGAAAGTAATGCCCTCCCCGAGTTGGTATATAAATACCTTAGTTTCCCCTCACCACTCGGGTGGGAAAATCACTGTGTGTGTTCTGCAGCGGCTCCCAGAGATCCCCAAGCAGTATGAAGCTTCAGTGTTCACGGGCTGGATAAGGCATCTTTTCTGACTGCCTTTCCTTCCTGATATCAGTTTCCCACTCCTTTCTCATGTTTCCTTCACCTTCAGTATGAACTACTTTCGCATGAATTGTTGTCTTTGGGTCTGTTTTGGGAGAAACCCAAACTAAGACAGGAGTGTTTTCAACTTTTAAAAGTCCTTATACATCTATTACCATATTTTATCTCACAAACTACAAGTAAGAAAAGCAATATTAGACTCATTTTGTATAAGAAAAGAGGGACTAATTAACCCCCCCACCCTGACCCCGAACACAACTGGTAAGAGGCAGAGCTTGGGAACAACCCAACCCTGTTTTCTTCCCATCTGTTTCTCTTTGCCTGTGTACCTCAGGACAAAGGCATAAAACTGACTCTGTGGGCCTAAGTCACTTTTACTCTCATGTAAACATCTCTTCTTAAGCATGTATAAAATGTCCAAGATTGGGCTTCCTAGGTGGTGCAGTGGTTAAGAATCCGCCTGCCAATGCAGAGGTCCCGGGTTCGATCCCAGCTCCAGGAAGATCCCACATGCCACGGAGCAACTAAGCCCGTGTGCCAAAAAGTAAAATGTCCAAGATTAAACCATGTTTACTAAGATAGATTAAAGGAAACGACTATCCCGAACACATATCATCATATTTAGTGATGGCATGCAATAGATACAACCATGCCAAACATTAAACCATAGGTCAGTGTGATCCTAAGTACTGACTGGTTGCTTCAATTCAAAAAAAAAATTTTTTTTTAAGAAAGTCATCCTTTGGGTATAAATGCTAGATGGGATGGTCTTCCTGGCTACAAAATATATAAGGAAACAAAATTATGTTTAAGGTTCTCTGGAGCTCTAAAACAGGGCTTCTCATGTTCAGCACTGACATCTGAGCCAGGTGCTTCCTTGCTGTGAGCCGCGTCCTCCCCGCTCTAGGATGTTTACTGGCATCCCTGACTCCACCATTAGTTGCCACTAGAGGGCATATGCCCCCACTGCTGTGGCAACCAAAAAAGTATCCAGAAACTACCAAGTGTCCTCTGGAGGGGGTGGGGTGGGGGGGAAGACAAATTCATCCCTCTTGGTATGATATGAGTTTCACAGCCCAAACATCCCTTCACTACTTCATGAGACAGCCAGGCTCCAAGGGCAGTAAAGTTTAATGCGGTGTTGGAACAGAAACCATTTACACCTATCTTGAAATTTTATCTAACTGTTATAGGGTTCCAAAGTTAGCAAGAGTAGAAGAAATAACAATGGGTGTAAAGCTTACACTTCTGAAACATTACTTAATGCTATTTTACAGAAAGAACCATGGCTTTTCACGTTTGGGGCCAACAATGGAATCTTATCAGTTAGCTTGTCTTTCCCACTAGTAGCTCAATATAGCTCTGACAGCAAGAGGCAGAACATGAAACCTCTAGTAAGATGAGAGACAGGACATGTGAAGTTAAACAGTATTTCTGGGGAATAAGCAAAATAGATGTAAGCATATTGATGGCAACTTAAAGCCAACTCTGAGGAAGTTCATAAACACAGAGAAATTATATGCCAATGTCCATTTCAATAAATTCAGATGTTAACAGAAGTTCTCCTGTGCTTTGGGATTTGGGCTTAACTAGCTTTACTTCATAATTCTGAGGCTAGCCTTGCATTTTGATGAATCCCTATCAGTATTTAACAGGAAAGGAAGGCAGGGGTGTATCAGGCCACCATCTTAACCCTGAAAATCTCTCTTCACTTGTTGCATTGTCAACTTTTATCATCTTAGGGACGTACACAGGCCCATCTCAGTGAAGCTGTGTGAGTGCAGGTTTATATCTATGGTATTTGCTTGATGCAAGAAAAGGCCATTCAATTCTCAGTGGCCTTTTAAGCTCTCTGATTATATTTTGAATGACTAGCCTAGCTTTTAATGTTCTGCATCTCATATTTCTCATAACTTTGCAGCTTAATGCAACAATATTCTCTTTAACCTATTAGCTATAGGAAGGCAGTTTACTTAACTACATAAGATGTTCTCTCTCCTTGACATGAAATTGCAAGGGGGTTGCATTTATTGATACCTATTTTTTTATAATTTTCTAAATTTCTATAATGAGCACTTATTAATTTTATGATCAGAAAATAAACTTTGAAGGCAAAAGTTGAAAAAGTCAAAGTACCATATTTTAAAGAATAATGAGAGGAATCAGATAATAGACAAAAATAGCCTTGCAAGCTAATGACACATTTCAGGACTATACCTGGCCATGTGTATCTTTAAGTCTCTAGGGTCTTATTAGGCCTTAGTTATTTTATTTAAAAGGATTATGTTTGTCAAGGTTATGGAGGTTTCATGGTATTTCACCCATATTTAATTAGTCAATCTCCATGCAGAAAATAGCAGGTATCATCTCAGATTCAGAGACTGCTTAGGGCCCTCAGAGTTCCTAGAATTTCTGTCAAAAATTTAACATAGATTTTACCATCAAGATCCAATCATGAACCACTGTTACTAACAATATTTATGTCTAAACTTTAAATATGTATTTTAAAGATTTAGTCTAATTATTATCAATTTAGTCTTCGAATGACTCAATCATGTTACAAGATCCACCATTCTAATTCTGGCTCCTACTACTTAGACTGTTTTTCCTCATTTGTAAAACACCTACTCTCTGACCTCACAGTATTATGCTTAGAAGGAATAAAACTAGATGTTATAAAGCCAAATCCCATTAAAAACTCCCATATACAAAAAACCCCAGCAAATTAGGCAATTTAAAAAGTCTGGCACAAAAGAACTCACCACCACCCAGAATTCTATTTAGAAACCAACTTCAGAGAAAGGAGAAAAAAAAACCCAACTATTTTTGGAAACCATAGAGACCTTCATAGTACAATTTTAAAGTATTCACAAAGTTAGTTAACTTTAACATTGAAATAATTCTTCATAAACAATATTAATACAAATTTCTTAAACCATTTAACATAAATCAAATAGTTGAAGCAAAACATTTTTAAAATTAATTTAGAAAAAGTGAACAAAAATTAGAATTCAATTAGCTGACATTTATGTGTAATACCTACCTAAAAATAGATCTTTAAAATGTAAATGGTTTTTCTATTGTTACAAATAGGAAAACCACAATAAAATTACTGCCTAATACACCTTACTCCAGTAAATGTGCATTGGTCATCAAGAATTAATGCCAAATTATAAAATTTATTTATAAATATTCATAAGATACACTTTGTCATTTTACTGCATACCACTGAAAGAGATAATCTAATTATAGTTATTTTCAAAAACACAAATCCTACATGGTAATTTCTTTTTAGAACAGGTTAAAATATGAAGATATTACCAAAGAAGGATAGTGCTAATTTTCAAGTTATATCTTGAAATTTAAACACATCTATTATTAAAAAAAAAAAAAAAAGCCATTCATTATTATTATTCTAATGGACAATCATTGTTTAAAGGATAATTCTGTACCAGTAACCACTTGATTTTATAAAGCAAAGTTAATCTTCTATTTTGTTCCGGTAATATGAAAACACATTATTATGCAAATCTATTCATTAAAACAAAACAAACCACAATTTTCTGTTTCAGTATATGTTGACATTATGCATATAAAAAAGCAGGAAGGGAAGTTTGCTAAAATATGTTAAAATGCAAAACAAGAAAAGAGTTATTACACCAATGGGCAACATTCTCTTGCCCCTGTAACCTGCCTCTGTCTGTACTGCTCAGTAATTAACATCTCACAAAACTGTATCCACATCTCTGGCCAAGAGCGCATTCAAGCAACTGATTTTGTAGCAAGAAGCTCCTATATTTCCAAGACTTCCTTAATTTTTTTTCCCTTCAATCCTAATACTTTATTCAAATATAAGAAAAAATATTTTTATAAAATACAAGAAGGTGAAGAGTTTGGGACAAAATTCATCTCTCTAAATATCTTGGTTATAGGTTTACGTCTCATCATTTCTATAACTTTTGATTAAGGTGTTGAAAAGCTAAAATACATACATTGAAAGCTAGATGCATGTATGAAGGGAAAGTTTTTTTTTTTTTTTTTTAAATATAGAAAATTCTATTTTCTTAATGTGCTCCTCTGGGCCATCACAGTACCTTTTCCTAAGGGCCATACCAATCTCTACCCACAAAACAGTAATACAACAAGGTAGAGGGGGAAACAAAATTTTCTAAATCAATAGAGAAAATTTCTTTCAAATCTAATCTAAACCTTAAATGTTCCTGTCACATTAAGGTTACTAACTGGTTTATGCTGAATTAACAGTGACGTGTTGATCCTATTATTCTTCAGACTAGTGACAAAAAATAAATTGAAAGAATTAAGATAATCCAATTCAAGAAACCAAAATCTCCTATGTGAGTCTTTATAATCATTTAATAAAACATTTATTGGAGATCAGATGTATGTATGTGTAAAGATGAAAAATAGCTTAAAAGAAACTCCCTATGTTAAGAATTTGACTAATACATGAAATATTAAAAAATTATTATTATAAAGGAATTATAAAGAGATACATAAATGCACTAGCTACATGTTGATAAATATGTAAAGGGAAGAAGAATTTCTAATATAATTAAGGAATGCATTTCAGAGGGATGGCAAATTAGGTGGTATTTGAAGGATGGGCATGATTTGATAGAAATTCCCGGAATGGGAGCAGTAAGATAAAGCATATATTTAGGAGACAAGGGACAGTACAAGTACATTAACACTGTTTCTCTGCAAAGCAGTAGAGCTCTCGGGCTGAAAAGGAAAATTACAATGGGCAGGTAATGGAGAGCCACTCAGGATTTCCAACTTAACTGATAACTCAGGTCCACACATATTAATATAATCACTAGCATCAAAGTGTGCTTTAGGAATATTCATCTAGTGGCCTAAAATACTCATTTGTGAAGTCTAGTGCCTAGCATATACTCAGTAAGCAGCAGATGGCATCCACAGTTGTCACTGTTACTATAATAAGTGCAAACTTTTTTGGCGCTTACTCCAGTAAACTACATGTGAGGGGATTAGAGTCTGGTGATTTAGCAAAGTAATGGCTGAAATGGTAAGAAGAATACAGTCAGAATGAAGAGTGACAGAATATGACACTTCAAAATATGCCACGTTAGCATGAGAATTATTTTAAGCCGAAAGCACTGAGAAGAAGCAGATATAAGAAAAGTTCTCTGCCTTCCCCATCCACCTAAAAGCAAGAGGTAAATTTACAAAGGTGTCCGTCCCCCTTTCTCTGCCAGGAAGGACACAGGTTAATTCCTGGAGACAACTTAAGATCCTTATCAATGGAGAAGGCATTTGCTAACTTAAATCTGCATACTAAACCTTACTTTTGCTTTTCTTGCTTTTCCTGGTCACCTCCACATAACTGGCTTTCCCTCAATACCTTTCTTTCTGTCTTTAACTGAAGATGGTACTTAAGCCTGAGTTTTAAGCCACCTCTGAGAGTTATTCATTTTTCCTTGAGTATCTCCCATGTATACATGAAGTATACATGTTAATAAATTTGTTTTTCTCTTGTTATTCTGTCTTCTGTTACAGAGGCCTCAGCCAAAGACTCAGAACAGTAGAGGGAAAATTATATTTTCTTCCCCTACACAAGCGAAAACAATTCATAAGATGTTGATTAATTTTTCATATACTTTAACAAATGATAAACAATAATAATGCTTAGTATGTTTTTTTTACCTAAGGAATATTATTTTACAAGAATATTAAAAGGCAGTAATAAAAATTTTATAAGATTTCCTAAATTTACACTTTTAAGTATCATTAACAAAACAGTGATCAAATCTTTGTGCCAGGCCATTCTCTGTGAAATAGGAACACAGCAGGGACCAAAGCGAATTAAAAGCAATGCTTTCAGGTGCTTATATCCTAATGGGGTCCTGGCAAAAGACGAACAAAAGTAACACAAAAGAAGTAAATTATATACCATGTTATGAGTGCTATGGAGAAAACATTTAAAAAGTAAAGGAAGACAGTGAGTATGGGTATTGGGAGGAGGAGGAGAGAAAAGGACTATACTTTTAAATAGGATGGTCAGGAAGACGTGAAGATAAGGGGACAATTTATTGCTTGATAATTAATTCCAATTATTTTTTTCTCTAAAATAATTTAATTTTGAATATTACACTCAAATCACTCTAAGTAGTAACAGATTTCAAAACTACACAGTACACATAAAAAACATATCTGATTTACTGTAGCAGCTGATTATCAAGAGTCTTTGACTCCATGACACCTATAGAAGATAGGTGATCTGAAAATATTAAGACCTAACTGGTTATTATGTAGTATCAGTGACTGTAACTCTTATAATTAGCAACCAGTCCTTAAAACCTAATTGAGCCATGAGGGTATATACAATAAATACAGTGTATTATATCCCTAGATTACAGTTCCACAGAGAAGTTCAAAGAAAGTCACAAACAACTTAGGAAGAAGAAATAACTTGTTAGCTTTAATATTAAAGATACCTGAAATACTGTAAGCAATGAAGAATAAACCTCATAAGCTTACACTATACATTTATATTTATAGCGATACTAAACATTATTTGCCATAGGATAACTTTATTCCATTCAGAATCACAATTTCAGAAATTAAGAATTTATTACCATTTTAGATGTGATTGTGGTACTGTGGTTATGATTTTTAAAGACGTTATCTTTTTGAGATACCTATTGAAATATTTATGTATGAAATTAAATGGGTAGTTATTTCAAAAGAATCCAACAGCAGGTAAAGAGAACTGGGTGGGAGAACATATGAAACAAGCTTTGTTATGAATTGGTCATTAAGTTCAGTGATGAGTACATGAGGGGTGTCGTTATATTCTTCCCTCAAAATCTTTGTAAAGAAAAAGCTAGAGAAAGAAGGCACATTTTAAAACAGTAAACCTGTTTTAAATCTTCACCAACCTAATACTAAGCCTTAAAGACAGTATTTTGTAAAGTTGATCTATTACAATATTTCCCACCTACCAAAAGGAAAGGGAAGGCAGCAAAACAGAAGCAGTTACTAATGTAAACTTTGCTACTGATTTAACGACACACCAATTTCACTTTCAATTTTGTGGCAGACAGTTCCTGGCATCCTAACACAATGACTTTCAGGGCTCTTAATGATCTTCTGAACTAAATTAAATTTACCATTTAATCTCTTCCGAACTAAATTAAATTTACCATTGCGGAGACACTGGCTACAAACTCTTCCTATTTCCTCTTTTGGCATGACATATTATTGCCATAGCAGTCTACAAAGCTGAAAAAGTAATTTATGTGTGTATATTTGATATGGTAGGTACATGGACTGAATTTTCTTTAATCCACGCTAAAGCAGTCCTCACCCTAAAAAAAAAAATACATATATGCACGTGTTTATGTACATGGTGGAGGTAGTACATGAGAAGAGAAAGAACATGTATTTGGATTTACAAATAGAATCCTTTTTTACTAAATACTAAACAATTTCTGATTCTTATGTAAACAGGATTAAAGTCCATAATATTGATGCATAGAACATGCACTCACCACTTGTCCATTGTGTGGGTTTTTATGAGCATACGGTGGTCCACGGATATGATTCCACATCTGGCCAGAAGTCATAGCAAAGACTATACACTGAAAAAACAGGGTACAATATTATAACATGTGAACTAAAAAATATGAGAATACTGTATTCTTAAAAAAAAAAAATTTGGACATGAAACTATCTTTCAAATATCATGTACCCGCTCACCCATTAAAATCATTTTCATTTACTAACTATGGGACCTTCAGTAAGTTACTTCTGCTTCTCAGATTTGATATCTATAAACTGGGGATGCCAACTATGCTGAAGACATATGTTAATGATTAAATTGGGTAACATATATAAAGCATCTGGCATGATGACTGATAACCTGTTATGTCCTAACCAGAGCTAGGTCAAAAGCACAGATGAAAGATGATGTTTTATATACAGCCAGGAATAATTCACAGAAACCATATTCCTGCTAGATCTAGCAAAAAAGGTTGCATTTGGAAAACGAATCTTAAAAATCCAAGGCATTACAGAGAGGTTGGGGGAGAAAGAGTATGAACCAGAAGTCCCAGGCAATCACTATAACTTATATGTAAGCATACATAAGTTGTATATAAGCACTATAACTTACAGTCTTTGCTGTGATTTTGTTTACATCATGTATGCTTAAATTTACAAACGTGGACATCTTCAGACTGAAGTATGTCTTCAGGTTAAAACACTTCCTACTGTCTCAGAGCTTGCCCAGATCACTCTTTACTTGAATTTCCTGCCTCTGGTAGGTAGTTGTATCAACAAAGATTCAAGGTCAGAATGAGCGCTGTGTGACTGGGGATCTAAACATGTTAGATTTGCACCATTTTTAAAGGAGAAAAAAAGGATACAAAATGGGAAAAGTAGGATCGGGCAAATTATGGAGGATTTTTAAACCCAGGGAATAAATCTGGACTCTGTTTCATAACTTCTTGGGAACCACAGCATTGCAAAAGAAAATGAAAGTGGTATAACAGGATTATAGAGATTAATTTGAATCCTTTCCCCACTTTCTTGAGAATAACTCTGAAATAAACTCAGACTTCTTAAAAGCCAGATTTGGCGTGTATCCAGGCTTTGCCTAGATTGAGGTATTTTCTGAAAGTCAAGATTTTAGAAAACATTTGCACTTTAAACTTAGAAGGTACATTAGAACATTAGGCTCAGAGTGACACGGAGAATGATGCACCATCCAAAAAATTATTTAAAAATGTGAAATTGTTACGTGAGAAAAATATTGTATATCTAATTTACAGGAGTATCCTGTCAGTGATTTAGAGAATATATTAACGTTGATTATTCTGTAGATAGATTACAACATAGTAGTGTGAAAGACAGAGTATATTTTAAAATCCAGGAAAAGATATACCTAGTGAATAAACACACTTATAGTATAAGCAAATGACATTTTTTGTTTTTAATAGGCACTCAGTAATACTAGAGAGTTCTACCTTTTTTGGGACCTAACCCTCATAGTCACTAAATCAGAACTGAAACTGTATGTGTTTCTGGTTTTACTTTTACCTGTCTGCCTCTTCCTTCTCTGCCTTTTACTGCTCCACTTGATATTCCTATTTCCAAATATGGAGGAAAAAATGCATGATCAAGTCTGTATGTTAGAAGGACGGTGGTAGCCACAGCATGCAGAATAGACTGGAAAGAAGTATAACTTGAGACACAGAAATCAGTTTGGAGGCTGATGCATAAAAACCCTTGACAGACTATAGTGGCCAATTCCATGGTAGTGACAGGATTGAGAGATTTAGACAAACGGGAAATATTTAAGAGATGGAATCAACAGACTTTGGTGATTGAAGTGATAAACAAAAATAGTCAGAATTAACCTCTGGCTTTCCGATTTGAGCAACAGTGTATAGGTTGTGGTGCTACCCAGTGAGATGCAGAATAAGGCAGAAGTATGTGAGGGTGGACAGGAAGAAGATCACAAAGATTTGGAGTTCATTCTTCTTATTATCTTATAGTAGTCCTTGCTGGTTATTTATATATGATATGTGTCCTTCTCTGTTTGACTTACTTCACCTAGTAGGATAATCTCCACGTCCATCCTTGTTGCTGCAAATGGCATTATTTCATTCTTTTTTTATGGCTGAGTAATATTCCATTGTATATATGTACCACATCTTCTTTATCCACTCCTCTGTCAATGGACATTTAGGTTGCTTCCTTGTCTTGGTTATTGTAAATAGTGCTGCAATGAACACTGGGGTGCATGTATCCTTTCGAACCACGTTTTTCTCTGGATATATGCCCAGGAGTGGGATTGCTGGATCATATGGTAGCTCTATTTTTAGTTTTTTAAGGAACCTCCATACTGTTCTTCATAGTGGCTGCACCAATTTACCTTCCCACCAACAGTGCAGGAGGGCTCCTTTCTCTCCACACCCTCTCCAGCATTTATTGTTTATAGATTTTTTTCATGATGGCCATTCTGACCAGTGTGAGGTGATATCTCATTGTAGTTTTGATTTGCATTTCTCTCATAATTAGCGATGTTGAGCACCTTCTCATGTGCCTTTTGGCCATCTGTATGTCTTCTTTGGAGAAATGTCTATTTAGGTATTCTGCCCATTTTTTGCTTGGGTTGGTTGTTTTTTGGATATTGAACTGTATGAGCTGTTTGTAAATTCTGGAGATGAATCCCTTGTCAGTTGCATTGTTGGAGAATATTTTCTCCCATTCTGTGGGTTTTCTTTTCATTTTGTTTGTGGTTTCCCTTGCTGTGCAAAAGTTTTTGAGTTTTGCTGTGCAAAAACTTTTGCAAAAGTTTTAAATAAACATTTGTTTATTTTTGTTTTTATTTCCATTACTCTAGGAGGTGGATCCAAAAAGATATTGCTGCAATTTATGTCAAAGTGTTCTGCCTATGTTTTCTTCAAGAGTTTTGTAGTATCCAGTGTTACATTTAGGTCTTTAATCCATTTTCAGTTTATTTTTGTGTATGGTGTTAAAGAATGTTCTAGTTTTTTTTACACGTAGCTGTCCAGTTTTCCCAGCACCATTTAATGAAGAGACTGTCTTTTCTCTATTGTATAGTCTTCCCTCCTTTGTTGTAGATTAATTGACCATAGGTGTATGGGTTTATCTCTGGGCTTTCTATCCTGTTCCACAGATCTGTATTTCTGTTTCTGTGCCAGTACCACCATATTGTTTTGATGACTGTAGCTTTGTAGTATAGTCTGCAGCCAGGGAGCCTGATTCCTCCAGCTCTGGGTTTTTGTTTTTTCCCCTCAAGCTTGCTTGCGCTATTCGGGGTCTTATGTGTCTCCATACAAATTTTAAGATTTTTTTATCTAGTTCTGTGAAAAGCACCATTGGTAATTTGATAGGGATTGTGCTGAATCTGTAGACTGCCTTGGGGAGTTCATTTTTAAATGGTTGACTTAATACACTTTCAAAACATTCATTTCAAAACATCTTTGGAGTGAGACTTCTAAGAGACATTTATATATATATCTAGTGACAGGTGTAGGGGAAAAAACTACAGATTTGGGAACTGTCAGCACATAGTTGTTCACTGAAGACATGAGAATGGATGAAATTGATCAAGAAGAGTAGACAGAGTGAGAAGAAGCCTAGAATAGAACCCTGATGAATACCTGTTAATTCATAAACTCATAAACAGGAGCCTGCAAAGGAACCTGGGAAACAGAGGTGAGAAGAAAATGAAAGCAGGAGATATAGTATAACAGAAGTCAAGGATAGAATTTTGAAAAAGAAGAACGTGGTGGTCAAAAGTCATCAAATGTGTGGAAAGATCAAATATAAACAACCTGAAAAGACTTTATTTTTCCCTAACTATTCATTTGAGATACTAAAATACTTTAAAACCTGAAACAGTTAAAAGAAGTTAAAAAAGTAGTATCTATCCAAGGACCTTCAACACTCTTAAGATCCACCACTTTGCCCAGCAGTATATCATAGTAGTTAAGGATGGAGGCTCTTAAATTAGAACACTTGAGTTAGAGGCCTATCTTGAGCACCTGTGCTACCTTGAAGACATTCATCATTCTGGGCCTATAACATTAGGATTGTATTAGCATCAACCTTTTTAAGCTATGGAGGTTTTAGTAAGTTAGTCCATGTAGCATACTTATCACTATGCATGATACACAATGTAAACTCAAGAAATACTTATGATTATTCCAAAGCCCTCCACAACCCGGTCCCACCTTCCTAAATAGCACCATGTCCCACACTCCTTAACTGGTTCTCTATGCTTCACTCGGGTCACTCTTGTAGCTCGACCCCCTCCACCCATGAGGCATTGCCTTCATCTACATCATGCCACACGTTCCAGAACTCCTACCTAGCCAACCTCTCTATGCTCGGGGTCTACATACAGTTCTCTATGAAGCCCTTCCAGTTTAATTTACTCATTTGACAATTATTTACTGAGCATACCAAGTATTTACTAGACACTAGGAATATAGCAACTGAATAAAATATAGTCCCTGCCCTTAGGTGGAAATCCTAAATAAGTGACATATATCCTGAATCATAAAAAGTAAGTAGGTATTTCTCACTTATTCATTCAACATTTACATACTGAGAGCCTACTATATATTCAAAACCTGTTTCAGAAGCCAAGAATAAAATGAACAAAAATATTCTTGCGTTCTATAGGGAGAAAAGAGACAGTAAAAAATTACATAATTAAATTACATGATAGACAGTGATAAAAGTAAAGCAGGGAAGGTGGAAAGGAAGTCACGGGAGAAGGGGCTGCAATACTAATTAGTGGTCAGGTGGGGTCTCCAAGACAGTGGCATTTTCGGCATAGATCTGAAGATGTCTAAAAGCCATGTAAATACTTGGGGAAAGAGGGAAGAGTCAGTGAACCAGGCTCTACTGAAGGAGAATGTCTGGTATATTTTAGAAAGAGGATGGAAGGACAATTGATGAGGAGAGGAGAAATGGATAAGGTTGGTGAAATAGTGCAGGGCCAGATGCCAGAGCCTCCTGGGTTGAAATTTTGAAAATTAACCATATTGAGGGTAAAGGTGGAAGCTAGGATATAGTTAAAAGGCTACTGCAATAAGTAGATTAGAGCTTAAACAAAGGTGGTAGGTATGGGGAGAGATAGTTAGAATCTGGACATATTTTGAAGGAAGAGCCAACAGGATTTTCTGAAAGATGAGATGTGGTGTCTGGGAGGAAAGAGGTGGTGAAGGAAGACTGAGGTTTCTGACTTGAACAACCAAAAAAATAAAGCTGCTATTAAGTGAAAAGTCATTAGGCTTGGGGATAGAGATCGGGAGTCTGTTCTGTACCTGTTTATTTTGAGACACCCTGGAGCCTTCCAGGTAGAGAAGTAGTATGAGCATGTTGGATTTTTCAATCTGGAGTTTACAGGGAAGATCTGGCCCCAAGATAAAATTTAGGACTCAATAATAGTATTTAAAGCTTTAAAGCTAGACACCAATTAAGTAAATATGGAGAAGATGACCAAGGTCTGAACTCCCTGGTAACTCCAAAATAAGAGTTGTTGAAGATAGAAAATGAATGAGAAAAGACGATTAAGAAGTAGCAGTCAGAGAAGTAAGGAAAATCATGTGTGGCCTTGATGGGGGAAAATTTGAAGTTTATAACTTTCTGCTAGCTCTGTTTCTGTAAAGACTGCTTGCTGTGCCACGATAAGAACAAGATGACCTAGTTATCAACTGTAACCTTAAGATGTTCTGATAAGTATGGAATGTCCTGCTCCTGCTCATGCAAGTTTCTGTTTGGACCCCACCCCCAGCCCGTGTAACCCATAGCAACTCCCTTGCCCTGTAACTGCCCTACTCTATAGTAATTATGTAACCAATCAGTTTGTGCCAAACTCAGCTAGAGCCTTGTTTAAACCAACCAATCAGTCTGTGCCAATTACAGCTATATGACTTAACCTATAAAAGGAAAAGATTCCCCTGAAAGGGGGCCCCAGAATTTTGGAGCATTAGTTCGTCTGGGTCCTCCGGCTCAATAAACCTGAGTTCTCCAACCCTCTGAGTGTGGTGCTTGGTCTCTCCTGGGATCGGTTTTCTGCAACAGCCTCCTGGAAGACAAGTAAAGAAAGTGATTCTGGATGAAAAGCTCAGTTCTGTAGATCAGTAGTATGAAGACCCAGAACTAAAAACTGAATTTATTTCCCTGGAAAATATCTGCGCCCTTGACTAGAGCATTGTCAATGGAACAGTGAGGCAAAAGCCTTATGAGAAAGAGAAGGAAACAATATAGACAACTGTTTGGAGTTCTGCTGTAAGAGGGATCAGGTAACTAGAACAATTATCTGGAAGGGAAAATGGTGTTATGTCCCTTTAAGATGTTTACATTGCTAACAAGGATGATTCAGTAATAAAAGAAAAAATTAGGATGACAAAGAGGGGAGAATTGTTGGAGCACTGTCAGTGAATAGATAAGATGGGATAAGGTCTAGTACACACGTGGGGGTGTTAGATAAGAGCAGAAAAGCTCAAGTAGTGGAGCAGTACACAGACTCCAAGGGGCTGTGCACAGCATGCGGTGGTGGAAGGAGATCTGGGAACTTAAATGGGATACAAACAAACCTTCATTTTCACTGCCTTGTAAGTATATCATTTCCTTCAACTATGAACACAGTTGACGGATCACAATAGTTACAGCAGCACCAGTGATTTTCATTAATGAGGGAAATGCACATATTTTCATACTGTAACATTTTCATATTACAACAGTTACAGTGACTATCTCAAAATATTGTTTATACTCATAACTACTTCAAAACTTATTACATCCACACTAGGTTTGGTGATTTAATGCATTAATAGGAAACATATATAATATTACAAATTTTACTTACACATAAGAGAAAATGCTAAACTTTTTTTTTCAGATCTTTATTGGAGTATAATTGCTTTACGCTGCTGTGCCAGTTTCTGCTGTACAACACAGTGAATCAGCTGTATTTATACCTATATCCCTATATCCCCCTCAAATTTTAAAATGAGATGTTAAATAGCATAGCTATACTATCTATGGTTTGTTACAGAAGTTTTAAAAAGTTCATCTTAATACACGATTTAGTCAAGATTCCAAGAAATGGTTCAATTAAAAAAAAGCAGGCTTAAACATGGTATACTCTGCTCAGTCATTTCAAGTAGTGACAGATGTATTTACAGTATTTATAATTACAGACAGAACTGTGGCACTTCTCACAACATAACAAAATACTAAATAAACATAAACTTCTAAAATGCAAAATGGCCCAGATTTATAAAAACTCTTTCTCTAAGTATAAATGATATTTCCTTTTTTGGTTTTAACAACTGAACTGTCCATACTTCACTGCTCTCATTGGTCGGGACATTTAAATGTTTGTAATTAATTTAACCACAATTTCATTTTTGTACCTATTTACTAAAATATTCATGCAAAAAAAGGACATGATTCATAAGGGTACATACAGCTCAAATTTTCACATGAGCACACCCTTGTAATCAACACTGAGATCAGGAAGTGGAATACTGTTAGAAAAACAGGAGTCCACTGATGCCTCTTCCTAAGCATTACCCACATAACCCTCCGAAGGGATAAGGATATCTTCCTGAAAATGCTGCAGCACAGAGTACGTGCATACCAGGCTTTAGTGGACTAACCAAACATTTCTCAGAAGGTTCGACCAAGTTTACACTCCAACTAGCAGTGTTTCAGAGTTCTGAGATGGTCCATTCACATTCATACCAACAACTGGTATTATCTCTGCATTTGTGTGTGTGTGTGTGTGTGTGTGTGTTCATCTTGGCTATTCTGGTGGAGGTGTGGTAGCCCATACTGTAGTTTAATTTCACAACATCCAGGTGATTAACAAAGTTCAATACACTTTCATATGTTTACTGAAATTCGAACACTTTGGTCAAAGTACCTAGCAAGTCTTTGCTCCCCTTCAAAATTTGATTACCTGCCTTTTGCTTATTGTTTTGTAAAAGTTCTTTATATTTTTGGATACAAGTCTTCTGTTAAGTATACGCATGGCAAATAATCTTTACCAAACTGCAGCTTGCCTTCCTTTTCGTTTTCTTAATGGTGTCTCTTGGCAAACAGAAGTTCTTAATTCAATGCAGTTCAGTTTACCAGTTATTTCTTCTATTACGTGCTGTTTCAAGAAACCCTTGCCCATCCAGCAATCATTAAGATAAATATCTGTTTTCTTGTTAATGTTTACATTTCACACTGAGATTCACAATTCATCTTTTATTTTATTTGAGCTATAATTGACATACAACAGTATATTAGTTTCAGGTATACAACATAATGATTTGATATTTGTATATATTGGGAAATGATGACCACAATAAGTCTAGTTTAACATCTGTCATCATACATGTTACAGATTATCTTTCTTGTGATAAGAACATTTAAGATCTCCTCTTAACAACTTTGAAACATGCAGTACAGTACTAGTGACTATAACTGCCATGTTGTACATTACATCCCTAAGAGTTGTTTATTTTACAACTAAAGTTTGTACCTATTGACAGCCTTCAACCATTTCACCCACTGCCACCCCACACCCCCCACCTCTGGCAAACACCGATTTCTTCCCTGTATCTCTGGTTTTATTGGTTTTGGAGGGTTTTGCTTTTTTGCTTTAGATTCCACGTGTAAGTCTTTCTCTGTCTGACTTACTTCACTTAGTATAATAGTATAATGCCTTCAAGGTCCACCCATGTTGTCCCAAGTGGCAAGATTTAACTTTTTAATGGTTGAATAATATTCACTGTATATACCACAAACTCTTTATCCATTCATCCACTGATAGACACGTTTCCATATCTTGGCTACTGCAAATAATGCTGCCAATGAACATGGGAGTGCATATATCTTTTGAATTAGTGTTTTTGTTCTCTTCTGATAAATATCTAGAAGTGGAATTGCTAGATCATTATAGTGGTCCTATTTTTAATTTTTTAAGGAACCTCCATACACTTTTCTAATTTACATTCTCACCAACAGTGCATGAGGGTTCCCTTTTCTCCACATCCTCTCCAACATTTCTTATTTCTTGACTTTTTAATAATAGCTATTCTACAAGTGTGAAGTGATATCTCATAGTGGTTATTTGCATTTCTCTGATGATTAATAATATTGAGCATCTTTTGACATGTACCTGTGCCATCTGTATCTCTCTTTAGAAAAATGTCTATTCAGATCCTCTGCCTATTTTTTAACTGAATTGTTTGTTCTTGCTGTTGAGTTGGGTGAGTGCTTTATATATTCTGGATATTAACCCCTTATCAGATACATGATTCGCAAATATTTTCTCCCATTCAGGTTGCCTTTTCATTTTGTCAATGGTTTCCTCTGCTGTGCAGAAGCTTTTTAGTTTGATGTAGTCACACTTGTTTATTTTTGCTTTCTTTGTGCTGGTTTTTGATGTCAAATACAGAAAATTATCACCAAGAACAAGGTCAAAGAGCTTACCACCTATGTTTTCTTCTGGAAGTTTTATGATTTCAGGTCTTACATTCACATCTCTCATCCATTTTGAGTTAATTTTTGTGTATGCGCTAAGGTAAGGGTCCAGTTTTATTCCTTTGTATGTGGCTGTTCAGTTTTCCCAAAACAATTTATTGCAGAGACTGTCCTTCCCCAGTATATTCTTGGCTCTTTTGTCATAAATTAATTGAACACATATGTGTGTGTTTATTTTGGGGCTCTGTATTCTGTTCCATTGATCTATATGTCCATTCTTATTCGAATAACATATTTTGATTACTAGAGCTTTGTAATGAAGTTTGAAATCAGGGAGCAAGATCCCTGCAACTTTGTTTTTAAGATTGCTTTGGCTATATTCAGGTTCTTTTGTGGATCCATACAAAGTTTAGGATTTCTTCTATTTCTGTGAAAAATGCCACTGGAATTCTAATAGGGGTTGCACTGAGTTTGTACACTGCTTTGGGTTGTATAATATTTGGTAGTTAATATGGTAACAATACTAATTCTTCCAATCCATGAACATGGTATAACTTTCCATTTATCTGTGTCATCTTCAATTTCTTAATAGTTTTCTGTATACAGGTGTTTCAATTCCTTGGTTAAATGTATTCCTAAGTATTTTATTCTTATGAATTGCAAATGGAATTGGTTTTTTAATTTCTCTGATAGTTTGATACTAGTATATAGAAATGCCACAGAGTTCTGCATGTTGATTTTTTTTATCCTCCAACTTTACTGAATTCATTTATTAGTTCTAGCAGTTTTGGGTGGAGTCTTTAGGGTTTTCTATGTGCAGTATTATGTTATCTGAAAATAGTGACAGTTTTCTGGTTTGGATGTCCTTTATTTCTTGCTTAATTACTCTGACTAGGACTTCAAATATGTCAAATAAAAGTGGTGAGAGTGTGGACATCCTTGCTTTCTCCCTGATCTTAGAGGAAAAGCTTTCAGCTTTTCACTACTGAGTACCATGTCAGCTGTGGGTATGTCATGTAGTGCCTTTATTATGTTGAGGTATGTTCCCCCATTAAAAAATTTTATGATAAAGGGAGTATAGAAGGTCAGTGGTCACTCCATGTACTGGATCTTCACAGTGAGGTTTATTTGTGACTTTATAATAAACAAAAAACTGAGGCAACCACATTCAAATGCAAAAAAAAAAAACAAAAAAAAAACAAAAGCAAAAAAACAAGGCAGGTCCATCCATCTATGAGTAATTTTAAAATGTTCTTTGAATTTATTGAAGCCATTACCTATCCTCATTAAAGAAAATTAAGTGCTAGATTTATTAAGAAAAGCATACCCTAAAAAGATATTCATTTCATTATATTGTTTCCATACTCCTGACACAAAAATATACATTTAGCTATATACAGAAATTACCTATTTCTAAACAGACATACCTATCTTCAAATGGCCAAATGATTCAATTGCCTGATGGGTAAAACTGTTTGTTAAAAGTTACTTCACTGGAAAAAAAAATATTACCAGCAATTATTTGCGTCTCACTTATAAAAAGAACAAAATCTCATGCCACAGAGATCGTACCCTGAAGTAACCTACTGGTGTCGTTCAATACTTTACTCAACCCTTCCACTCTAAACTTCCCATGAAGCAGATACTGCGTGTGTTCATTTTCCATCACCCTCCATCTTTAGGGGGTGTTTGGAAAGCAGAATGAAACCGAACCAGAACCAATGTATATTCAGCTCCGTAAAGAATCATCAGTACCTACTAAATAGCAGTTAATAAGCATTTTTACCCTCAGGAAACATGAGACCAGGAAGAACTTATGACTATTCCTTTACCTACTTTTTTTTAAACTCAAAACCAGGAAGCTCTAATATCTATGTATGACATTTGCATATGTTACTTTCTCTATGCCCGGAAATTGAAAGCTCTGTCTCTCTCCTACACCCTAAAGCACTATAAATAGCTTCCTCTCCCTAGTATACACTTCATTCTTAATCCCGTGAGTCATAAATAACAATATGAATATGATAATGAAAAAGAAAAAAATCACCCCAGCCATGGAATACAGCCTACCCAGAACTAAGGACTCATGACACTAAGTAATCCCAGAAGTACTGCGGCACAGGTTCAATGGTAAGACACAACTGCAAATTGTAGGTAGACTTGTTCTTTATTAAGAAGTGAGCATCTGCATAAAAATTCTTTTCCGAATTGTTTTTCTTGTTATTTTTCTCTTGCATATAAATTTTTCCATTACAGACGTGGTCTGCTGTTGTATAGTTCATTACTGTTTTTATTATAGGAGCTTTCATTTTACTGTGCAGTCCAAGGCTTTCATCAGAGTTTCTACAAATCAGATGACAACACTTTGCCGAAAATTATTTTAAAATATATTCTCATTTCCAAAGGAAAATGGGATCTTGGGTGTTTGAAATAGAGAAGTATTTAAGAATCTGAATAAATGGTTCAGCATTTTGGATACTTCTTAACTTTGTAAGGACATCCTAAGAACAGGATTTAAAAAGACTGGAATTGAACAAATCAGTTTTTTACTTAAAAATAGTTTTAAATAGTTTTTCTTTATAAACAAAGAATCAAGTTTGGTGGTGGTAATGGTGACTAACAGAAAATGGTAAAGGAGATTCAAAGTATTTATCTCATTTTATACTCAGAGCAGTTTTCAAACATGTCTGTTCTCTGCAGCCTGTTACTGACTTCTGAAAGGCTGCCATTGGGGAGCAGAGGTACCTGCCAAGACTGCCTCCTCAAGTATGTGTGTGTGAATGTTAGAATATCCTCTGTTATGCCAAGCTCATTAGCTTTCAAGGATTCAAAGAAGGAAGAAACATCTGCATGATGTAGCAGAGGTGCAGGAAAACTGCTCACTGAAGTACTAACATTTATGCACCACATAACTGTTCTGAGGCATTTATTTACAGTCCTAAGAGCTCACTGCATGCACTGCGTTCAACATCGAGCATATGAGACGTGCCCAGATTTCGAGACCCCAGCACTGTGAAAAGAATACAGAGCCTGAAGTCAGACACACACAGAATCAAATCTCAGTTAATCATTTTCTTGCTGTGTGAGCTTCTGCAAATTGAGTTTACTGAATCCTAATTTCCTTGTTTGTAAAATGAGCATGATACAAATTCCTTTTCATAGTTATGGTAAGGAATCAGCATATAAAACATCCCCCAAAGAAGGAAGAGATGCAGTGAACAGTAATGCCTCTTGTTACTAACTTACAGCAATAATCCTGGGGCTCTTCTCAACTTAATGACTACGGTGACTGAGCTCACCCACCGTACCCAGTTAAAAGAGATGAATTAATTCTACTCTCATGTAACTCAATTATCAAAAAGTGAGAAAATATTAAGAAACCTTCCTTGAAATTTCTTATCTTCCTTACTCTGAAAAATCCAAACTTCAAATTCATATTTCTCTGTCTACCACAAAGCCGTAGAGGTTCTGGATGAATTTCTAGACTCTAGCTATTATTGCAGATGATGGGTGCTTTACAGTGACTTGCTTGGGCTGCTCATTAGTCTCTCCCGTCACATCCAACTCAGTCATAAACACCACTAATTCTGGGTTGAAAAGAAAAATGGAAGGATGAAGGGCTACTGCAAGAAGGCAAAAGGAACAAACTGACACTTAGCTGTAAAAATATACATTTGGATACATATATTAGTTTCAGTTTTAATATTCTGTTTATAAATATTTTGTATATCTTTTGTTACTTTTAAGAGATTTTATTGTCAATTATCTATCTAAATTGTTTAAAAATCCTAATGATTTTTGGAGACTGACCTTGAATTCAAAACAATGTTCAAGTCTGGTATTAATTGCTTTATTGGTTCTCCATAAATTGTGATGAAATTTCCATGTGGACAATCATATCAGAGGCAAATCATATCTTAAGTAAATAATAATGTCTCTTTCTTTACACTTTTTTATCTCCTGTATTTCTTTTTCTGTTCTTATGCTTCGACTAAGACCACCAGGAAATGATGAAAAGCAGGTGACTGTAGGCATCATTTTAAATTATCACTACTAAGATAGTTGCTAGAGATTTTAAGATAGCCTTAATTAATTAAGAAAGTCTTAATTCATCATAAAGTAGCTAAATTTGGTTGGTAACACAGATTCAAAAACCTTTTTTGCTTCTATGTTCACAAGCAGATCTGCTATGTGCCGTGGCACACCTTGAAGGTGGTAAAGGTAACATTTAGTATATTTCTAAATGTATTCAACATACATTTATTTAGCACTTGGAATATGCCAAGTACACATGGAAAGACATTACATTTTAATAGTGAAAAGTAGAAGGAAGATAGCACAGTCTAGACTAACAGTGAACTTAAATTATATCACCCCAAGTCTTAAAAAGTTAATTCTTCTCATCTAGACTTGATTTCCATTATAGTAATAATCTGGCTCATTTTGTCAATACTATACAACTTCTACCATTACACGAAGAACTAGGGTAAATGTGTTAACATACCAGAGATACCATGGCCCAACCAGTCTTGTTATAGATGAACTCCAAGTTGTTCCTTCTTAGATAGAGCAAACCACCAACAAGTGACACCAACAAGGCCAAAGCAATGGTGCCAGAGTAGTTGGGGGGCCTGAAGACGCGAATCTGTAAGAATACAATGAAAATTTTTCAGGTTAAAGAAAAATATTAATCTTTTTCTCTGGATAATATTCTAGTCTTTCCAGTCTTTAACACAAAAAATTCAGAGAGCTGCCATCTTACTTTTCATACCTGGCACTAACGTTCCTTTCGCTTTGAGTCAAAAATACATGCCTTAAAATATCATGGCTGGGGGCTTCCTAGGTGGCGCAGTGGTTAAGAATCCGCCTGCCAATGCAGAGGACACGGGTTCGATCCCTGCTCCAGGAAGACCCCACATGCCGTGGAGCAACTAAGCCCGTGTGCCAAAAAATAAATAAATAAATAAAATAAAGTTAAAAAAATCATGGCTATGTAACACGACTTGCTCTTCAGATGCTTTTAGGGGAATACAGTTAAATCTATGCAAACCCTACTTACATTCAACTCAGAGCTGTTCTGGTTCACCCATGGAACATGGGATCATATGGTAAAAAGTAGAGGTGAGATAGGGGTATAATACTTGCTTTATTTCAAACTGGAACTTTTTAGAAGGTTTTTTAAAACAGCTTTATTGCGCTATAATCCATATACCATATAGTCCACCCTTTGAAAGAGTACAATCCAATGTATTTTTGGGTTTTTTTTTTAGCATATTCACAGATATGTGCAACCAACCCCACAGTCTGTATCAGAACCTTGAATCACTTCAAAAGGAAATCTCATACCCTTAAGCATTCACTCCCTTATTCCTCTCACCCTCCAGCCTTAAGCAACCACTAATAAATCTACTTTCTGTCACTATACATTTCTCCATTCTGGAATTTCATATAATATGTAGTCTTTTGTAACTGGCTTCTTTCACTTTGCATAATCTTTTCAAGGCACATCTTTGTTGTAAAATGTGCCACTGCTTCATTCCTTTTTATGGCTGAATATTCCATTGTATGGATATCACATTTTGTTTATCCATTAATCAGTTAATCAGTTGATGGGTATTTGGGTTGTTTCCACCTTATGGCTATTATGAATAATGCTGCTATAAACATTCTTGTACAAGTTCTTGTGTAGGTGTATGTTTTCATTACTGTCAGGTATATACCTCGCAGTGGGATTGCTGGGTCACATAGAAATTCTTATGTTTAATGGTTTGAGGAATTGTCAAACTGTTTACCAAAGTGGCTGCACTAGTGTGCAGGTCCACCAGTGGTATCTATGTATCTATGAGGGGTCCTGTTTCTCCACTTATTTGCCAATGTTTATTGTCTCACTTCTAGCCATTCTAGTGGGTGTGAAGTTGTATCTCACTGTGGGGTTGGGTTTGCATTTTCCTGATAACTAATGATGTTGAGCATCTTTCTTGTACACTTTCCTTGAAGAAATGCCTATTCAGATCCTTTGCCCACTTTTCAACTGGGCGGTCTTTTTATCAATTTTAAGAGTCCTATATATATACTAGATATAAATCCCTTATGAGAAAAATGATTTGCAGACACTTCTCCCATTCTTGGCTTGTCTTTTCAGCTTCTTGACAGTGCCTATTAAAGCATAGAGACTCCTTTTTTTTAAGTAGTTGTAATTGGCAGTCATAAACATGATTTCACAGAATGTACCAATCTTGGTTCCAATAACCTTCCCCACCAGAGGAAATCAAGGCTGCTAGGAGAGATGGCTAATCAAGCACAGGGTAGGATTGATATGTAGACAGAAGATGATCCTGAAATATATTATGTGAGAAAGTAAGAAAGTATTTAAAAGAAAATGATGGAGACATGTTACAAGGACAGAGAAGCCAGAATGAAGAGATTCCCACTGGTCAAATCTAGAACAATTTTGGCACCAAAATATTTAATAACTTACAAACCACTGGAGGAAAAAAAAAAAGCCATTCATGAGTCTGTACCAATGAATGAGTAACTGATAAAGAGGGGATGACTCTTGCTTCCAGTAGAATGCTAAAAGCCAACTAGAAAATGGACAAAGTGCTAGAACTGGAACATCATCATTCTGCAACCACAGTGATAAACTCTGGATTAGGCAAGGGTCATCAATGATTAAATACTGACAAAAGTTTAATGATGAGTAGGATATTTACATGCTCTTAAGGTGTCTCCACCTAGATAGCTTACTAATTAGAAAGGAGAGGGGGTAAAAAGAACAGTAATTATATAAAAAACACCTTGACAAGATGTTCAAAATTAACATCACCAATGAGGGACAGAAGGCATCATGGGCTATATTTGTAATCAGAACAAAACATGACCTCTGTGGTATTGTGGTCAAGAATGCATTAGCAGAATCCAGTCATGAAAAAACACCAGGCAAATCAAATGAGGATCACTCAATTTAAGAAGTGGGAGAGGATTATATTATTCAAAATGTTAATGTTCCAGGTTAAACAAGGCTAAAGGACAAGTAACTGTAAAACCTAACTCTAGGCAGGATCTTGTACTGGAGGTGAGGAACTATTATTAAAGGATAGTATTAGGTCAACTGACAAAACTAGACTATGTACCATAGCTCAAACAGAAATATCAATGTAAATCTGTGAAGGTGATAACCATACCATCCTTATGGTTGGAAACGCAATTCACCTTAAAATGATTCAGAAAAAAATTGCATGTGGGTGTGTAAGTATGTGTGCCGAGACGGGGTGGGGGAGAGGTAAGAGAATGAAAATGGCAAAGCAAAAGTGAACACTGTGTGAATCCTGATAAAGGGTACACGCTGAAACTATGCTATTTTCATTTGTTGAAATTATTTCCAAATATATATATTTTTACAAATGTGGATCTATCAACTAACAATGTATAAGTTAGGATAAATAGGTTAGAATCATTTCTGATTAAAATTTAGTATTTCTTATAAAGAATAAATAGTACTTTTCAATATTACCTATAATATTTTGTACCAAATAAATGATACACTGTAGAGCTGAATATCTGCCAAAACATTTCCAAAAAATGATGAGTTAGGAAAGTCACCAAAATATCATTAATACGTATCTTATTTTATTTACAATGATGGTATTATGAGACATCTTTCTCAACTGAGAATAAATGTGTATGGCAAAAATTAATGCTTCTGTATTACTTCTAAGGTAAATGTCATTTTAAAATAGCTGGTTATAATTGTTCATTATAGAACATTCTGGTGACATTAACAGACAAAATAGCCATAGCCCTCCACACTGACATGAACTATCAACATTTTGCTTCATTTACTTGCTGAATAAACTGTCTACATATCTACATTCATATTCATGCTTTTCTAAATCATACTATAAATACTGTTTTTTTTAACCTACCTTTCCACTGGTTATACTCTGAGCTTCTTTCTACGTCAAATATTCTTGCAAACTAGTTTGTACAGACTGTGGCACATCTAATTTATCTCTTATTTTTATACACGATTTCTTTACGATTTTTTCCATTAAAGTGAATGTTTTAAATTTTTTTCTATGGTTAAGAATTTAAATCATTCTTGATTATATCCTTAAGTTAAATTCCACAAAACAAAGACATGACACATACCATTAGAATAGTTATACCAATTTATAGTCCCGAGCACAGTATATGCCAGTGGCATTTTCTCACATGGCTCATGAAAAGTGGGTATTATCCCCTTTTTACTTGCTCAAAGGATAGATAAAAATTATACATCTGGCTTTTTAATTAGAATGTCCTTGATTACTAAGACTACTGAGCAATAGCCAATGTATTTTTTAGTCTCTGAAATTACTCTGTGCCTAACTTATGTATTCTTTAGTGTTTCACTGATGTTTTAAGAACCTTTATTCTAAAATCCATTTAAATTCACCTAACTCAAAGTTTAGCTTACAGTTATCAGATGCAGTTTTCTCAAAGCAAGGAGAAATGTTCCATAGAGAAATTGGGGGAAAAAAAATCCCGTGGCCTTATTACAATGTTTTACCAAACCGAGCTAATAAGTCTGTTATTATAACTGGTAGGGAATAAGAACATACGTGAACATCGGTCCTATCAGCAATCCACTTTGCTAGTTGTTCAGCTGCAAATCCAATTCTTTGAAGGTCAAAAGTATCGGCTCTCTTGGGCCTGCCTTTCGGAGGAAAATGCATGAATGTAGGAGCAGAGTTCATGTTGAGCTGTAAAAGAGGACATAAAAATACTAAACACAACATCCCAGCAATCTTTACATATCCTTAATCTAACATTTTTTTTTTTTTCTGCCTGAATTTTGGAAAGATAGCATTTATTAAGAAAATCCAGGTGGCTTTCCACAGCTTAACTACTGTTTTTATTTATCTTAATATACTGTTGAATAGAAAAGAACTTATGAATTAGGCCCAGTTTGCTGAACCTTCGCATTTAACACACATCATTCATATTCTCAGCTGCATCATCTATTTCATTGGCCATTTGCTTCTTTATTTTCTATAATTCTACAACTAAATAAAATGATTCAAAGTGCAAAACAGAAATATTGTAATTTGGTGGTACATGGACACTCTTCACTTCTTAAGCAATTATTAAAGAAAAAGGACTGGCATTTGATGAAAGATAAATATATGATGTTATTAATTTCAAGTATATTGACTTCTCTGTTAAAACTTTAAAGGCTCTTTTTCTGTTCGACTCTAGTCTCTCAACTGTCTCGAAATAGTTATATTTCATAACTATTTTCTAAAGGCAAGCGCCAATTGAAAAGTATACTGAATAGAACACTAGTATAAACAACATAATATCTAAAAACAAATACGAGGTTAATTTGTATTGAGGAATAAATTGCAAAACATATATACAGATTAAATTCTCGCTGCCCAAGAATTATGAAAAATGTTTCAAATGAAAGGCAAAGAGATTTTTGGCCCTGACTTCCAATACATTCAGCATTCCCCAATAATGAGAATAAACAGCAAATTCAAGTAACAACAAACATGCAATCATGGTTGCTGCCATCAAGGTAAAGATACAGCCGTACCAGCTGTGGGCTTGCCTGTTATGGACATACAGCAATTTTTATTAAATTGAACAAAACACAGACACCAATTCCTTTCTTCCCTGTACCTTCTCCCACTCCACACTTTGGATGCGTAAGAGATAGCTACAGCCAATATGTAAATGTAAGATTCAAGGAAGAGGGATTCCCTGCATTAGAACAATCAGAAAGTCCATGCTAAGACTTCACATCCTAGAATTTTAGAGTGAAAAAAATATAATTCAAAGCTTTCATCTTAATTAAAACGTACAAATTCCCCAAGGCTACACAAAGCAGGGTACAACACACACCTGATTGCTAGTGCAGAGCTCCTTCTAACACATCATTAACTTGTTGGCCTGCTGTCAGGCACTTAGCCTCAGCCGTCACGTGGGAATCATATATAATTTATTTACTTTCCGAACAAGTCCCCAACAAGCCAGGGACTGTCAAATTTCTGCACTTGTTCTTAACATCATATTCAGACACCACAGAGACAGGGCTGACAGTACTTTAAAACATTAGTGTAGAGCGAGTCCGTCAACAAGATGTGATTCAGTGGTTAGCAAGAAAGAAAATATAAGCATTAAGAATCTTTTAGTAGTTCTCAAGTAAAACAAAACATACACTTAGCTATTTTTGTAGATTATAATTTCCCATACAAATCATTAGCAGATACAACTTTTATGCATTTCTGCATTTTAAAATGAAAACTCTTATTGCTAAGCCAAGGGCTAGGTTTTGGAAAAGACAAAGCAGGTCTATATTAGGAATGCTGCTCTTGTATCTTGTATCTGTGCCAAAGTTAAAAAAATGTTTAAAATGTTTAAAGCATATAAAAAGAACTCAACAAATATATCTAACAGTATATCTATATGTTTATATACTGGCAGTCTATAGAGTCAGTACCTAGCACAAAGGACGGATTACTTTCTCCCACAATTTTGTTTTCTTTAATCTGAATTAGCTGCAAACATTTTAGAGAAAGAAATTTCATATAAAAAGTCATTATTTGGAATAGGATTAAGATGGCGGAGTAGGAGGAAGGAGTAGGAGACATGCACTCACTCCCTCTTGCAAGCACACCAGAATTACAACTAACTAATGAACAATCATTGACAGAAAGACACTAGAACTCACCAAAAAAGACACCCCACATCCAGAGACAAAGGAGAAGCTGCAATGAGATGGTAGGAGGGGCACAATCACGTTAAAATCAAATCCCATAAATGCTGGGTGGGTGACTCACAAACTGGAGAACAGTTACACTGCAGAAGTCAACGTGCAAAAGTGAGGGTTCTGAGCCCCACATCAGGCTTCCCAACCTGGGAGTCCAGCAACAGGAGGAGGAATCCCCAGAGAATCAGACTCTGAAAGCCAGTGGGATTTGATTGCAGGACCTCCACAGGACTGGGGGAAGCAGAGACTCCACTCTTGGAGGGCACACAAAAAAATGTGCTCACCAGGACCCAGGGGGAAGGAGCAGTGACCCCATAGGAGACTGAACCAGACCTACCTGCTGGTGTTGGAGGGTTGCCTGCAGAGGTGGGGGGCAGCTGTGGCTCACCGAGGAGGCAGGGGCACTGGCAGCAGGGGTTTTGGGAAGTGCTTATTGGTGTGAGCCCTCCCAGAGTCTGCCATTAGCCCCACCAAAGAGCCTGCGGGCTCCCGCACTAAGTGGCCTCAGGCCAAACAACCAACAAGGTGTGAACACAGCCCCACCCATTAGCAGACAAGCAGATTAAAGTTTTACTGAGTTCCGCCCACCACACTGGATTAAAGCCTTACTGAGCTCCGCCCACCCAGCCCTACCCACCATCAGTCCCTCCCATTAGGAAGCACACAGGAGGCTCCTAGATAGCTTCCTCCACAAGAGGGCAGACAGCAGAATCAAGCAGTATCAGCAGTATTTCGTCTTGTGGAACTGAAAACCACAGCCACAGAAAGATAGAGAAAATGAAAAAGCAGAGGACTTTATACCAGATGAAGGGACAGGATAAAGCCCCAGAAAAACAACTAAATGAAGAGGAGATAGGCACCCTTACAGAAAAAGAATTCAGAATAATGATAGTGAAGATGATCCAGGACTGAAAAAAGACTGGATGCAAAGATCAAAAAGTTTACCAAAGACCTAGAAGAATTAAAGAGCAAACGAACAGAGATATGCAACACGATAACGGAAATGAAAAATACACTAGAAGGAACCAATAGCAGATTAACTGAGGCAGAAGGGTGAATAAATGACCTGGAAGACAGAATGGTGATCATCACTGATGCAAAAAAGAATAAAGAAAAAAGAATGAAAAGAACTGAAGACAGTCTAAGATACCTCTGGGACAATGTTAAACGCATCAACATTCGCATTATAGGGGTTCCAGAAGGAGACAAGAGAGAAAAAGGACCTGAGAAAATATTGGAAGAGATTCTAGTTGAAAACTTCCCTAACATGGGAAAGGAAATAGCTACCCAAGTGCAGGAAGTGCAGAGAGTCCCAGGCAGGATAAATCCAAGGAGAAACACGCCAAGACATATAGTAGTTAAATCGACAAAAATTAAAGACAGAGAAATGTTATTAAAAGCAACAAGGGAAAAACAACAAATAACATACAAGAGAATTCCCATAAGGTTAACAGCTGATTTCTCAGCAGAAACTCTGCAAGCCAGAAGGGAGTGGCATGATATATTTCAAGTGATGAAAGGGAAGAACCTACAACCAAGAATACTCTACCCAGCAAGGATCTCATTCAGATTTGATGGAGAAATCAAAAGCTTTACAGACAAGCAACAGCTAAGAGATTTCAGCACCACCAAACCAGCCCTACAACAAACGCTAAAGGAACTTCTCTAAGTGGGAAACATAAGAGAAGAAAAGGACCTACAAAAACAACAACAAAACAATTAAGAAAATGGTAATAGGAACATACATAGCAATAATTACCTTGAATGTAAATGGACTAAATGCACCAACCAGAAGACACAGACTGGCTGAATGGATACAAAAACAAGACCCATATATATGCTGTCGACAAGTGTGGGAAGACATTCTGGAACCTTTTTGAAACACTGAAAATGTTGAAGTATGTGGGCCGAGCGATGGGATTCAGAATGTCCTGCTTGAGCAGTGGAGGAGCTGAGGGTGCGGGGCGTGGAGACTAATATCACCCTGTTTGGTCCTGAGGGATGGCTGGTTAGCCAAAGACGGGTAAGATTCCTCAGAGGAGGAACAACCTAAGACAGGCACAGCCGCAGAGGGGCCAACAGGGGTGGTGCATAGAGCCTTCCTTATATCATCGTGTTGGGCCCTGGAGGATGACTGGTTAGCCAGAGACGGGTAAGATTCCTCAAGGGAGGAACAACCTAAGACAGGCACAGTCGCAGAGGGGCCAACACGGGTGGGGCACAGACCCTTAATCCTTTTGAGAGAGGTCTCCTGCCCCCAGGGCTGTTTTGCTCTCCACCCCCAGCTCAAATCCACACCTGCTCAACTCAGACCCAGGAAGTAAACAAAGATAATTGCCTCAGTCATGTGAGGCCTTTGATTGTTTATGAGTGTAACCTGAGAATGTTAGCCCATGAACTCAATAAAAGCAACCTGGGATGAGTCAGCAGGGCTCTTGATCCGAGAGGTCTTGAGCCCCCCGGTCCCACTTTTCTCTTCAGTCTGTGTCTGTGTCTTCTTCAAGCTTGCGGCACCCGTCACTCACCTCGAGTCGCCGAGCTGGTCTCGGCAGACAAGAGACCCACTTCAGACCTAGGCACACATACAGACTGAAAATGAGGGGATGGAAAAAGATATTCCATGCAAATGGAAATCAAAAGAAAGCTGGAGTAGCAATACTCATATCAGATAAAATAGACTTTAAAATAAAAAATGTTACAAGAGACAAGAAAGGACATTACATAAAGATCAAGGGATCCATCCAAGAAGAGGAGATAACAATAATAAATATATATGCACCCAATATAGGAGCACCTCAATACATAAGGCAAATGCTAACAACTATGAAAGAGGAAATGCAAGGCAGAAATAGAGACACAGATGTAGAGAACAAACACATGGACACCAAGCGGGGAAAGTGGGAGGGTTGGGCAGGAATGAATTGGGAGATTGGGATACCAAATTGTACACTCTAAATATATGCTGTTTATTGTCTGTTAACTGTATCTCAATAAAAGTTCTTAAAAAAAATAAAAATAAAAATAAAAAGTCATTATTTGGATCTCTACTTGAAAAACAGATCTAGCTCCACTGGCCTGCAATTCTCCACCAGAGAGGGAGCTGAGCTGCACCTCTCTCCCTGGGTCAGGCTGGTCCTGTCCAGTCCGCTGTAGCCCCAACCACGCCAGTGAAACCAACGGTCAGCTGCACAGCGCGCTGCTGATTTTATTCCTTACAGTAGTTAGGAAAAAAGTGAAATTTAAGTGTTTCCATTAAATACTTAAAAAGAAAAAAACCAAGAAAGATTTTAATAAAAATAGGAGGGCATATTTAATTCTTCCAGTGAAGAACTAATGTTTTTAATATACTAAGTATGTACATAAACAAAGATCCCATAATGAAACTAAACTCATGCAACTGGCTTTCTTCATTTAGCTTCCAGGCCTGGCCCAGATAGATGCTCGGTTTGACGCCTCTGCTCTAGTAATTGGATTGGACCTGGGTGACTCTTTCCTAAGACGGCAGAGAGGATTCACACACACACTGAGCAGCACTTCCATCTGATGATCTCTAAAGCAAGTCTCCTGAGAGTCTATACAGACCTATAAATTACATGAAATAATATTTGGATCTTATAGTACTGTAATTTACCTTTACAAGGTTATTTGAAATTACACATTTATGTATATGTTTTTCTTTATTTTTATATTAGCTTCCTAGTGTGTAAGCTCCTTATCGGGAAGAACTATATGTATGTTTTTCTCACCAATTCAATAATATTTCCTGAATAGATGAACAAAAGGAAACATGCCCAAAAGGTGAAGAATACTAATAGGAAAGACCAAGGGTAAAGGGTACTGAAGGCAAAAAAGAGAGAATTTATCTTATTCAACTAGAAATTGGCAAAGAATGAATTATCAATCTGGAAGCAAGTAAGCAGAAACACTCACTAATGGATCATTTACAATTAGCTTGAGTCTTTACAGAACTAAATGCTTTTCCATGACCTGGTAAAGAATTGTGTCAAAGTGTCACATGTGAGAAAAATAAAATAGACCAAGATGCCCAAATTAATCAATGCTGGGTACTGCACTAAGTTTTACATTTGAAAGGCATGATCAAGTAGTGATAAATACAGAAAATTAATAATTGCAGAGTAACAGCAAGGATCAAGAAGCCAGACAGCTGAGCTCAAATTCTATCTCCATTTCCTTTTATCATCTCCATATACTAACTGTAACTTTGGACAAGTGATACAACCTCTCCATACCTTAACTTCCTCATCTGTGAAACAGAGATAAAAACAATATATTCTCTTTGGATTGTTGTGAAGCTAAATGAAAGAAAATACATGAAGCACTTAGAAGAGGCCTTGGACTGTAAGGACTCATGGTGGCAATGATGATGTCATCACAACAAACTCCAATAGGATTCGTATCTTTATTGGAAGTAGGACATGAATCCCACTGGGTTAGGGTCCCACCCTGAGACCTTCATTACCCCCTTCAAGGCCCTATACCTCCCCAAAATAGCATAAAGGTTAAGTAAAACTTACAGTGAATCTTATATAGAATTTCACATATTTATGCTAAATACCACCCAAACCACATACAACTGAATATCAAAATAAGGCTAATGCATGTAAACTGCCACTGTATGCTGAAAAAACATATTTCCTCTAAAATGGAGAAGTTAAAATGTGTTTATTCACTAAAGGCAAACACTGTGTAATGATAAAGAGGACTCTAACTGTAATTATTTTAATCATATCACAGAATTAAGAGCTACTCACTGTAGTCACTGAATTGTATTTTTATCTGGCAAAGATGTATCAATCATAACCAACTCTATTAAATATGTTATTAAAATAAAACTCTTTTACCTGTTGAAAAACGTCTGTTCCCTCATCATAGTCCACCATACTGAAGAAGAGTTTGTTACAGAATGCAGATGAATAGCGCCAGGAGTTGGCCAGTATCTGATATTCCTCGTTAGCCTGCCTGATGAGGATAATGGGACAGAATAGAAACATTCTCAGTATTCAAGTATTAACAAAGCTATTAATGAAACAGGTAATTCTAGGGCAAGAGTTGGCCTGTTTTAGTATGGACTGCAAGCAAACAGTAGATTTTATATTTTAAATGGATGTAAAAAATAAAAAGAATATTCCATGACATGCAAAAATTATATACAATTCAAATTTTATCAATCATGAGTAAAGGTTTATTGCAATACAGCCACGCTGCTTCATTTACTCATTCCTGTGGTTGCTATTATGCTATCTAAGGGCAAAGTTGAATAGCTCTAATAGAAAGTGTGTGGGCAAAAAGTCCATCCTGACCCTTTAAATGAGAAGCACAACAACTCTTATTCTAGAGGATAAAAGCATTTTGTGCCGTCTCCTATACATATAACTTAAATCTTCTGATGATTTTTAGTAAAAGGCATAGAGCAGGTTTTAAGAATTTTGCAATTCACTTTAACAAAGAAATAAAAATCATGGATATAGGTTTTAAAACTGTAAATACAGTTATACTGCACCTTTATATATTCCATCTATCTAAAAATGCATTTACATTCACATCTAAAAGTAAGCAAAAATTTGAGTAGCTAAACCAAAGGCCACAAACAAGCCCTCCTCTAAGAGCATATTTACTCCTATTTTGAATTCATTTCTATTGGACATTTCATTGATATGCCAGACACGAAAGCTCTATTTTTAGGTGTAGGCATAGGGTAGAAATAAAGAAACAGTGTTGCCAGAAGGATGTAGGCACAGTCATGGAAAAAGAAGCAACAGTGACTGCTAAAACTTTAAAAAGAGTGGGGGGGCGGGGGGCGCTTCTTCCATATAGTTGACTATTCACAGGAGATTTGGGGAGTCTCTCTTCCAAAAGAAGTCTAGATATAAAGAGGTAAAACCCCACAATCACAAAAAGACTTGGAGTGGAGTCAGCAGCAGATGAGATTTCAAGAAATATCTGGAAAACGTAAGGCTAGTGGAAAAGTTCTGATGGAGGAAGCTACAATCTCCAAGAAGACTGCAGTACAGGAAGAAGCTAGGAAAAATGCTGGATTAGAAGCAGCAGAGATTCTGGGTCTGAGATTTCATCTTGCTAGCCAGCTAGCCTGTGACTGTTTCACAGATGCTGGCAGAAGCCATGTGCCTCCTGGGTTAGAGACCTAAAGGACTTTATTCTTCATGTTTGTCTGCATCAGTTCCCCACGCCCCCAAGTTCATGGGCTGGCACAAAAGGCCCCTCCTGGATACCTGCACACACTGTTCACTGTGTTACAGGAGAGCAATACTGAATTTGGGGGACTTACTGTTTTTATATCACATGATAACAAACCCCATGCTTTGTTCCATGAAAGACATAATGTCACTCCTTAAGGCTTGTCACGGCACACACAACCCTTGCATTCTTGGCCTGCCCAGCAAGAGCATGCAGGATGATCAGAGCCCATGGCAGCCTGCTTTTCCCAACAGTATTCACAAAAAAATAACAATGCCACATAAAAAAGAGCATCTTTTCTACATACATTATTTTCTTAATTGTTAGCTATTTATAGAAAGCTTCGATAGAACTGTTTCAACTGCGTAACTATTCAAATATTTTCAAAGTCAAAAAAAATTAAAAAATTATAATAAAGAGCAAAGAAAGTAAAAGAGCGAGCACTTAAAAACAGAAAATATGATTTCTCAAATTAAACACCAATATTAGAAAATAAGAGTTAAATAAAATTCACAGAACAAAATGACATAGGTGGACAATACTGGTGGGAAGAAGGAGAAAGGTACCTAGACATATAATCCAATAAAGCCAACTTTCAAACAGAAGGAGCCCCAGAAAGAGAGGAGACAAAGGAAGTATTTCTGGAAACATAATACAATTAAAGGAGACTAAGTATTCAAATTAAAATCACTTCCCAGGTTCTGGATAAGAGGAATAAGAAAAGACCAACAGAATGTAATATTTTAGAACATTATGGATGAAAAGAAGATACTACAAACTTTTAGGAGAAAAAACGTACTCAACAAGGGCAAACAATGAGGTTGGGATTGGACTGGTTAGTAGTAGCAGCTCTAGATGCTGGCAGATAACAGAATAACGCCTTCAGAGTTTTGAGGGCATGTTATTTTCGATCTAGAATTGTATCAATATATCAAGCCAAACAATCAATTAAGTCTGAAATAAACATATTTGAAGAAACATAAGTAATATGAAATTACCTTAGGATATAACTGATAGAAAGGTACTATGAGTGGAAAAAATGACAAAACCCGAGAGCATGACAGAAGAACTATATGAAAGGAAAAGGGGCAACTAGAAATATGGTACAGTAGGAAAGGAAGAAGATGTATAAGAAAGCTGTGATCCAACTACGAAGCTATGAAATACAAATCAGAATAGGAATTTAATTGGACTTCAGGATGAAGAGAACAGATTCTAAGCAACCATTATAATTAGGAAAAGCTGGAAGATATCAAGACTATTGTAAGACATATTTGGTCCTACAATAGGAAAAATGACAACAGCAAAATGAATATAAAAGGCAAAGTCTAAATAAGAAGAAAATTAAAATGTATCATAACCTTGACTAATAGGTGATGGAAAAGTTAATTAGTTTGAACACTTTCTTTTGCGTGGGGGAGGCGTCATAACAGCACTGTGGAAAAGGAACCATAATAAAAACCTACGACTTTGCAATTGATGCTATTTATGTGGAAACAGTAAGTTAACCTACAGAGCACAGATGTAATAATGGTTACAGTGTACTTGCTAATCTTCAACAGAGGCAATCAAGAGCTACCACTTCAACTTATGAACAAGAACTAGAAGGATGCTACTTACTGTTACAATAATAAAAGAAAAAAAGAAAACTATAAAAATTGTAAGGGGTCAGATGAGTTAAATCCTCACCTATTAGAGCCAGAAATGTAAAGATCAAGTCTACTGTATGAAATATATAAGACTACCATTCAGAGACATGAAAAAAAAACAGCAGAAGAAGAAAACACACTGTGACTGCCTCTGGCTAAGTCTGCAAATAAGTGAGTGAGAGGGCTAGGGACATGCTAGGCCCTTTCTTACTAACAAGGAGCACATAATATTGCTATGATTAAAATATATCTATGTAAGAGGGCTAAATATGAACAAGGCCATAATCTGAGGTCATTTAGCATAAAGACCTTAAGGGCAGGTTTTATGAGAATACAGTACAAAAACTGATCACTGCAAAGGTCATCCCGAGACTGCCTTCTGCTCAGTAGGCAGAAAACTATATTGTATTTATTTTGAATCTGTTCAATGAAATAGTCACAAACTTTTAAAGCTTTGGTGGTTAAATAAGATTTAACCTGAGCACCTAATAGCAAGAAGTGAGCCAATCTCCAAGGTCTCTGCTCAATGGAGTTGATATTTTAGTGAGGAGACATATAATAAACAACCAAATAAACAAAAGAAAATCATTAAAAGCTAAGGTATAGACTGAGAAAAAAAATTACATGCAATTGTATTACAGAAAACCATGGAGGATCTACTTAGATGACAGGGTCATAAAAGGCTTCTCAGATGAAGCTGCACTAATGCTCACGTCCCAAGGATGAGAAAAAGGCATCGCTGAAGACAGCTCGACAATCAACATTTCAGGGAGCAGGACGAGCAAGCACCAGGGCCAGAGCGGGAAAGAATTTAAGATGCTGGCGAAATGAAGCTGTGATAAAAATGGGAACATGCTCTCTGCTTCCTGGAGGAGTACACATGGATTACGCAGTTTATACCCTCCCTCAACTATGTGAAACAGTGCCTCAGGGCTCCTCTTGCAATCCTAAATACAGAGTTAGGACCAATCTGAGCCCTAAAATCTGATTTGATTTTTGTCATATGGAATATAATATTACAGGTAATTATTCCTCATTGATTTTCAAAGAAAAAAATGTAACGTCACGCAGTGATTTGGCCCTGATGATTAAGCAGATCTGAACATCTCTGCATCCTAATAAACCTTCAGAGACAAGTGCTCCCTTAAAAAACTCATTAAAAGGATGGCATTAAAATTAAGAAAAGTTTGTTTTTACACAGAAGAACATTTTACACAAAAAACATTTTAATTTTTAAAAAGAAATTTAGGGAAACGGCAAATCCACAGAAACTGGCATTCATGTGATGATGATATTCTAAGAAATGAAAATGCTTCATTTTGAAAAATACAGAGGAAGAAAACAAATTTTAGTATTCAACATCTGTGTATAGTGTCTTATGGAATGATATAACAGTGGAATAATCATGGACTTCTTTCCCTCATAATGTTATATAACCTACCCCAGACCTATTAGAATCTACTAAGTATACATTGATTCACTCATTAATTCACTGCTCAAAAATATGTTAGTGCCAACAATGTGTCAGGTAATGAAGGACTGAATAATAAGTTCAAGGGCCCTGACCTCAAGGAGGATGTACTCTAGTGAGAAAAAGACGCCTCATACAATATATATACAAAAATCTCCAGTAATTAGAAACACTCTGAAAAAAATAAAACAAGAAAATGTGATAAGTAGTATTGAGGAGTCAAAGAGGATGAATTCATTTTGCCTGCAAACTCTGTTTTCCACATCGTCCACTTTCTCAGTTTAAGTGGGTTCTATCCTCCGTTCCGAAGTCCTAAACAGGTCCCCACTGCCTACACAGTGAGGACCACAGGTAGAAGACAAGGTCCCCCATCCCCTGGCTGCAATTTACATCTACAGTCTATGTCCACATGAACATACCACACACTCAAAGGGTCTCTGTTTTGTGACACCCTGTGTTCATTCTTTAAGCTTTAAAGCATTAAAGCCTCTGCTTAAAATGTCCTCCCTTCTTTCAAAGCTTGCTCAGAAATGCCCCTCCTTCAGAAGCCATTTCAAATCTCTACAGTACTTCAGGCAGTTGTCTGAAATGGAAATTCTCAACTACTGTGCAGTGCTATTTATTTTATGTATATTCTGTTTTCCTTATACACACTATGTTTATGCACTGATTGTTTGGTGGCTACAACCTAGTCCAGAATAGGCATTTAATAAAGGTTTGATTTTCTAAAGAGTCAATATATTATATACACCCTAAAACTAAATACTAATTATAACACTAAATCAGAGATTTTGAATTCTGGAGAGTCTGACTAAAAGCCCACTTAGTTTTATGTCACAGGTTAATGTCTCTTTTAAGGCCAGTTTGCTTCCCTGTGCTGGTGGTCTTAGGAAGAAAAAAAGAAATACCTTTAAGTCTTGGTACCATCACAAATATGTGCTATTTGTCAAAGTAACAGTGGTCATGATTTGAAAGATTATAATGACTAAATCATCTCCTAACGTCATGTTCCTAACATCAGTTTCATATGCAATATAAAATCTAGATCTTAATCACTGATGATACTTATTCAGCGTTTTAATATGTGCTGCAATAATAAAGAAGTATACCTCACAATTTCCACCCTCAAGAAGCTTGTTAGAGAATAGAATAGACATACACTAACACAAAAGTAAGATACATATATTGAGAAAAGAATGCAGATTGTAGATGCTATGCAGCATATGGAAGAGAATGGGATCACAGTGGATTGGAACAGCTGAACAAAGTATGAATGTAGAACTATTCAGAAAAGAATGGAAGGACTAAAATTATAATAAGAAAGGACAGGAAGAGAATATTAAGGTAACAGAAGCAGTATAAACAAAGCCAGTCTGAAATGTACATTACATAGTCAAATAATAGAAGTTTCACATTAGAAAATAAGGAAAGAAGAGAACTGGAAGCTCACAAAGATAAATAAGAACTTGACTCTATTCTGCAAATAGTGAACTACTATGCGTGTTTTGAAAGAAGTGGATTATGCAAAATACTAATTAAGAAAGCTGTATCTGGCAACAGTGTGCATAATATACTAGAGGAGAAAATAAATGTTTGTAAACCACTTAGAATGGCCATAATGGTCTAGTTGGGAAAACATATGAGGCTATTAAAATACTATATCAATGAAGATATGACCTATTTCTTACATATTCTCGTTTAGAATCCAGAGCACCAAAGCAACCAGCAAAGTTTTCTACACATCTTGCTTCTAGTTAGGAATCTATCTGCTGGAATAAAGAATTCCAGGCGAGCTAAGCAAATTACATTTTCTCAACACAAATACATTACTTAGAGAAAATTTACTACTGACGAGGTAAATGGGGGCTTTCTTCTATTGAATATAATTTAGTAGCAATAGGACTAGAGACGAGATCTGTTTGTTGCTAAAAATAATTCAATAAGCCTGAGAAATACACATTTCAATACTGATAATACCTAGAGTATAAAATACCCGTTAGAAGGAATGTACCCCAGTAACATAAACCCTGTTCTCTAAACTTAACTCCATTATCTCTTATCCCTCCATATTCCAACTTCTTCATGCTTAACAGGGGATAGAAGAAGCCTAACGACAAAGAAAGTCACCGGCTTCTTGCATATGTTTGTGTCAGCTTAGACTAATGAGCAAAGGCATCACTAGTACTTGTTAGAACCCTTCAAACTTCACTGCCACCCGAAACAAAGTTGAAAACAACAAATGCTCCAAGCATTTAAATAAGCACATTTCCAACACTGTCAGCGAAAACAGTATCTTCTAATAGTTCATAGGAACATTAACGACATAAGTTTACGAATGGAGGGCATGCTGTAAATTTTTCTAAGCTATTCACATGCAACCTGAAGAGGGCAGTCAAGTTGCAGCAAAGCATCCAGGGAGGCTGAAGCAGTAACTGCAGGGCACAGTTCTGGTAAAGCTCTTCTATTAAATCGTCTCAATTTTTTATTACGGAAACAAGAAAAAAAAATCACTTAATCCAAATGCTGTAACATTTTATATTATAATCCTTTTAAAAGGGTTATGTAAAACTAAAAAGGATTATTAACTCATCTCTAGTTGTATATATTTACTATAGCTCCCATAATTAATGTAATTTTTTTCTTTTATGCCCTTGAAGGGATTTTTAAATATGGTTTCTCTTTTTAATGTTACTCAAACTTCCTATAAAGTAACAGATGTATATCAAGATCCCAATGTATTCCTTTTATAGTTATATAATTATGATGAATTATATATAGATATAACTATATATTGCATAGATATTCCAAAGCACGTCTTCATAAAACCTCAAATTAATCAATCTCTATAGATAGTGATATACAGAGATATGGTGTGAGCGAAATCACCTATTACTTACGGTTCTGATACCCTGAAGAGAAAAAACTGGTAAACACCACCCTGCACAAAGATTTCAACACTGATTTCTCTCTGGTTGTGCTATACGTATTCAAGACCCTGTTGAATATACTGAAATATTTTAAATAGACCCAATGCCCCTGAAGAGCTGAAGAATCAACAGTTTACTACCACTTTGTAATAGGCTGTATAATAATTCACTACTTGTAAGAGAAAGATGTGTTTATTACACCTATGTTTTCTGTGCATCTATTTTTTCCCTGGAAAACAATTCTAACATGAACATGTGATTCCAACACATATCTTACAGCAAAAATGTATGGGAACATAAGCGATATTAAACTATATGCAACATGCATAGCTGCAACTTAGTCTATGAGTCAGCAGAATTTTTGTTATGAAAAATGGTAACACTAACACACAAAAAAGCTTGAAGGTTGTATGCTAACTGACACATAACGTGGCTAAAAGAAGACTGGAACTGTGTAGAAATTAGGAACTTTAGTTCATAATTTGTTTTCAGAGATCATACTGGTGTTGTAATTCTAAAACTATTTTATATGCACTGAAAGAGAGCAAATGAGCAAATATTAAGTTGGCCAAATGGTTCATTCTGGTTTTTCTGTAAGATCTGATGGAAAAAAACTGAATGAACTTTTTGGCCAACCCAATACATCACTATTGCTGGGATCCAGGTTTTCATTTTGGAGAAAGGAGATAAAACTATGGAATGGGGAAAAAATGAGGAAAAACCCAACAGTGTTAGTTGCTGGGATCCAGGTTTTCATTTTGGAGAAAGGAGATAAAACTATGGAATGGGGAAAAAATGAGGAAAAACCCAACAGTGTTAGCTTGGAACAGGAGATATCCAGTTGAAGTCATAATTTATGTGTGTGTGTGTATACATATACACACATCCTCGCTCTACCTACTAAAAAAGGCCGAAAGCAAAGATACTGTCCCAGCAGTAAAGAACATAACTTGCCCAGTTCTTGCTTTCTAAATATCATTTCCTACCAAAAAGACAAAGGGCTCCTTGAAAAAAATGCTTCTTGCAGTTCCATAACAGGGAAAGTATAAAGTAGGCTTAGAATATTTTGTTAAGCCAGAAAGCAAAGACTAACAGAGGCATGTAACAACACAGGAGTTGGTTTCCACTGGTCAAATTTAGGGCACCTTGAACACTGAAGAAGAATAATCACAGAAACGGATTAGTGAATAAAACAAGAATCTTTGAGTTGAGATACTCAAAAGGGCAAATGGAGGAAGAAAAAGCTCTCCTTTATAGAAGAATACCAACTAATTAATGTAGAAGCAATGACAGAACGTTTAAAAATCACCCCTTCACAATCATCAATGTATTATCAAATTCAGGCAGAGATTATCAATGGATGTTACAACTGCTGGGTAAAAAAGTACCAAGAAACAGGATAGTCACATTATCTCAAAATATGCTCCCTCTTAACCCACTCAGCTCCCCCAAACACTTATCACAAGGGAAAGATATACTTGTACAACAGAAAGATGTGGTGATCACCACCTTGATCAAGTGATTGATTTCATCACTGGTATTTGAAAGAACTAACATTATGTGCCTGATATGATGCAAAAAGAAGTACACAATAAAAGGAATCCAAATTGGAAAAGAAGTAAAACTGTCACTGTTTTGCAGATGACATGATATTATACATAGAAAATCCTAAAGATGCCACCAGAAAACTACTTGAGCTAATCAGTGAATTCGGTAAAGTTGCAGGATACAAAATTAACACACAGAAATCTCTTGCATTTCTATACACTAACAATGAAAGGTCAGAAAGAGAAATTAAGGAAACAATCCCATTCACCATTGCAACAAAAAGAATAAAATACCTAGGAATAAACCTAACCAAGGAGGTAAAAGACCTGTACCCAGAAAACTATAAGACACTAATGAAAGAAATCAAAGACAACACAAACAGATAGAGGGACATATCATGTTCTTGGATTGGAAGAATCAACATTGTGAAAATGACTATACTACCCAAAGCAATTTACGGATTCAATGCAATCCCTATCAAATTACCAACGGCATTTTTCACAGAACTAGAACAAGACATTTTATGATTTGTATGGAAACACAAAAGACCCCGAATAGCCAAAGCAATCTTGAGAAGGAAAGATGGAGTTGGTGGAATCAGGCTTCCTGACTTCAGGCTATACTACAAGGCTACAGTGATCAAGACAGTATGGGACTGGCACAAAAACAGAAATATAAATCAATGGAACAGGACAGAAAGCCCAGAGATAAACTATGGTCAACTAATCTATGACAAAGGAGGCAAGGATATACATTGGAGAGAAGACAGCCTCTTCAATAAGTGGTGCTGGGAAAACTGGACAGCTACATGTAAAAGAATGAGATTAGAACACTCCCTAACACCATACACAAAAATAAACTCAAAAAGGATTAGAGACCTAAATGTAAGGCCAGTCACTATAAACTCCTGGAGGAAAACATAGGAAGAACACTCTCTGACGTAAATAACAGCAAGATCTTTTTTGACCCACCCCCTAGAGTAATGGAAATAAAAACAAAAATAAAAAAGTGGGACCTAATGAAACTTCAAAGCTTCTGCACAGCAAAGGAAACTATAAGCAAGACAAAAAGACAACCCTTAGAATGGGAGAAAATATTTGCAAATGAATCAACAAAGGACTAATCTCCAAAATACATAAACAGTTCATGCAGCTCAATATCAAAAAAACAAGCAACCCAATCAAAAAATGGGCAGAAGACCTACATAGGCATTTCTCCAAAGGAGACATACAGATGGCCAAGAGGCACATGAAAAGCTGCTCAACATCACGAATTATTAGAGAAATGCAAATCAAAACTACAGTAAGGTATCACCTCACACCGGTTAGAATGGGAATCATCAGAAAATCTGCAAACAGTAAATGCTGGAGAGGATGTGGAGAAAAGGGAACGCTCTTGCACTGTGGGTGGGAATGTAAATTGATACAGCCACTATGGAGAACAGTAATGCAGGTTCCTTGCAAACTAAAAATAAAACTACCATATGACCCAGCAATCCCACTCCTGGGCATATACCCAGAGAACACCATAATTCAAAGACACATGCACTCCAATGTTCACTGCAGCACTATTTACAACAGCCAGGACATGGAAGCAACCTAAATGTCCATCAACAGATGAATGGATAAAGAAGATGTGGTACATATATACAATGGAATATTACTCAGCTGTAAAAAGCAAAGAAACTGGGACATTTCTAGAGACATGGATGGACTTGGAGACTGTCATACAGAGTGAAGTGAGTCAGAAAGAGAAAAACAAATACCGTATATTAACATATATATGTGGACTATAGAAAAATGGTACAAATCAACCAGTTTGCAAGGCGGAAATAGAGACACAGATGTAGAGAACAAACATATGGACACCAAGTGGGGAAATCGGGGAGGGTTGGGGAGGAATGAACTGGGAGATTGGGATACCAAATTGTACACTCTAAATATATGCAGTTTATTGTATGTTAACTGTATCTCAATAGTTTCCAAAAACAAAAAAAACAAAAAAAAACCTGACACTCTCAAAGGAAAAAAATAAAAAAAGTACACAATCGCTATAGTACTTTAAAAAGAGGCAGATTATATCATTGAATTAATGTCAATTCACTTAAAAGTAATAATGGTATTCTGATTATGTAAGAATGTCTTATTCTTAAAATATGCAAACTGAAATATTTAGCAGTGATATTTCATGATGTCTATAACTTATAAGTACATTTGCTGGTATGTAACTCATTTTTTACTTAAACTTAAAAGAACCCTACAAGGGTTAGGTCGCAAACACTGCAGTCACCCACAGACAGTACACCAAGAGGAATTCATGATGAAAAACAGGGTGAGGCACCCTGTGCTTTGGATAAACAGGCCCTTAGATAGTTAGACGCATATCTCAGGAAGAATTTCAATGACCCCAGATTCCCGCATCTTTCCAGACACAGAGAAGCACTAAATTATTAACTTGAAATATCTGTTTTTTTGGAACTAGCAGTGATCTTTTACCAAGATGTGTGCCTGACTGCATGTATTTCCCAGCCAAAAAAAACATATATGTAAACTGGCTCCCCCTCCCACCCCCACTTCAGAGCAGTTCCTTAGGACTAACAGAGTGGCTGTCTCCCAGGCTGTAGTCCCCATAAGATCCTGAATAAACTCACAACTCTGTGTGTCTCTCTTCAAGTCGATGAGCAAAATCAAATGTGACAAAATGTTAAAATTAGTGAAATCTTAGTAAAGGGTAGATTGGTACCTTTGTACTACTGTTTCAATTTTCTGTAGGTTTGAAATTAAAAGATGAGTGATTAAAGCTGGACTTTATACACAAATAATATAGAAAACAGAGCTCAGAGAATGCTACAATGTCACATAAATAATGAAAGTTCATTGAAAACATCCATTTATTCATTGTAAAAGAGTTGGGATTATCCAGTGTGAGGAAGAGACACCTAGGAAGAAACTGAATACACTGAATTTATATCGTATGCCTTCGACATAAAAGAAATTAAACTAGACAGAGCTCAGCAATAACCCTAGAACATCATTTATATTAAACTGGTTGTGGATTCAATCAAGTCTGGAACAGTCCTCACGTATTAGCCAAGCCAGGCAAAGAATGTGTGAATGGCATGAGAGTTTGCCAGTCTTTGACAAAGAAGTGAAATACTTTGTCCAGGCAGCCAGACATACTAGAAAAACTTAAGAATTAAGACCATGGAGAAATATTATCCAAGGACTAGAGGAAATAATAAGGGTTGTAATCCCAAAAACATTCAGAAAGCACTTACAAGTGCAGTAAGTGACGCACAAGGGTAATTTAACCTATATACGCTTCTCACCTTATGTGCTCACTTTAGAATTGACTCTCCTAAGAGATGTGACTTCACTGTAATTAAACAAAAGACTGATGAGCTCTTCCACATGGTCCTGGCCAGCTATCTCCAACTTGCCAGCCCATGTTATGAGATGCTAATCTGAATAAAAGCTTTTCATGATCTAATGAGTTTAAGAAATGCTGGCTGATGGATCCCTGCCCCAAAAGATTAATAATCTTAGTTGGGAATGCAAAAGGAAAATGCAAATTAAGGTTCGCAGGGTAAAAGCAATGATGAATACGTACACTTAAGGAAAGCATTAAACGTACTAGCTCTGGAGTCACATATCCCAACTCTGACAGGTATTAGCTCTGTAACTTTGGATAAATTATATAACCTCTCAGCTTTAATGTTTTCATCTAAAAAATGGATTTTTTGCAGTCCTACCTTTTGGAGTAGTGAGAATGATGAGATATTACATATACAAATGACTTAACACAGAATTGCCCAAATAGTTTACACATAGTAAACAATAATTTTATTTACTTAAAGCAAAGATGTTAGCCAGTTAATATCTAATATATAAATGTAATAATTTTTTCTCCCTCAGCTTTAAAATAAATACCTTTGTAATTACTGATTATTTTTTCATTTACTTGAAGTCCAACAATATATTAATTTCCAATACATTACCAACATTTGATTATCTGTGTACCTTGCTTGATTCTACATGTAGTGCTTGATTTTCCTTCACCTGGATGTTTTTTCTTACATCTATTGAATCATAGTAATAACCTTAAAGGGGACATTTTGTTCTTAGAGTTTTTAGTGAATTCTGGAAGAGATGAGTAACTCTGTGGTAGAACACATCTAAAAGATTTAGCAATTATGGGGAATATTCCTTATAGTACAATTTGATAAAGGAAGTTTGGAGTTAACACTTACGGGAGGTGAGAATTGTACTGAGTAGTCTTAATTAACAGCTTTATTTGGCCAAGGAGTTTGATGTTAGCACTGAGGAAGGTGAGAATTGAATTGTAAGATTTGTGAATAAACTGACTGTGTGAAAGAAGAGCAGAATGATTTGCTAGGAGGGCTTACAAAGAAGCCAACAACTCATTCACCACACTTTCAGCAAAGAAAAGCAACTGGAGAATCTAAGTGTGTTAGCTCTAGAAGAAAATGTCACTTTTTCTTCAAGAAAAGAAAAAAAGCAGAATAAGTCTCACAAAGGAAAGCACTAATCTTTTAAAATTATAGCTATGAACATTTCAATGATTCTACAGAATTATCTAAAAAGTATAGCAGTACTATAGAAATGGTCCCAAATAACACTGACACAGAAGGACCCAGGAGAATTCAATGCACATTTTTTAAGAAAAAATGATTGTGGATGATAGGGTGCCTTTCTCAATGAATCTACAACTCCCTTTGAGGCTTAATTTATAATACAGAATATAATTTGAATACTTTTTCTTGAAAATTTTTCTTGAAACTCCTCTCACCTTTTCATCTTAGTTGTCCCCTTTAAGATCTCCTTCGTTCGCTCTGCCCATATGGTCACAGTTAGTACTCTCTTGGCTCAGTGATAGACCTCAGACCACTTTTTAACCACAGTTACTTAACAGATCCTCCTTTTAAATTTATATTATTCTACAATGTAAATCTATCATCCTCATCCAACAAACTCCAAGGCATCCCTCTTTCAGCTCACTTAATATTTTTGCTCTCCAGTTCCATTAAAATCCTGAGTTATTTCAACACACGTTTATAATCTAGGTATGATCCCAACCTTATCGTTCCTAAAGCTTCTCTATTAATCAATTATCTACATTATACTTCAGCAATTTACTTATTTATTAAATAAACCCTTTACAACAACTTCCTAATTTTCAACTCCACCCTTCTTTGACACAAACCTCTCCTTCACTCATGAAAATCTAGCTTAATTCTATCACAACTACTTTATCAACTGTCCCCTGGCTTCTCTGAGCCCCCATCCAACTTTTAAGCCACAGTTATACCTTTCAAATACTGACTAGCATTCTCAGAATATTTCCCTAATCCACTTCATAGAATAAAGCAAACAGCTTAATCCCTACGGAGGGTGTTCTTGCTCCTAAATTGCTGAGTATTAGGGAAGAAAATCACTTAATTCTAGAGATTCTTCACCAAAAATCTGAGTATTCTAGTTTCATAAAGGATATTTGTCAATGCTGTATGGTCATCCAATTAGCTAAGCCTTCCCACTCCCGCTGTTACTCAATGAAAGTAATTTTTCAAAAGCTATGAATCATGAGCCTGCTTCTCCGCTTCCCTATCTCTACACTGGCTGCACACTAGGATTACCTAGAGCATGTTTTTAAAATGTCAGTGTGTTGACCCCCACCCCCAACCCCCCCCACCAAAAAAACCCCACAATTAAATCAGAATATCTGGATATGGAAACCATGTATCTGCTCTATACTTTTTACTTGCCTCTAAACCTTCACTTGCCCTTTCTTTCTTCTCTAACAACTTCACCATCATCTTGATCCATGAATTAACTTTTTCTAATAACTTCAATCTTTCTCTGTTGTAAATCTAAAACCACTCTAAAATTTTAAAGTCTACAAAATAGGCTGTAATAAACAAGTAAATAAAGGTTATTTTGAGCTAAGCATCATTAAAAAATTGAGGGTCCATATTTAACCATTTAACAACATAATGCATTAACTAAACTGTTACCTAAAGAATATACCATTTAACAGTATGTTGTGGTTTATGTTATCCAAATACACACAATTATATGTAACTGTGAAATAAATACTTGGATAATAAAGTCTTTCTAGATTACAGTTACAAAACTATAATAATCAATTAAATAGATTTCTTCATAATAGTGGTGAATATAGGAAATCAATATATTCCATTTTTAGAAGCAAAGAAATGATCTCCCTAAAGTACTCACGGCATTGTAGGATGCCAGAGTATAGTTTACATTTTTGTGGAATCTGAATTGTTACACCAAAGGCCAACGAAGATGGTGTTTTTGCCTCAACAGGGCTTTTTAGCATCCCTTAGATAAACATAAACATACCCTGTCCTTAAGTGCTAGCTCAATTCTAACAAATGTTAATGTCCACTTAAGTACTGGTCCTCAAATTAATAGGCAGGGGACTCAGAATCCCCTGAAATGGTGTTTTTCATAATATCTTGCTCTTCATCTTTTCTACCTGCTTTGAGCTATGTCCCAACATACACTCATTATTAGCTCGTGATAAAATCTTTCATGAAAATTCCAGAACACCGAAATTCCCTTTCTGCAAGCTAGCCTGAGAGAAACTGGTTTACTTTTTTTCATTGGCCCATGTTCCTAATAATTATGGTTTCCACTAAAGTTCAAAACGGTTTAGAAATCTAAATATAGTGTACGGAGGAATATACAACGTGAAGAGTCTGTGGAGCCACCACATAAAAAGTGTTTGCTCTTGAAAACAAAAAGTGTTCAGCCAAGAAGAAATAGGCAACCTGAATTGCCCACAACAACTGAGGAAATGGCATATGTAATTTAAAATTTCCAGGTAAAGATTTCACTGGAGAATTCTACCAAACATTTAAAGAAGAATGAACACAATTTCGAAAACTGTGTAATTTCACAAATCACTTCCAGAAAATAAATGAGGAGGTAACATTTCTCAGTACATTTTATGAGGTCAGTATTAGAGTGATACCAAAACTAGACAGACAGTATACATAATGAAAAATATAGATCAATATCTGACATGAACTTAGATCTAAAATTCTTCAACAAAATACTAGCAAATAGAATTCAGCAATACATAAAAAGAACAGAACACAGTCAAGTGGGATTTATTAGAAAATGCAAAGCTGATTCAGCAATTGAAAAATCAATATAATCTACCTCATCAACAACCTAAAGAAGAAAAATCCTATCAATTGACTCCCCCAAATCTGACAAAACCCAACACCCATTCATGACAAAAGCTCTCAGTAAAGCAGAAAAGAACTTCCTCAACCTGATAAAGTACATCTATAAATATCTCACAACTAATATCATACTTAGTGATGAAAGACTGGATGCGTTCTCCCAAAGATTAGATCAAAATGTAAACCATAAAATTATAAAACTTTTAGAAAAACACATTAGAGAAAAAGTTTGTGATTGAGGGCTAGGCAAAGAGTTCAACTTGACAACAAAAGTAAGATCTATAAAAGGGGAAACTGATAAATTGGACTCATTAAATTAAAGTCTGCAAAAGATCTTGTTATGAGAATGAAAAGACAAGCCATAGATTAGGAGAAAATATTTAAAAACCATATACCTGACAAAGGACTAGTATCTACCATACATAAGAACTCTCAAAATGCAGTGAAAAAAAATTCAGTTAGAAATAGGCAAAAGACATGAACAGATATTTCACTAAAGAAGTGATACACAGATGACAAAAAAGCAAATAAAAAGATATTCAACACCATTACATTAGGGAAATACAAAATAAAACTACATACCCATGGGATGGCTAAAATAAAACTGACAACACTGACGCTGGTGCAGATATGGAAAAACTAGGTCCTTTACACACTGCTGGTGGGGATGTAAAATGATACAGCCAACCTGGAAAACAATTTGGCAGTTTCTGATAAAGCTAAACAACTTTAGCTTTATCAGCTAAAGCTGCAACTACCATGCAACTCAGCCATCACACTCTCTGGCCATTTATCTCAGAGAAATGAGAACTTAATTTCACACAAAACCTATAGAAGAATGTCCATCACAGTTGTGTTTGTAATAGCCGAAAGCTGGAAACAACCCAGATGTCTTTCAACAGATGAAGGGTTAAACAAACTGCAGTACATCCATACCATAGGATATTACTCAGTAATAAAAAGAATGAAGTACTGATAAATAAAACAACTTGGATGGATCTTGAAGGAGTTATGATAAGTTAAAAAAAAGCCAAATCCAAAAGGTAAATACACTGCATGATTCCACTTACATAATAGTCTTGACATGATGAAATTATAGAAAAGAAGAAGAAATTCAGGAGGTGGGGAGATGGGGTGGGTGTGGCTATAAAGGGCAACAGGAGGGATTCTTACTGTGATGGAACAGTTCTGGATCTTGACTGTATCAATACCAATATCCTGTTTGAGAAATTGTACTAGTTTTACAAGATGTTAGCATTAGGGGTCACTGAATAAAAGGTATATAGGATTTCTCTGTATTATGTCTTAGAATTGCATGTGAAACTACAATTATCTCAAAATTAAAAAGTTTAACTTAAAATTCCAAAACTTCCTTTGTTACGTTCCCACTGAAATATATTTCATTCATTTCAAATTGCTTATTTCTATATCATAGGAAGTAATTTCTCATCATTAGAAGTATTGAAAAGTAAATGAACTTCCTTAAGTGAGTATGTCCTCTTGATTAAACTATTTAACTAGAGTATGTTTAACGGAGCTACTTCATTGCACCTAGGATATAAGTAGGTGACCTACAAGGCAATATTCACACTAAATTCTATAACATATGTACCTTTATACAGGACATAAAGATAAAAAATTTGTTTTATAATTACATGTGGACTGGTCTAGTAAATATTCTACATAATATAAAAGTATTAGCCTATCAAAGTCATTCCCTAGAAAACAGACTTTGAACTTATGTTTATATGCACATAATTATAGTTGACTACAACACTGAACAAATGTTTAATTTGATTATACACATTTATCTTAACTATTGTAAACATATAATCATACAATAATAGTTTTTAATTTTTTAAAAACATACATTACCTGCACACAGAACACTGACGCTGAGGTTGAAGAGCAGTGAACATAACAATCATAGAATAGTTTCGAGGTGGTGTCTTTATAAATTTTCGGAATTTGTCACCATTCATTCGGAAGATTGAACGCCTGGAACTCCATTCCATCAGCTGTTCTACTTTCTCAGCTAAAAGATTCTACAATAAACATAGGAATTTAAATTTACACAGGGTTAAAAATCCCTCCACTTGTACCTCCTATAAAAAGAATTACATAAGACTATATTTTACCCAAAATTAATTTCTGCGAAAGGTCCTCATTTTGGTGAATACATTCATTATTAACTGACCATATATGCATAAAATATCTTATTTTTCCTAATGATTGCAAGAGTTTATAAAATAAATATCAAAAGTAAAACAGACTTTCACTTCCAGAAAGATGGAATAGATATGCTTTTCCCTAATGCCCCACTAAATATAGCTAAAAACCCTGGTCATTATATGAAAAACAAGCATAAAAGGCTCTGAAAAGTGGAGAAAAGAAGGGAGATTGGCTGGGGACCCCAAAATGAAGAGTGTCATGGCGGTGAGTGCCCTGAGTTTTGTTTCAGCCCCACCTGTCCCAGACTAGCAGCTAGAGGCGTTGGCAATCCAAGACCACCAACGGACACAAACCAAAAAAAGCCGCAAGAAGAGCGTGCTCTCTTTACCCAAAGGATAAAAAGGGGCAACCTAGTAAGACAAAAAATAACTGCTCTCGTCTAGCCAAACACCGCAGACGAAACACTGCCCTTCCACCACCTCCCTCGCTAGCAAGGGCAGAATGGGGAGCCTCAACCCAACTCTAAATTCCCCTCCAAGCATCAACGTGCTGGCATGGAGGGATCTCATGAAGACAAAACTGAACAAAAGAGACACACAAAAGAGCACGGCACAATTCTCTTTATAATAAGGTCAAAAACAGGAAAAAATCTGCTGCGCTAAGTCAGGATAGCGCCTCTCTGCAGCAGGCACTGGGATGGTGGGAGGTGTGAGTGGGAGACGGTACCATGGAGCTGGGGGGTTAGGGAGATTCTCTTCCCGGGTAGGGGTGACAGTGAAAGTAACACTCTAGCCTCTGTACAGAATGCTGTTAATCTTTAGAATGTCCATTTTACCTGAAAAAGTCTGAGAAGTAAAAAACTCTATAGGGTTGTATTCCTATAAGAAATCTGTTCGCCTCGGAAAATCAAGAAAGCATGAGTGGTCGGGAGAGAAAGGCTTCAATTGTGCCACTGAAGAAAGACTAAGGACCTAGGGACAGATGCAGTCTTAACTGATGAGATGTATGATACCTAGAGTTACACCTGAGCACACCAAGCACAGTGTAAGAGTCCTGTATGGAAAAAAAAGCGGGGAGAGGGGCTGCATTCTGGTCACTACACAGGAAAGCTTGGACAAGACGTTTCACCTCTCAGAACCTAGGGACTCATCTATTAACATCTGACCTTCCAATACTACCTAGATAACTTATTGGGAGATGATAGATTAAAAATCTTTGTAAATTATAAAGAATTATAAAATACAAGGCAGTATTAGTAGAAGTACTGTTTTTACTGTTGGTAGATAACAAAGGGTGATCTTACCACTATAATCCTATATGTAGTCTATAATATCCCTCCTGCCAAATTTCCTACATATTCTGAAAATACATCAAAGCAACACATGAGAACCAGTTTTAATTCTGGTATTACCAGAGAACTTGTGAAGAACATTATATTCAGATTAAATATTAGATGACAAAAGATAATGAGATCTTTTCAAATAAAAGTCTATCTTTCTCTAGTTACTGCCTCAGAATATTAAGTGCTTTAGACATGCTAAGCACCATGCTATGGATATCACATATGCTCTCTTCTTAAACTCACACAGGAACCAAAGCAGCGGACAGATAACAGGCTTCCTCCACAGATGATGAAACTGAAGTCTAAAGAACTGTAGCTCTCACCAAGGCCCTACCCTGAATGGTTCTACTTGCAACAGACTCTAAAAAGTATACCAGTTACCTTCAACCAACAACTGACACCTTTTGAGCTCACACTGTTACTCATCTGACAAGCCTCAAATCCCCCCTCATTAGAGGAAAGGTAACCTACTGTTTGAGATAAAACACCTCACCATGGTAAGTGATACAGAGGGTAATTTGTCCAAGTTTTTTTTTTTTAAGAAATGTTCCAATTTTAAGAAGATAAGTCAATAATTTCTGTATGTGGAGAAAATAATTTATATTCTTAATAAACTAAATACATGTCTTTCCATGTGAAAAAAAACATAAACAAACAGCAACAATTTCTGAAGATATTCAACTATGAGTAGATTAAAAAAATCAGGTCTAGAAATAAAAAATAAATAAATAAAAAGGGAAAGATATTGCAAAACATAGCAGTCACGCACCTTAAAGATTTGTAGTAATAAAAACCATAATGGTTTATTGTGTGCTTGCTATGTGCTAGGGACTGTACAAAAATGCTTGTCTTATACAATGAATTCATCAATCCTCATAACAATCCTATAATGGGGGTAGCATTGACATTTCAAGTTTAGAGACAAGGAAACTGAGGCACCAAGACATTAAGTAACCTGTCCGAGATTATACAGCTCATAAATGGCAGAATTGGGGTTCCTAGTCTTATTCCAAAGTACATACTCTAAACTCTATACACACTGCAGAATCTTACAGCTTTTAGAGGTTACAGAAAAATTCTTTCAACCAATAGCCTAACATTCAAATGAACATGTTGAAGTCAAAACAAAAATGTTAAGGGAATTCCCTGGTGGTCTAGTGGTTAGGACTCTGGAAAACTAAGATCCCACAAGCCACATGATGCAGCCCCCATCCCCCCCAAAAAAATTAAGAGAGTCTACAAAATGAAGACGGGATAACACTACTACATAAGGAAAGAAAAACCTCATCGCATCTTGAACTAGTCACCTTTGCACAGAAAAAGAAATGTGGCATATATACACAATGGAATATTACTCAGCTATAAAAAGGGATGAGATGGAGCTATATGTCATGAGGTGGATAGAACTACAATCTGTCATACAGAGTGAAGTAAGTCAGAAAGAGAAAGACAAATATTGTATGCTAACTCACATATACGGAATCTAAAAATGGTACTGATGAACTCAGTGACAAGAACAGGGAAGCAGATACAGGGAATGGACTGGAGAACTCGAGGTATGGGAGGGGGCGGGGGGTGAAGGGGAAACTGAGAAGAAGCGGGAGAGTAGTACAGACATATATATACTACCAACTGTAAAATAGTCAGTGGGAAGTTGTTGTATAACAAAGGGAGTCCAACTCGAGGATGGAAGATGCCTTAGAGGACTGGGGCAGGGAGGGTGGGGGGGAATCGAGGGGGGGGCGTCAAGGAAGGGAGGGAATATGGGGATATGTGTATAAAAACAGTTGATTGAACCTGGTGTACCCCCCAAAAAAATAAAATAAAATAATAATTAAAAAAAAAAAAAAAACAAAAATGTTAAGGGAATTCCCTGGTGGTCTAGTGGTTAGGACTCTGGAAAACTAAGATCCCACAAGCCACATGATGCAGCCCCCATCCCCCCCAAAAAAATTAAGATAGTCTACAAAATGAAGACGGGATAACACTACTACATAAGGAAAGAAAAACCTCATCGCATCTTGAACTAGTCACCTTTGCTCAGAAAAAGAAATGATCTAGGAAGGCAGGTTTTCGGGGCATCATGGTTGATTCAAACACTCAAGACCATTTGTTATAAAGAAGGCTAAGCCAATTTTCAAAGAAAAATGTTACAAGGTGATAGAGCAGAAATGTTCAGTAAGGAACAGAAATCTGATGAATATGAATGCAAGCTTTTAAAATCTGCTAAGAAAGAACCACAGGTTGAGCTACAGTCCACAAATAGGGTTCCACAAATAGAGTTTATTCTACTGTTGCATTTCTCTGGGACAGGCATACGATGTTATTTAAGGAGAAGGTTGGGTGCATCTGTTCCTTCAAAGTACTTCCCTTTTCAGGGCCATTTGTACTCCTCTTTGTTGGGAATTTCTCTTCGCTACAGTTCCCCTCATCCAGGACCACCTGTAAGACTTCACTGCCTTCTCTGTTTGTGTGTCCCTTTTGGTCTCTTGAAGAGAGTGATGCTCATGCATTTTAACTCACTATTCCCCCTGGAGAATGAAACCTGGAACAGAATCATGCTCCAGAGAATTCTATGTGGTGAAGGGAGCATGGAAACATCCACAAGATGGAATATAGTGCAACCTCTAAAAATTGAGAAAGCACCATATGCTCATTTTAAAAACAGAAAAGAATTTGATAGCTCAAGTTTAAATGATGATTCTGTATTTACATGCAGTGTGGCATGACCAAATTATTTCTCTGAATCTCAGTTTCTTCATCTATAACATTGAAATAATCTCTCACAAATTGGTAAAATTAAAGGTATGGAAAACTCCTAGCACAGCATCCTGCAAAGTGCAGGCACTCAAATTTTGTTCCCCTCTCCTTGGGTTAATTTCTATCAGCAACATCCATCAGGTTGCTAAAGGAATATCTACAGTGGGAATTTTTTTTATCTCATTAGTATCTTCAATCTCAGAGTTACCAAATGTTTTCTGAGTACTTATTACATAAACATTGTGCTAAATTTCTAAACATGCATTGTAGATTACTAATTACATGACCAGCACTAAGCTAAATTTATGGAAAATGAAAATACAACAGATCCTCCGCTCAAGGCTTTATTTAAAAATATACTTTGCTTATATTGACATGCTACGGTTGTGGCTTTGCTATTAAATAAATAGCCTAGTGCCAACTCAGGAAAAGATGGCACGTAAGATCTTATTTCCGTGAACACTAAGTGATTGGTAGAAGTTAATTTAAATTCAGTACAAAGCAAAATTTTGAAATCCAGACTGATACTATCAGTAAAGGGTGTGTAAGTAGTTGAGTTCTGTCCACTGCTGGTACAAGGCTGGGAAATACAAACATAGGTGCCACACGTCTACCATTTCTAAAAGGAAAAAGAAATCTAAAACTTAGAATCTTCAAGGAAGAAACCCTGTCCTGACCTGTTACCTTGTAGAAATCATGGGCCAGCAGGGCGCACATATTAATAAACGTAAGATACTCCGTCATACTAACTACAGGCGCCCAGCTCTCTATTTTTATCCTGAATGTTTTTATAAAAACTGAATTGTAAGGCAATTCACAGTTAATAAACAAACTGGCATAATCTATACATGCCAGTCCTCAACATTTGACATTACTCAATTTTTTTCTCAATTCATGTTTTGTAACCAATTCATAACAAAAATACAAAGAAAGGTACATTTCACTAAACATGTAATGAAACTGTTCATTCCAAAGTGAAGCTTAAACAGGAAAAAAAAATCTGACTAATACTTTTATACCCATATTTTTTTCCAGCATTTTACCCCTAGGTAAATTTTAATGATAAGCAAATGCATCAAAACAAAGATATGTATGTGGTCCCCTGTCTTAAAAAAAAAAAGATACATCTGCCAGAGGGATAGCTCTGCATGTGTCTGTTCCAGTCACCTACACAGTATTTACACCTGCATAGTATTCGTTCAGGTGCCACATACACTACTATGCATAAAACAGGTAACTAATGAGAATCTGCTGTGCAGCACAGGGAACTCAAAAAAAAAAAAAAAATTGACAAGTACTAGGATATACTGTACAACGTGACAATATAATTAACACTGCTGTATGTTCTATATGTAATTGTTAAGAGAGTAAATCCTAAGAGTTCTCATCGCAAGGGAGATTTTTTTTTCTTTTGTATCTCTATGTGATGACAGATGTTTACTGTGGTAATCATTTCATGATGTATGTAAGTCATCATGCTGTACACCTTAAACTTCTACAGTGCTGTACGTCAATTATATCTCAATAAAAATGGAAGAAAAAAATAGCCACAATATAACTTGCTTACAATAAATTTGCAGGACATAAATTTGGAATGAGAATAAGAAGTACATATTGAAGGTATCTCTTAGTGACTCACAGAAACTTCATGACCCTTCTGTCTTTCCCTGTACTTTACAGAAAGCCTCTGAGAGGAAAAGAGAGTTTTACTTTCCACAACTTGAATATCCTAGAGGTTCAATCAAAGCCCACTGACAAAGCAAACAGAAGCAGCCTGATGCATATTTTTGCATTTGGGAGAAAAATTAGCTTCAATTTCTACAATTATTTGCAATGAATGCTTCCAGAAATCAAAATATCGGCGATTATACCACTCTACGTATTGATACATTACAAACCATTCACTAAAGACCACCAACGGCCTTAAGGGCACTCAGAAGACCGCAATAAGCTACACAATAAATAGGATAAATAGACCATTTTTATCAAAAATTAAAAATGCAGACAGTACACTAGCCATAAAGAGGGCAAAGATTCAAACAAAGAGTTAGTTAAGAACGCAGCAAATCATGCTATCTCTGCAGGAGATACAATCTACACTCTATAGGAAAACTTCAACTATCATTACTTCAAAGGTGAAAAAAGAGATTCGAAAATACCTTAAATAAATCATACTGAGAGTTCTTTGATGTATTTATTATCAACCACTTCAAAATTAAAGAAAGAAATACTGGAAAACCCCACGCTGATTCCACCTCAGTGTAGATCCTAAAGAGAACCTGGCTGTGTAAGTACAGAAAAGGGAACCTAGCTACCTATGGCCAATACCCCAGCAGCTACAAGCTGATGTCAGGCAGAGTCTTACATAAGTTTTTAAGTCCAACATGTCAAACACAGTATCTAACACAATTCAGATCTGAATGAGAAATGTAGAAATAAAGTTATTTGGGAAAACACTGTTTCAAATGTTCATGCTTTTTTAAAATGTTCATTTTAGAAATGAACTTCAGTTGATGGTGCTACAATACTCAATTTTTAAAAAAAGTTCAATTAAGTGAATTTTTTCTAGAGACTCAGTAAAAATATTTCCAGTGACACTTTTTTAAGTAGTGACTTTATGAACCTGAACTCTCCTCAGAAAATTTCCCTGGGAAAAGATGCACATTTCCATGATTTTGTAACCTTCAAAGCATCCTCGGCATAGCTAGCTCCTGATTGGCCCTGAAGCTCCCTCTACATACACTGTGTATTACAGAATGGATAATATGTTAAATTTTTAAGCTATAAACTAGGAATTGATAATTTATTATTCCTATTCAGATGTAACTTTTAAAAAAAGGGTTTCTAACTTCAGTTTATTATAGATTCTTTGCTCTGTTCACTGCTATGAAAGTGGAAAGAGTATTATAAAAGAAACAATTGTTTGACATAACCATAGAACTTATGAATTACTGTGGTCAAATTTAAAATTAATGATTCAAGAATTTAATATCAATTGTAATTATTCTAGGATTTTATAATTCACAAGAAAGTAGTGCATTTACATAAACACGTGAATATAAATTCTACAATGAAAAATATCAAAATGCTTTATTCCATGAGAAACTTAACTATCCATGGCAGTAATAAATTTTAAGATTCCTAATGTTAAATGCTTTTATACCTTAATTTTATCAGGGAAAACACATCAGAAACTATCACATGGTGTTTTGAACTATTTTGTAATTGATACTAGTAGTAATAACAACACTAGATGAATGAATGCATGGAATTACATAAATTCAAGTATACTTGGAAATACATCTCATCCCCCAAAAGTAAGGCCCTACACAAAAACACTGATACAAAATACATCACACTAATAATAATTTATTCATCACATCTACTTTAATATAACCTAAAAAATAATTCCAAAGGAGAAAATCTGAACATAGTTATGTGATTAACATCAGTAAAAATGAAAAAGCCAGAAAATAAGGGCCATATTAAAACAATGAAATATGAGGGACTAGAATGATACATATGTGACCTGTAACTAGTGAAAAAATTCTATTATAACATTAAGTGGAAAGATAGAATAGAAGGTAAAATTTATACTAACTACAACTAAATAACTACTAACTGTATGCAGATAAATAATAAAGTCATGCAAATAGTCGAAAACTGTCTTTTGTAGAACTGGGAGTTAACTTTTATTTTTTACTATAAAGAGAACACAGGTTTTGGGGTGTTTTGGGTTTTTGTTTGGGAGGAGGTTTTCTTAAATTCACATGAGTTGTCTTTGTGACTTTTTCACTATAAAATTGCTGAGGTACAATATTCTCCTTGTCAAGAGACATCATTAGAATATGGACCATGATGTTTTCACTTGAAGGATCAAAACATGAAGCCATTTTAATAAGGAACAATCATGACATGGGCTAAATGAGCATCCCAGTTTTATTCCACTGCTGCATTAGTTTCTGAGACCTTCTTTCTTGCACTCCCTCATATCCTTCTGTTGGACATTTATTCTTGTACAAATATTCCATTGTAAAACACGTACCAGATACAAAAAATAAGAGTAGCTGTACGAGCAGAGAAGAAAATCAGCTTGAGGCTGTACATAGCCATCTGGTCTTACTCCCTTGAGAGCAAGGATCCAGACAAGATGGCCATTACCAGTATTAACGAGTGTGGCAGGTACTGTATTATAATACATTATATCATAAAATACTCTGCACTGCTGTAGAAGGGGTTGTATACAACTCTTCACTATTAACAGCAACATACCATGTGCTACAACTGAAGAAAATTTTTACTACAAGAATATGGAAAAATAATAGCATTAACTATTCATAAACTGCAAAATTAAGAGATGAATTTTTTTCAGCAGGCTTATTCTTGAGTCATACAAACTAGTCAGTAAAATCTGTGATGGTAAAATTATTAAAACCAAGAAAAATTAAATAGAATCCAACAGAAAGCAAGGCAGGAGGAAAGCAAAGCTTTAAATGTACTCTAAAGCTTTCCAATACCTTTTTCATTAACCTAAGTAGAATCTGGTCTACCAAATTATTTCCAAATGGCAGCAGCAAGTCAAGTTTTGGGATGGAAAAAAAGGTCTGGTTTGGTTATTTCGTATAAATGGTATGCTATCAAAATTATCACAGCTACCCCCTAACTGAAATCTGTATTATTGGCAGAGACCCCCAAACTGCGGGCATTAAAACCTCCAAAGAAACTTCTTACATGGGGCTTTATGTAGAAAACAGTGAGTCATATTAGAGACAATATTCTAACCTAAAAGTACAAAAATAATGTAAGGTAACAAAGCAAACAAAAAATTAATGAATTCAGGACAAATTAGACCCAGTCACAGAGGTGGGGGGACTACTTGAGGATAAAATCCAACCAAGAGGTAACCCAGAATGAACAACTCAGGAAATAAAGAAGCTATGTTAAAAGACTGATGACTATACTGTTTATTAAATACAAATACATTTAAGTATAAAACTAAGAATAATCAACAACTCCAGCAACTACTGTTATAGACAGTCTGATCATCTTCGTTCACCTAGGAGGACCCAAACTGTACTCGCTGGCCCTGCATAATCATGAACAGTACCTCCTTTCTCTCTCAAAATATCCTTGTCTGGATAAGTTACATGGTCACCCAAGGTAACACACCTCATTTTCCAAAATTAGACAAAGTAATTCATCAAATATTTGGAGACAGGGAAGGGAATTGGGAGGGAATGTAAGAGCACAAAATTTCTACATCTATAGCACATAATCAATATAGACTTTAATTAAAACAATATAATTTAAAATAGTAGTTAATCTATGCATGTTGAAGGAAAGAAGAATACTTATTTCTGCAACTTACTTTAAAAAAGGTGGGTGATAATTGATAGGATTGGACACGTGATCAAGCAAGCACAGTAAAATGCTGACTGTAAAATCTGCTGCTGGGTATTTTTGAGTATTCACTGTAAAATTCTTTCAACCTTTATGTAGGTTTGAAAATACTCATAATAAAATGTTGGAGGAAAATGAAATTCACCTAACACATTAATGACAGTTGTTTTTAGGTAGTTAAGTTGTTTACTGAATTTTTTTTGCTCTCATCTGTGAACATTTCTATTTTGCCTTTTGTTATAGGGTATTATATTACAGATGTCATTTTATAACCATAACGCTAATTTTTTAAATAGTTACCTATTATCAGCTACTTATCAGTTTCTACCAATACGTTATTAAAATAAAGCCCAGAACTGTGTCTCATTTATCGTGTCCTCCATGCCCAGCCCAGTGCCTGCCTCACAGATAAATACCTGTATAACTTACATAATGGAACAATTTATTGGAAATGCAGAAACAGAATTAGCACAGCTCTCTCATGGCTGCCATAGCCCTGGATCCAGACACCCTTCCACATCCACTTGTGGCAGGAGAATTACCCTCTTAAAAACATTTGCTATTATGATCAGAGAGAGCAGCCCAAGATGAAAGCTGATCATTAAAACTTGGAAGTGGTGTGTACATAAGGTCCCATATGTTTAATGGTAATATTCATTTGGTAAAAGTACTATAAAAACATTGTGTTTCCACTTCACATATGAATAAAATGTTATATTAAAAACACCACTGTAGGGCTTCCCGGTGGCGCAGTGGTAAAGAATCCACCTGCTAATGCAGAGGACACAGGTTCGAGCCCTGGTCTGGGAAGATCCCACATGCCGTGGAGCAACTAAGCCTGTGAGCCACAGCTACTAAGCCCCCCTCCTGCCCCAGCTACTGAAGCCCACAAACCTAGAGCCCATGCTCCGCAACAAGAGAAGCCACCGCACTGAGAAGCCCACGCCCCTGCTCTCAACAACTACAGACAGCCCGTGCACAGCAATGAAGACCCAACGCAACCAATAAATGAAATAAATAAACTAAAATTAAAAAAAAAAAACAATACCACTGCAAAATGTTAAGGTAAACAATATGGATATACATTGGTACAATCTTTCAAGGTCACACTAATAATACAAATAAAATTTTAATTTCATATCTTTCAGTACACCAATACCATTTCTCAGAATTTATCTTAAATAATCATACAAGGCGCACATGCTTATTTAAAAGGATAGTCACTGGAGCATTGTTTATAATTGAAAATATTTGGAAATAGTATGTGTGCCCATAGAAAGGAGATCGGTTAGATCATAACATGGTATGAGACGGATCATTATAACCACCATTAACAAGATGAGACAAACTTACCTTAAAGGATAGTCACAACTTAACCTTTAAGTAAATCCAAACGGATTACTTATCAGAACACTATGTAAAGAACTATTTCATATTTTAAAAATATACGTGTGTCTATTCACTCTAACTTATTTTACATACATGGTAAATATCTTAAAGGATATACAGTGAATTGATAATGGTTTATTTCTAGAGGTGAAGATTACAGAGGTGTATTTATTCTACTTTATTAGTTTCTATGTTTTTTGAAATATTTACCTGTATTACTTTATAAACAACAAAACAACAGTTATTGCCAATTGGAAAAAGACAGTGAAAGAGCCATCCAAAGAAGAACAGTTAAAAGACAAGAAATTCTGATTTCTCTAGGAAGAAACATGTAACACAGCCAGGGACTGCGGCAGTTACCCTATGTGTCTTTGCTGTTCCTTACTCACCTCCCTAGCTAGGGGCTGAGTCCACTCTCTTGGAAGCTATGTCCACTTAACTTCAACCTAATCCTTACTTTTTGGTCAGGTTGGTATTTGAGAAAACAAAGATGTTTCATTATATCCTAACTTGCAGTTACCACTACGTTCATCCTTATTGACCAACACCTTAGTTCATTTCAGTGAAAATGACTTGGAGTATTTATCAAAAGTTCTTCTTCAATAACCAGGTTTTTATGTATCTCTTTACTAAGAAAGTGAAGAAAGCAATCCTAGATATTTCAGATCTAATTTAGTGAACCATTAGAGAGATGAGATACAAGAAACCAATATAAGCCCAACAAATAAAACCATTTTCCTGGCTCTAGTAAGATAAAATTTTGAGCTTTTCTGGTAATAAACATGCCAGAAATGGGCAAATTTAGGGCTATTAAGTTACTGCACAGTAACATAGTCCTAAGCACATTAACTGAGTTTCCATTCTGCTACCATAAACATCAACTGCTATTTAAAAGCTTACTTTTACAATCTAAAAAGAAAAGCAAAAAGCAAACAAATACTTGCATTAGTCACAAAATATCAATTGTATATATATATGTACAGGAATAACCTATATGTACCTGAAGCAAATGAAAGAAGTTAATCCCCTTTCAGCTAACCTATCTCTGTACCACTTCTTTTTTATTACCACATTTATTTATAATCACTATAATATTTTATCAATCATTATTTTAAAATGTTTGAGAACTGTTCTTTTAATTCTCAAAAGTACAAAGAATAACGAAGCAAACACCTGTATACCCACTATCTATAACTGATGATTATTGAGTAAGGTTTGAGGTTTTTTGTTTTTTTTTTTAACATAAACGATTAAAACATTGCAGGTATATCTGAACTCTTTTATCCCATCTTATTCTCCTCTCTCCCATTTAGGTAAAAGTATTAATTTCTTTTGAGTCTATATCTACACAGACACACACAAAGACAAGTACATAAGAATCATCAGTGACACGCAATACAGTTTTATGTTTCTTTAATTAGCATAATAGTCTTTTCTAATTTCGTACTGAAACTTTTAAGTCAAAGTTTGTTTTAGAAACCCATGCCTGTTGATTGGAGAACTCGAGGTTTGGGGGGGGGGCAGGGGGTGAAGGGGAAGCTGAGACGAAGTGAGAGAGTAGCATAGACATATATATACTACCAACTGTAAAAGAGATAGCCAGTGGGAAGTTGCTGTATAACAAAGGGAGTTCAACTTGAGGATGGATGATGCCTTAGAGGACTGGGACGGGGAGGATGGGGAGGAGTCGAGGGAGGGAGGGAATATGGGGATATGTGTATAAAAACAGATGATTGAACCTGGTGTACCCCCCCAAAAAATAATAAATAAATAAATAAGAAAGAAACCCATGCCTGTTGACACATACAGGTATAATCCACTTATTTCCATTGCTGGAGAGCAATTATGAGAATTATAAGCATTTCTAAGAATTTATAAGCATTTATAAGAACTCTTAAAATTCTTATAAACAATGAGCACTGCTCGTGGTTTAGAGACTCTCTCTACAAGAGTTCTTACACTGGGTCTCCACTGCTTCCATGATTAGAATTCAGGGAGACCGTGAACTTGGAAACGGTGGAAAACCTCTTCATTTTCACAAATCTCTAACTAAAATTTAACAATTCAATTATAAATGGAGACAACGAACGCCGCAGAATGAACAGTATCTGTGACGCTGTAACGGATAAAAATCAGGGCTATTTCCTCCTCCATTCTGGTTGTTGCCCACACCTCTAGAGATTGTTTACACTCCTCACTGCTTTGAACTCAGTTATCAGGTCTGTCATCAGACTGTTGTTACAAAATGACTTCACAAAGAAATGAACATTATTGCATCACATTTATATTTTGGTAACAGTATTTCAATGAGGTTATTATCTTTTGTATGTCTACATATTTTATTCATTTAAAAATTATTCTGCAAAGAAGTGCATAGGCTTTAGCAGACTGTCCAATTCGCCCACAGCACATAAAAAAGTCAGTAACCAACCGTCAGGTATTGCCAAATGGTTTACCCAGACAAATTACACCAATTTAGACTCCCACCGACAACACGTGAGTTCCTATTTTCCCGCATCTTTATCAACACTAAAACTGTCAGACTTAAAAAAAAATTTTCCAGGCTGATGAGTAACAAATAGCATCTCAATCTTCTTGTAATTTTCATATCCCTGATGATCAATGATATTACACACATTTTAGTATGTTTACTAACCACTCAGGAATTCCTCTATGAATTGCCTGTTCAGATCACTCATCTATTTTCCAATTGAGTTGTCTTATCAGTTTATAGTAGTTCCTTACTAGTAATCAATTAGTAATGTATTAGTAGTTAATATCAGGACTTAACATATAATTTTACTTATGATGTGTTTTGTCATATCCTATTCTTTAATGTGGTCAAATTCAATCTATTCCTTTATAATCTGCACTTCTTTGTAAGTTATTTAAAAAGACCTTCTCCCCCCGACATCATAAAATATTCTCCTAGACTAATAACATTAAAGCTTTATTTACACTTAGATTTTTATTTTTGTTAATTTTATTTATGGTATGAGGTAATATTCTACTTTTTTTCTATAGATCACTTTCATTGCCTTTTTTCTTTGTATAAAACAACAAAGAAATAGCTAACATAGATTGAATGTATGCTATATTCTAGGCACTACACTAACAGATATTGTGTGTGTGTATTGTTGCAATGATGAGGCAATTTGCAGGAGACCACAGAGATAGCTACTTGTGCCAAGTGACTGCAAACTCTACACTGCGTATCACAGACACTGCATCACCTCATTCCACAATGAGAAACTGCCTCTAATAAGTTCAAGAATACTTTTAACAAGTGAGTGTAAAACGTGAAGCTGTAAAAAATACGATCCATCTGATGAACTGCAGAGAAATAAAACCTAGTAAATATTTTTCATCATATCTGTATTAAAGTTCACTTAATGGATTTTTCCAAAGAAATCAAATTTTATCGTATATTCTATACAGACTCCACAGAAAATAGGTTCTGTGGTTCTGTGTAAACAGCAGGCAACAAAACAATAAATATACTAGTAAATGAAGTCCCATATAATCTAAATTGTAATGTAAAAGTAAATACTGATACTGCATTCCAGTTAATTTTGGAAACTAAAAAACAAACCACAATAAAAATAACCACATCATCTGAATAAATTCTTATCTAGTACATGAAAACAAAGCAAATATATTCATAAAAACTGGTATTAAGCAAGCCAAAAAATGCAATAAATGTTCAACAATTCCTATAAGGTTACAGGTAGTCACAGTGCATGTAGAAAAACATTTTTCAGAGAGAAAAACTGGCCTAAAGCATACATCAATGTAATAAATTTAAAGAATTCCAACATTATGTTTACACATGTATTAAAATCAAACGTTTCAGTTAGTATACTGTGTATCCCAATTGGGAAAAAAATATAAATGAATCCTAAAAGAAATTCATACTTTAATAACTAGAACTAGAAATATGAGTATGCTTTTATATTCAAATCTAGAAAAATCACTCCCAAGGTCTCAAAAGCCATCATTCCTTCAGAAATTCAGGCAATCTCTTCATCAGCAGCCTTTACTCCATTAGAACCACTATCTTCAAAATACCACTCTACACCTCTCTACTATCTTCATAAAGTCTCCTCAGATTTAGCTTGAAGCTAACATTAAAGCAATGCCCCCCACTGATACAGAACCACAGGTTTTATAAGTGGACAATAATAAATTTTTTCTTTCTTTCTTTTTTTTTATTTTTTATTATTTTTGGGGGGACAATAATAAATTTAAACAGAAAATATTGAATTTAAATCTACATTGTTACAGAAGCAAACCAAGTTCCAGCTCTGATGAGTTGTGTGGCCTGTGGCTTTTTTTAAAAAAGAACAATTCTCCATAGAATGGGCCCTGAGCCTTGCTCTGAGGTGTTGGGTTACCAGGCTCCACCACTAGGTGGGAGTATCACGACTATGGTCTTTCTTGCTCAGTGGGCTAGCATCTCTCCCCAGACTCCTTCAATCTGCTAACCCTTTAAGCACTTAGACCTCCCCGCCGCCGCCCCACTATGAGTACACATTGGTCACAGAATAGTTTGGGAAAACGTTTGTGTGTTGGTTCTTTTTTGGGGGGAGGGGTAATACATTTTATACACTTACAAATGCAAAGTGGACAGCCACTTACAGTTAATAAATAAATACAAACACTGCTTATTAAAATAAAAGTCCTCTGAAATAGATTATGACCTCATCCTCATAAGAATATTTCAGTTAATGAACGCACTTTAGGCCTGCTACCCATGGATACCATGGGAACAAATCCACTAATCATCTTTTACAAAGTTAACCCATAATTTAGAATCTGCAGTGCTACAGACTTGTAGTTTTAATTACTTCTCTTGATTTCAGTGAACCTGCTGAAATGGGGGGAAAAAAAGATATTTCCACTAAACAAATAAGGTATTTAACACAGTGCATGTACACATAAACTCTCAATAGGAATAATTATTAAGAAATTCAGATTAGTCATTTCTATTATTATGAAGCAATTTCACATTGAGATTCCATTTATCCAATCTACTAGGGACACAATTCCTTTATTAGCAAGATCAACAATGGTAACAAACAAAAATATTTCAGAATCTGTAATATATAATAACAACAATTACATAAAATCCCAATTTATATTATATTCTCTGAATCCCCTCTTCAACCAGTTATTCAACCACAAATTCTTGAAGTTTGGAAATAGCTAGATGCAGACATTGTGGATGCATAATGAAGAGTTTCTGTTAATATTATCTATAGGCTAATAAGTCCCAAAATGTTCATATCTCCAAACGGGACCTTTCCTCAAACTCCAAACTCATAAAAATTGAGGCATATTAAAAATTGAGTTTATTTGAGCAAAACTCACGAAAAGCAAGTTTCTAAAATCTCATTGTCAGTTAATGGCAAAGTCATTTTTCAAGCTCAGCCTTCTCAAACAAAATCCAAGATTCTGTCCTGCCTCTATCATTACCACCATAAAATAACAAATTCTTCTTGAGCCAAATCAAATTTTATTAACAACGTGTAATTCCAGTTCTCTCAGAATACACATGCAATCAATTCAAAGGGCAAAATTTATTACTCTTTTTAATTTGATATCAGAATATTTCATTAATAACGGTGGGGGGAAAATCTCAAACTTCTTCATTTGATGAATCAATAATAAGCTGTATCTTCACAAAGGAGAAAGCAATTGAATATAAGTATTTTGGAAGTGGTTAGGGTACGTAGCTTTTCATGCCCCTAAATTACTACCAAAAGATATACAGAAATCAGCCACATATCGTCAAGGAGTAAAAAAAAAAAAAAAAAAAAAAAGAGAGAGTGGGACTGTTTCCCATATCAGTATCACCATAATGGCTGAAGGAACAAAATATTAAAATCTAAAGAAAACAGCCATGAAAAATAACAAAGAAAACTACTATTGGGGTGAAGGAAAACTGACAAAAAATATTTTTAAACTACCACCTGGAGTGTAGGTAGTTCTCATTTTCTATCCCATCTAGTACACATAGTTCATAGTAAATTAGTAATTACATAACAAAGTTCTCCAGATGTAAAGAATCAAATTTATAAGAGCCTGATTATAAGTAATATTTTGGGATAGATTGAAAAGAAAATCCAGGATGACTAATGTTAAAATTCAAATATCCATAAATATCATCTATCATCTACTTTGTTACAATATAACATGTAGCTGCCTAAATACCAAGGCAGAGGCTTTTAACAGAACATTAACAGAGTGGGGTCTAATCCAAACTGTAAATGGTACTCAGAAATTAGAGATACATTATGAAGTGAAATCTATCCCACCAATAAGAGCAAGTGTACCTTAAAGAAGGTGTACGTTTATTAGTTCTTTCCTGTTCCTTGCTAGAGACAGGGAGATTTTATACTCATTTGCTTCTACATGGAAGTTTTCCCCAGCTTTTCCTCAAGAGGTTCTAGAATCAGAAGAGTGTGAATCATTGCTTGGCTCAACCATGAACTAACAGTGGAACAGTAACTGCATTACTTAAGTTCTCTAAAATGAGTAATTTGCTCATTTGTTAAGATGATAATATGACAATAGTGATAAGAGACCCACCAAGAGGCAAATAAAATACTCGAATCTGTATTTTTTCTTCTGTAGAAGTGTTTAAGCTGTAGAAGTGTTTTTAAAACATTATCTCTATTTCTTTCCAATTTCATTCTCAATTTTGAAACTTTTAATTCAAATTTACACATACTGTCCAAGTCATCCAAGGCTGTGAGCTTAGCATTATACACAGCATCTGAACAGGACCTAATAAATATAGGCTGTGATAACTAAGCTTACTGAACCAGCACACTAGTTATGAATCTCAATGAGATAGCAGGCTTATTTCATGGTAAATGCCATGTTAATTTAAAATTTAATTTTTAATTACCCACTTTAATCTTATGTTAAATTAACTCTGCTCCATACTACATTCTTCCTTCCTAAAGTTCATCCTATGTTTCTAACTGATCAATTTACTAAAATCAGCCCACATTCTAATCATGTCATATTCTCTCAAGTTCTCAAACTTTTAAGGTGCGTAAGGTGCTCAGGCTCTTGCTAAAATGCAGATTCGGAAAGTGTCTGGAATGTGAGTCTCAGATGCTGCAGTTAAGCTCCCAGGTGGCGCTGATGTTGCTAATCCAGGAACCATGCGTTGAACAGCAAGGGTCAAAATACCTGCAGCCACAGCACAATCACCTGTGTTACAGGAATCTAATCATCCTTTAGCTCCCCCCACCACTACCCCACCCTCACATCTTCACCTTGTTTAGTGGCTCCCTCTGGTGTCCTTCCTACAGACAAGTTCCAGCCTCTCCCATTTAAAATAGTAACAAAACTCCTCACTCCTTAACCCACAACATTCAATCCTCATACGTACCACTCGAGGTTCCCGACAAACTAGACAAACTAAAGATGACCGAGCAGATCTGATGGATATACTTCTGGCTTTACATTATTTGAACGCGATATCTGGCACCATTAATCATTCCCTCCTTAAGATGTTTTCCCTAGTTTGCAACAGCACACACTCCTAGTTCTCCTCATGCCTGTCTCTTGTTTTCCAGAATTCTGTTTCCTCTAGCCACCTGCTTTCTTCATTCTATATGAATTCATCTGGGTGATTTCATCTACGTTCATGGCTTTAACTCTCGGCTTACACATTTATAACACCTCTTATGTGTCCTAAGTCTATACTTCTCTCCTGAACCTTAAATGAAGTTGCCAAGGACCTCAACTGCCATGTGTCTAAAGGTGAACCCATATGTATCCTAACAGTTCCCATCCCTGTATTCCTGATGCCTGTGAATTCATCAGTTGCCTAAGCCAGAAACACACAATCCATTCTGCAGTCCCCATTCTCCTTCAGTCCTTATACCCCAGTGGCCATTCCATCTCCTAACAAGTTTGACAGTATCTCCTTCATTCCTTTTACCACAATAACAGCAGCCCTTCATTATCTCTTCCAAATTAATACTTTCATAACCTTGACTGGCCTTTACTCCAAGAGTCTTATATTTAAAACATCTCCAACCCCAAACCCCTCCTCCACTACTGTGTGTTATCTTTCTAAAGGCAGATATGTAGTGTCTTTACGTCTGTATATTATCCTTCAAAGTCTTCCCATCTCCTCCAATACAAATTCCAATTGCTTTGAATAACAATTCAGACCCTTAAAGCCTTGGTTTCCATTCATGCTTCTCCAGCCTCACGTCATATTAATCCCAATAGAACTCTAACTTGGCACATGCAAAAGACCCCACCATTTGAAATTCACTGAACTCATTATATTTTCAGATTGTACCTTTGTGAATCCTGTTCTCACCACCTGGGATTCTCCATTCACCTCCTGTCACCACTACCACCACCAACACACACACACTCACTTACTCACACTCATTCCATATCCAAGCTGCAGCCTTCATCAACTTGTCTAGCTCCTCCTTGTGAGTCAAGACTAAACTCAATTACCATGCAGAGACATGGACTTATTCTTATGAGGTCATAAAGTTAATCTACTAGCACTTATATTGATTTTGTTAGTTTTTATATATGTCTCCCTCACTAGTCTCTGAATAGGAAGTAACTTTACATTTCCCCTAAACCTGTAAACTCCTGTAAGAGTGCTAGTATACATTTAATGAATGATCAATAAATAAGTTAATCAAAACTAATAAAAGAATTATAAGACAATTCATATGTAATTGGAATCTTTTCCCACTTGTACAATATAATATAAAAACAAACAAAACTCTTATTCTCCTTGATCAGTCTGCCTTTAACATTCTGCTGAGATTAACAATTTTACAATTATTCACTGATACATCAATACATTTGTCCTCTACTCAAATTAACTATAATGTGTTCATGAGGTTCACAACTAAGAATATGTTAAAGAAATATTAAATAAGTTTAACATCAATTAAGCATCTAAGTATATTGAATTCCCACAAAAATACTAGTTATGCTGCAGTGTTTTATCACACTTCCCATAAAGAGCTGTTTTAACATTTCCTTACAAAATACTGCCTTGTTAGTAGAGGGCAACCTAGTTACATCATTTTTCTGAAGCTTTAATCCAGTTCACCGGCTTGCTACAGTGACATTCCCCTTGCTTCTTCCCATTCCTGATTTTTCCCCCTAAAACTGTATCCTCATTTAAGAGGAGTCTCTCCTCAATTAAGAAGGATTTTGTTTTTTTGGTTTTTTGGTTTGTTTTGGTTTGGAACATATAAATAGTTTGTACTTCACATAATGCACTTTTTTTAAGAATTGTCCAAGAAAGATAACAAAAAAAATCCATTTTTTGGAAAATCCATTACCATTCCTCTTCACTAAAGAATATAATTGGCATTGGAGTAGATGCAATTTAATTAAAACTCCCACACAATAAGGCATGTACAGTATCCTGACAGTGGATCGCCACAGGTGAACACTTTTAGTAAAAATCAGCTTGCTATCTTACCAGGCAGCCAATTTCATTTTTAAAAAGTGATAATATTTCAAAATTCCATGTAACATCCACCCACTGGACCTAGTCTGCCCTCTGGAGCAACGCAGAATCAGTCTTAACCACAGAAGACACATTTTAAAAAATCCAAATGGAACAACTATGAGTCATTATCTTTCCAAGCTAGACTTGCCGAGTTACTTTCACTATTCCCCCATGTAACATGGCTTTCACTCTTTACCATCAGCATCAATCTTCTCTGCACTGGCTCTAGCTTTCAAATCTAAAGGGAGCTTTATCTGCTCTTCATTTTATTACAAAGTGACTATGAATTTATTTAAACAAAAAATAACACAAATAGAAAATAATCCAAAAGAATACTGAATCCTATAATTACTAAATATTAAATGTTTAATGGAAGACAATTAGTAGAAAATCAGAGTGCCACTGTTTATATTTGTACAGTGCTTAAAAAAAGGGTCTGTCACATAGTAGTACTACATCAAGTGTTTGACAAATAAAATTAAAATGAACTATATCTGATATGTGTGTGCATAATCACATGTAAGAACAGTTAGTCTACTCAATACTGGAGTTTTAAAAACATTTCTGCTTTCTTAAATATCAGATTACTAAAAATTGAAGTTTAAAAATCCACCAAAAATTGTAGAGCACTATTCGCAAAATCGATAGTTACAACCCAAATTAAGATCACAAAATCATTACAATCAAGAGATGTTATAGAGAAAAATAATGAAATATTGCCAACTGCAGCAACATGGATGCACCTAGAAAATATAATACTAAGTAAAGTAAGTCAGACAAAGGCAAATACTAAACATCACTTATGAAATCTAAAGAATAATACAAACGAATCTATACACAAATCAGAAACAGACTCAGACACAGAAAACAAACTTATGGTTACCGAAGGGAAAAGGGCGGAGGAGAGGGTTAAATTAGGAGTATGGAATTAACAGACACAAACAACTATACATAAAATACGGAAGCAACAAGGATTTACTGTACAGCACAGGGAACTATATTCAGTATCTTGTAATAACCTATCAAGGAAAATATGGAAAAAACACACATATATATAACCAAATCACTGCTATACACCTGAAATTAATATTGTAAATAAACTATACTTCAATAAAATAAATAAACCAAGATTTAAAAGAGAGAGAGATGTTATAGAGAAATTCTAAAGCATCTTCAGAAAAAAGAATTTGCTCTTCAATTTCCCAGGATGGGATGGAATGTAGAGCAGGTCACAGGAAAAGGGAAACATCAGCAGTGACTCTCCTCCTACCAGGAATGTTCACTGCTGTTAACCTATTCAATTGACATCACTTAATAATTCCTGACTAGAAGTCATAAAACCCACATGAAGGATGTGAGGAAGCACAGCCCAGGATGTATCTTAATGCCGTATCATTATCAGGCTTTGTTTCATTCATAGTTGTTTGCAATTGGTGTTTGGAATAATTTTGGGGGCGGAGGGGGTACTTTTTTTGAATTTTATTACAGTAAGAACACAACATGAGATTTACCCTCTTAATGAAATGTTATTTCTGTTATTGTTGACTACAGGCACAATGCTGTCCAGAGCTCATTCATCTTGCTTAACTGAAACCTTATGCCCACTAATTAGTAACTCCCCATTTTCCTTCTCTCCCCAGTGCCAGAAAAATACCATTTCATTCTTTGATTCTATGAATCTGACAATTTTAGACACCTCCTAAAAGAGGAATCACGGAGTATTTGTCTCTCAGTGACTAGAATTTCATTTAGCATGTCCTCAAGGTTCATCCATGTTGTCATACATTCCTTCCTTGTTTTATGCTGACTGTATACACCACACTTTCTTTATCCATTCATCTGTTAATGGACATTCAGGCTGATTCTTCACCTTGGCAGCTGGGAACAGTGCTGCAGTAAACATGGGAGTGCAGATCTCTCTTTTGACATTGATTTCAATTGTTTTGAAAATCCCAAAAGTGGGATTGCTGGATCATATGGCAGTTATAGTCTTAATTTTTTGAGGACCCTCCATACTGTTTTTCAGTGTCTGCACCACTTTGCACTCTCATCAACAATATGCATTTCTATACACCAACAACAAAGCATCTGAGAAGGAAATTAGGAAATGAATTCCATTTACAATAATACCAGAAAGAATAAAATACTAACAAACTCATCTAAGGAGGTGAAAGACTTGTATAATGAAAACTACAAAACATTGAAGAAAGAAATTAAAAATTAAAAATGACACAAAGGGAAAGGTAAGAGAACACTGTTAAAATATCCACACTACCTAAAGTGATGTATGGGTTCAATGCAATCCCTATCAAAATCCCAAATGGCATTTTTTTGATAGAAATAGAAAAAACAATTCTACAATTTATATGGAGCCACAGAAAACCACAGAGTCAAATCAATTCCAAGAAAGTAGAATAATCTTGATTGTCTTTCAAATATTATTACATTTAAGAACAGGTGAAAATCTTAACTTCAACCTATCAACTGTGTATACTTTAAACTCAAGAAATAATAGGTTAAAAACGGGCAGCAGTAAGAGGGTACAGATTATGGATGTTACTTTTCCTGTTTTTAATTTTGTAACATTGTTATGCCATTTATTAATAAACAATTAAAATAATTTTAATAGGTACTACCCGATGCAGCTGGGTCATTGTAGTACGCCGCACAACTGCCAGAGACCTGACCTCCCTTATCTGGGAGAAAATTTACCTTGGAGCTCCAGATACACAGGGAACAGTGAGAGAAAACAGCACATCAATCTAGACTTTCAGATCAACCCTGGTATTCAGTGAAGAGAAAGATTTCACAGCGATATAAACCATACCCTAGCTAGTTTGGTTTCAGTATTTCCCACACTATCTCGAAGTTGAATTTTGATATTATGTAAACAATAGTTTGAAAACTGAATTACAGAATGAGTAGAACCAAAAGAAAAAAAAAAAAAAAGTCAGCTTCATCACCATACTAGCTTATGGCATTAGTCACTTAGCCTCCCATGCATTAATTTCACCATCTGTCAGACGCATAAAGTATCCCTAAATGCTTTCTAGAATCAGGATTTCCAGAATGGCTGTGAGAGAGGCTCAGCAGACTCTTCTTTCTCAGCAAAAAAGAAGGAAACTGATGAAAATTATCAAAAACAATCATTTAAAGTCTCTGGAAATTGACCTAACAGCATGCAAAAAAACTGAAAAGCATCTCATCTACTGAATCCTGGTAAGAACAGCAGAGTTTGTTGCATCTGAGCCAGACATGCTCCCAGTCCCATCCCAGCTATGTGTTGCAGAAGTTCTATTCCAGGCAGATGAGTGTAAGAAGAAAAAGGAAGAGGCCCCTTTCCCTTGCCCGGCCCAGTACACAGGGCATAAGGTAAAAGCTCTGCACTAGGAAGGAAAAACTGAGAAGGCCAGGGACTACCTTCCCCTTCTAACTCCTACTTGTGGGTGGAGGGGCTACTCAGGGAGAAACAGGCTCCACCTCCCCAAGCCCACCTCTAGGACAGCACAACGGAGGCCCTGTCAGGAAGAGAAGATGTGAGAACTGGCAGCTCCACAGCGCAGCCTGAGGTCTTATGTAAGACAACAGAGATCATGTTGGCAAGGAATTAGAGAAAAATAATACACTGGCCATAAATTTAACAGAGGGATTCAAGAAAAGAGGCGGCCAAAAAAAAAAGCCCTGCTAAGATTATACTCATCTTTTAATGATCTGGAAAGCTGCACATATTTCTGAGGCAGACGTCAGAAATATTGTGCGTTGGGTTCCAGAGCATCGCAATAAAGTGAGTATCATACCAAAGTGAGTCAGATAAGTTTTTTGGTTTCCTGGTGCATGTAAAATTTACATTTACACTATACTGTAGTCTATTCAGTGTGCAATAGCATTATAGCTAAAAAAAACAATGTACATACCTTAATTGAAAATACGTTACTGCTAAAAAATGCTAACCATCACCTGAGCCTTCAGCAGGCCTTACTCTTTTTGCCAGCAGAAGGTTTGAAGCAGTACAAGAATTACCAAAAGGTGACACAGAGACACAAAGGAAGCAAATGATGATGGAAAAATCGCACTGATAGCCCTACTGGACACAACACTGCCACAAACCTTTAATTTGTAAAAACCACAGTATCTGGGAAATGCAGTAAAACAAGGAAGGTACACCTGTACACTCTACTGCACATGCTCAGGAACTGCTAGAAAAAGAACTTGCCAGCTGTCAATCCCTGGTTAAATGCAAAGAAGACATGAAAACTCCCTTAACTTTGAAAACATTCCTCAAACCACACACAGAGCCACTGGCAAAGGATGGAAGACTTACTGCACCTGGACTTTTTTTTTTAATTAATTAATTAATTGGCTGCATTAGGTCTTCACTGCTGCACACAGGCTTTTTCTCTAGTTTCAGCAAGTGGGGGCTACTCTTCATTGTGGTGTGCGGGCTCCTCACTGTGGTGGCTTCTCTTGTTGTGGGGCACGGGTTCTAGGTGCATGGGCTTCAGTAGTTGCAGCACACGGGCTCAACAGTTGCAGCTCACAGGCTCTAGAGCACAGGCTCAATAGTTGTGGCACACGGGCTTAGTTTGCTCTGCAGCATGTGGGATCGTCCTGGAGCAGAGATCGAACCAACGTCCCCTGCATTGGCAGGGGGATTCTTAACCACTGCACCACCTAGGAAGTCCCTGGGCCTGGGCTCTTAATCACAGCCTCTTACCAATCACTGGAAATTCCTAGGTAGCCAGGCTTAAAAATAAAAACAAGGAAGAAAAAAAAACTAAGCATTAAAATCAGAAGGTGAACACTGAAGGGGAAATAGACTACACAGAATTAATCCAAGCAAGCCACTAAATAAATAAGCAAAAAAAAAAAAAAAAAAAAAAATTAAAAGAACCAGAATGAGCTAGGGGACATGCGGGGGTGGGAGGGGGGGGTGGAGTCACAATCCAGAGTTGCTAAAACACCTTATCTAAAATATCCTGTTTTCAACAAGAAGACATATAGAGAAACCGAAAAGTGTGACCCTTGCACAGGAAAAAAAGAAAGAAACCAGAAAAAAAAAAAGAAACCAAGTGAAAGAAAAACTATCTCTGAGTGGGTCCAGATATTGGGCTTAACAGACAAAGATGTCAAAGTAGCTATTATAAATATGTTCAAAGAACTATGTTTGAAGAATTAAAAAGGAGGATGACAATAACTCAGAAATAAAGAATAAAGAAACACACTCTAAAACATAATCAAATGAACATTACAGAATTCAAAACATGTTTCCACCTCCAAAAATCTAAGCAGGAGTAAACTGTCCTGACGATTAACATTAAACAAAATAGTACTTTGATTATTAACTCCAAGATCCACTGTGTAAGATGGTAAATTTGTTTTTTTAAAAACATCTAAATCAAAATATACCAATTAATGTTGTCCTTAAGAAATAACATCATTCAGGCTATTTGCATTACACATGCTTGGGATAGCCCTGGTTTATTCCTACTGCCATGGGGTAACTACTGTGAACATCTTTCATTTCCAAACCTGTTCAAATTCTGATGCTCAATTATATGGTCACCTAGCTAAATGTACCTTTACAAGTTATTTATAGCATCTTTAACTTTACTCTCTTTAATCTTTCATTATTTAATTGCCATTTAAAATGTTAATATGAATTTTTACAAACTTAAGATAGAGTTGTGGATATTTAAAGTAGGCAAAATGCTCTTCCTTATAGCATGAAGACATCCTCAACCAATGTGGGTACACAAATAACAAAACAGAAAGGTGTTAGAATAACAACAACAAATAGAATTTATAAAAATTGGTTTAAGTCTCATTCTTCAAGAGGACATTTAATTCAGCTCCATTTTCACACCCTGATAGAAAAAGCAGTGGATTCCTAATTACCTAGCAAAAGGAAGTTGGTCCATCAAAGAATGAACTTATGCTTTAGCCTTCCTCACTTAAGCAAGCAAGAGTGCTGCACTTATCATTCAAGAACTCTGATGGCTGATTTAATGGCAACTTTTGTGCTAAGTAGGTTCAAATAAATAAAGAACCAAAGTATAATCATAATTTTTAAACTTCTGCAGAAAAAAAACTAAACTCAGTCTCAAAATCTGAAATTTGTAATCTTATTCAGTTGCTACGATATCCATTTATAATTTATATCCATTTTAATATACAAATCATAAATTTCTGATTCACTTTTATAACCCTTTCTTAGATTTAAAATTCATTTTAACCTTGGGTGTAAAAATATCTTTAAAAAAGTCTAAAATATGTATCATTTTCACCAAAAATATAAGTTATATATTTGTGAAAGAAGTATATCTCAAAGGAATTTTTGAAATATATTATTCCCTTACTTAATGAAATAATATATGCACACACATACATTAGCTATTTAACTTCTTAATATTTCAATTAGTTGCCATGAAAAGATCATTGCCATTAAGAAAATAACAAGTTTGAATAATCACTGCAAAATAAAATCAAATTATTCCCGTCCAGTAGTTTGTAATACCCCATTTTGGCCACTTACTAGGAAGCCTTAGTCCTTTCTAAGAGTGTTAAGAGTCAAATACAAAAAAAAGAACTTTGAAAATTCCCGTTATTTCCTAATATAGAGTATATGTTTATATACAAAAGATACGTACGTATTATACACACAAAAATTATTCAATTGATTCAATTTGTCCCATAAAATGTGCATTTAAAAAGACAATGTAGTATATTTTAAAAATCACTAACTGCTTTTGATGAGTAAGCTTACAGTAAATATAAAGATTTTCTAAACAATAAATTTTTAAAAATGTTTAAAACTAAATATTCTGTAGGAAAAAAATTCCCAAAAGTTAAACTATCTTTTCTACCTCAAAATAACCTTAAAATATAGTAACACTAGGATAGTTACAGAGCAAGAAATAATCCAAACAGGAAGTGCAGATCTTTCTCAACTTATTATGTGCTATGCCCCAAAAACCCAACCTAAAATGCATGTGATACACTCAACCTACCAAACATCTCAGCTTAGCTTCGCCTACCCTAAATGTGCTCAGCACACTTAATTAGCCTACAGTTGCGCAAAATTACCTAGCACAAAGCCTATTTTATAATAAAGTGTTAAATATTTCCTATAATTTATTGAATAGTATACTGAAAGGGAAAAACAGAATGTTTGTATGGGTACAGGACGGCTGTAAGTATATCAGCTGTTTACCCTGGAGATCACGAGTTACTGCCTGAGAGCTGAGGCTCACTGCCACTGCCCAGCATCACGAGAGTATCCTACCACATAACGTTAGACCAGGAAGAGATCAAAATTCAAAGTTCAGTTTCTACCTAGTGCACATGGCTTTTGCACCACTGTAAAGCCAAAAAATGGTAAGTCTAACCACTGAAAGTCAGGGACTGCCTGTATGAAATTAGACAAACTTATTAGGTTTTAACGGGCTGATCCCTCTAAATGTTTCCAAGTAATTTACACCTAGATGAAAACCCACTTGGACACAAAGTATAACATTCAGCTTAAAATAACATTTGATTGATCAATTTCTCTACAGCAGTTGCAAAGGACTGAATATGTGCGTCCCCTGTCCCCAAATTCACATGCTGAAATTCTTACTCCCAATGTGAGGTAGAGTCTTTGGGAAGTAATCAGGGTCATGAGGGTGGAGCCCTCATGAACTGGATTAGTGTCCTTATACAAGGCACCTCAGAGAGCTCTCCTACCCTCTTTATGCCATGGGAAATACAAGTCAGCTATCTGCAATCCAGGAGAGGGCTCGCACCAGAACCCAACTATGCTCACACCTTGATCAGACTTCCAGGCTCCAGAACTGTGAGAATTAAATTTCTGTTGTTTATAATCCACCTAGTCTATGCTACTTTGCTACAGCATCCCAAAAAGACTAATACAGTGGTATAAACCTACCCAAATTCTCAAGTGGACCAAGAGGTTAGTCACAAAATGAGCTCTAGCTCTCACGAAAAAAACTGTGAATAAAAACTTTCAAGTAAGCTCTGTGACGCAGAGTTACCAGAAGAATTATCAACATATAAATTACTCTTGAGGGGTTAACAGGCAGCCAAATGCTTTACTAAATCATGTTTTTATCCAGGCCCACCTTAACCTACCTGCAAAAGTAGAAAGGAACCCCCAGTTTCAAGAAAGGGCCTGAGCAAGAGAGACAATCTGATGAATGCTAACTACCCTGGGAAGAAATGAGAGTAGGATGACAATGAAACACAGAAGAAAAGAAGTTGAGTACAAGAGAAAGAACAACGCCTTTTTCCAGCTCTTTATTGGAATATAATTGCTTTACACTGTTGTGCCAGTTTCTGCTGTACAATAAAGTGAATCAGCTGTATTTACACATATGTCCCCATATGGCCTCCCTCCTGAGCCTCCCTCCCACCCATCTAGGTCATCACCAATCATCGAGTTGATCTCCCTGTGTTATGCAGCAGCTTCCCACTAGCTATCTATTTTACATTTGGTAGTGTATACATGTTAGTGCTACTCTCTCACTTTGTCCCAGCTCCCCCCCACCCCACCCCATGTCCTCAAGTCCATTCTTTACGTCTGTGTCTTTATTCTTGTCCTGACACTGGGATCATCAGTAACTTTTTTTTAGATTCCATGTATTTGCATTGGCATACAGTATTTGTTTTTCTCTTTCTGGCTATTTCACTCCATATGAAAGATTCTAGGTCCATCCACCTCACTATGAATAGCTCAATTTCATTCCTTTTTATGGCTGAGTAATATTCCATTGTATATATGTGCCACATCTTCTTTATCCATTCATCTGTTGATAGGCATTTAGGTTGCTTCCATGTCCTGGCTATTGTAAACAGTGCTGCAATGAACACTGTAAGGTACATGTATCTTTTTGAATTATGGTTTTCTCTGGGTATATGCCCAGTAGTGGGATTGCTGGGTCATATGGTAGTTCCATTTTTAGTTTTTTAAGGAAACACCATACTGTTTTCCATAGTGGCTGTATCCCTTTATAGTCCCACCAGCAGTGCAGGAGAAAGGTTCCCTTTTCTCCACAGCCTCTCCAGCATTTACTGCTCCTAGATTTTTTGATGATGGCCATTCTGACTGGTGTGATACCTCATTGTGGTTTTGACTTGCATTTCTCTAATGATTAGTGATGTTGAGCATCTTTTCATGTGTTGAACAATACTTGTTGACAATTTTATAACCTACGCAATTTTCCCATGCTAATCAAATTTATTTATATTTACAATCATAATTGTATGCTTTTGGTGGCAACAATGAGGAATGCAGGAGGTTAAATTTCTGTAGACCTGATGGTGGGGGTGGAGTGTGCACAAAAGCTATCTAGAGAGTGCACAAAAAACAAACAGGTGACTATGAAGTGGATTAACAGCTTGAATGCCAGTGAGGCTCTCTTCACAGGAGAATGCTGAACTTTCCTTTCTACGTCTACCTAAGCCAGGTAAACCAGTCTAAAGGCTGGAAAAACTTCCAGGAACAAAATATCACCCAAAAATGGCACTGGAAATAGCTAAAATTACCTAGGGAAAGGATTGGTTTAGCCAGCTTCTTCATTCTCTGCCTTGTACTATGAAGTGTTTTGTTTTGTTTTTATTTTTTTTCTAATCCCTCATATTTAGAACTTCCAGGAAGTTGCAAGATGGCATGCACTTGGGAGACAAATCTCCAATTTCTGCATGTTCTGTCCTGTGACAGCTTTTCTTCCAGACTATCTTTTCAATATTGTTTGTAAAACAAAAAGCCTGGGAAGCTAGAGACAGTTTCTCTATGGGTCAGAGGAGAGATCTGTTTCCTAACCATAATAATAAAGATATATCTCCTATAGGGCAAAGATTGGACAGGTTTGCTAGGTCCCCCATGAAAAGACTGAAGTTTCCTAAACTCAGGGTTCCTCAACTGTGACACAGCCCCACTGGGTACACAGCATCCACCAGGGCCCACCTCTACATCACCCCATGGAATGTAAGGGGCAGGGCAGCCCATTCAAACCTGAAGATCATACTGCCTGCTGTGTCTAGAGTAATAAAATACCTAAATCCATTTGAGTTCCCTGTCTCCTTCAGAAGAATCTACGGAAGTGTGGCAAGCCAATCTAGCAGCTGCCACTACACCACTGTCTAGAAACCCTTTAACTGCTTGACATATACAAGCCCTGAATGGCTACGGCTGTAATAACTTTGGATGTGGCTTCTATCCACAGTAGTGGATAGTATAGCTCTGACTCTCTTGTTTCTCAAATAGAATAATCCTAAGCACCCCAGGGGTGACTTGACAGTATGCCAAGAAAAACATGATATACCATCCTGAAGCAATAGTTATATTCAACAACTGAGATCACAAGTCAGAAAGAGAAAAACAAATAGCGTATATTAACACATATATGCGGAATATGGAAAAACGGTACAAATCAACCAGTTTGCAAGGCAAAAATAGAGACACAAATGTAGAGAACAAACATATGGACACCAAGTGGGGAAAGCGGGGGAAAGTGGGGGAAAGGGGGGGAATGAATTGGGAGATTGGGATTGCCATATATACATTACTAATAAGAAAAGAAAATCAAATTGTGCACTTTAAATATATGCAGTTTATTGTATGTCAATTGTATCTCAATAAAAGCTCTTAAAGAAAAAAAAAACCAACTGAGCATACCAAAAAAATTACATTTTTTAAATAAAAATAAAAGTAAAAGATAATGGAATAAAAAGAAAAGTTTGCAGAATGTTTTAATATAATGCATAAGATCACAAAGACAATATGAACAATCAGGTGGCTTCATGCTGCCCCTACAGATCTCTGGAGCTAAGTATTCATTCTTCTGGCTCAGTATAAGAAGCACCAACAGAGTAATAGTTAATTAAAAGGAATAACTTGGAAGTTCATTCTGCATTTGAATACTGGCACAACTGCTAGCTGTATTATTTGGGACAAATTACTTCAACTCTCTTAAGCTCATCTATAAAATAAAATTGTACTAGGTTGTTGTGGTGCTTAAATGAGGTAATGTATATAAAAACACTTAGGGGACTTCCCCAGTGGTGCAGTGGTTAAGAATCCACCTGCCAATGCAGGGGACGAGGGTTTGATCCCTGGTCTGGGAAGATCCCACATGCCACGGAGCAACTGAGCCCGTGCACCACAACTACTGAGCCTGAGCTCTAGAGCCCAAGAGCCACAACTACTGGGCCCACGTGCCACAACTACTGAAGCCTGCATGCCTGGAGCCCGTGCTCCACAACAAGAAAAGCCACTGCAATGAGAAGCCCGTTCACCGCAACAAAGAGGAGCCCCCGCTCGCCACAACTAGAGAAAGCCTGCACACAGCAACAAAGACCCATTGCAGCAAATAAATAAATAAATAAATAAATATAATAATAAATAAATAAAATAAAAACACTTAGAAAATGGCACAGAGCAGGTATTTAATAAATGGTAGTTGTTATTGGTTTATTATAAATTATATTGAAACATACCAACAAAATGTAAATATCAGTGTCTGTTTTAAGCAAATCTAAACAATTAAATGTTTTTAAAATAATAGCTAAGCCCATGTGCCACTACTGGGGACGGTTGGGGTGGGATGAACTGGGAGATTGGGATTGCCATATATACATTGCTAATAAGAAAAAAAAAATCAAATTGTACACTTTAAATACATGCAGTTTATTGTATGTCAGCTATATCTCAATAAAAGTTCTTAATAAATAAAAATTAAATAAAATAATTTTCAAATTACTTCTTCCAAGCGCAAAACTACTAGTAATCTGGAAAACAAAAAACAAAACAAAAAACCCCCACAAACTACTAGTAGCTGCTGCTCAATGAAAAGTTTGTGAGTTTTCTTTAGATTAATAAAGAAGGGAAAAAAAAACTTAAGTCCGTATTTGAATTGATGTAGTTTCATGTTATAAATGCAGCTGAAGGATTTCAAACCAGAGTACAGACTTTTAACTAATTTCCCGCAAGTAACATTAGGAAGCTAAGTGAACATTCATTATATGAATTTCAGCACTCCGTGTGGGGGTGTGGGGGGGGGGTGTAAAATACTGTTTTAACACTAGGAAAAGACTAAAACAGGAAAAGACTAAAACGTGCTACCATGTTTCGTGAAATAAATAAATAACAAGGAAGGTATATAATGTGCAAAATCAGAATTTTACCATATTGACAAAATTACTAAGAATTTACAATCTTATTGACTTTGTAAGCTTTAAACAATAAATGAGTAACGATAATATGGGTACATTTTATCTCTATGGGCCATCTTGAGAAAAATTTTCAACCAGTATTTGGTATATATAATCTAAAGTTCATTATTTATAAACATACAGATGCAAATAAACCTTTATTTTTACTGAAAATGAGTTGTTTGATGAAAAGACAGAAATAGTAGGGTAAAATTTTTAAATCTGAGTTTAGAGAAATACACAACACTGAAGAAACCAAAGCAACACACCAAACCCTTGCGCAGCACAAAATGGAGAACAAATCATACACAAGGATGTAACATAGTGTTTAAATAGAGAGAAAGAGAAATTTTTGACCAAAATTCATATAAAATCATTCCAATCGATCAATGAAAATGTATCGAACACTAATGTATTGTATCCATTTTAAAACCCTTCTATTCCACTTCTAAGGTGACCACATGTCCTAAGCTAACCCAGGGACAGTCCCAGTCTACTCCTGTTATCTCACCAAAATTAGCGATTGTATCTTTTTTCACTCTCAAGTATCCTGGCTTGAATAATAAATTATAAGATTACCTTTACTTCTAAATACCTGACTCCTTCTGGCCATAAGCTATCATTTTTGCCCTGGTCCAGATGTCAGGGTAATTATATTCTAAGATAGGTGAACTAAACTTCACGTGTACGTATAATGTTGTTTCATTATCATTATGCTATAATTTATCTCAAATTCATATGGTGAAATTTCTTGATTCTCACCTCAATTAGTCTTAATTTAAGGAGTATATATTTTGTATAAAAATAAACTGCCCATACATTTTCCAGCAGGTACCGAGAAAAACTATATAAACAAAGGTAAGAAATGAGTAACTAAAAGAATTAAGCTGCTTACCTATATTATAGTACTTGTGCAAAATACAAAAGCATCTAGAACAAAAATATTTTAACAATTGTAACAGTGTAAATAAACTTGTTTCACATATTCTTAATCGCATATAATAGCAATAAAAGAAACTAAGAAATTGAATTTTTATTACTATTTCTCAATATTTGCTCATTCAACACATGAGTAATCATAGAGTATTCTTTAAAAATGATTTACAAAAAAACTATGGCATCTAAAGCAAGTCTATTTGGAAATATTTACTAAACAAATAGTTACATCTTCCTGAATGACTAAAGAAAGGAGTCAACTAGAGTGCTTTACCAGAACACCATGACGTTAAAGACTGGAACAGAACATAAGAAACAAATAAGGTAATCTCCATCTACTGAAACCTGAGAAAAAAATGTAAAAATGTATGACAAAGTTTTTACTCAAATTCACGTACTGGAATTTATTCATGTATTTTAAAATCTGTATCATCTTAATGAAAGCTGAAAATATATATGACTTTCATATTTATCAAAATGACTTTTATTAAAAATGACCTAAGCCTAATTCAGTGTAGCTTGGGCAAAAAGGTGCTGTATAAGTACATATAACAAGGAAGGATGGAAATAAATCTGGTTTCAGAATTGACTACATCCAAGAACGTGACTGTGTTGTCGGTACTCCCTCCCGTCACAGGAGCACATCAATCTTTATATGTTGTTTATTTCTATATTGGTGGCACCTAGACTATTATTCAAATACTTACTGAATCAGTAAAAATCTCTTTATCTGCTTAGCTTCTGTGCATCAGAGTTTTTCATGCCAGAAGTGATAGGCAACCTAAAATCCCATCCCATCATTCCAATTTCATACACCAACCAGCAAGGCAACCTACTAGTTTCATTTAGAAAATCTCGGTGAATGATTCGAGGTCACTCACCCAACCCTGTGCCACGTATGACAAGTGGCATGAGTGGTATGACTATTGTAGCCTGGTAAGACACTCACCTCTGTGGTCCTTAAAGAGGGGATTGTTAAGATGAAAACAAAGAGAAGGGAAAGGAGTGATGCCCTACAGAGGACAAAATAATAGACACCACACCTTCTTTACTATGTCCCTCCTTACCAGCAACCCAAACACAAACAAGCTCTTCATTTCAGCAATTTCATAGCAGTTTTCTGTCCTGCATATGCCACAGGAGAGCCGCCTTAGCCAAGTACTCAATATTTGCACACAAAAAATTCAGAGTTGCATAGAGGGGCAAAAGCAATCTACAGTATAGTCACTAATGAACCAACCGTTCATAAAAGTAACCCCAATGCAGACATCCACCCTCATTTCACCCGAGCAGCTATCCCAACACACCATGTCACACTATTTTTTTGGCCATTATTTCACTTGACTGGAATCTCATAAATGTCAAAGGATTTCATCAAGTTGATTTTTAAGACTGATGCAGCAGAACTACTCAAATTATATGCAAAACCACTGACAAATGAGTATCTGTCAGAATTATAATGATTAACATGTGAAAAGAGAAAACCAACTAGGAGGATGACATTAGGTACTTCAAAAAAGAGTGACATGAATTTCAAAGAATTGAGAGGCACCCCTGAGAAAACTGGTAAACCTGAAAATATTTTTGTGAAAATGACCTCCAGAATCATGCTCCAAAAGTCAACAAAACTTGAAGATGTCTGACAATTAAATCATATAATTTTATTGAGAAAATTCACACCAAAGAAATCTGAGCACTTATTCATTCATTGTTCATTCTAACAAATCACAACTACTTGCAATTAGAAGCTAAATTTTAAGTATATGATCAATTGGATTAATTTTTATAATTTTAGTTTTAGATAATTTCACTTCTATAAAGTATTATTCATCATTTTAACTAGGTTCATAGGCTGGCCTCTGTCCATTTACCCTTTAATTTGAGAAAGAGCTTGTGCACTTAAGAAACGCTTGCTACTAATCAGAGTGTTAGGCAAATACTTCAGTAAGCACCTAATCTGAGCAAGATACTGAACTGAGTTCCATGGGAGAGCTGAAGATGAATAACACAGAGAACATTATGCTAATGTTTGAGAGAAGATTTAGGAATGTGCTGTGACAGCGCTAGGGGAGTGAGCAACAGCAGCTAACTAAAGACACAGTAAGTTAGGGAATATTTTCCTAATTGAAAAAATATTAACTTTAGTGCTCTTTTGAAAATAAAGCTTCCTCCACTGCCCTGAAATATTTTTCAATACTTTCATTAAAAGGAATGATAAGATGTGAAAGCTGAAAGGCATCTATGATCTAGCTCAACTCTATTTTTTTTTTAACTAACAAAAGTATTGTGACCCAGAAAGACAGTGTGGCTTAACCAAAAGGATAAGAGTCAAGAGTTAAAAACAGCTATGACTGAAAACAAAAACAAACAAACAAAAACAACAGCAGCAGCTACTAGAACCCTTGTTATGAATTCCCAATAGGCCACACTACTATCTTAGCCAAAAGAACCTTCCATAAAAATATACATCTATTAATCCCATCTTCCTAATTACACATTTTCACTTGTATTGTGTTCTCTATTGGCTTCACTTAAAATGGCCAGCAGGAGGGGCTTCCATTAGCAGATACACACTACCATGTATAAAATAGATAAGCCACAACGATTTACCGTATAATACAGGGAATAATATTCAGTATCTTGTAATAACCTATACTGGAAAATAATCTGAAAAATAGATGTATTTTTTTAACTGAATCACTTTGCTATACACCTGAAACTAACACAATATTGTAAATCAACTATACTTCAATAAAAAGAAATATGATGTGTTACAACTTTTAGGAATGTGTGTCTTCTGCAAGGAGAGGTAAATAGTACACATGCCAGCTGTGAGGACTGGCTGATGGAAAAAGTAGTGAACTCAGAGTGGGAAGATCACGTTTGAGGCCCCTCCCATTCCCTTACCAGCTGTGTCACCTTGGGACAGAAATCTCTGAACTTATTTATGTTCTCTGAACTTACAATGGTAACAATACCACCTGTTCAAAAAATCCTACAAAGAATAAATGAGATGACGCTTTGGTTTTAAAGCTGTGTTCCTCCAAATACCAGCCACTGAGATTTGTTTCTGGGCTCCAGAAACACACTAGCAATCAAACTGCTGCATCCCACATGAAAGGCGTATACTATTAAAGAATAGCTACTGAATTCTATGCATTAGTCTAGACATTGCAAAAAGTATATTATATGATCACACTGTTCCAAATATGCAAGTAGCACCGTCATCTGAAAATGCAGTCCAGGGAAGAAACTAAGCATGTATACCAATGAGTTACTTCAGAGGCTCAGATAGTGACTTTTCAGTAAATGATGAACACAAATGTTATGAGTCTGTTTTCCTTATACAATAAATTCATAAATCTATATATAAGGAAAAATGTACTACTCTAAATCAAGTGTGTTTAAACACACAGAAAGAGATGACATTTGCTGTAGTATTCAGTTTTCAACAACAAAAAAATCTCTATTAAGAGTAACCTAGGCTATAGTACTGTAGTGCCAAATAGGGTCCAAAGTTTGAGTGACTTATATCCATGTAATAGCGCAGTGCAGAAGTCAGGGCAGGGGGAGACTCTCCTCCACACAGTTATGGCCACCGAGGCTGATGGCCACTGCCATCTGCAGCACAAGGCTTTCTGGGTCACTCTTTACATCGCCAGTCACACAGAATGAGCTTTGGATAAGTCAGGGTTCAGTCAGGAAAACAGAAACCACTCTATATACTCCAAGTATAAGGGTATTTAACGCAAGGGATTAGGAGAAGCTTAGAATGCCACTGAGAAGTGCAGGAGAAACTAAAGTTAAAAAAAAGGAAAAAGAAAGCAGCTACTGACAATCTCAGAGCAGGGGATTCTCATGAGCTCACCTGGAGCTCTTAGATTTCTTGAAGGCTTCCACCAAGTATCTTGGTCTGTAACCAGTAAGTGAGTAGTTGTGATGGACTAAACAATGTGCTCCCCTCCACCCCTGCAAGATGTTCACATCCTAATTCCCAAAAACTAGGAGCACGTCACCGTACATGCTGAAGGAACTGTGCAGATGTGATTAAGTAAAGCACCTTGAGATAAACAACAAGCTCCCACCATACAGCACAGGGAGCTAAATTCAATATCCAGAGATAAATCATAGTGAAAAAGACTATAAAAAAGAATGTGTACATACATATATATAAATACACACACACATATGTATACCAATCACTTTGCTCTATAGCAGAAATTAACACACTGTAAATCCATTATACGTCAATAAAAAAAAAAAGAATTTTTAAATGGGGTGATTATCCTACATTAGCCAAGCGGGCCCAATATAATCATTAGGGTTTTATAAGAGGGAGGCAAGAGGATCAGTCAGTATAAGATGTGAGGATGCAAGCAAGAGGCTGGAGTGCTGCAAGTAAGGAATCAAAGAATTCAAGCAGCCTTTATACGTTGAAAACAAGGAAATTGAATCTCCCCTCTGAGTTTCCAGAAGAACACAATTCTTACCACACCCTGACGTTAGCCCAGTGAGACTGATTTTGGACTTCTGATCTCTAGAACTATAAGATACAAATTTGTGTTGCTATAGACCAGTAAGTTTGTGATAACTGGTTCCAGCAACAACAGGAAGTGAACACAGTGGCCATCCTGGACTTTCCTGGCCGACGCTGCAAACCTTGCAGCTGCCCAGGAATCAGCCGCGACTGCTTCTGAAGAGCAGTGGCCTCCCTCCCTTCCCACCTTCCAAAGCTGAGATGCGAACTAGCACAGGCCCTCACAGGAGAGCCTGTGACACGATCCTGATGACTCTTCCCACAGGGTAGCGGACGAGCGGCACGGGCCGAGGGGCCGTCTCTACAGCCCGGCTGGAGACAGTGCACATCACTTCCCGTTCACATTCCATTAACCATAACTTTGTCATATGGCCCTACGTAAATGCAGCGGAGGCTGGGAAATGCAGGATAGCTTGTGTCTGTGAAGAAGAAAAAACCCATACGGTAAACAGCTCTGGCACACCATCAAAGAATTTAGAAAAAATGTAATCAGTTCTGATAAAAATATGAAAGCCACAGCAGGAAAGCGAGATGAGAAGCAGCTCTCTAAAAGCTGCTGACGATGATGCTCAGGTATATACGCAAACAAAAGTTGCTATTAAAAAGACGTGTGTATCTTTCAAAACAGTACAGGAGAAGAGCAAATAAATTGTCAATTTTATTAAGGCATTATCTTGAAATTCTACATTATTCAGACTCAGTAATAAGGAAGTAGACAATGAACTTCATAGTTTACTTTTTATTATACCAGTTTGTTAGCAGCTGGTATGGTATTTCACATGAGACAAGAAATCACTTTTTTATCTTTATTTTTTATCTTAGCTGATAGAGAAATGTTAATTCAAAACACAACATGACTACCCTAACTTAGGTATCCTCCCAATAGTCTCTATAATATTAATAAGTGCAATTTGGAAATGCAGGATCCCTTGCTATGAGGCTTACAAAGATACATAAAGTATCAGCCATAAAAATGGAAAAAACATCTAAAGGTAATTTAATTTCTCTATTTTGAAACTGCAAGTAAGCATCTGATAGAGGAACAGCGATTTATTCTATAATGGGGTGAGTGGGAGGGATACATTTCCATAAAGCGCTTAATGGAAGAAAATTTATTTTTAAAATACATTCCACTAAACAATTTTTAGGCAGGTTGAAATTTTCTTTTTAATTTTAATTGTAAGTTTCCCATGTGAAAAAGAAAATAAGACATTTATTACTCTCTGAACTTATTTAGCAGTTTAACTGGTATCCCAAGGCTGCACGATAACTGTTTAAAATCCTTCTCGTCATTTCTGACTTCTTTCCGTGAACAACTATTTTCTCTGCACGATGCAGTTTCAGAACCATCAGCTTTAAAATCACTTGGAGGATGGTTTCACTCTGTCCTCATTGGTTTCAACTTGTTCTTGTTCTTCCCACTGTACAACATCCTGCCTTCCCAATTGCTCCTGGACCACAAACTCCAGCAGCAAACATGCAAATAACATCCTTACTTCACCAGCTCCCACCACTGCACAAAGTCAAATTCCTGTGACAAGTCCAGATACTGATACATATACACACATACACACATGCTCATCTTCCTGCCTTCCTGCTTCTCCGACTGAACTGAAACTTCAATTTTATTATCACTTCAGTTTTATCACTTCAACTTTATAGCCTTTCTAAAAGTCCTATATTAAATAATGTTGTCCTATACACTGATTACCATAACTGTTTATGTTGATTTTATAATCCACCACTTAAAAGTACAGAAAAATCTAAAAGTGCAAGCTCACCTACTTTAATAGGTAGAATTCAAAAATAATACCCAGAGACCCATAACCCTTATATAATTCCTTCCCTATGAGTACCGACACTTCTATAATTATATTACTTTATACAGCAAAGACGTTCAGGTGTAGTCAGTTAACTCTGAGTTACTCACAAGGGAGTTTATACTGAGTGGGCCTGACTGAATTAGATAAGCATTTCCAAAGAAAGTGAAGAGTCAGAGAGGCGAGCCTACTGGCCTGGAAGAGAGCAAACAGCCATGTTTTAAACTGACCATGGAGGGAGTCACACAGCTAGGCCCTGAGGGTGGCCTCAAAGAGCCTAGAGAACACAGAAGGCAAGAAAATACCCAACTAGGTCCTACAATATTCACTTCCTGCCAGGAAGTAAATTCTGCCAACAACCTGAGTGAGCTAAAAAGAGGCTCCAGAGCTCCAGATGAGAACACAGCCCAGCCACACCTGAACTTCAGCCTGTGAGCCCCTAATAAAGAATCCATACTTATGAGCTGCAAAAACTATGAGATAAAAAATGGGTGTTATTTTTAGTCACTAAATTTGCAGTAATTTGCTATGCATCAATAGGAAACTAATACATTCACAAACCACCATTGTATTTATAGCCTATTTGTGAATGCTCCTAGTGGATTATTCATCTTAAGAGAAGGAGATAAGAGTGATGGAAAGATAAATTGCAAAGCAGCTCTATTATCAGCGACACCGCATTTTCTAAAAGATAAGATTTTAGAATAAGACACGTTACATACAATCTATAAATGATAACATCTCAGAAGAAAACCACGATGAAACAGTGGTTGGTAAATCACTGTCGTACTAAACCCTATGCGATAATTCTGTAATGATACCCCTGGTTACGAGAAAATGCTGGGAATGGTTTTTATTTCCAAAATCCCTGAAGCCAGAGACTCCTGCCTAGCTGTCATTGCAGCTATTTTTCCATTTCTTTCGTAGGTGTGAAAGCTGACTTAAAAATCAATTCTTACCTCTTTTTGTTAATGGTTTTGATCATGCACGTCCAGAAATCATACATTATTGATGCATTTTAAGTCAGAGACCTATAAATGTTATGAATTCATATTGGCCTGTATCTCATAAAATGATCCAGAGCTGAAACAGTCTATAGCAAATTTAGCTAGAGGTAATACCGTTAAACAAAAGGCTGCAATTTGTAAAACACCAACTGTTGCCAAATTTCTACAAGATCATTTAAGCAGAAGCAATATTCCATACATCTATGAAATACTGCAAACCTGAAAAAGTTTATCTGATTCATAAAAATGTCGTAACATCAGGAAATTGGTTTGAGACCTTGGAAGTAAGATATGGAGGAAAAGAAGGTTACCGTTAACTGCCTAACAATTTCTCATTTTAAAACTACAATACTGTCACCTAATCAAAGAAAAAAGCTCACATAAAATTTTCAAAATCACAACGAATTCCTCACATTTTCTATATCTATAATGAGCGTTCCCCTGATCTCTTAGCTAGATCCTCTAGAGCTACTAAAATGGAAACCATTCATTGTCCTTAACTTTCACTCAGGGACCAGAGTACACTTAGCATCCCCTTAGTTCTGTGTCCTCACATAAAAATTTCTGCTCCCTTATGAATCAGATCTTCAAAACCTAACATTCTCTATCGTGTTCAGTCACTGTCATCTACTAAACTCTTGGTCACTACCCTTTATCTTTCCATTATTCCGAGTACTGAACAAAGTCCACATAAACAATCTTACATCCCAGCCTTTCAGCTCCTTATCCTCCTCATTTCCAACAATTAACCTTGGCTTCACTGCAGCCACTCACCACCAGGGTCTCACCTGGGGCCATTTCACCTCGGAAATGATAAACTGATATAAGCCACTAACGACAAAAACCTACTCTCCCAGTTCCCTCACCCTTGTTCCCCCCCACATTCTGATCCTCCACCCTCACTGGGGCTGCTTCTTTCCCCTCTCTCAGCATCCACAGTCTTCATCTCCCATGTCGCCCACCCCACGGGGTGTCTTCAGCTCTCCTCCCACTCTTTCTATCTCACCCACTTCAAAACCTCCAACCCTGAATCCATCCAGCTGCCTACATTTCTTGTCCCTATAGCTCCCCCTCTGAGCTCAGCTACAGGGAGAGAAAATCAAATAAGGATTATATGAAACACATGATCTCCAAACACACACAGCCCTTCCTGTGACTTAATGCTTGTCTCCTTGTGCTAGCTGACTAAAAAGGGGTTATTCTAGGCAAATTACCAAATACCTATGCTAGCTATTTAAGACTGTATTCACTGTCCTAGACCTCCCCGCCCTACCGGCTTATTCCTCCTTCCTAGTTTACCTTCCATTTCACAGAGAGAACATCAGTCTCTGCCAACAAAGGAACAGATGTGCCTGCAACTGCACCCCCTTCTTTTACCCATTTCTCCCATTACAAGGTAAGAGAGGTCAATACTCCTTGTAATGATCCAAACAGCTTAAATTACAGAGCTCTAACAGCTCCAATCTCAGTATTTAAAAAAAAAAAAAAAAGTGGATTTCTCCATCTCTATGGGTCGGCAGGGAGACTCCATCCAACCCATCCACAGGAGGACCCAGGCTAACAGAGCATCCACCATGTCAAACACTCCCAGGCCCTGTGCCAGAAGGAAACAGACAGTGGCAGAGCATGGAACGACTCTCGGAGCTTCTGCCTAGAACTGACACGTGACACAACTGCTCACACCTCATGGGCCAAAGTCAGGCACGGGGCCATACCCAAGTTCACAAGAGTGGGCCAGTGCAATCCTATCACAGGCATGGAAGAAAACCACATGAGCAGCCCTGAGAGCTGCCGCCACCCTCCTGGATGAAGCTACCACCGGATGGTCTCCGGTTCCCACTCCTTCCTCCCACCCTCTCAGCCACCTGGCTCTACTTAATTATCTTCTCTCACCATGTCAACCTCTTCTCCAGCTTCTACCCACTAATTCTCCACCCATCCACAGCAAATGTGCTTGATAAGAAGTGTTGGCTGTCTACTTCCTCATGACCCACTCATTCACAAACCCACTCACTCCCTTCCAGTTTCCACCCTTGCACTGTAGTTAAACTGCTCTGGCTAAATCCAAAAGATTCTTTACAGTTTTTGTTTAGCCTGTCACCATTTGTCTCTGCTGACCTCTCTCCTGTTGAAATATTCTTCTCCTGAGACATCCACAATCTGCTTCTGGCAGTGCAGTCTTGGTCTCTTTTGCAAGCTTGCCTTCTGAAGGACAGTAAAATACTGCCATCCTTGAGCGTCTGCCTTTGCTCTTCTATTTTCGCTCTATGTACCCTGGCCGGGTGATTTTTAACCACCACCAAAAACTCAGTTCCCAGTGATGCTAATGATTTCCAAATCCATTTCATCTTCAGCCCAGATCAAAGGTCCGTGTGCACACACACCACTGCCTCTCCAACACCTTGCTTTAGATTCCACACAGGCCTCACACACATTCTTAAAAGTGAACATACTGTCTTCCTTCCAAAATCTCTTCCTTCTCCTGTTTCCCAGTTCAGTATTCTTATCTCCTTTTCCCTCACCCCACACACAATCACCAAGAACTGCCTAGTCTGGCTCCCAGAGCTCAAAAATCCAGTGACTGTACTGCATTCTCACTGCCACAACCTGTGACAAGTCACCACTGCCTCTCACGTCCACTTCTGCCATAGCCTCCTGAGCAGAACTGCTGCCCTTCCTCCCATTTCACATCCCCACCTAAGCTAATTTCCACTGCATGGCGAGAGCAAGCCTCCTAAATATAAACCCCATCCTCACCTCAAAGATAAAACCCTTCAATTCTTCCCACTGACTTCAAGGTCAAGTCTAGACTCTAGCATGGCTTTGGGATTTGACTCCGGCTTCCACTTCAGCCTGAATCCCTGCCACTCCTCCACTCTCTGCATTCTAAGCCAGCCATGTCACACTGCGCTGTTTCCTGAATTTGTCATGTTTTTTCATACTTCTTGACCTTTACTAGTACTATTTCTTCTTCTTAGAATACTTCTCCCTTCATTAAGTCATTTCCTATGTGTCTCTTCAGTGCTCAGCTGACCCCGATGTGCTACCATAAAGCCATGGCACCCAACAGTTTCCAGTTTATGCATTTCTCACACCACATTATAACTGCCTGTCTTCCTGTCCGAATCTCCTAAAGGACTATGAGCTATAGGATGTCAGGACACTGGCTGTCTAATCACTTTACCTCCAAAATCCAGCCTGGTGTCTGACATGTAGTACTCATCGACAAATGGTTGTTGAAAAAAAGGAATGGTAGATCACATTTTAGAGAAATGTCAGTGACATGGCCCTTTAGTCATTAACGTGCCGTATTTTAGGGAGATGACACTCAAATATTCTTTTTTTCTATCATTTACTTCAATATTATTTCTATTTAAAACAATTAAAAAGGACATAATGTGAAAAACATTTACAACATATTTAAGAAATCAATAAGCAATCATAAAACATAAAAGATTCATCTACTTTGGGCTTCTGTTACGATTAGGATGACACAGATAGTAAGACTAGGAACTCCCACACTAACGTTCAGATTTTAGTAACAAATCAGTAAAACAGTTTCTGCAAAACAATACAGAAAGGCCCCTAGGATCTTCTACTTACCATGATGTGACGCAATCCTGTGAAAATGCAAACACAAAAGGACTATAATCTATGTAGAAAATGCCATAGGGCTAACTTAAGCTAACTTTACAAAAGTAACTTTACAAGGAAAAAGGATATGAAGAAAAGGAAAACAACACCCTGTTTCCCTCACTAATTCCTTTTTAGATAATGAAGTATGTTCCTTCTAGTCTGCTAATATGTATCTAATACATATTATTCTGCTAATATGAACACTAGAGACCAGTGTTAATGATTGTACTCAGATAAATTGCTACTTCTCTAAGTTTTCATATTCTGCTAATATGAACACTAAAGACCAGAGCTAATGATTGTACTCAGATAAATTACTACTACTCTAAGTTTTCTCACCACCTATCATGAGTTGTATAGTGTCATCTCCCTAAAATATGGCACATTACTGACTAAAGGGCCATGTCACTGACATTTCTCTAAAATGTGATCTACCATTCCTTTTTTTCATCAATGCAGATACAGCATCTATTTTGAAAACTATAGCAATGTACAAAAATAGCTTATTGTTTTAATTTCTGGCTTTTAAGATTACATATTTGAAACGGGCAAAGATAAGGCAAGTGTAAACCTAATTGCTATCTGATAGTCAAATAAATAGAACTTAAATAGCTCTGCCACAGTTTTATTTATCCTCTATGGATCATATAACTCAATTAAATTGTTGAAAACTAATATTAGTTAAGCTTCTTTATGATAAGGTCATTGTAATCAAATCAGAGCAGAACTATTACTAAGATTCAACCTCTAAGACATAAAATTACCTCTGATATATAGAGAAACTACCATAAATCATTCTCATATTTCATATAATCTTACCATCTGGAAAGGATCTAAGCAAAGGTTTAATCCAATATATTTTACCTTTCTAAATATCTAACAAACATTACAGATGCTCATGCCAGAAAAATCCATTTATGCCATAAATGAAAGATGTCTATAATCTCAGAGGGCCAATGGGAAACTTTCCCTATTTTCCCCAGATTCAGACACCCTGATCTTATTCAGTGTTCTCATTTTACAACTGAACTGATGCTTCAAAAGGGAAAGGCAAGGGCCCAAGAGCACAGAGTTTACATCAAAGAAACTGGAAGTTACATTTCATTTTCTAGAAGTAACTCTTATAAAGCCCTTAACATTTCATAAAGTTCACATTTTATTTCACTTCATCTTCAAAACAACCCCATGCCAGGAATTACCTCTAGTTTACAAAGAAGGAAACTGTGGTCTAAATAATTTCCAAAGATAAACAATTGAGCTAGAATTCACATTGCCTGCTTTTCTCATTCTAATTCTACTCTATAAGACTACCAAACAGTAAAGTAAGAAAAAAGACAATGAGAAAGCAAATGACCAAACCAAATTATACAGTCACAGGCTTCAATTGAAGGCCAAAGAAAAGTGACAATTAAAATCAATAGCAAAAAAACAGTAGAGGTGATAGTGATATTCTAATAATCTGTGCTATCCATCATTCTGGTTTAAAGCCATGTAAGGATCGAGTCACAAAAGTCAAGGATGGTGAGCTTTCATAAAGAAGGAAATAGGAGTGATGTCAGCAACATGTTAGCATAAGACGGCCCTCATTTTTATCCTTCCCTCCACTCAACAACAAAAATTCAGCATCCATGCACAAACAGAAGTACTTCTGTGAGAGTTATGGGATCCAGAAACCCAAACCGAGCTGACTGGCTAAGCACTATCTCTGTCAAAGCAAACCCGTGAAGTATGCAACAGCAGACCACTTATTCAAATGTGAGGATACCAATGTAAGGAATCAAGGATCACAAAACATCAGGTAAATATGACACCACCAAAGTAAACTAATAAAGCTCTAATAATGGAAACTAAAAAAATGCGGACCTATGAACTGTCAGACAAACCTCTTAAGGAAGTTCAGTGACCTACAAGAACATGCAGACAGACAACTAAATGACATCAGGAACACAGCACATCAACAAAATGAGAAGTTCAACAAAATGAGAAGTTCAACAAATAAATAGAAATAATTTTTAAAAATCCAAACAGAAATCCTAGAGTACAAAAATACAATAGCTGATCAGAAGAATTCAATAGAGTTTCAAAATCAGACTCAACCATGGAAAAGAAAGAATCAGCGACCTGGAAGACAGGACAACTGAAATTATCCAGTCAGAGAAAAGAAAAAAGAATGAAAAAGAGTGAAGAAAGCCTACAGGAACTGTGGGACACAACGAAAGGAACAATGTTTGCATTATGGGAATTCCAGAAAGAGAAAGAAGGGATAGAAAGTATATTTAGTGCAGTAATAGCTGAAAACTTCACACACCTGGGGAGAGAAACTGACCTTCAGTTCTAAGAGGCCCAAAGGACTCCAAATAGGTTAAACCCAAACAGGGCTACACAGAGACACCTGTCAAGTGGCATAACAAGTCAAACTGGAAAAGTAACCACGATCAAGTGGCTACTGCCAAATCTTTAGTAATTTGAAGAAGGTAATGACATTTTCTCAAGAGCTAATTTAGTAGCAGAATCTGTCACACAGGAAAATATTCATGAAAAATTATGCATATCAAATTTCTTTGTTTCTTCCATAGTGCCAAATCAATTTATGCTACTCATGAAAAATCACGCTGGAAACATAAAACAAATCACAGAATATCACGCAGATTCATTCACCAACATCGGCACCAAAGCTAACAGTCATTAAGCACTTATTATGATCCAGGCACTATGCTAAGTACTTTAGAGGATTATCTCATGTAAGGCTCACAGCTCCACAGTAGGGACCAACAAACTATCACCACTTTACAGATAAGGAAGTTGAAGCTTAGAGAGATTAAGTAACTTGACTAAAGTAACTCTACTAAGCGTTTACCAAGTATAAGGCACTATGCTTGAATATGGAGATACAGATACAAAAATAAACCCACAACCCTTCTCCTCAAAGGGCTTGTAGAACAACAGGAATGACAGACAATAGGCAATAATTCACATAAGCGCCATAAAGAATAAGCACAGAGATCCATCTATGTGAGAACGGGGTAGGAACTTCTGATCCAAATGGGGAGGAAGGGGTAACCAGCTGAAGTAAACACAGGAGGGAAGCATGCAACAGTGGTGAGACAGAAAACAGGAGACTCAAAGGCTGGCTCAGCAAACACAGTCAAGAGCATGCAAAGAACGCTGGATTGCATCCTCTAGGCATTTAAATAGCACTCCTCAAAGACAGCATTGGTTAGAGAAGTCCCAGGGGATGTCTTCAGCTGCGGTGAAGGAAGGAGTGGCAGAAAAAGTCACACATGAGTAAAGGTTTGAAACTAAGTGAACTGTGCCCGGATTTCTGGCTCTGGCAAAGAGATGTATGAGAATGCTTTACTTAGTGTTAGGGATTACAGCAGGCACTATTTGGGGAAGAAAGATGGAAAAGAAACTTACATACTTTCTTGATCCATGTAGGTTACAGAGTTCCGACTTTTGTGACTTAGGCTTCCTTTAGCCTAATTTCGTTTATTTAAACAGCTTCATAAAGAAACAGATGGCCTGATTTTATAAATTATGTTCTCAATGGGGTCAAGTCTAAGCAGTATTAGTAGGTTTGTTGTAGAGCTGCCAAATCTTTAACCATTTTGAAGTTTAAAAAACAAGTACCCATGAAAAAGTTCACAAAAGTTCCATAAAAGCTAAGAGAAAACAGAGAAAATAATAGTGTACTTAAAGTAATAAAGAGGGGAGGGGCAGAGACATGACAGCATAACTGAGCATGGGAATACGGAAATATCAACTCTGGAGGCAGGAAAACTACTTCCTAGTCCCAGCTTTGTTATTTAGCCTGAAATCTGACTTTCCTGCTCTATCATTCTATAACTCAATGTTTAACCACCACCACGCTCCCCCTCCACACACACACACACACAATCTACAGTTACTATTCTCTTCATGATTTGGAATACACTCCAACATCAAAGCCTGTGACTCATGCAGCTCCCAGTGGGACGCTAAGCTGATGAGAGTGCCATTATGATCCCGTTACACCTTGACTCAGCCACTCTTTCTCCCCATAAAAGCTCCAAGAGAAAAAATGCACAGGAAGCAAGAGCAAGACACAGCAAAGCCACTCCACTTTCATGAGTATAAGAAAAATCTTTTATTCCTTTTGAAAGCTTCCTCTTAAAAAAAAAAAAAAACACATGAACCAATCAGCACTGCACAAAGCCTGATCTTTGAGGAAGGTCCCAATTTTTCTTTTGCTTAATCTTAACTCAAACGTTAACCAAAGGAACATTATTAAAATATGATCAATTTAAAAATAAAATTAAGTATCTTTCTGAATTTTATTTTGCATGTCTTTAAAATAAAACTACATATCAAGCTATTATATACACAAGAGCAAAAGGAGTAAGTATTTTTTAAAACATTCACATAGAAAACAGCAAAGAGCAAATATGTCTCAGGCATACTTACTACTCTCTTCCACTCTTTTCTTGGGCTAATAGTTTTCACAGCACATAATAAATTTATGCCTAATTTCTTTCCTACAATCTTTTGGACATAATTTTTGAATAGAGAATTTCAATTCATACAATAAAGACAAAATTATTTTAATAAAAGGAAAACATGAAAATTCACTTCAAAGACAGCAAAGCAAACTTCTAATACTGACTGCTGATATTCAGGATTGGGGACAGCTATATATACTTAAATGGTCCTCTACTAATATTTAATAACTAATTCACAAGGAGGGTCATATAGCTAGGTAATTGTTAGGTTACTAAAACATAATGTAGAAAGAGTTCTTTGGAGTATGGCTGTAAACTTACAAGTTGTACACTCATAGGTGAAACCTCTGATCCAAGATGACCTGCCTCGGTACCATGCTTTCAAACACAAAAAATCAGAAATTCAATCTGAAATGTCTTAAACAATAAGAAAGGTTATTAACCCATATAATAAGGAGTCCAGAGTTGGAGCGTTTACAAGGCTGGTTAAGTCATGCCATCAAGTACCCATGTTCTTCCCACTTTTCTATTCTGCCAGCATGAACTTACTGGTTTTGCCCTCAGGCTTGTAGTTTTCTTTTCATGGTTATGAGTTGGGTTCAGCAATGCAAGCATCACATTCTCATACACATATCCAAAGACAGGAAGAGAAAATTACCCCACTTTGGGTCCTTTATGAAGAAGGAGGAAACTTCCAGAAGTCCCACATAACTGTATCATGTGCTCACTGCTAAACCAGTCATTTGCAAGGTACTAGATAATCAGGACAATCTCTAATAAAATGACTGCCTGGGGCTTGAGATAGTCCCAATTCCTCCTGTTACTTACAGCAAACCAAGGTATACTGTTAACAAAGACCAAGGTAAGGCAAACAAAATGGTCACAATCACCAAGATACTGAGATGATTATAAACAATTTAAGTGAAATGCCTGGCATCCTCTCTATCTACGTTACTGTTATTTTTTTTTCATTTCCTGATATAATTTAAGCCTTATTTCCAAATCCCAAATTTGTTAAATTCAATAATTATAGGATGGTATCTCATTAAATTGAATACCTAATATGAATAGTAAGCAGATCTCACAATTTGTAATCAATTTTGCACCTTAAGTTTTACCACAAAAATCATATGAACTAACTTTCCAAGCAGAGAAGACACTGAACCACAATATTTCCAAAAGTTGAGTCAAATCATTTTGGTAATAATATTGAGCCATCTCTAAAAATACACACTTAAAATAAACAGTTCCATTCAATAAACTCAATACCACAATTTATCTAACCTAGACTCAAGTGCCCCTTTTCATTAAAGATAGCTGAGTTCTCATAGTAACATGCAGGGGAAAGAAAATTTCCTTTTCACTTCCAAATGTCAGACTAGTTAGGTATCTTCAAATGAGCAACCAAAAATGTAATAACAATAAATATATTAGTAAAAACTTCCTATTATTCTTAACTTTTTTCAATTCATTAATGGCTTCAGGATGCTATAGTTCTAAGTTAGGACTTTTATCACAGATTGTGAAACACTAATATAAGCTCATTATTGACACTGACCTTTTTCCTTCTGACATTAAACAGAAAGAGACAGTCAGGCAGTAGATAGACATCAATTACTACAAAAAAAGATACTGTCTGTTCTTCTGAATAATATTTTTGAAGTTTCACTATTCAAACTAAATATTTGTGTTTCACATATCTATGTATAATAGAGGAATCATATTTTTGCAAGATGGTCTCCTTACATCTATGTACGACTCTGCAAGAAATTATGTGAAGTCAGCCTCTCGGTGTACAACGTGCGAAATATAAAATAAGAGCTACAAAGATATAGTATTATATATGGCAAGGGAACTTAAAAAAAAAAAGGGTTAAAATTTGTTCCCCATAAAACAGCATTGTTAACAGCAACGAGAAAACAGATGGGCCAGATGGGCGGAGGGAAGGATTGAGAGTTCCCTTTTAGATATGCTCAATTTGAGAAGCTGCAGAAATCTTGCCAACAGATAGAATAAACACTGGATGGAGACTGATGTAAATACTACCTATTTGGTGCACACACATGCATGCACACGTGCGCGCACACACACACAGCGTTATAAGAGAAGCATACATTTGTTCATGATCTCCTGTCCTCTAGCAGGACAACAGTTACTCCTGTACTCAACCGAAAGTAAATTTTCCGTCTAGGTGGAAGTAGCAAGATGCTCCGGGAGGGAGTCTTATGGAAAGAAGCAATCATCACATGATCTAATACACCAAAGAAACCTGGAGACCAACTACTAAGGTAGTCACAGGCATACTGATCACACATCCAAACTCACTGACTATTTAACGCTAAAGAGAATATGCACAAGTGAATGTAGCCCAAAAAAGTTAACAAACAGCTGGTGAATCTGTGGCTCAAGTTTCATGTTTCTGCTCTTTCCCTTTCTCTGTGTCGTCCCTGTAGAAAAGAACACATACATGGGACTGAACATGCTGGTGGTGTGTGTATATGAAGGAAAATATCCCGACGTGTTCTCTTTTGACAAAGTTAAGGTCCCTTACACAGGCAGACGGCTCTTCATGATTTCCACATAACTTGCAAGCACAAGTACTGACTGACTTTGTTCTAGACTATGTTTTCAAGGATGTTTGTATAGCACACAGTTTTGTTAGACAGTGTCCCTTCCAGAACAAAGATCAGGTTTGTTTACTTTCCAATTTAATAAAGATGGTGATTCCCTCTAGGGCTGAAGCCCATCATGAAAGACTTGGGTTCCATAAGCTCAAGGTCCTCTCCTGCCCCGAAATTCACTACATTCGCAGGTGTCAGCTGGCCAGCTCATCAGCACAAGCTGATACTCTGGCAATTCTATTACAGTACTAAGCTGCCCACCTGTGACCTGGGAATCCCATGCCTTCTGCCATTATCTGTGAAACTGCGGCAGACTAAGCCTCACAGTTACTGACAAGCAGTTTTGGCCATTTTAAGTAAGACCTGTCATTTCCAATTACTCTTCAAGGAGTTACTGTACATAAAACCTAACTTAGATGACACAACTGCCTGATATCAGCATGGTGGGTGTATATTTGTATACGTATCAATGTATAATTACCATGCATTTCTTAAAGTTGTGCTCATAGTATGTTTACAAACTATTTCTTCCACCCAAGTTCTCTGCTTAAAGGTAAAATCAAAATCCATCACTTATCTCCATCCTCTCCCTATCATTTGCTAAGACATTAACAGGTCTCTATTTCAGGGCTGCGCCACTAAAAAGTAACTGGATATATACATCTCAGTGTAAAGTGTGCTTACAGAAGTTATCTCTGTAAGGCAACTAAAAACATTACTTCTCTCTTAAAAAATACTTATGAGTCGCTCGATGTTTTGAATTACGTATTTATTATTACCTACATGTTGTAACTTATTAGCTAATCATTTTCTTTGCAGAAAGCATAAGTTATTATATTATAGTTGTCCTTCAGTAAACGAGTGGGATTGGTTCCAGGACCCCAGCAGATACCAAAATCTCAAACTGCTTGAGTCCCTTATGCTGCAAAATGGTGTGGTACAGTCAGCCCTCTGTGTCTGCAGATATAGGACCCACGGATATGGAGGGCTAACAGTAGCTGCTTTTGATGATGGCAAAGTCATTAAGTTCACTGGAAATCATTACAGAATTTGAGCTCTTTTTAAACTATTAGAAGAGGTCATTAGAGATTAAAACAATTGTAAATGAAGCTGATTAACTGATAAATGTTAGCAATATAAGAAATAGAGAAACTGTCAAAATAATGGAAGCCCATGATGCATCAGAAATGCAAATCATATACTACTAAGAAGCTAAAATCTCCCACAAATCCGTATCACTTAACATGAGGATTCAAAAGTCACTTAACGTGACTATTTAATGTAATTTAGGAAACTAACCATAAAAATCTCCCGTCAATTTTCTGTGCCTATTTTATTTCTCTTGACTATATTCTTAAAGAATATGACAAAACTAATTATTTTTTGATGAATGAAAATGTCTTCATGAAGAAACAGATATATACCTATATATGTAGACACACATACACAAATCCATGAATACCAAATTCTTCCATGATGTAACATCTCCTCTTGGGAAGTTCTCAAGCAGTGTGAGAGTCTGGAACTCCCAGTGTTTCATAAGAAAATAAGTAATGGACAATTTATTCCATGAACTATGTAATTTACAATTACCATAAAGTCAGTTTATTTAGCAAAACAATTAATTTGAAAAAACTTTTATCACATTTTAGGATCTCATTATCATGTGTATGCTTTTCATTTAAATGAGGACTACATAATAGCAGGTACCAAATTACTGATCATTTGTTATGTTCTAGGCATTGCACTGAACGCTTTAAACACAGTCTTATTTAATCCCAATGACAGCCCTGAGATGTAAGTATTATATGTGTATTTTTAAACAAAAGAACTAAAATTCAGGGCAGTTAAGTGGCTTGATGTCAATTAGATAGGATATGAATTGTAACTGGACCACCGGTTTTATTCAAAAATCTATGGTGGTAACCATCACTGTCATGTTACCTCCTTAAAAGCAGCTAGTGTCCAATTCCTGATTCTAGGTTCAACTTTAGATTTCCACTTGGATTCCCCTGAAAAAAAGAATACACCACCCATGCCAAGTCAACTATTCCAGTACTTATGTTTGTAATATTTATTGTAGTAAATTAAGTTCCAGCTGTTATATTTTTCTGGTTCACTGGTGTCAAATCTCATACTGGGCATCAGGTTCTAAACTAAGCAAAAAGAAAAAAAAAAAAAAAAGCAGCAGCCACATGTGGTCAAAACAACTCTGGAATATTCCTAGAAAAGTAACACACTTGTGACCAATCACTTCCCGATACTTCCAGTAAAGAATGTTTTTCTTCCAGTACTGGAAGAGATCATAGTTTCTGAACTGAGTACCAGATACAAAACTAGACTACACTTCAGAGATATGCATGCTCATTTAGTAAACTATTAAAACTTCAACTATTTGTATTTTGCTCTTGTCCTTAAATATGTGTAATCTACAATATCACCATGCAGTGGTATTAGACTCTCCTATATAAGAGAAATAGAAGTTTTGGAAGACATCCTTTTTAAATCCTCGACAATTTTCTCCCTAATTTTGCATTTTTAAAATGTCTTTTATAAAAAATATTTAATGGAAACAGATGTTATAATTTATAATTACACTAAATTAACAAATGTCACATGTTAAAGTAGCCTTACAATTGGAGATGCTAAGATGTTTTGAAGATGTACACTTTTTAGACTTCTTTTGGGGGCTTTTTTTCTTTCAATTGAAAGTTACCATGCTCACAGTGATCTTTCTAGGACATAAATCATCGGAATTTCCACATAGTTCCTCAATGTTTTTACTGCCAGTTCTACTCCGGTAATCTACACACAAAAAAACTTTTCAAATCTCCTCCCTTTCTCAAGAAAAACTATGAATCTAAGAATTGTGTATAAATACCAAACGCTAGGGAAAAAATCGTTATATTTGCAAATACAGTCTTAATTTAACAATGGTTCTTCACCAAACCTCTTACCAGAACACCACCAAGAATTTCGCTAAGGCCTATTTTCACGTTAAAATAAAAAAGGGAATAAGTTAATATTGAGTTCAGAGTTGTTTCAGGCAAAGAGTAAAGAGAATCAGAATTATTTCGTATGTGAGGCTGTTTTTTCACTCTTTCTACCCAGCTATCAAGAAAGTTGTGGTAATACGTGAAACCCAAATTAGAGCCACGTGTATGTAAATAAAACTTCACCAGGAAAAACCATTTTGAGTTAATATGAAGAGATACTCTCACTAAAATGACGTACAATTAGAAACCTTACATTTCCAAAATAATTTTTTTTCTGATCCTACTAGATCAACCATCTAAGGCAGAGATGGATAACTGAAATTCACAAATAACTCTAAAACTACTTTAAACACAGTTACTTCAATCCTCGCCCTCATCAGAGTTACTACAGGACTAAGATTGAAATCAGGTGATCTGAATCTCACAAATTTGCGCAATCTAAATAACGTGAGAGTATTCACACAATTATACCTTCAGTTTAACATAAAGAAAAATATACAGCTTTAAAAATGCATAATAAAATACAGAATAACTTTAAACACCGTCTCAATACGTTCTGTTGCCTCCTGAAACGGATAACGAAGGGAGCAGGGTAATGAACACAAGGGACAAGTCGTTTCTGTAGGTCTGAAATACCCCTAAAGGGTATTTTCACGTCCAAGACACCCCTTTTTACTGACTGGAGGGCCCCGAACCTCTGCCTTCAACTAGGGGTCAAAAGAGCCCCGTGTCTGAAAGGTGTGAAATACTAAGAGCACAAAGGACGATACTTCGTTGTTTTTTGAGAAAGCACTGGGTAACCCCACTTTTGAGACTGTGAGGCCCAAAGGACTCGCGCAAACGCCTCCCACTCGCTCACCAAAACAGCCAGCACCCCAAAACAGCCATCGCCCACGCCTGGCGGCCCGGCTGCCTAGCAACGCGGGGAGGCTGCCTAGCAACGCGGCCCGCCCGCCCGGGCCAGCCCGGTCCCTCCCGGGAATGCCCAGGGGATTCACGGTACCTCTTTCTTCTTCTGTCCTCCACCGAGCTGGATGCAGAGAAGCAGCAGGAGGAGGAGAAAGGGGAAGCTCCCGGTGGGCAGATACCGCGGCCGCCGCCCCGCCTGCCTCCGGCGTGAAGGAGCGCCCCTGGCACCCATCGCCGCAGGGCAGTGTCTCCTCCACGCTCGGTAGCCGTGCGCGCCCAGCTCCTACCGGCGCCCTACACCTGCCAGGCCAGCCGCCGGGAGCCCCCTGCCCGTGCCCCCGTGGGTGCCCGCGGCCGCGTCAGGGAGCCGGGAGGCAGCAGAGGACGCCAGGGAGGAAGCTGAAGGAGCATCCGGTTCACCGGGAGAGGAGACCTGGAAAGGCCCGGGATGGGGCAGGAAGTGGGCGTGGCCAGGGAGCTTCCGCGGGCGCCGCGCCGCGCCGCGCTCTTGGCCGGAGTCAACCCGGAGACCCTGACCGCCGAGAGCACGCTTCTCCACCTCGGTGATCTGAACCGTAGCCTGTCCTGCCACTGAAACCGGTGCCAGGTCCCGGGAATATGCGAGGGTCCTGTTTATCCAACACTTTACCTGGAACCAGGGATAGACATAGTTGCCTTCTTCAATGATGGAGAAGAGCTTTGAGGAATTAGTAAGGATCTGGCCCTTCTAGCTAATGGCAGTCTGATTTCATTGGGACGTTTTTACTCAAACGTAGTTCAAAGAATTGAATGATATTGTGATAACAGACATCGTCTATTCCTGTCTACTTATTGTGAACATAGTTTCTTAGTACTTAACATAAACAGAAATTTAAAATAACAAAGTGATGCTGAATATTCTCATTCTAGCAATAATTAATATTTATCCACAGATGCATAAACTTATTTTTTAAAACTTTATTTCTACAAGTAATGTCTTCCCAATGCAATTTTGCTTTTCCTGTTTATTACTGTTTTCTCAAATTCGTAACATGTTATTTTGATCAATTGGGTACTACTAATAACTAATGATTTTGCAGAGAAGAATGACTTTCAAGCATAAAAAAATCAATGAAAGACTTCCAAGCATAAAAATTGTATATTAGGAATAACATTCTATCAGATTACACTGCCTGTGGGAGAGTAAATTGGTTTAACCACCTTGAAAAACTGTTTGGCAGTATCTGCTAAAGCTAAATGAACTTACCCAAGACCCAAAACTTCCACATAAACATATAGTCACCACCTGACATGTCTAAATTTGTAAAGCAGCTTTATTCATAAAAGTCTGGAAAAGACTTTTCCTGAGCCGGAAAGAGACCAAATATCCATCAACAGTAAAATAGAGAAATAATTTGTGATATAGGAACACTATACATCAATAAAAGCAAATGACACATACATAATATGGATGAATTTTACAGCATAAAATCCAGACACAAAACTAATATATTGGGGTTTGTAGAAATAAACGAAGATCAACCAAATGAGAACAGGCAAAAGCTATTTATTCAGAGCTTGCAATAGCAAGTGAGTCAGCTACCATCACCTGTTTTTGGGCAAAGACTCAAAGGCAGGCAGAAAAGTAGCAAACAGTAGTAGCAGAAAAAAAAAAAAAGAGGAAGGCTTCAGGTGTGCTGTGATTGGAGACTGTTGACATGAGGGGAGCTGCAGGTGGGCTAACTAGAAGGGGGGCACCTTATGTGACTGTCTAGAGGTGCTTATTTGGCTTTCTCTACTTTGTCTTAAGTTGGACAAAGGGACAAAAATTAGGGAAGCTGTCAGTTATTAATCAAGTCCTGGCCATTTGGGATCAATTATTACAGAAGTTATTGTTTGGTACCATAGATTGTTATTAGAGATAGCAGTTTAACTTCCTATTTGTCCAACTTATAGCAGCCTGGCTTATTGGGTCATGATAGATAAGGGGTTGATTTCCTGGGCAGACTGCTGCAGGTTGTGGATCCAATCTCTACTTTTGTAAATGATCTGGCCATTTTTGGTTATTATATTTATTATCACAGATTAGAAGTCAGGAAGTGGAAGAGGACCCAACAGATAATCCTGGGGTGCTAAAAATATTTTATGACCTTTCTCTTGATCTGAATGCTGGTTATTAGATGAGTGTGTATTCTCCTTAGAAATGTGTTGAGCCAGAAACATGATGTATTTGTGTGTTATATTTCAATACAAAATTTACTTTTTAATAAAGAATTTTATGAAAAGCATATATTTAAAATCACTCAGAGGCAACAGAATGCCAATACAAGTTCAGGAGGATAAAAATATAAGATAAAATATTCAACTGTTAAAAAGAAGAGCTCCTTTTTTTTTCTTAGTTTATTAATGGATAGTAATGACCATCCTTTCCATACTTTGGAAATATTTAAAAGAATGCCATGACTTTTATTTTTTAAATGTCAGTATAGCTTGTTGGAAATTTTATTCTCTGCAGCTATAAAACTTATGATGAAAATTTTTAGATATTTGCTTTAAAATGAACAAAAGGGTATCTAGTCTTCCATATTCTTTTAGAGGGATGTTATCAAAGCATTTTGAGGACCACATTCTGTACATTCCTGCCTCTGTCACTGTTGCATCTTTGTGGAATGACCTTGTCTATATTCCTCCTTGCCCTTCAAAATCTTGCCCATCTTTCAGTGCACAAATATCACCCCTTTTGTGATTCCTGATTCCTAGCCAGCAGCAATTTTTCCTCTTTGCTTCCATAGATAATTGTTTGTAAGTTGCTTATTTAAAAACACATATTTAGCATTTGATATAGTTGTCAGAAAATGTAAGATATTAATTAATATTAATATGTCATAATTAAGGACAAAAAAATTTATAAATAATCTTGTCAAAATACACTACAATAAACAATAATGATTACTGGGATCTTAACTGTTCTTTCAAAAAAAAGCAATCTTCAAAAACGAGTTGAGAAGACAAAAATTTATGACAAATGAACTGCTAATCTAGGCATAAAATAACAGTGATTTTACAAAAGAGATTAAAGTTATAATTTTACTCCTCTGTACATTCTTGAAACAATATGTAGTAAAGGATTTATTAACATACCTTCCTATATGTGTATTTAAGGTATAAAATGCATAAAGCTGTAAATTAAAGTTTTTAACTGTAGCTTTGAAATAGCCTATCAGTATATTAAATAAAACAATTTTTATATCATAGTAAATATATCATATTGATAAACTATGATAACTTTCTTAATAACATAAAGTTCCATGTGTTCTTTTGTGTTCATATTGATATCAGTATATCTCTGTCATCAGAGTGCCTAGAATAGTCAATCATTTATATTAATTATCATCTTTAACCAAAATCACCAATTTTCTCCAGACATGAGAGAAACCTGGAAGACAGAAAAGTAAGAACTGTTTAGGTATCTTTTCTTCATAAGCACTAATTTCTTATTTTATATTAAGGCAGCAAAAGTAACTATACATACATGTATAATACATACTATATATTCATATATAATTCAAAGGTATTTGCATAGTTTGCTCATCTTAGCTATTCTAAGAAGTAAGGGTAAATTAAAATTATGTTTAGTGATTGTGATATTGTGATTTATAAGAAATAAATATTTGGTCTTCATCCTGTTTTTGGCACAGAGCTCCTAAAGCCCTTGGAATTTCTCAAGTGATGAGAGGATAAAAGTGTCTCTTGTAACGTTGATCAGGTGAGATTTGGAAAGCACCTAAGGATGGGACTAGTTTCCAGGAGAACCAATGGGGTGATTAAAGGGTTGAAACTATCAGTCTTACCACCTGACCTCTGGGGAGGGGAGAGGAGGTAAAGGGGCTGGAGGTTGAATCAATCGCAGATGGTCAATGATTGAATCAATCATGCCTATATAATGAAGCCTCCATTAAAACCCAAAAGACCGGGGTTCAGAGAGCTTCCGGGTTGGTGAACACGTGGAGATTTGGGAAGAATGATGCACTTGGAGAGGGCATGGGAGCTCTGCACCACTTAGCTCATACATTTCCCTATGCATCTCTTCCATGTGGCTGTTCCTGAGTTACATCCTTTTATAATAAACCAACAGCCTAATAAGTAAAATGTTTCCCTGATTCTGTGAGCCATTCTAGGAAATCAATCGAACCCAGGCCATTGGAACTTCTAATTTATGGACTATGAATCAGAAGCACAGGTGTTAATCTGGGTTTGTGTCGGGAGTTTGAGGAGGGGATGGGGAGTGGAGAGAAAGGGACATGTGTAGTCTTGTAGGGTTGAGGACTTATAACCTGTGGGATCTGAGGCTATCTCCTATCTCTGGGGTAAATAGTGCCAGAATTGAGTTTAATTGTAGGACATACTGCTGGTGTTTGAAAATCCTGCCACACGTCGGAATTGGGTGCAGAACGTTTTCAGTGATCAGTGTTTATCCTTCTTACCTAAAAATTACCCAGCACCCAAAGATTATTTTCTAATTAGCTTAATAATATGTCTAAGGCAGTGCTATCAGTAGAACTCTCTGATTATGGAAATGTTCTATATTTGTACTGTCCAATATGGTAGCCACTGGCCATATGTGACTGAGTACTTGAACTCTGGTTAGTGCAACTGAGGAACTGAATATTTAATTTATTTAATTTTAAGTAATTTAAATTTCAGTAGCTACGTCCTGAATAGTCCAAGGTCTTAAAGTTAGTTAAGAAATAAAATCTTAGTTAATATATGAAGTCCTCATGATTAGCAACACTGTAAGAATTTCATAACATCAAACTTTTAAAAAGATGTCCACTGTTATTATATACAAGTGTGAGTCAAAAATTTTCCACACTCTGGCTGTAGAATTTATTTTAATTAACTTTTAGAAAAAAAAATACATCATTTTTCAACATAATATTGCTTTTCGATACACTTCATCCATCTGTCAACAAGTTTCGTATTCCCTCATTAAAAATGTTTTAGGCTGAGCTGCAAGCCACGAATGCACCGCTGTCTTCACTTCTTCATCAGAAGTGAATCGTCCTCTTCGTAGGGCTCCTTCTTGATGGCTAAGACTTGTGCAACCTTCCTTGAACTTCTCTATCCATTCATACACATGTCTTCTCAACAAAACACTTTCTCCATACTGTGCACAAAGTCTTCAATAAATAACGGCACCAGGTACACCCTCAGACCACAAAAAACAAATCACTGCATGCTGCTCTTCTTTTGCGCAAATCGCAAGTGGGGCATCCATTTTTGCTTGCTCCGCAGTTACAAATGAACTAATGTAACACGTTCACACCTGCACAGCAGTGACTGGGGAGACAGTAGCCTTCAATGGAAAACGCTGATAAGACAGTGCGACCAACAGAAGTTTTAATATAACCGGAGCACGGAAAATTTTTGACTCACCCTTGTGTGTATATATACATAAATGTATATACACACATAAATATGTTTTCACATATTTTTAATTTAAAAAACAGTAATAATCTACTTAAGTCATAAATTGTTTTACAGAATTTAAACTGTATGAAATTTAACCCTGGTTTGTATAAATCTAAGTATTGTGCCAATATTATTTTTATATGGTAAATCAAATGTAACACACTTTAATGCCAAAAGTTATTTCATATATTAGAACTAATATCTCTTTTTTAAAATCTCATAGTTATAGAAATGAAGGCTATTAAGTAAATACATGTTTCTGCCTGTACAATTTTTAAAGCAAATGTGACACAGTAATGTTTTTCTTTTTTTAAAACAATTTTTAGTGTTTGCCTACACTAGTTATCCCCAGAGTGCATGTATACAAGCAAAATGATTTTTCGAATCTGTTACTCAAGATTTCCCAAGCACAAGAAAAAGAGAGGAAGAGGAACAGAAGTAGAGAAATAAGAAGTGAGAAGAAGCCAATTTCCGACAAATGTTAAATTATCATTGTAGACAGCTAATTGTCTCCTGCAAGCAGAGGAGACAAAGTTTAGATGCAGGAAAACCCCTTTTGGCATATATACACACAAAAGAGAGAAAGAATATTTGACAATTTTATCAAGCCATTCAAGAGCCAGGGATTATTGAACCCTGAAGAAGTGAAATTAAAGAGGAGCTTCCACATTGAATAAAATAATCTCTTTGTGGTAGACAAGACAATCTCCCCATGAGTGTTTCTTCCTCTTTTGTTCTAAAGGAGCTATCAAGTAAACATCCTGCTAATGTCAAAAGTTCCTGCAGTGTCATTACAGTTTCACATCGTCTCTGGGAAATTTTACCAGTCAGAGGGCAACTCTACCTTATATTTAGAAAACATAAAGGAAACATGGGTTTGGCTTGAAAGTGTTGCAGTTTTAGGTCAAGATGGCCCCATGAGAACTCCAGCAGTCGATAACACTGGTGTTTGTACAAACTTGTATCTCTGAAACTTGCCCCGATCAGGAATCAAATAGACCTCTCTGCCTCTGGGCAGGTGAAACTAAATAAATTATTTCTCACAAGACTGAGGGAAAACTCCTGAAAAGTTTTTGAAATGGTGATCTAAAGCATTTTTACTCAAAGAATACTAGTCTGATGACACCTGAACTCCTTCCTCAGCACTGGCTCAAAGATGGTCTCATCAGGTCTATGTCCATCCCCTCCTTATAGACGATTCTTATAAAATAAACAAGCAGACCATAGAAGTGAATATGACAAAGACAGAAAACAATTCACCAAGAAACAACATAAAACTGATCATACAACCAAAAAGTCCCAAGAGAACTTGTTCTTAAGTAAACAAAAAACCCAATGCTGAAGAATCACAATGAAATAATAATCAGAGCTTAGTTCAGAGTGAAATTAAACTCCCATAAGTGGCCAGGGTGACACCTTGAACACTTTAACAGGTAGAGATTTCAAAGGGGCCCAGTGTGCACCTTATTACTGAGTCTAGTGTCTTGGACAACAGTGAGGGTCTCAGCCCAACCTTAGTGGAACGTGAATGTCTGTTAATATCCGCCAGCCAAAGAACACACCTGAAGTAGAACTAAGTTGAGTTTATTGGCTCATTGCAAACAAAGAAGATAGCGCATCATGAAGAACTGGAGAATCTCAGTAAAACAGTGTTAGAAAAAACTTACTATAGGATTTAGGCTTCTTGTTAATCTTTTGGGAAGGATTTTAGAAAAATATGGTTTTTCTCTGGGTTAGGAGCTGTCAGAAACTAGGGTAATTCCATGATATTGTCTTAATAATTTCTGTCTAGAAGGTTAGAGGAACAGAGTAGAGCTAAAGATAAAATTGATCACAAAAGGAGCTAATATATAAACATCTATAATAGCTGAGATAGGGAATGTTTGGTCATTTTTGTGCTTTGTAATGTGCTCTTGTTTTTGTCTATGTTCTGACAAGTTTATGAAAAGGACTGTTTTTGTCTTGCTCTGTCACAGTCACAGCGTGGCCTTGTCCAAGGTTGGTGTGTTCTGTGAAGTTTTTTATAATTCAACAGAGGAAAACTAAGGCCTGTTAGAGCCAGAGGAACCCAAGCTGACTGGAGTCAGGAGCTAAACTGTTCTTTCTCATCTTGAGCAAAATTATCTTAAATTTCCTAATCAAGAAAACTATAGGATTCTTGTGAAGCTAAATTAAGCAATACATACACAATACACAGAGCTCAGAATATATAAATTCTTAATAAATATTTGCTAGTGTCACGATTATCTTTTACCATCACACTGAAAACATGTTTCCCTCCTGCTAAATAGTCAACACTGAGGACAAGGATGTGTTTTATTTATCTTTGCACTCCCTGCACCAATTACAGTGGAGTGTTTGGGAGCATGGGCGCTGGAGCTAGACTCCTTCCTTTTCTTCTTAACTAGCTGTGTGAACTTAGGCAGATTATATCACCTCTCTGTGCCTCACTTTCTCTATTTGTAAAATAAGGATAAGACTAGGACAATGAAGATGAAAGAAGTGGATGCATGCTGAGAATTTAGAAGAGTACCTAAAACATTGTAAATTCTGTATGTTATCTCCCGCTGTGGTCCTAGGTGCTCAACAAATATTTAACTGAACCCAGACATGAACTCTCTACTCTATGAGACACTATAGGCATAGTCCTTGCCTAAGAAACATGGCTAGATATCCAGCAGGTTTCCATTTGAGGGATGAGTCGATCAGTGAGGTGTCAAAGCATCCCTCTAGCTGCTGTGTGGAGGACAGACTACCAGAGAGCAAGGATGTGAACAGAGACTTCAGCCCCATATTCCTAACACTGTCTCTGATGTAATACAGGAGAATAAAAATGTTTACCCCCAGATCTGTTATACAGATGCCCCTATGTGTTACATAGAGGACAGTGTAAAGAGCAAACGCCTAGAACTCCAAGAAACACAGTTTGAAAACTAATGATTGGATGATTGGAAACAATAGGCATTAATATTTAATCCTAGCAGGCTTTTCTCATTTTCCTAAACATATTCATTTGTTAGATAGTATAGCCAAGTAATTTTATTATTTTTCAAACACTTGTCTATTTAAAACAAGTTGTCTATGATGAGTGTTTCTTAGAAATAGTCAAGAATAAAAATAATTTTTATGGGATGATAAATTATACTCTATTTTTAAACAGTCTCTTAGTAACTGAAATCTTGAAGTACTGTCTACATAATCAACAGGAATTAGATTATTTTTATATTTTTTAACCTCAACCTAGTGCTACTTCCCATAGCATTAAATTAAAATATTCCCTTTTATTCATATAATTTAGTAGCATTTATAAAAATCCTTTGCATATGATCTTTTCATTATTGTTAGATTTCTGCCCTAGAATATCTATCAAAGTCAATATAAATTCATATTTAAAACACAGTATTAAGGAAAAGAGCCACCATATGGAATTATAGTACTAAAGAACATGCACCTGTACAATTACATTTCAGAACCTAATGTTTGTGTTTCAGATGTTTTCAGAAACATCCCCCAGCACATGATTTGATTATGTTGAATGTTTGGTTATCTCAAACAGCATTTCACTTATTTGTTCAGCATTTTTTTCATGTATCTGGAAAGGCCAGTGGAGCATATGGTAGGGTCAAGAAATATCATTTCAAAGAACTGTGCATTGGTTAGAAACTGGGGGGCCACAGTGGGGACCAACGGGGAGGGCATTATTTTCTCAAATTTTTATAAATCAGACACCCTGAGGTAAAAGTCCAAAGTCTGGCTGCTTTTGGGCAGAATGCTTCCAGAACTTTCTAGACTCACTAAGACAATGCAATTTATCTTAATGAAATTATAGAGAAGGAAGATAGGGATACGGACAAATGATTGAAGCTATTTAATTCATGCAACCTGTAGCAATTTTTTTTAAAAGAGAAAAGAATCCAAGAGGGTCACAGGAGTGCAGAGAGAGTATCTCAGAGATTCTGAAATAATTGAAGAAGTGTTCTACAGAGCCAGGAAAACATTGGAAAGGAAACTATGAAGCCAGGTGAGCAGGAGAGATAATTTCACTCTCCTTATTATGCCAAACAAATTGTCTGAGCTTGGACAGATGTGAGTTTGCTGCTGAATACTTAACAGGGTTATTTAGATTTATAGTTCTCATGATTTAAAAGTGCTGTAATTTGTTAGGATACAAGTGGCCGATTTAACTTATTTTTACTTCTTTTCAATTATCTCTTCTTTTGAATTATATATAAAAGGTTAAATTGAACTTTAAAATGTAATGAGTAAACTATATACTGAATCTTCAGGTACATGGCTTTCTTCCTAATTCATTTCCTAAACTCACCAAATAAGGTACTTTATATGCCAATATTCACATGCTGATAATTTTATTTCACTAAATAAATGTTCATTTTAAACTTGTCCTTTTCAAGGAAAGAAGTAATTGGTAGTTTTTTCTTTTCTTAAACACCACAAATGCTGAGCTGAGTAAGTATAATTTTTCATATTAACAAAATTAAGTATTTAACTGAAATTATAATGTCATTAAGTTTTATTGGTAGACTATTATGACAAATTCAGTCGATTTCCTGCAAGAGCTCATCATATATTCTAGAGGCTAAATTAGTTAATAAGAAATATGTCAAAGGATATTTCTTGGACTAAAGGACTAACCAAGAAGCTCAAAATGTAAGTACCCCAATTTATTAGTTAATGGGGTTTAATCCACATTGATTTTTTTACTAAAAATCATTTTACTCATTAAAATTGAATGAGTAAATATAAATGAATATAGGGTAGGATGAAGGGAATGCAATTGGAGCTTTTAAAGAATAAGACAAAAAGCATTTTAAGTCAGGGATTTATTTTGCCCAGTGATATTGAAGCTGTTGCTCAGGGGAGGCGCTTGGTAACTGCATATAGTGATTTTCCAACTGAGGATGAAGCAAGCTTCAGGGACATTCAAGCTTCGAATAGAAAGGGGTTAAAAATGTGTGAACTAACAATTTTAAATCAACAAAAAGTGTATTTTCTTGATTATGAAATAAAACAGACCAATAGTCGATATCAATGTGGAAATTATAGTAAACTTTTAGCGACCTGGCATGATTAAAATGGAGAATTCATCAGTTATTCAAATGAAGTTTTAAATGTTTCACACACTTTGCTTATGAATTCACAGTTAAAAGTTCTCATATGATAAAAAAATACTTAATATTTAAATTGTATCAAATATCATTTAGTAGTTATGATCCAGAAGCCTCTTCAACATCGAATGGTGGGTGTGTCATCACTATCAATATTTTATCTTTCCTTCTAATCCCTGCTGTGTGCTTCATGCTCCTCCATTCTCACCCATCACTCAGGCTTCAAACCCTGAAACTCTAGCACTGGGCCTTATCATTTTCTGCAGGAACTCCTAAGATAACATTTCGACTAGTTTCCCTCCATAAAGAATCTAATCCACTCCCAAAATGAATTTCCTGCAAGTAAAATCACATTTATGTCACCCTCCTGCTTGGAAACCTTCATTGGCTCCCTAAAGCCAATATGATTAAATTTAATTCCCCTAGTCCTATGTTCCAGCCTTTGTCTTTCCTGCCTGTCTGTTGTTACTTTTCTCATTACTTTGCTACTATTGTACTTGCTTTCCCCTTACAGCCAAACACATTCAATTTCTCTACCCCCACCCACTCCATAGTTTGCACCTTCGCCTTTGGCTCCCTGACTTCCCAGCCCTTTCCATTCTACAATGTTCAAATCCCCCTTTATCATTTAAGACCCAATGCAAGTTCTTATCTCCCCCAAAAGCTTTCACAGAATCTTCCAGTCCACATTGAACTCCCTTTCTGAATTCTTTGCTTAGTCCTATCATTGGACAATTATTAACAGATTGCAGCAGTTCTCAAACTTTTTGAACTCAGAATACCTTTACCCTCTTGAAAATTATTGTGGACCCAAAGAACTTTTGTTTATGCGGGCTGTATCAATAAATGTTTCCCATGTTCTAAATTAAAACTGAGAAAAAATTTAAACAATTTATTAAAAAATAAAAGTAAGTCAATCGCTTGTGAACATAAATAACATTTTTATTTTAAAAAATAGTAGTGAAAAGAGTGATATTGTTTTACATTTTTGCCAGTCTTACTGTCTGGCTTAATAAATGACAGCTGTATTCTCATATTGTTTCTACATTTAATCTGTTGTGATATCACACATCACATTCATGAAGTGATATCATATAACTTCTGGAAAACTCCACTGTACACTCATGAAACAATGATAATGAAAAGAGTCTCGCTAAGGAATGATAGGGGCAGAGTAAAGGGACAAAGTAGGTGATTAAATAGTTAATCCCACTAGGGGACTGTAAGTAGAGAAAAAAGTATGGGAGACCTTGTAAGTTAGTGATCACTCAAGAAAGCAGGTTTGCTTAATCACAAAACCAAACAGCCTTGCTTAGCAGCAAAACCATGCAACAGCATCATGAGACATGCCCCCAAACAGTAAAACAATGGTGGCATGAGACCCACATCCTGTCCAGTGAGCTCAGTAAGTTAATGATTCCTAGGACACACTCCTCTGCGCACATTAAAAACAAAAATATAAGGAAAAGGTGACATTATACTGAAACCTGAGATGATTTACCATATTTTAGTATATGTTACTGACATTTTGCTCATTTCCATTGCACGATGACAGTCCCAGTTTGACCAAGTAGGGACAAGAAAACTCCGCTACCCGACATGGAGAAGGAACTAATGATGCAAGCTTGATGTCTACTCAAGAATGAGGAAGAAGGTGGTCTTCTCCCCCTTCCCACTTTTCCTTTGATTATAAAACTGTAGGTCACTAAGTTCTGGGCATGGCACTCCCTTGCCCACCATCTTGTATCTCTCACAAATGTCCTATTCTAATAAACTCTTTTCTCACCTGTCACTGTGCCTCTCCCTGAATTCCTTCTGTGCCGAGACAGAACCTGTGCTCTACTAAGTCCCAAGGCTCATTCAGAATTAGCCATGGGTTTGGGTATCTAAAAATGAGTCCTTCATTAGGTCTGTCTATGCATATATCTGCTTGCAAAAAATTAAAAGAAACAGAGAAGTTGTATATTATTATAATTATTTAAACATAGATTATCCTCTTTGTGGCTTTAAATTTCAAATAAACTTCCTCCCAATACTAACACTAGGTATCACTTCCATAAAGTCTATTCTTAAGGAAAAAAAAATATTTTAATATCAATTTAAGCAAAAGCCACTGAGTTTACATAAATGTAAGATATTATTTTTGTTATGTCTGTATATATTCCAAATTCAAGGATAAATGATCTTAAGAATTAAGTCACAACTTATTCCTTTCCATTAGATATGGTAACTGAGATTGTTTATTAATTATCCCAAACTGTTCACTATTATTATGGCTAGATGGTCATAAATGTATTGAAAGGGATTATTTATAGTAAATAGGCTTACTATTTTTAAAAAATGCTAATTAACTCCTATTTAACATTTCTACATTCAAGAGCATAAAACAAGTGTATGGTGTGATCACAGCAGTCAACATAGGCAAAGAAAAAAGTGTTTTTTATTGAAGTGCTAGGATTATGGGTTAGCGTCCTCATCTACTAGGAAACACACTTTAAAGAAAAACAGCTTTTTAAAGTCAATTATCTGGCAAAAGATATTGAGACGTTGGAAATACATTTACTACTTAATCAACAATTATTTAGCATGCTACTTAGGGAACATGGCACATTGATGGGTGATCTTAAAATTTTAAATAAAATAAGCATTGGCTCTCACAGAGCTTACATATTTTTTGGTAGACAAAACAAGCACTCATGGAAGTTACACAAGGAGTAAGTAATAACACAAGTAATACGGCCGAGTGTATATTATGTACTGGGAAATGGTAAATACGAGCCCACACCTTTATTATAGGACACACAGACACCTCTGTGTGCCACTCCATTTCTTCCCAGCCTCCTCTGCTCACCCATGCATTTAGTGATTACTTCCTCCAGGCTTGACACAGATACATCGGGCAATGCTTCGGCTCAGACTGTCTCACATACTTCTCACTTCCTGCCTCAGGGTTTGCCTGATACTGTGGTAGAGATACCTACAGATGCAGGGGGATTAATAGCATGGCGTAACCTTTGACAACTGGGAGATGAGAGCCAGTGGAGAGATGGTTCCCTATTTCATCATCCTGGCAGATAGTTCTGGGTCTTTCATAAAAGTCATAAGGATTGAGGATTGAGCATCTTGCTTGGGTGATGCATCTTTGTATTGTTTTTCACCCTCTCCCTTTTCACTTCCACTGCCCCTCTCTCCTACTACTTGAAAGAATTCCCCAAATAAACTACCTTCACATAAGCCTGAAATAGGGCATTTGTGTGGACAAGCTTGAGGAGCTTAAGCCATCAGATGAACCCTTGAGGTTGGCAGCTGTAATCCTCTTGCTAAAGGAAAGCAGCTTCTCTTTACCTGGAGACATTGCAAAAATCTCTGCCTTAAGCCAGAGGTTAGCAAGATGATGCTTTCTTCCTCACTGCCACCAGCCATATATTCTGGGTCAGACCTAAGCATAACTGGAATAGGAAACAGCCCCTGCTTTGGGAGGAAATAGCTTGCACACCAAAAGTACTCAAAATCTGATTAGTAGGTAGGTGGTTAATTGGAACACACGTGAGAGTGTAGCTTGAGCAGGTTCGCCCAAAGTAATGAGACAAAAAGTCTTGATAGCGGAGTATTTACTAATTTAAGAGTACTTACCAATGACTTGGTGTGCAATGTTCCAGTAAAGCCACCTGGAGCTGGTCCAGAAACTGGTGAAACGTTTCTTAGAAGACTGGGCACAACAACGGTCTATACTAGGACTTCCTAGGTGGTGCAGTGGTTAAGAATCTGCCTGCCAATGCAGGGGACACGGGTTCGATCCCTGCCCCAGGAAGATACCACATGCTGCGGAGCAGCTGAGCCTGTGAGCCACAACTCTTGAGACTATGTGCCGCAACCACTGAAGCCCACGTGCCTAGAGCGCGTGCTTCACAACAAGAGAGGCCACCATCATGAGGAGCCCGTGCACCACAACAAAGAGTAGCCCCCACTCACCACAACTAGAGAAAGCCTGTCTGCAGCAACGAAGACCCAACACAGCTAATAAAATACATACATACATACATACATACATAAATTTATAAAAAACAAAAACAAAAACAATGGTATATAGTAAACGAGGTGGGGATTCCAGAAATGTCTTGCCATGGTATTGTGGGAGGAATCAGAGGCTAGGGAGGTGGGAATATAGAACATGTTTCTCATTTCCTGCCCCAGTGACATGGGTTACCTGCAAGACCAGCTAGTCACTCAACCATGCATGACTTCAAAGCACAGAGGTGTTAAATCCCTGGATTAGCCTTGACCAGTGGGGAAGGGGACCAATGAGAAAGAGGAGTCAATAGCCCAAAGGTGACATCAATTTGGAGACACATTCGAAAGTACCTCAGAAGGTCCAATGGGATGATGTGCCAGGCTCCGAGAATTGGGGCCAACTGGAGGTCATGCTCTTTGTAAAGAATTTCTCTCTTCCCTGTTTCCTTCCCACTGCCCCTTACTCATTTCCTGTGATTAATTCCCCAATAAATTACCTGCACAAAGCCTTTGCTTCAGGTTCTGCTTCGGCAATCACTTTCATCATTTTATTGTAAATATTCGTTTACTTTTTTTTCCTCTCCCAACAAGACAACAAGAACAGGATTTTTCATTTATTCATTTCTACACCTGCTAGTCCTAGCACATAGTAAAACCTTACTGTAAATAAAAAAAAATAAATGCTAGCATTTTTGAAAAATTTCCTGTGAGTAGAAGCAATAGCAGGTTGCAGGCTAGAATTAAATAGGTAGAAGTATGAATGCATGAGCAAAATTATGGAGTGATAAACCCATGAACCTTCTCTATTATTTCTATATCTGTATATTTCCAGGCACATGCAATAAAAATATTGTTTATTATCATATAATGCAGAGGTTTCATTCAATACAGAGGAAGGGATGTTTCACGGCATCCTATAGGACTCTTTTGATTTTTTATAAAAATATAGATTGATACCATTTAAATAACAAGTGGCTGTAGTAGTCAATTATTTTTAGAACTGTAATAGGCACTGGACCAAGTGGTTCATATGAATTATCTTATTGACAAATGAGGAAATGAAGGCTTTTGGAGGTTTAATATCTTACTCAAGGTCATAATGTTGTTAAGCGATACAGCTGGAAGTTAAATCCAGTTTTACTGTAGCATTAATCTCAGTCTTCATGATGTTAAAGATATTTAAACGTCTATCTACTTACAAAATCAGAAATCCTTATTGACAGAGACCATGTTTCATTCTTTTTTTTCTCTCTCAGTGTTTCCATAATGCCTTTCAAAAAGAGTGTTTGTTGAATTTGAATTCATCTAAAATGTGATTAACAAAGATATCATGTGATTAAAGAAAAATTAGGAGATGAAAGGATAGCAGGATGAAGAGGTTAACTGGATCATAAAAATCTCAGATTCTGTCTGAATCCAGTAGGGGCATAGAATCTCCTAATTCTTCTATCCATAAGTACCTCCAGTTTTTCCTTCTAAATATATTGAGTTATACTGGTTATAACCACATACCAAGACTATCATTCCATATTGAACAGGCTAGTCAGCAAACAAGAATATTTATGCATAAAAATATTTTAAAATAGAGCAAGCATCCACTTGCCTTTGATGGTAGACATAGACCTTTCCACAACCATAAGACCACTGAGTCTATTGTAGCTTCAAGGTTCTATAATTTATGAGTAATAAACTAGTTGAAAGCCTATATAGCTATAACACAAGAATGATACATGAAAAATGCTGATTATATAAAATATGCTCCTAGGATTAATATCAAAAGATATTAATGTCTTTACAGTCTTCAGTAAGTTTCAATTAGGGTTTTAGCTCCAAAAAAGTTTTAAAACTATCCTAAAATTAGCCGAATAAGGGAATAAAATGCAATCATTATTCTCACAATGATGACTCTTCCATCATGCTTCAACAGTTTAATTAAAAGATGGGTGATAAATCTTATGTCAGCAGATGTGTGTCTGAGTGTGAATAGGAAGCCAAGTCAATGAGCCAAAATACAGGATGATACAACATTGTTATAATAGTGTTCTGATGTATAAGCAAATGCTATTTTGTGACATATGCATACAGAGATTTCATTTATTGATTCAATTTTAGGATAGTCTTGCAGTGTCATGGGCATAATTCAATAAACATTTTCAAATAGAGAAGAGAGAACAATATAATTTAGATTGATTCTATTTTTATTTTTTTAATGGAATAATTTCTTCATACTTAGATGCAAATTTGAGCATAAAACTTTGTGTTTAGTTTTATGAAAAGAGGAGGGATTATTGGCATGGCTATTTTTTTTCTTTTTTTAAAAATTTGATTGAAGTATAGTTGATTCACAACGTTGGATTAATTTCTTCTGTACAGCAAAATGACTCAGTTATGCATATTTTTCATATTCTTTTCTATTATGGTTTGTCACAGGATATTGAATATAGTTCCCTATGCTATACAGTAGGACCTTTTTGTTTATCCATCCTATATATAATAGTTTGCCTCTGCTAATCCCAAACTCCCATTCCTTCCATCCCAGCATGGCTAACTTTTAAGTAACTGCTAAGAGAACCCCTGAGTAAACCTTTAGTGACATAAAGATGGTTTAATCCTTTATTTTTCTCTCAAAATTCAAATTTACTGCCATGACTAGTAACCATTCCTACACATATGTAGCTTATTTAATGTCTCTTTACAATTCTGGGGAAAAAAAGAAAAGGACATAAATATTATAGAAACAGGATATCTTTTGATAAGAAGTGATTTGATGCTACATTAACCCAATTCAATTAAAGAAATTCTTCTATTTAATACATACTATGTGTGTGTGTGTATGTATACACACACACAATACTCTCCATATTAGATATATTATTATATCTATATATTAATGTGTTTTATCTATATAGTAACATTATACTAAAATATTATTACATAAGTAGGTATGTTAATGTATTATATGCATGTATATATCTTTCCTCCATTAAGAGAACAAAGAAAGATTCGAAAAGGGCCTGATAACATTTCTTATATTTCTCTTTATTTTCTCCGTATTTTTCTACTTTTTTCTCAATATCACACACTATAAGGATAAATCCATAACATGTATAATTTGAGATTATTGTAAATATGAGCCAGAAAATTAAGAGCATATTTTATTGTATAAAAGACTTTCAAATGGTAAAAAGTAATAATTATTAAAATACTAACAAAATCATAAAACTAGAAAATACTTCAAGAGAGTAGCACAAACATTATGCTAAGGGAAGGCCAGACATAAAACATCACACATTGTATGATTCCATGTACATCAAACCTATAGAATGGGTAAATATATCAAGCCTCAAAGTAGATTTGTGGTTATCAGAAGGGAGAGTGGGGAATAACTCCTAATGCATAGAGATTTTTTTTTTTAAATTTTGTGGTTATGAAAATGTTTTGGAATAGATAGTGGTGATGGTAACAACCTTATGAATATAGTAATAATCACTGAATTATACACATTAAAAGGGTAAATTTTATTGCATGTGAATTATGTATCAACTAGAAATAAAAATAAAATTTTAAATGGAGCCAAAAGACAGGACATCTACTCTTTGATTTCAGGATGACACACATCCTGGTAGAAATCTGTTACTTATGTCTCAGGGAAAAACAAAACAAAGAAGCTCAAGATTTGGAAATATATAATTGAAGGTGAAATATGTTAAGATACGTCTGCTGTTTAACAATTGTTTACTGTGATGTTTAGCAATTGTGTAATGTGCACTATATAAAATGAAGAAAGTCTCTCTTTGAGGTATATATTGTTGAATTTGATCATTTTGCCAGAAAGTACAATCATCTAACAGCTGTGTACAAAACTTAAATGTGAATATTACGGCTTTTTTTTTTTTTTTTTTTGCCTGATACTAAATATTAGGATGGTCTCACAATCCTTTAGAGTGTAAGTTGTTATTCACCTTCACTCTGATAAATGTGTGTATATGGGTATCTCCCCGTGTCTGACTTTGTGAGTGTATGCGCGTGCGTGGTTGATAATCGTGCTGGGAGGAATCAGGCGGAGGTCAGCTTCATGAGGGACACATAACACTGTACTGGTAAGGAAATCTGAGTTCTTTCAGCTTTGGGAATAACTTTTTTATGACCTTACACAAATCAATGTACTTCTTTGTTCTCATTTCTTCATCTCTAAAATAAAAGGATTGGATTAAGAGAAATTATGGCAAATAGGTATAATCTCAACTGACAATTCAGAGCTACTGGTAGAGGATCCCTAGAGTTCTTTGCTCAGAAGGAAGTCAAGGCTCCCAAGGAAAAGTGCAAGCATTGATTAATGGCAGGTCACAGCTAAAAGGGAACAAGGAAATCTAAGCATTGATACCACAAACTAGATGATCTTTAAGGAAATATAAGCATTGATACTATGAACTAGATGATCTTTAAAGACCTTCATATTTCTAAAGTTCAGCCACATTTTATTAAGATCTTTTCACAGTTGTAATACAATTCAAATAACCATATCAAAAGAAGCATACAGTTAATCATCTCACTCCCTAAAACTAAATTTAAATGATACAAACATTCTAACATTGCATACTACTGTTAAAGCCATAGACTCATTTGGAAACATATTCTTTGTAATGGATATCCCACATTTTTATATTTTGTCTGATTGTCTATTACTCCCTTTTTATTCTTCAACAAACAATGAGGGAATAGTGAGTGACCTTTTATATTTCATAGAATTAATTGCCTAAATATAGCCTGTCTAAATCAGAAACATTTTTGCCCTCTGGTTAATGGTAGTGTGACTGTGAGAGCAAACACTTCACATAATGAATGGTAGAACAGAGAGTTTCATGGAGGAGCAAAATGCTTTCAGCTCCAATTTATAAACCTACCCACTTTAATTAAGAAAAGTAATCTGCATGGTAATAGAAACGCAAACCATTTTAGGGGGGAAGATCACCTGCCATAGTACCAAGAAGCTATGTATGTATCAAGAGAAATACATAGAGCCCAGGTGTAATGTATTGTAAATGAATAATGCCATGAAGTAATCAAAGTGAGAAGCAAGTCTGCAACAAAGGAAGCTAGTAAACAGAATGAAATTGTCAGTAATTAAGGTCAGGTGAGAATATTAGAAACATTTTAATCACTTGCTTTAAAAAGTTGAAATAGATCATGAATTCTGTGTATTGGTTGGCAATGCATTCCTCTGAAGTTGTTTCAATGGCCATTATATGCTGAATATATCAAGGACAATATAGGAAATATATATCAATTCTAAAATCAGTGAAGCAATTCTGATACGATAGATGAAGATGAGTCAAACTCAGTTAACCATGAAAGTCATTAACAATAGGTAACTATAAAAATCTATACTCACTTGACCTTTTTATACATTCCTCCAAAGTCCCCTAAAATTTTTTCGGTTGGATAATTTCACAAAATAGGAAATTCTGGGAATGTTCCAAGGGTATAGTAAAAAATTTTGAATAGTACAGTTCTTGTATAATATACTACGTAAACTTATATTTGAAAACACTTGATTAATAAAACCTCACTGGCATTTTGCTATATGCTGATGTTAATAGGACAGCCTCCAATTTTGGCTTCAAATTCTACAATTAATAACAAACCAAGGAAAATGTAACATTTGGACATTTGTTAGAGTCAGGAAAATGCTGAAATAAGGGAGTAGAATTTGAGTAAAATACACATCTAGATTATCAGTCAGTCTCCCTTAAGTTAGTCCATTATCCAGAGGCCTTATTTTCATTCCTCAATGGAGCCAGTTAGGGGAAAAAAAAATGTAAGTATGTTTAACTGTCTCACTGAGGATTGGCATCTGATTTTAAAAAGAAATTGTCCTTTAAAAAACATTAAAGTAGAAATTGATGGGCTCATCTTAAAATTCATATGGAATTGCAAAGGACCCTAAATAGCCAAAACAATCTTGAAAAAGAAAAAAGTCAGCGGACTCATACTTTCTGATTCCAAAACTTTCTACAAAGCTACAACAATCAAGAATATGGTCTTGGCATATGGATAGACATGCAGATTATCAATGGAAAAAAATTTGATTGCATGCAAGGATTCTTCAGTATATGCAAATCAATGTGATACACCATATCAACAAATTAAAGGATAAAAACCATATGATAATCTCCATAAATGCAGAAAAAACTTTCAACAAAATTCAACACTCATTTATGATAAAATCTCTTCAGAAAGTGGGAACCTACCTCAACAAATAAAGGCTATATATGACAAACCCACAGCCAACATCATTCTCAATGGTGAAAAACTGAAAGCAATTCCTCTGAGATCAGGAACAAGGCAAGGGTGCCCACTCTCACCAGTATTATTCAACATTGTTTTGGAAGTTTTAGCCACAGCAGTCGGAGAAGAAAAAGTAATAAAAGGAATCCAAATTGGAAAATAAGTAAAATTGTCACTGTTTGCAGATGACATGATACTATATATATGGAAAATCCTAAAGATGCCACTAGAAAACTACTAGAGTTAATCAATGAATTTGGTAAAGTAGCAGGATACAAAATTAATGCACAGAAATCTCTTGCATTCCCGTATACTAACAACAAAAAATCAGAAAGAGAAATTAAGGAAACACTCCCATTTACCATTGCAACAAAAAGAATAAAATACCTAAGAATAAACCTACCTAAGGAGGCAAAAGACATGTATGCAGAAAAGTATAAAACACTGATGAAAGAAATCAAAGAAGATATAAACAGATGGAGAGATATACAATGTTCTTGGATTGGAAGAATCAACATTGTGAAAGTGACTATACTGCCCAAAGCAATCTACAGATTTAATGCAATCCCTATCAAATTACCAATGGCATTTTTCATAGAACTAGAACAAAAAATTTTACAATTTGTGTGGAAGCACAAAAGACCCCGAATAAATAAACGAGACCTAATGAAACTTAAAAGCTTTTGCACAGCAAAAGAAACCATAAACAAGACCAAAAGACAACCCTTAGAATGGGAGAAAATATTTGCAAACGAAATAACTGACAAAGGATTACTCTTCAAAATATACAAGCAGCTTATGCAGCTCAATATTAAAAAACAAACAACCCAATCCAAAAATGGGCAGAAAACCTAAGTAGACAATATCTCCAAAGAAGACATACGGATAGCCAAGAGGCACATAAAAAAATGCTCAACTTCTCTAATTCTTAGAGAAATGCAAATCAAAGCCACAATAAAGTATCATCTCACACCAGTCAGAATGGCCATCATCAAAAAATCTAGAAACAACAAATGCTGGGGAGAGTGTGGAGAAAAGGGAACCCTCCTGCACTGTTGGTGGGAAGGTAAATTGATACAGCCACTATGGAAAACAGTATGGAGATTCCTTAAAATACTAAAAATAGAACTATGATATGACCCCTCAATGCCACTACTGGGCATATACCCTAAGAAAACCATAATTCAAAAAGATACATGTACCACAGTGTTCATTGCAGCACTACTTATAATAGCCAGAACATGGAAGCAACTTAAATGCCCATCAACAGATGAATTAAAGAAGATGTGATGCATATATACAATGAAATACTACTCAGTCATAAGAAAGATGAAATTGAATTATTTGTAGTGAGGTAGATGGACCTAGAGTCTGTCATACAGAGTGAAGTAAGTCAGAAAGAGAAAAACAAATACCGTATGCTAACGCACATATATGGAATCTAGAAAAATGGTACTGATGAACCTAGTGACAGGACAGGAATAAAGATACAGATGTAGAGATCAGACTTGAGGACACAGGAGGGGAAAGGGAGGCTGGGACATAGTGAGAGCGACATATATACACTACCAAATGTAAAATAGATAGCTAGCGGGAAGCTGCTGCATAGCACAGGGAGATCAGCTTGGTGCTTTGTGACAACCTAGAGGGGTGGGATGGGGAGGGTGGGAGGGAGGCTCAGGTGGTGGGGGATATGGGTATATATGTATAAATATAGCTGATTCATTTTGTTGTACAGCAGAAACTAACGCAACATTGTAAAGCAATTATACTCCAATAAAGATGTATGTATAAAGGAAAAAAAAGGCTTAAAAACAAAAAAACAAACAAAAAAAACCTTGATTCCAGAAATAAACCCAACATCTATGGTTCATTGATTTTCCAACCAAAATTAAATAACGATATCATTTATGGAGTATTCATTATATGCCAGGCATTGAGCTAGAATATTTACATATTGTCTTCCTATCTTAACCACACCCATGCAAAGTAACTTTTATTATACTCATTTTATCAATAAGAAATTTGAGGCTGAGTGAGTGTAAGTCAACACACTAGTAAATGGCTGAGTCATAATTCTGAAGCCAGATCCACCTAATTCTAGAGCCTGATTCCAAAGGAATCATGAATACCAGCCTATGTAATTACTTTGATATATCTTTATAAAATAAATAAGACAAAATGGCTATTGAAAATATTGTTATTGGACTTCCCTGGTGGTGCAATAGTTAAGAATATGCCTGCCAATGCAGGGGACACCGATTCGATCCCTGGTCTGGGAAGATCCCACATGCTGTGGAGCAACTAAGCCTGTGTGCCATAACTACTGAGCCCAAGTGCTGCAACTACTGAAGCCCATGCACCTAGAGCCCATGCTCTGCAACAAGAGAAGCCACTGCCCTGAGAAGCCCCCGCACCACAATGAAGAGTAGCCCCCGGTTGCCACAACTAGAGAAAGCCCGTGTGCAGCAACAAAGACCTAACGCAGCCAAAAATAAATAAAAAATTTAAAAAAAACTATTCAATTGAAGATTTCTAAAAATAATAAATAAAATATTATTATTAACCAAATAAATAGAAGTGTCAAAATAGTTTAATAAACAAATGTAGGAAACTGTTCCATACCAAAACTCAAAATAAAACATAGCGATTGGGTCCCTTGTTTCAGATTAGATATTGTCTTCATATCTTTAAATAATAGTGTATAATTCTCAATTTATCTCCAACAAATTAAATAGTACCTTTTGATTCTCCCCATGAAAGACAAAGAAAATGGAAATTTCACCTCCAACCACCAACTCCCCATCTCCCCATTAATGACAGTTTTTAAAATGAATTTTTTCTGACATTTTAAAAAATTCATTCCTATCAAGTTGCTGTTTATCTATTATGTAGTTTTCCTTTTATGAATTACAACAATTATACTACATTTGTAGCTACCAAGTTACTTATATTTAATCTATGTTTATTTGGATCTAATTCTCATAATCAATTTTTATATAGTATGACATTCATTTTTGAGTTTCTAATTTTTATTTAATATTTGGGTGGCTGTATTAAATTTTCAAGTAGTACTTTCAATTAGGTCCATGAGTATGGTAGTTCACAATTTTTCAAATATTTAGGATTATTAGGAATCCTCTCAGGGCAAAAACTTCTTGGGTCATGTATTAGGGTTCTCCAGGGAAACAGAACCAAGCATATGTATATATACAATATACATATAATATGTATAGAGATTTATGTGTGTGTGTGTGTCTGTGTGCACGTGCTCATGTGCACATAGAGGGGCAGGATTTATATTAAGGAATTTGCTCGTGTGATTGTGGAGGCTTAGTGAACCCTAAATCATTGGAGGAAGGTGGCAGCTGGACACTCATGGAATAGTTGATGTATGAGTCCAAAGGCAGTCCACTGGTGGAATTCCTTCTTGTTCAGAGGACATGGGTCTTTGTTCTAGTAATGCCTTCAACTGATTGGATTAAGCCCACCCCACATTGTGGAGAATATCTACTTTACTCAAAGTCCATTGATTTAAATGTTAATTTCCTCCAAAAGACTCCTTCACAGAAACATCTAGAAGAGAGTTTAACCAAATATCTGGGCACCGTGGGCCAGCCAAATTGGCACACAAAGTGAACCATCACACTTTTTTTCTTCTACTGTGTTGACACTCTGATTTTCTCTTCTTCCTCCTTCTCCTGATCCTTCCCCTTTTTCTTCATCTTCTTAATTCTTCTTGAGTGAGCTACTAGTTTTGATAGGGACAGAGTAAAGTGACAAATAGGTGATTAAATAGTTTATCCCACTGGGGGATTGTAAGTAAAGAGAAAAGTACGGGAGACCCCTGTAAGTTAGTGATCACTCAAGAAAGCAGGTTTGCTTAACCACAAAACCAAACAGGCTTGCTTAGCAACAAAAACCATGCAATAGAACCATGAGACATGCCCCCAAATAGTAAAACAATGGTGGCATGAGACCCACATCCTGCCCAGTGAGCTCAGTAAGTTAATGATTCCTGGGACACACTCCTCTGTGCACACTAAAAACAAAAATATAAGGAAAAGGTGACATTATACTGAAACCTGAGATGATTTACCATATTTTAGTATATGTTACTGACTTTTTGCTCATTTCTATTGCACGATGACAGTCCCAATTTGACCATGTAGGGACAAGAATACTCCCCTACCTGACTTGGAGGAGGAACTGGTGATGGAAGCTTGATGTCTACTCAAGAAAGAAGAAGAAGGTGGTCTTCTCCCCCTTCCCACTTTTCCTTTGATTGTAAAACTGTAGGTCACTAAGTTCTGGGCATAGCACTCCCTTCTTGCCCACTGGCTTGTAAGCCTCACAAGCAAGCATCCTATTCTAATAAATCACTTCTTATCTATCATTTTGCCTCTGGCTGAATTCTTTCTGCTCTGAGAAGTAAAGAAATGGAGCTCCTCAGAGCCTCCCTTAATGCATTTCTGTGGTTTCAGTTTCTTTTTTCTGAAATCTTGCAAGATTCCTTTTTTATACTTAAATTACAAGACCTCCTTGACTGGAGTCTGGTGCATCTTACTAATTTTTAATTTATTTTCCTTTTTTTTGACAATGAAGCTTTTCAATCCCTACATTTAGGCTTTCTTTTCACTGGAGTCTTTTTTTTTTTCATAATATTTTGAATTTTTTTTTCTGTTACATTTTTCTATTTTCTTCTGCATATAGCAGATTACCATTGTCTATTTACTTGTGGCATTGTGATTTATAAGAAATATACATTTAGTTAATCAAATGACCAAGATATATTTCTCACATATATTTGGACTTTATTCACAGTTCTTGGCTCCTAAAACTCTTGGAATTTCCTAAGCATTTGAGAGTAATCAAGGTGTCTTTTGTTATGTTAATGAAGTGACCTTTGGAAAGCACCTACAGAAGGGGTTTGGTTGTCAGGAGAACCAATCATGTTAGAACGTTGGAACTTTCTGCCTCACCACCTGACCTCTGGGGAGGGGAAGAGGGAGGGGCTGGAGAGCTAATCCATTACCAGTGGTCAGTGATTTAATCAATCATGCCTGTGTAATGAAGCCTTCATAAAAACCCAAAAAGACAGGGTTCAGAGAGTTTCTGGGTGGGTGAACACATGGGGGTGCTGGAGAGTGGTGCCTGGAAGAGGCCATGGAAACTCTGTGTCCCCACTCTACTCATCTTTTCTGTCTGGCTCTTCCTGAGTTATATCCTTTTGTAATAAACAAGTAATCTAGTAAGTAAAATATTTCCTTGAGTTCTATAAACCTCTCTCATGGTCTGCCCATACTGCTTAGCCTCTTCTTTCTAAGAAAGGACTTTTCATAGGTGCCCCTGGTTGTTGTCTTTTGCAAGGTCAACCAAAATGTCTGGTACACCCTTGTCAAGAACTGTGAAGGGTCTGGGATTTTTATAATACTTGAAAGCTAATAATTAGCCTACCACAATTTCATTGATGCTGGCAAAAGACATAAGATTCCTGGGTTAGAGACAAAGAACTTTATTATTTATGGCATAATGGGCTTAGTGTTTGCATAGTTTCTCCTTGTCCTGCAAGTCTCACAAGGGCAAAACACAGAGCATTCCAGGTGGCTACTATACACACAGCTGACAAAACTCAAGCTTAAGAAACCACCAACCTATTAACAGGCTGAGAGCAAATCTGCATAAACTTTGCCTCAGAGAGAGAAATTATCTTTATTATTTTGGTCAAGAAGCAACTCATTCCTGCTGGGAGACACTATGTCTATCTTTCAAAGTCGAGAACATAGATGTCAATTCTTCTTGCTCAGAAGAGGAAGAAAAGCAAACAATCCATGAAAAATTGTCACCCCCAAATATTGACCTCATTGTTCAATTTATTTCACATTTTAGGGTCTTAATTGTTTGTGACCCCCCCCCCGCCATTTTTGTTCTTTGTTTGTTTTGGTACACTTTAAGACTGAAAGTTACACAAGTGTCATTCTAATCCCTGGAGGGTAGGAACTTCCTGATGATGAATCTGGTGAAAGATGCAGAAGTTCCTGATGACTATAAACTCTTTTACCTTTCAGAATGGTGATCTTTCTCACTATAGAAGAGCTATTGAGTAGTGAGAAGTCAACACTTATCTCAACTCTGACAGGACCCCTCAATTGTATGATGGTGAAGAGTTATAGGCAAGAATTTATCCCTTTAGGGACCAAAAATGATCTCCATAGATGGTCATACCATCTACCACCTCTAAAGTGAGCCCCATCAGTCCCTGCTTTCTGTAACTACCTTGCTTTGTTGAAATCTGTCCTTCAGGCCTCATAAATCTAGAACTTATAGCAGGAGTGTGGATGTCATCTCTTCCTAAATCAATAACTTACCTGCCATGCAGCACAAATGAGAGATGTGCAAACATTTTTCAGTAAGCAGTGGAGAGCCACTAGAGATTCAGGCGTGCTCCTGGTGATATATTAGTATGATTCAACTATAAGCAGATATTAGGATAGATGGGAATATGAGAGATGATGAATGGAAAATATTTTTATAACTTTGAATATAAGAATTAACGATCTTATGTTTTCTTATATTGTTTGCCTCAAATAGGAAAAAAAAAAAACCTTTTACTTTCAAAAAAATCTGATAGATGCACTTATTAAAAAATTAATACCAAAGCACTTTGTTAAAATAATGCAATTGCTTGCACCCAAAGTTTCTCACCCAATTTTGGCCTGTCAGAAGCAACAATATTCAACTCTTTCAGCTACTTCTTTGGGGATTCTTAAAGTATAATTGACATGAATAAAGTGAGTATTTTTAAAGCATAAAATCTGTAAGATTTTACATATGTGTACACTCATGAAACCATCACCATAATCAGGGTAATGAACACATTAATCACCCTCAAAAGATTACTCATACCCCTTTATAATCTCTTTCTCCTGTTCTATCCCGTTCTCTCTTGTATTGACATCGCTTTGTAGATTCCATTTGAATTTCACCAATGATTAATGGTGTTGAGCATCTTTTCCTGCACTCACTTGAAATACATCCACCATCTTTCATAAGGATCTGTTCAAATCTTTTGCCTGTTTTTTCTTTGGGCTTTTTTTTTTTTTCTTATTATAGAATTTTGTGAGTTATTTACATATTTTGGGAAGAGTACCTTTGTCATATCCCAAGCCATGGCTTATCTTTTCATTCTGTTACAAGTGTCTTGCAAAGAAACAAATTCTTAATTTTGATGAAATCCATTTTATTAATGTTTTATGAATGAAACTTTTGGTGTTATAATCTAAAAAAGCTTTGCCTTACCCAAGGTCCAAAAGATTTTCTCCATTATTTTCTTCTAGAAGTTTTATAGTTTTAAAATTAGGACTATGATTTATTTTGAGTTCATTTTTGCATGTAGTATGAGGTATTAATTCAAGTTTATTTTTTGCTATTTTCAGGTCTAATTTTTCCATCACCATTCGTTAAACAGAATTTCCTTTTTTAATTAAATTGCCTTTGTACCTTTACCAAAAATCAATTGAACATACATTTGTGTGTCTGTTTCTGGAATCCCTCTCCTGTTTCATTGATTTATTTCTCTATCTTTTCACAAATATCTCACAGTCTCAATTACTGTAGCTTTATAATCAGTTTTTTCCTATTTTTTTTAAATTGAAGTATAGTTGATTTACAATATTACAATAGTTTCAGGTATACAGCATATTGATTCAGTATTTTTACAGATTATACTCCATTACAAGTTATTATAAGAGAGAATCAATTTTTTCAATCACATAGTGAAAAATCTTTCAACATCATTCCTCTTAATCAAAGTTGATCTTCTAGGTGCTGTGCAATTCATATGAACTTTAGACTCAACTTGCCAGTTTCTACAAAGTGCCTGCTATAATCTTGATTGAGATTGCATTAATCTATAGAAAAATTTAGGGAGAATCTATAAAAAAATTTAACAATATTGAGTCTTCTGATCCATGGACACAGTATATATCTCCAGTCATTTAGAGCCTCTTTAAGTACCCTCAGCACTGTCTGGTAGTTTTCAGGGTATATGTCTTGTACATCTTTTGTCATATTTACCTATAAGTTTTTATATTTGATACTATTATAATTCATGACATTGCTTTTTTTTTTAAAGCTCTTTATTGGAGTATAACAGCTTTACACTTTTGTGCCAGTTTTTGCTGTACAACAAAGTGAATCAGCTGTATTTATACATATATTCCCATATCCCCTCCCTCCCTGAGACTCCTTCCCACCCTCCCTATCCCACCCCTCTAAGGCATCACCCACCATCGAGTAGATCTCCCTGTGGTATGCAGCAGCTTCCCACTAGCTATCTATTGTACATTTGGTAGTGTATATATGTCCATGCTACTCTCTCACTTCGTCCCAGCTTCCCCTTCACCCCCCACCCCGTGTCCTCAAGTCCGTTCTCTACATCTGCATCTTTATTCTTGCCCTGTCACTGGGTTCATCAGTACCATTTTTTTAGATTCCATATATATGAGTTAGCATATGGTATTTATTTTTCTCTTTCTGGCTTACTTTGCTCTGTATGACAGACTTTAGGTCCATCCACCTCAATACAAATAATTCAATTTCATCATGAGATTGCTTTTTAAATTTCAGTTTCTAACTGTTCATTGCTGATGTATAGAAATAGAACTTTTTTTGTATATTGACTTTCATTTCTGCAACCATGCTAAATGCACTAATTTGTTCTAGTAGCTATTCTGTATATTTCATCACATTTTCTACATAGATAATTATATCATCTTCCAATCATGGCAATTTGCTTCTTCCTTTTCAGTTTGGATACCTTTTGTCTTTTTATTCTTGCTGGATAGATGACCTTCCAGTACTATGTTGAATAGAAATGGTAGGAGTGGGCATTCTTGTTTTCTTCCTGAACTTAGGGGAAAGCATTCAGGCTTTCATTAAGTCTGATATTAGTTGTAAGATTTTTGTGGGTGCTTTTTTTCAGGTAGAGGAAGTTCTATTCCTAGACTGCTGAATACTTTCTCAGGAATTGACATTAATTTTTTTCAAAATATTTTTCTGCATCTATGGAGAATATTAAAGGGTTTTCTTTTCTAGTTTGTTAATAGGTGATTTGCACTGATTGACTTTTTAAATCTGAAAACAATTTTGCATTCCAAGAATGAACACCCCTTCATTTACATAATGATGCATTATCCTTTGTACACACAATGTCAAATTTGCTATAATTTTATTTAGAATCTTTGCATCCATAATCATGAGGGATATTGGTCCTTGGTTTTATTTTCTTGTTGTATCTTTGGTTGTGTGATCAGGGTAATACTGACTTCATAGAATAAGTTGGGAAGTATTCCCTCCTCTTCAATTTTCTGCAAGGGTTAGTGTAAAATTGGTGTCATCCTTTCTCCAAAAATTTGATAAAATTCACCAGTAGAGCCACCTGGGTCTGGAGTTTCCTCTGCAGGAAGATTTTAAACTACAACTTCTTTTTTTTTTTAAAGGTATAGAATCATTAGTTTATTTAGTTCTTCTTGAGTGAGTGTTGGTAGTTATCTTTCAAGTAAATTGTCACTTCATATTAGTTGCTGAAATTATTGGTGTACATTTGCACATAGCGTTCCCCATTATCACTTTAATACCTATAATTTCTGTAATGATTTTACCAGTCTCATTCCTGGTATTGGTAATTTGTATCTTTTCTTTTCTTGATCGGTCTTTTAAAAGTTTATCAATTGTAAGGATCTCCACAAAGAACCAGCTTTCCGGTTCCTCCGATTTTTTTTTTTTTTCTATTGCTTTGATTTCTGCTTTGATCTCTGATACACCCTTACTGCTTACTTTGGGTTTAATTCTTTTAATTTCTAGATTTTTAAGGTTTAAAGCTGAAGGCTTTGATTTGAGGTCTTTTTCTTTTCTTTTTTCAGTTATAGGTGTTTAGGGCCAAAAATTTCTCCCTAAGTACTGCATTAGCAGCAGCCCACACTTTTGATACATTGTATTTTCATTTCATTCACCTCAAAATAGTTTTTAATTTCCTTTTTAATTTCTTTCTTGACCTACACGTTATTTAGAAATATGTTATTTGGTTTCCAAATAATGGGGGATATTCCAGACATACTTCTGTTATTCATTTCTAATTCAATTCCATTTTGATAGAGAACATATTTGGTATGAATGGAATCCTTTGAAATCTACTGAGCCATGATATATGGTTCAGAATATACTCTCTTGTAAATGTTCCATGTGCATTTGAAAAAGTATGTGTATTCTATTTTAAACTTATCTTTGTTTATAAACTTAATCAGTTCAGTTGTTTTCCCAGGGAAAAGCAAAACAGAAACTGAGTTATGCTCTAGTAAGTGACTTTAGCCATGTAGAAATTTACCCTACAAGTTTCCTGAAGATGATCATCATTGTTGAAACTGTACTAAATAGGACTCCATTCCAACTAATTTGGTAACCTTCAGACATGGAGCTTCTCTTTGCCTTGAGGTTTGATCTAAATCTAACTATTGAATTCAACTGGAAACTAGATATTTAATAAGATAGAGGATGAATCAAATCTTGTTACTCCAAAGCACATATAAAATAAAAAGATTAATTTTATTACTATTTGACATGTTTGAACTGTCAACACTCTCAAATCTCCTATTTAGTGTTACATAAATAGAAAATAACTTGTTAAAATAAAACATATATACACATGCATATTTTGATCAATAATACACAAGAAGATAGTCCCTTCATGTATTCACATTCATCTCACTTCCAAATGATTAGGTCAGAGAATTTACAGAGATGGAATATGAACTTCAAGATGATTTGTATTTTAAAGATGAGGTAAAGCCCAGAGATCTTAAGAATTACAAATCCAAAGTTAGGACTACAAGTTTGTTCTGATAATACTAAATCTGACGTTTTTTCACTGTTATAGCAAAATTTCAAGTTTCACAGCGCATTAGATTTAAAAAAAAAAAAAGGAAACTGCCACAGGGTGTTGCTGCTTATTTATTGACAAGTAAGGACATTAAAAAAGAAAACAAAAATGGTCCCTAATGTTCTTCAATATCCACTCTTTTTTCTCTTTCATTGGAAAAGAAACTTGATTTTTATCAGACCAAAGGATTTCACCCATACCTGGCCCCTTGATGTTCCTCAGCTATTCTTTGCTCTTTCCCCATTGGCTTCTTCTCCCATTCCCAAGACAGTTTATCCACATCATTCATAGCTTTACCTAACTGTCCCTCTCATTCTGAGCCAATGCTTTTATCTTGAATTACAACTCCATCAATCAAGACTTGTGCAACCTGGGGCAGTTACATAATTTCTTAAGTTTTCAAATTTCTGTTTGGTAGAATGGAGTCAGTAACAGTACCAACCCTGATGGGAGGAATTAATTAAGGTAACACATTTAAAGCTCTATACTTATTTAATATAAAATGGGGAAAAAAAATCTGCTCAAGTGGTGCTGGGAAAGTTGGACAGTTAGCTGCATGTAAATCAATGAAGTTAGAACACACCTTCACATCACATACGAAAATAAACTTAAAGACTTAAGTATAAGACAAGACACCATAAAACTCCTAGAAGAGATCATAGGCAAAACATTCTCTGACATAAGTCATACCAATGTTTTCTTACATCAGTCTCCCAAGGCAATAGAAATAAAAACAAAAATAAACAAATGGGACCTAATTGAACTTACAAGCTTTTGCACAGCAAAGGAAACCATAAACAAAATGAAAATACAACCTATGGAATGGGAGAAGCTACTTGTGAATGATGTGACTGACAAGGGCTTAATTTCCAAGATATACAAACAGCTCATACAACTCAACAGCAACTCCCCCCGAAAACAAACAAACAAACCAAAACCAAAATAAACAAACAAAAAACCCCCAAAAACAACCCAATAGAAAATGGGCAGAAGACCTAAATAGACATTTCTACAAAGAAGACAAACAAATGGCCAATAGGCGTATGAAAAGATTCTCAACATCACTAATTATTAGAGAAATGCAAATCAAAACTACGAGTTACCACTTCACATCGGTCAGAATGGCCATGATTAAAAAGTCTACAAATAAATACTGGAGAGGGAACCCTCCTACACAGTTGGTAGGAAAGTCAGTGGTGCAGCCACTATGGAAAACAGAATGGAGGTTCCTCAAAAAATGAAAAATAGAATTAATATATGATCCCACTCCTGGGCATATATCTGGACAAAACTATAATGCGAAAAGGTACATTCACTCCTATGTTCATAGCAGCACTATTCACAACAGCCAAGACATGGAAACAGCCTAAATGTCCATTGACAGATGAATGGATAAAGAAGAAGTGGTACATATATACAGTGGAATACGACTCATAAAAAAGAATGAAATAATGCCATTTGCGGCAACATGGATGGACCTGAAGATTTTGGACCTAAGATTACTTCACCTTACTATGTGAAGTAAGTTAGAAAAGAAGGACAAATATCATATGATACCACTTATATGTAGAATCTAAACTATGGCACAAATGAACCTATCTACAAAATAGAAACAGATTCACAGACACAGAGCACAGACTTGTGGTTACCAAGGTGGGCGGGTAGGGGAGGGAGGGACTGGGAGTTTGGGGTTAGTAGATGCAAATTTTTACATATAGAATGGATGGACAACAAGGTCTTACTGTATAGCCCAGGGAACTATATTCAATATCCTCGGATAAACCATAATGGAAAAGAATATAAAAAAAGAATGTACATATGTGTATAACTGAGCCACTTTGCTGTACAGTAGAAATTAACACAACATTGTAAATCAACTATACTTCAATAAAAAATCAATTTAAAGCTCTCAACGAAGTTAGTAGCTTAGTAAGTTCGATAAACTGACTTTTAGTGTCTTTACTAGTGTCTTTTTTCCTTGTTTCACTTAGAAAGGAAGCCTAGATTCCTAAACTACCTCAATGTTTTGCCTTTGGACTATACATTTGTCTACAATCTCACTTAGTCCCATTTAGCCATTTTGTCAGTTTTCTAAGGAAGAGACCTCCATCTCTAATTTTAGCTAACCTGACATTCTGCTTTTTAGACCCTATGCCCTCCTTCCCTCTTTGAGATCTTGTCAATCATCCATCCCTTTTCTTCCCTGCAGAGTCCTTCACTTCAGTTAATGGAATATCCTCAAATCTGTCCTATGAAGAAAGAACAGTCAGAGCAAGTTTCAGCTCCACTTTTATTACTGTGGCTCACATACTACCTCTTCTGTGAAGATTTGTTCACCTCCCTCCTTTCTATCTGGCTTTACCTCTTCGCTAGGCAATTCATTTCCTTTGTTCCTTTTGCCTGTTTATCACTTAAATTCTTTCTATCTCTTCCCCGCAGCACCCCCCCCCCCCCAGTATTAACTCCAAGAATGACTTTTATTAGTTGAATCTTCAACACTTGTCAGATTCTCAGTACTTAGTGCTTGTGAAATAATTCCTACACTAGAATACGGGAGGTTACAGAAATCATCCTCATTTACATCTATTTTCTTTGTCTTGTCTTTGTTCTCATAGATTCCTTTGACTTCAAAAGAGCGGCATCTAACTTTTGAAAAATTTGATAAAACTCCAAGAGGGCACAAACTCTTAATTTTCTGTAACTATAAAAAGAGCTGGAATCTAAAAGACACAAGGAAAATGGATGTTTTCCCCTTTTGCTTTTTCTATTTCACCACCTGTCTGATTTGCAACAAATATTCCACTTTCAACTGCACAGATCTCTATTAAGAGAATTTTGGTAAGGCATGAACTATAAAGGGATCAGAGTTATGTATATGGAAGATATCTGAAAAAAACAACAACCGTTAAACACTTCCTCCTCGCAACTAAAAAGGACCCTGAGGCCAGGGAATTAAAATATGCAATAGGAGAAATCATGTTTAAACTGGTAAACCAAAGCTTACCTTATTATTCTTTCTGTCCACGTAATGAATTCAGATGCCAAGTTCTTCTACACTTTAAACAATATACTATGCATTCCAGCGTGAGGTGGGAGTTACTCTCTTTTTTACCCTCTCTTCATTCAAGGCATTTTTACAACTTTTGGTGCAGAATCTCTCATCTAAAAGCTGTTGCAAACACTAGTACACCAGCTTGCTGTGGAAAGGGATCATGAATTGGTAAATTGATTTTTTTTAATTGTTTTTAACCTCTTCATTGTATCCTATTGTTTGTGTGACCAGATTAGGAAAGAATTTGTTCCTTAGGATTTTACAGACGTTTGTAGTCCAGTACAAGAAAGGAATGTTCTCCCTCAACCATGGAAGCCTATCGATTCCATTCATGTGTTTATTATCAATCCTTGCTTCCTTGGAGGGTTTGAAGCAAAAAAATTTAAAAAAATTAAAAAAAAATTGTAACTACAAAATATAAAGTAGTGTTCCCAATTTGCCATAGGATTCATCAGTTAAAAATATAGTTTTTCTGGCCCCCCTTTCAGACCTACTAAATCAGATTCTCTGTAGGAGAGGCCTGAGTACCTTTATTTATTTATTTATTTATTTATTTATTTATTTATTTATTTATTTTTGCTGCACAGGCTTCTCATTGTGGTAGCTTCTCTGGTTACTGTGCACGGGCTCTAGGTGTGCAGGCTTCAGTAGTTGTGGCGCACGGGCTTAGTTGCTCCGCGGCATGTGGGATCTTCTTGGACCAGGGCTCAAACCTGTGTCCCCTGCATTGGCAGGAAGATTCTTAACCGCTGCGCCACCAGGGAAGTCCCTGAGTACCTCTGTTTTCAGTCGATGATTCTTAGGACAGACTGATCCGTAGGACAGAGTTTAGGAAATTCTGCCGTAAAGGAAGCCACAGAATGGGATGGAACAACTAGTGTGACAATGGAACATGCAATCAGGAAACGTACTAGTGTTCACTGCTGAAGACTTTACCAACAGGAATAATAATGTTGCTAAGATTATGCACCAGCAATTAACACTCAAATTGACTGATAAAGAAATAGACTTGGTACATTAAGTACAAACCTAAAAATATATTAGAAAACATCTAGACTTGACACAATGACATAATAACAGATTAAACCCCCTGGCTATCAGACTATCAGAATAACATCCTGAGTCTGTCCATCCTTCCTTCCTTCTTTCCTTCCTTCCTTCCTTCCTACCTTCCTTCCTCCCTCCCTCCCTTTCTTCCTTCCTTCTTCTCTCTGTCTTTCTTTTGAATTGACAGTGCACTTTCACTTACTGACGTATATGTCTTCTTTAGAAGAAATATTCCTAAAACATTTTATCACAAAAAAGTAGCTGTGGAAAAGGACATGAATCATATAAGGAAACAGTTGTAAAGTAAAGCCAGTTCTCATGTTCATAACAGAGATGATTTATTCCAACTGTTGGATATTTTGTGGGCTTGGTGGATGGAAGGCCATCTGTCATATTTTCACTATGTGGGAGCCAGATTTCCTGACTCTTATCATTTGGCAGAATAAGATTTTTATTATTTTGTTTAATGTTTAATGCATGTCGAAATAGTATTGTTTAGGAAGTCCCTAACTCTTTTGAAATGGAAAACACATGAATTACAAAAAAGAAAAGAACAAATATCAAAAAATGTAGCTCCAATGTTACCTTTAATGGAAGAATTTGGTTTGGCAACAGGGAACAGAGTCCTAAAGAAAAAGCAGTAAGTGAACGTATGTATATGTATAGCTGATCCACCTTGCTGTACACCTGAAACTAATACAATGTTGTAAATCAACTACACTCCAATAAAAACTTTTAAAAATGAAAAAAAAAAAAAAGAGCAGTAACGATATGGTATGATAGGAATGTACTTCCTTTTGAACAAGGTAATAAACTGGTGTTAATAATAATGATGACTCATGCTAATACTAACTTACCCTTGCTGAGGGCTTACACCTACCTTGTCTCAGGCATTATGCTAAGTAACTGACATGGATTAATTTAATTCTCACAAAACCTCTATGAGTTGGGGATTCTAATGGTCTCTACTATTTTACAATCGAGGAAACTGAAGCTTACAAAGTTAGACAGCTGGCTAGTGGCAGAGCCAGCATTTGAACCCAGGCCTGCACTGTTGACCATTACTCTGTAGAATCAAAGATTTACCTTTGCTGGCAGCATTGGCTGCCCGACTGAATCTAGTCTGAAGTGAGCAGTGGATAGGGAGATAAACTGTGTGCTCTTTTCTGCAGAAATTCTTTTTATATCCATACCTTTTGGGTCCTACAGCCCAGACACATGAGGATCTTGGTTATAAAGTGAAAGTTCAGTATCTTTCCTGAAAAGAGATTGTTATAGAATCGGTTAATAGGTACTATAATTATATGCTAAAATCAGATTAATGTAATTTCCAAAAATAGTGAGCTAATAAACTGACATATTATTTCCTATTTTTGCTATAACAAATTATCACACTTTTGGTAGCTTAGAACAATACAAATTCATTATTTTATAGTTCCAGGAAGTCAGGAGTCTACTGGGCTAAAATTAAATTGTCAGAACGGTTGGTTCCTCCTGGAGGCTCTATGGGAGAATGTTTCCTTTCCCGGCTTCTAGAGGAAGATGCTTTCCTCCATCTTCGGAGCCAGCAGCATAGCATATTCAAATTTCTTTCTCTCTCAGACCTCTGATTCCACCAACACATCTCCCCTTCTCACTCTGGCCCTTCTGCCTCCCCCTCGTAAGGACCCTGTGATTATGTTGAACCCATCGGGATCACTCAGAGTAACCTCCCGTTTTCAGATCACATCAGCTTAATCACATCAGCACAGTCTCTTTTCTCATGTGAGGTAACACATTCACACGTTCTGGAGTTTAGGATATGGCATCTTTAGGGGGCCATTATTCAGCCTGCCACCGCTAGATTAATAAACTCAGACACTGTGTGTATATTTTATTTATCCTACAGAATTTTATTGCAGAAAAAGACTAATTTATACTGATGGAGAAATTGAGGTCAAGAAAGAGTAAGAGAGTGTTGAAAATAGCTTAGGCTTTTCAGGTTTCTTTCAAAACCTTAAATTAGAAGAGAAAATGGAAAATGGAAACTACATGACAGCATGTTTGCACACGAGCCAAGCGAAAATGAAAATAAGAGGCTGGCCTAGATAAGCAGTTGTGCAAAAAATATACTCCCATTCTTTTTTCCACCCTAGATGCTTTTACTGATGGAACTTTTACAGTGATAAGATCATGCACTTGACAATTCTTAAGTCTTTCACATAATCACTCAAAAGTGGCAAACTGTATGCATTCAGTCAAATTTGGTGAAGCGTATGAATGCCTAGATTTAAAACTCACTCTGAAGGGCACAGCACAGTAAACTTAAAAGACCCATGTCAAGGCATATTATAGTGAAATTACAGACAATAGGCTATAAAGGGAAGATCCTAGAAGTATCTAGAAAGAAAAATGGCTCTCATGCAAGAATCTCGAGTGGTACCAAATTTCTCTAACAACACTGAAAGTCAATGAGAGATACCTTCAAAATTCTGAGGTTTCTAAACCTAGCTAAATTATTGACCAGATGAAAAATAGAATGTAGACACCTTAAAAAATACAAGAACAAAAATAGTATCTCACTTGCACTGTCTTTGGGAAGGTACTGAAAGATGTGCTTTTGCAAAATGTAGGATTAAACAAGAGATAGATAAAAGCATAGGATCTAGGAAATGGTGATCTAATAAATGAGTTCTAATAAAAGGAGGTTCCAATCCGGTCCCAGTGGTAGAGGGAGGGTGGAATTCTGGAAGGACATCTCAGTGCTGAGAAGGGTGAAATAAATTATAGATTATATGATGTATTTGAGTTGTGGGAAAAATATTGCTTAGGTATTTGACAAATTAGTTGGGGCATTTGGGGAAAAGGAGGAATGTATATATAAAACTAAGCAAGTGAAGAAATAAAGAATATATACACTCCAGCAAAAAAAAAAAAATGTACAAAGGAAGACAATTATAGTTTACCATTCAGCTTAAATGTGAACATTGTTTACATTGTCAAAATAATCTACACTCTGCAGCTTTAACTAAAAATTATGATGTAACTCTATTGAGAGGATGGATGTTGAAAAGATACAAGAAATGATGCGTAAAGGAGTTCAACACTTATCATAACATGAAACCAAGAGATGATGACTAAATTGAAATATCAAGAAATAGGATTATGAGCATAATTGTTTGGAAATATGGAGGCAAATTCCAGAGGAATAGATTAAAAGTGATAAGTGGTACTTCTAGGGATTAATACCGGAGGAAGGTGGGGACAGGTAGGAAAAGACTCTACTGTTATTAAATATATTTTCAAATACAATTTGCTTTTTAAGTTTGTACCAGAATGACTTTGATAGAAAGAAAAACTTTAAAAGAGCACTAGACACAAATAAGTAAAACAATGAGCATCCTGTTAGGTATTCGGTAAGCACTTAACTATTCTCCATCATTCTTATTGTTGTCCATTGCTGGAGGGAGAAGACAGGATTAGGAGGAGAAGAGAGTGATTCGCAGACTCATTGGACGACACTCTGGGTGCCCATAGGAGTCTTCCGTCTGGTTAAGGACCACTGCCACGGTCAACCTGGCTTCTTGCTCCCTGTTCCCAAGTATTGTACCGACTTGAAAAGATGAAAAGAAAATCTACCACCATTCCAGATTCAATATACATTTACTAATCAGCTACTGTTTTCAAGGCACTAGTGATTCAAAGATGAATACGACATTGTCCTGCTTTCCAATAACTGAAGACCTACAGAGTATAATAAAGGTGGTGAGTTTTGTTAATTGCTGAAGTGAAGTGTAAGCAAAGTGCCACGTGTGCACCAAAAAGAGAACAATTGGTCAAGAGTTGCCTTCAAAGATGGATTCCTGGAGGAGGAGGCACATATTTTATTTAGGTCTTGAGACTGTCGTCATAGATATAATTAAGAAATGGAGAAAAGGTAAGTCCAAGAAGAGGAGTTAAGCAGAGCCTCAAACAGAAAAAAAAAAAGAATGTGAGAGAAACTTCACAGTTTTTTGTATGAGGGCACAGAGAGATTTCTAGGCTAATGTAAAAGTTGTATATCTGATTTGGAGATGGTAACATGGATGTATCTCGATCCAACAAAAATCATTTAATTGCACACTCTAATCTCTGCATTTTATTATATAGAAAGTATACCTCAATAAGGAAAATATGTTAAAAAATAAAAATGCCTAAAAATTTCAGATATGAATAAGAGAGACAGAAAGAGAGAGAAAGGAAAAAGGGAGAAGGAGGCTGGCTTGGCCTTGGAGAGGTTGACACTGAATCAGGAAGTGTTGATAAAATCTGATGATGTGAGATTTGAAAGTGAGATGGGGGTGGAGGTTAGGGAAGAGGAGAGTAATTGGGCAGCAACAATGAACAACCAAGGAAAAAACCTAGCTGACTTCCAGGCCCAGTTTCTGAAGGTCTGTGGGAAAAGTAAAGAGGCACTTGGATCAGCTGAGGTTTAATTAGGTAAGCAGAAACACTGTGAATGATGTGGAAATGAGAGAATTTTTTATATGGCTTAGACCTTACATGTTGGTAAGAACTGGAAAAGAAATCTACAGAAGGCTTTAGTGTTTGCATCTGGGATTGGCTAAAAGCTGCTGTAGGTCCGCAGGGCCAGTAACTGGAAAAAAAAAGCTTGAAAGGTGGAAAACAAGTAAAAGTGGAGGATGAACTCATGAGAATGAACCAGAACCTGTATATTTTTCAGTGTCTCCAACTTGACAATGCAGGTGGTCTGCAGAAGATGGGAAAATATAAAACACTAGTTATTCCTAACGCTCCACGAATCCACACCTATATTTGTGCAACTAATCAAGGTTGGAAAAAGACAAAACCATGCTGAGTAATTTAACTTCAAATTCGCAGCTAGGAGCCTTAGGTAGATTCCTTGGCTGCCATACTGTAGTTTTTTGGTCTATGCACTTTCCTACTCTCCTAGAATACTATTTCATACCTGCTCTTGCTACTTAATCTCCAACATATTCTTATTTTCACTTTCAATTTGTACTTTCTACTTCACTGAGAAAATGAAAGCAATCAGAAGGAAACTTCCATAAACTCAGTACCATATCTATTCATCTGTTCTATCTGTATTCTTATGATCTCTTCCCTCTGGAAGCCGTATTCTTAAAGTTGAAACCTATACTTTCAAATACATCCTATCCTGTTCCTCTCCTTAAAGGCACATCCAGTAGTTTTGCATACCCTTTCCCAGATTACCAATTTTTCCTTCTTTAATAGGCCATTTTTATCAGCATACAAATATACTTTTGTCTCTTCCACCTTAAGAAAACAAAATGAGAAAACTTGTCTTAAGTACACTTCCCTTCTAGCTACTACCCCATCTATCGGAGCAAAACTCTTCAAAAGACAATAACCATAGATGTGATTATTGTCTCTAAATCCTCTCCTCCCATTCTCTCTAGAACTTAACTGCAATTAGGCTTTAAATCCCATCACTCCAATGAATTGCTGTTCTCACAATCTCAGTCATTGGGAGACCATTCCTTATGGGTCTATAGTGTTTCTGCAAGTTTTGTGAGAAGAGGCACTGACTCTCTTTTCTAGAATATCTTTTAAGGACGTTTGTGTAGCAAACAACCTTGGAAGATAGAAACAGTGTCTTTGTCTGGGATGAAAGTCAAGCAGGGTTACTCCTCATTAGAAAAGTTTTGTATACCCTCACTTAGGGATTTTCCTGCTCTGGTGTAACCCACTGCATGTGTACTCGTCACGCGGCCCTCTTTACATCACCCTGTGGAAATTGGGGCTTGAGGACAAATGCTGACACTCTGGTTCATTTCTCTCTCAGTCTCTGCTCAAACTTAAACTTCTCAGAGATGTTCACAATGAATATCCCATTAATTTGAAAATATCATCATCACGCTTTTTATTCCCCTTACCTTGCTCATTCCACTCCACACCCCCCCCCCAGCATTTATCACATTTTCCACATTGTATATCATTTACTTATTATGTTTCTTGTTTGTCATCTGCCTCCCACATATTCCTGGGGACAGAGATCTTTCTCTTTTTTGTTCACTGATACATTCCTAGTGTTTAAAATGGGGTCTGGCACGTAGTAGATGCTCAATAACTTTGTTAAAACAGTGAGTAAATTCACCTTTTATTCTCCCCAGATTTCTGCTCCCAGCTTCTTTCGACTCTGCTGTGAAAATTTTCTATGCACGAGTCAAGGTTGAAAATTCATTCGAAACAAAATAGTAAATCTTAAGATTTAGCTTAAGACACAAACACTGGAAAGAACTTAAATGAATTTTCCAGTATTATTTTTATTTTTCTCTGGTTAAATTTTACACATTTGATAAAATTTGACATAACTCCATGGTCATGAATAGAAAATTCTACTTTCGTCCCTTCTGTTCCACAGATGTTCATCCCAAGAGCACTCTTTAATGAATATCCTGCCTGCTAAACTTCATCTAAGAATTTGCTTCACAGGAACCCAAACTGACCAGTGACACGTGATACCAGGAATGTTCTAAGAAAGCAGGTGCTAGGATAGGGTTTGGAGCTGCATCACTTACTTAGTGCCTGCTGGCAAAAAGGACCCTTTTACCCTAGCTGGTAGAAGGCAGAATACAGATACTTCCCTACACTGTCTACTTGTTAAAACTTTTACCAGTAGTGAATTGATATGGTATGCAAATAAAAGGACTGAATTAGCTGGTGTAATGTATTATGAGTTTGAGAAATTTAAAATAAGTTTAAAGACAGTGAGATGCTAAAATGGCCCAGCTCTCCCTGTTCAAACAACCCGCTCCTTTTTTGCTTTGAGGTAATAAAGAGGCTTCCTCCATGCAAGACAACATGTTCCCTCTTCAGGATCTCTTCCTGTTCCCCACTTAGTCACTGGGTCTATAGTTAGGCTTAACTCACAGAATAGCCCAGCTGGGAGCGTGCTGAGCTTCATAAGGCAAGAAAACTACTGTCCCAAAGGACATGCAAGACCTTGCCAGCAGTATGCCAACAAAAGCCAGGAAAGTATGTGTTGGCTTGAACTCAGGGTGTTTGATCAAGAGGGCCAGTGCATAAGGTTGGATAAAGGAAAGTTTAGTAATTTGAGATCACTCTCCCAGAATACTGGATTTAACACTCTGGTACTGACTGCAGGAGATGGTGCAAATTTGCTCATAGGATGGCTCCTAGAAGCATGGGGTAACCAATGGCCTGTGCTAAGTGAGGCTGAAGTGCCCGATATTGCTTTGGTGGAGAACAGAACATGTATTTGAAGGCTCAGGGAAGTGGGCTGGCTATGTAAGGCCAAGAGATGTACCAGGTGATCATGTGGCATGGGAAGACCCAGAGGGTACACCACTTACAAAAACTATAAAGAATGCTGTTGAAAGCTGCACCAGCATCACTGGGGTTAGTGGTGTTGGTTCTTTGTAGGACAAGGCTGATGATAAAAGACGGCATTAGGGAACTAGCATCACTAATAGCAACAGGGATGATAGAACTTGGGACAATAGAGGTGACTTGGTAGGGTTACCTGCCGGAAGTCAGGTAGATGCAATTTTCATATTTAATGGCAAAGTAGAACAAGAAACTGAACTTTACAAATTTAATAGAACTCGAAGACCCTAGAGACAAAATAAGTGAGCAGTAAACAAAGACACATTCAATTTGTAACATCAAAGAAACTGCAAGGTGAATGATTATGGGTTCAAGGGCAATTTCTCCAATATAAAGCGATAATGTTCTTTCCAATTTCTATACCTGAGTCAGTGTTTGGATCTAGAGCCCACTGATGAAAGAAAAAGCTGCTTTCCCTGGAATAACAACTCTGAATGATTATATGTAAGTATACTTGGCAAAGGTTCTCATCCTTCCCCAAAGGGACTTATGGCTATTTTCCTGGATAAAATTATACACTAGGGGCAGGAGAATACACGAACATATCAAGAGCTGCAATGTATAGAATCTGAGTTATCACTGACACCTGGAAACGGAAAGCATCATCCTAGGCTCCTGCTAGAAATGGGGTGCATACGGGACAGGTGACCAGCTCCCATGCAGGCATTCATCAAAAGTCACCTTGTGAGAACAAAAGACACTGCTATCACCCAGGAAATTCCAAGGAATTGAGGCGCTCTGTGTCAGAAACTGGGGCCAAAGACCAAATATTAGAACAAAAGATGCTCCTAGTGCTTTTATCACTTAGGAAATTACAAGAATTTTAGGAGCTCTGTGCCAGGAACCAGGAACAGAGACCAATATATATATTGATATTTTCTAATATCAGACAGTTCCACTAATTTTTCTCCTCTAAGTTTCCTGCTAAAAGAGTGGTCTATTGGATTCTTGGAGGAGCTGTTCACAGAAGGTGTATGAGTTGTGACTCCAAGCGGCACAAGGAAAGGGCTGTAGTAGACACTGAGATGTGCTGCCCAGATCCCACTTGAATGAAGTACTTGTTACTTCAGCTGCTAAAAAGCTACTGGGAAATTTTCAGCAGCTAGAACTCCTCTGAAATTGCCTTCCCCCTAGAAAGCCTCCTTGTCCGAGATCACAACATTTTCTGTTTAACCCACACTCAGTGACTGACCTCAGGCTGACTGGCTACTCTGAAGGGAACTTCTAGCTCAAGGATCCCCCGTGGGGTTAGCTGAGGCCAGCATGTGTCCCGCACCAGAACTCAGCTTCTCCCTCTGTTCATTTTCGCTTCTTCCTCTCCTTCCACAGATACCCCTTAATAAACATCCTGAGTGCTAAACATCGTCTCAGAGCCTGCTTCCCCACAAAAACTAATGTGTAACAGGTATCTTAAGTACCCATTGATTAAAAAATGGTACAAACTATATGAATTCAGTCACTGTTTGAATATATTTGTGTTTTCTTAATCATACATATATGAAAATAGTAGTGCATATATGCTTATGTACATTCCTTATTCTGCCTGTGGCAGGAATATGAGTTTGAGAAGTGCTTGTAATAATTCTGTAGTCCAGTAGAGATATGCTGCCCACAGGCTGGAAATTGGACTAGAGGTGCCTCACTGTTCCGTAAGTATCTTTCATCTACGGTACATAATTTTCATTACCTGTTAGATAGAACACTATGCCATGTCACTTACACAATTTAATGATAGACTCTATATGACATCCCTTGACAACCATGAAGGACTTTCGATTCAAAATTCATTGACTGTATGTGGCACAGGAAGACCACTTGAAACAACACAGCCTAGTGGACCCTGTGAGGACAGCAGCAGTGGCTGAGGGCAGTGCAGCTGGTGAAGCAGCAGGCTGGTATGGGGGGCTACGCTTGAACAAAGATCCAAGGATGTTATGAGTCTAAAGGGAAGGAAGTGTAAATAAGACCGTGTTGTGTAAATAGCAGCTGGACTTGCAAATCAAAGGGCAAATTTTATGGGCACAAATCATTGAAGAGGTTATGGCATATTTACTGGGCTTTTCAGTGAAAATCATTAGTATAGTTCTTCAGCCATGAAGAAGGGCTATATTTAGACATTTCACATCTTGGTTTCCAAACTCAGTCAAAAGTAAAGGTTGTAATTGGCTAATTGATCACCTAATTGACTGGCTAGTTGATTGGATAAGTAATTCCTAAGAAAGAAAATGATAACTTTTATACTCTAGATATAAAATTAAGGTTGATGTGTTGCACTCACCTTTTTTTTTTTTTTTCCTGCACTCATCTTTTTGACTTGATTACCAGTTAGCCTTTAATATCTAGTGTCTTCTTTTCCTAACTGGATAGTTCAATCCCTGAGGGCAAGAACTATATATATAATTATATATGACCATATATAACCCTATATATAGATATATAACTTTTTTTTTTTTTTTTGCCATGCCACGTAGCATGCAGGATCTTAGTTCCTGGACCAGGGATCGAACACATGCCCCCTGCAGTGGAAGCACGGAGTCTTGACCACTAGATTGACAGGGAAGTCCTGAACTGTATTTTGTATTTATTTAAAAATTTTATTATACCTACCTAGTGCTGTTCCAGCACCAAGTATTCAGTAAATATTTAATGATTCATTTTTTTAAAGTTGATGTCTCAAAGTGGGACCCATAGAATGTAGTAAATTAGCACAGAATCTGGAGTCAGACCAGGGTAGAAATTTTAGCTCTTTGATATACTATGTGACTTTGGGTAAGTTACTCAACCATTCTAAGTCTTAGTCTGCTAATAATACCTACCTTGCAGAACTTTTATGAGGATTAAAGATAATGTTTACCAAGCACCTAGCCCTGTGGGTGGAACACAGCAGAGGTTTGATAAATGGTAGCCGCTGTCATCAGTTCTGTCTTTTTTACAATGAATTATAAGACTTGGTGAAGAGAAGAAAGGATTATCACTAGAAAATCAACTCCATTATTTTTGTACATTTGTATATTTTGAATATTTTGTACATATCCATGATGATAAAACTTCATGGATATCATAATTAAGTAATATATTTAAAAATTTACATAATTTATGTCTGAAATAATCTGCAAATCACTACATAAAATCTCCTACCCAATGCATTGTCTATAATGTTCCTAGGACTACCCAATTTCTGTTTAAACATTTCCAGAAATAGGGTTTCAACCACCTCAAGTCCTCAGTTTTGGCGCAGCTCTTAACATTAGAATACTTCATCTTTAGGGATTTCCCTGGTGGTCCAGTGGCTAAGGCTCCATGCTCCCAATGCAGCGGGCCCAGGTTCAATCCCTGGTCAGGGAACTAGGTCCCACATACTGCAGCTAAAGATCCCGCACACCATAACGAAGATCCCACATGCAGCAACTAATACCCAGTGCAACCAAATAAGTAAGTTTTTTTTTTTTTTTAAAGAATACTTCATCCTTAAGGTGAAAACAAATTAGGAAGCTGGTGATCTCCCTTCTACTGGCCTTAATCCTGCCTTCTGGAACTGTGCCTACAAGGTCTTCAAATAATAAAATGGAAAGAATAGTAATACCGAGAAGCTAACGTTCACGGTCATGTTCATATTATTGATATAAGGAAGGGGGGTATCAATCAGGGAAGACTTCAAAGTGTGGGCACTTCTGAAGTTGCTGCTAACTCCCATTGTCTTTCAGGTCATCACTCTGACCAAACAGGATTCACACACCTCTCCTCTGTGTTCCCACAGCCCCTGCACGTACCTGTAGATCGATGAGCTGCTAGATGGTGGCAAAGAGACTTCCATGTGGTAAGGACTCAATACATGTTTTACAAATAAATGAATGAATAAGATAGTTTAGGGTAAAGGTATTTCAGGAAGCAGGACCATGTGGAAAAACCTGAAAGTATGAGACTGCATAGTTTTTGACGTAACTCTAGGTAGTTGGATGCAATTAGCTGCACTAATGAATATTGAAGTTGTCAACATACAAAGAAAATCATCTAGAATGGTTAATACATGGAAACTACTTAGAGGACAGCCTTGCGTGTTGGGCCTGTTCTCTTTAGCTAGTGTCTCTGGGTTGATGGGTAGCAGCTAAATATGTTTACGTTTCCCAGAGGATGCTTAGCCCTGGTTTCTCCCGCCTCTGACTTGTGAGTCAGCTGGAGAGCGTACAGCACAGAAAGGTTAGGGACTTGCTTCCTAAGGATGGTCAGCAGTATTTAGCAGAGTGTGTGCAAGCGGAGAGAGAATTCAGTGGGTGCGGAAGAGGTCTGTAATTCTACGTCTCCACTAGAAATCCGGTCTTGTCTTAGTCAGGTAGGCTTTGGATTTCCCAGAGACTCATTCTGATGTCTAACAGAGATCTAGCTAATGAAATTATGAGAAAAATATCTCCTGCATTGGATAGTTTTGGTGAATTTCTTTCATTTCGCTAAATAATATGAAGCAATGTATTTTCTTTGATAAATATCACCCTTATTGCAGAAGAGAGTGATTTTTTTTAATCAGATACAAAACATACAGCATCTCTCTCAGACAAAGGCAGGACTGTTTTATAGATGGAGGAAACCGGCATATCTGTTATCTATACTTGGGCTGGCCCCGGCTTATTCGCCCTCAGGTCCACTCTTTTCTCTTGTCCTGTAGGGCTGGCCTCTGCAGGCTGCATTTCTCAGGCTTCCTGTCAGCAAGCCTGCAGCTGGGTGCAGCCGATGGAAGGCACTGCTAGAAACTGCAGGGTGATGTTGGGGTTGGGGATGGGGTGGTGAAGCAAGAGAGGAGAAAGATGGAGTGTTTTTCCTCCTGCTCCTCCTCAGGCAGCTCTCCGGTGGGGGCTGTGCCTTCTCTGTGGTTCCAGCTCCCGGGGGTCTGTCCTGCCATGATTCTACCTTCATGTGGATGTGACTCTGGCTCTTGCCCTCTGATAACTTTGCCTCTTCTCTTTGTCTCTCCTGCCTAGGGATGGTGATGGTTTCATGTTGGTTCTAATATCTAGAATTACTCACCATTACTTATGTGGCTTTCTAGCCTTCCATCATCCATGTAAAAAAGAAATCTCTGTAATAGATTCCTTCTGTTGTAAATACTTGTTGAGGACTCTGTCTTTCTGATTAAAGCCTCATTGATATAATGTCCTAGTAAAGCAACCCAAAAGAAGACACCTTTTCTTCTCACTGTATTAGCACCAACAAAATGACAATACTTTATAATATGTGATCGTCTAATCATAATGGAATTAATCTTTACTACCTTATATGTCTGATTTGGGGGGAATAAAATAGATTCTGATATAATGTGTTTTGAATAGCTAAGAATCTTTAGAAACAATAATTGAAAATATGGGAGGGGGAGGAGTCTCAAAGTTATATTCCTAGGCGAGGTTACCATAGTGACAAATATTTTAGAAGTAAATGCATATATTCAAAGTTGAGATTGAAGGAAAATTTTAAGTGACACGGGAAAAGGAAACTTCAATCAGGATGGGATACAGAGTCAAAGAAACATACAAATTGTCTACTTTAAATTTTCCCTTCCCAAATGCACATCATTTTACAGATAATAAAACTGATGCTCAGAAAAACTGATTTTCTACAAGCCACATTGCTTAGATTAGAGCTAGGAGTAGAATTCAGGTCACCTGAATTCTAGATGAGTGTGGTTTCAACAACTCAATACTGCCAATCTTCTTGTTAGTAGAAAACATCTTTGTCAGCATATTGACTAGTCTAGTGACAAGAATAATAAACTAAGAATAGATAATAAATTAATAAAGTTTGCTTTGAAATTTTAAGGCAATGGTGCCAAAAATATGTGATTATTGGAAATATCTAACATGGAAGGTAGAATTTAGAAAAAATAACAGGATAACTTGGAAATGTTTTGTATGCAAATGTAGGGAGATAGAATTTACTTAGGGAAATAAGTGCTTTGGCTTATGAAAGAAGAAAGATATGAGGGACTTCCCTGGTGGCGCAGTGGTTAAGAATCTGCCTGGCAATACAGGGACACGGGTTCAATCCCTGGGCTGGGAAGATCCCACATGCCATGGAGCAACTAAGCCCGTGCGCCACAACTACTGAACCTGCGATCTAGAGCCCATGAGCCACAACTATTGAGCCCATATGCCACAACTACTGAAGCCCATGTGCCTAGAGCCCATGCTCCACAACAAGAGAAACTACACAATGAGGAGCCCACATACCACAACAAAGAGTAGCCCCTGCTCACCTCAACTAGAGAAAGCCCGTGCACAGTCATGAAGACCCAACAAAGCCAAAAATAAACAAACAAATAAATAATAAATATTTTTTTTAAAAAAGGAAAGATAAGAAACAAGATGAAAGGGTTAAAATATACAGATAAAATGAAGTTGATGATTAAATCAGGAAACTATTCCTCAAATACACTAGGCAATAAAGAAAAAAAAAGAGAGAGAGAGAGAATTTTATTGCTCTGCCAGAAAAGAAAGGAAACTAATAACAGATAATGGTATAAAAACTGAAGGTTTTCAATATATACATTCCTGACAATTCAGATAAGATTACATGTTTAGTGACTGGGTAAATCATGTTCCAATTATATTGAAAAGATGCAAGGCTTAAGTTACTAGGAAAATATATAGAGTACCTGGATATACTCCCATTATTGAGTAAGAGGCATGCTTAAGGAACTACAGATATATTTGCTTTGCTATTAACTTCAAATTTTGAAAAAAGGAATATAGAATAAATTTCTGAAAAATAAAGAAAAACAATATGTTTATTTTAAATAATTATAGAATACGAAGAGAGGATTATTCTTGGAAATTACAGAATGATCAATCTAAAAAATATTACAGCCAAGTACAGGCAGTCTCACTTTGCATAGCCTGGATATGCACAAATTTCAATTACCATGTTTTAGTTACATAACACCTGGCCCCTAGCAACACAGTTCAAGTTTCAGTTACCCTATAAATACTTGCATAAAGGATAAAATTAGCTGACAGCTCTTCAGTCCACCAATCACCACATAAATAATAGATGTACATTATGATCAATGACCAGTCACATCTCTTTTCTCAAAATCTGTGGCTAATTGATCACTGTGCTAATTGATCACTGTGCATCTGTTATTCGGGTCCTGCACAGACAGCAAAGTGCATAGTTATGTTGCTTACTTGTTCCCCAGTGATAAACCTATGTGACATTTTATGAAAATGATAGTTGAAAGAGGGAATTAGCCAATGAAGATGAACATACAGCAAAGAACACAAAAGTGATAACACTGGAAGTGAGATTCACACTGAACAGAAGTGAATTTATAATAGCTGGCAATGGGAATGCCAACACTGCTGCCATGTGAAAGACTCTAGATAATGAGCCAGAAACACTTGGTGAAGGTAAGCTTATAGACACAAAGGAGGAATGTGGTTGTGACAAAAGGGATAAAAGTGTCCTAGAGGAAGTGATGCTGGCAAAAACCTTCATTTTCAAGGTACTCTTGGAGATATTTTCTGACACTGGAAGTGCAAAAGATAAGTAAATGAGCTGATCCAACCTTAGAATGGAACATGATGATTCTTTAAGGCACAGAAAAGATGCTCACTCCGGTCATAAACTACACTGTGAGAAGCAAACAAGCACTGTGCAAATTACTCTTGGTACGTTTTTTGCAAAGAAATAAAACACTTCCCAATTTTCACTTCCTATATATTTATAACCAACAGGAAGAGTTCTTAATATTTTGACAAAATTTTTAGTGGTCTTTGAACAATCATAAATTTTTCCATAGATTTTTAGATTGCTTTGCATGGTTTCAGCTTGCACCGTCATTTTCATGACTCTGCATTACTTTGAAAGCAAGAACTGCCCACATTAAACAACTGGTTTGTATGTACCAAGAATAATATAGTATATTGTCTAATTATGTTTGTGAAGAGCAAGGTGCTCAAGATTAATGTTACATTTTATCTCTCTCATTCCTACTATGCAATGAGAAAGGGATAGATACATTAGATCTCATTTGACTGAACACTTAGATGTATCTCACATAAATACCATAACATAGGGGTTGTTGAGTATTTACTGTGCATCCTCTATTATGCCAGCAAATGTGGAGAAAACTAAAGAAGCTTTTACTTCAGTGGCTTCATAAAATAATCATAAATATAAATGAGCACAAATGAAGCAACTAGAGAACAATTAAGTACCGAACTATGTTCATTTCTGATGAGGAGAGACTGATGTGATGTTATGCTTCCTGGGGAACTGGGCTTAGGGCAGAGTGGAGATTTGAGTTAAGATGTGAATCATGAGGATTTGGAAAAGTGGAGACAATTATATGCTAAGAAGGAGTTGCATTACATCAGCACAAGATCATAAGTGGCTGTTGTCTCTGTTCACGTGCCTGGTATCCCTAGGGCACAGAAAGGCGAAGGAGTTTGCTAGAATACACAAATAAATATTTGGGAGTCCACAGATGAAAGACGCATAGATCATCTGGAGCCAAATGTGTTACCCTCTGCAGGTGAGTGCCCAGGTCAGAACAAGAGAAGAATCCCTGTGAAAAAATAGAGGATGAATTTACCACTTCCCAAGGACCATACAAAGTAGATATTGAATTCCAAAGGCTAGAAAAAGAGTCAGGAATCTGAAGGATAGCACAAACTCTAAGAATATATTTTTGTATCTGACTTACATTTACACTCCATCAGGAAATACATATTTCCTTTTAAGGAAGGCATCAATTTATAGTTTCCGGTTGTATTTCACCCAGGACCTGAAGGTGGTAGCATTGTATTGGTGGGCTTAAATAAATGGGGGGAAGACAGATTAGATTAGATGGGGATAAGACAATTGTTAACAGAGCAGCAGCAAAAGGGCTAGATAAATTACTGTACTATGAAAAAGTGGATGGAATAACACCTGGTTTTCAAATGATAGCTCATAGAAGATGATACATAATTCTCTAATTAATGGGAAGAGTGTCAGAGCTAGTTTATCTAATATATTAGAGGGAAAAGGTCTGCACAGACCTAATCTATATAATTATGAATAAGATTCTAGGAAATAAAAAAGAAGTCAACTCCAAACAATGAAAATCAGACAGGCCTTAGATTTTTCTCACAGCAACATTCTTACAGTGGCAAGAAGGAAATGAAGCAAAGTCTACTAAGGAAAGAAAGTCTGACTCTAGAATAAGTATAAATGTAGGAGGAAGATTTTCTTGAAAATGAAGATCTCGAGTAATAGATCAGGGACAAGCCCCATTAAAACAAACAAATGTACTCAATTTTACTCCAGTTTTTCTTTTGTGAATTATAATTAACAATAAAATTTAATACAATTTAACTTTAAAAGAGCATATATAGTATTAACACATTTCTCTCCTTTCTACTCTCTTTTCTCCTGTTCAATATATATGAATAGAGACATATTTTGTTTGTTCTGCAACTGTTTGAGGTGGTTTTTAATCTGTGAGTGTTTGTAGTTTGAGTTTTTTCCTTGACATTTTTATATGATTTGAATTTCTGTGTTTTGTACAGGTACTATTTTAATTTATTAAGAGTCATTGCTTAAAGTAATATGTACTCAAGGTACAAACTTTGGAACCCAAAAGGAAGTTGCAGAAGGAGAAAGAAGTCATTCATCCTATCATTTAAAGACACTGCAATTAAAATTGTTTCCTGGATTTTTCCAATTTTTTTCTTATTTCTAAGAATTTCAGCACAAATTTGTTATTATTTTGATCACTACAAACTTCATGATTGTATAATATTTCATTGGGTATATATATTCCGTAATTTAGACTAAGTACATCTAATACAGTTGAAAGGGCAATTATACAAATAGCCTTGAACATCCTGCAGTGGTTCGAACATATGATTAAAGGAACAGTGATGGGCATACTAATATCCGACATCTTTCTTAATTACATTAACTTTTTAACTATGAAATCACCAGTAGAAGCTACAACTTTTCTTTACATGTCTTGAAGAATAAGGTCTTAGAGAATGATGTTGAATGCACAGGATTCCTGGATTTAAGATGAAACATATAGGTCATAAAATTTTATATACCCACTTTATTAATAAATAAAATAATTTAATTTCTTCTTTTCAGAGCCAGTGTAAACACAATGAAGGATCAGGCCCTCAGTTTTTACTCTTAGGGTTAAGGAACCACAGAGGATTTAATAAGACACCAATGATATACATATATATGAATCCAAATAAGCTGTATGCTACAAAAACAAACGCTCGCCCAAATATTAGTGGCTTATACCGACAAAGATACATTTCCTGTTCACCATAGATATCCACTGAAGACAAGCTTCAGATAAGCTCTCCATTATCTTTACTCTAGGATCCAGACTGATAAAGAAGCCTTTATCCTTAATAGTACCCAAAGGAAAAGAGATCACATGAGCCACAGGGTAGCTTTTAAAAGTTCTGATTTTATTTCATTGGCCAGATCAAGGAGCAAGAAGTAGGAACATATAACAAAACCATTCCACAGGGAAGGGTACTGGAATTCGGGAAAGTAGATCTTTGGCAGAAGAGAAGTTTAGTCATGTTATGGACCAAATTATGTACTCCTCCTACCGAATTCATATCTTGAAGTCCTAACCACAAGTACCTTAGAATGTGACTGTTTGAAGGCAGGGCCAGAGAGGTAATGAAGCTTAAATGAGGTTGAATGGATGGACTTGAAACCAACTGATAGGTGTCTTTATGAGAAGAGGAGAGTAGAGCACACAGACAGACACGAGGGGCGTGTGTGCACAGAGGGACCACCGTGTGAAGAGGCAGCAGGCATGTGGCCACCTGCAAGCCATGGAGAGAGAGCTCAGAAGAAGCCACCCATGCCAACCCCTTGATTTTAGATTCCTGGCCTGTGAGAAAATACATTTTTGTTGTCTAAGCCACTCAGTCTGTTATGACAACCCTAGCAGACCAAGGCAAGTATAGCATCTCTTCAGGAAAACGTCCACGGATATTTTACTGATTTGTGTAGTGTTATGGAGACTAATTTGGAAATAGGCAAGAAAGAGAAAAATAAGAAAAAAAAAAAATAAAGCAGGAAAGCAAGGAGATAATTTAGCCATCATGTGATTTAGGACCTAAAATTCTTTGACAATTTATATGAAAACACCATATGTGTATAACAAATATATTTCTCACTATATTTGTTTCCTGTAAATTGTCTAATGCGAAATGTGAGGTTCATTTTCGAAGTTAGTTAGTTGATTACAAGTCATTATTTACAGAATGAAACCATCTCTACAATAAAAACTTGATGTTAGGTTGTAGGCAAAGTTTTTTGAATCTCCCTGCTAGAGAAAAAGGTAAGGTTCGGGGGGTGGGCAGGGTAACCTCAGAGACAACTAAATGGAGGCTTTCTGTGCAATGTAATTGGAAAATTCCAAATTTTGAGCACAACACAGAATAAATTCCTTTGTAAATAACATTTTACAAATATAAGTGAGCCCTGTCTTAAACTTTAATATCTGAGGATTTACCAGCTTTGGTGATATAGCTACTGTATTCCTTAGAGGGGAAAAAAATCACTATAATCAATCAATAAAAAGACTGCGATGTGTTCAAATCAAAACATTCTGTAAACTTCTGAACTATTCAAGAAAGATAAGACATAATAGAAAACAAATGAATACAATACATTAAGAAATGACACATGTTTTGGGTGATTAAATGCATTTCCTAGGATTTACTGTAGGTTTTCAAATTATTATACTCTGCTCAGTATTCACATTGAATTAGATATTACTGTGTTTTTTTTTTCTTTAAATGGATTCTTTTCTTACATAAGAACATAAAACCTATTTGAACAATCACAAAATTACGTAGTCATTCCTTGGGTACAGGCTGCACTTTGGTATGTTAAAAAAAATTCACTTTATTCAGAACGAAATTTCTAAGTAGGAACAAACAAGTATTGTAGGAACAATTTTAAAGGTATTTTTGAAAGCTTGATGCACAGAAAGCCAAAAAATACCTGATCATGTTGTTAAAATTCTAGAAATTCTATTCTATTGAGCTCTAAATGTTCATCAAACTGAGTTATCCTTGTTAGAACAATCTAATTAGAAGGGAATATATTCTGGAATCACTTAAATCTATCAGGGGAAGAGAATTAATGCAACTATATCATCTAGACTTTCAGAGTGCATACATCTTATTAATGCTAATTACATTTATAAAATGCAAATTACTTACTTCCCTTTGCTCTGTGTATTTATGTTAATGTGCACAATTTAAACGAAGGCAAAAACACACTTAAGCTGATAATGTTCATATAAAACTAAAATGATTAGTTTATTTTAAAAAATAGCTATTGTAATGGTGTATATCCCAAATAGTCTGATGCTCCAATTTTCCAGCTTATTTATTTATACTTTTTCTTTCAACTCTATAAAAATGAAAGTATATGTATAGGGTTAAATAGTTTCTGATCTCAAAGTTTATCTAGGGGAATTTAAAAATCACTTTTGGGATTTGGCTAAGAGGCTGAGAGATAAACAGAAAACTGACAGATGGGAAGAATAATATTAGTACTAATTAACTGAATCCAAAGATGATACTATCTAAAAATTATCTCAAATGCTGCCTTCACTGTGTAAGCACCATACAAGAGCATAGGGAAACAGTGCCCAGATTTGGGGACAGACTGATTTAGATTCTGCTCTTAGCTCTGTCCTTTATCAGTTCTGTAACTTTTAGGCAAGTTTCTTAACATCTCTAGGCTCATTTATAAAATGGATGTAATAATCATATAAACCTCTCAGGGTTGTTGTGAAGGCAACATAGGATAATTTGAGCCTTCAGGGCTTAGTAGTAGTGCCCAGCAACGTAACAATTGCTCAGTAAAATTAGCTATTACTATCATGTAGTAGCAAATCACATATAAAGGGGACACATAAATACAGTAGTTGGATTGTAGCAGTTGACAATTATCCAAGCATTTAAGTAGCTAACAGCAAAATAAAGTAAATAAATCTCTGTATCCAGACATGTCACAGAAGAGGGGGGTGGCTTGAAGATAGAAGAAGAATGACTTCTTTAGCACAGTGATTTGAACAGAGTCTGGCAGGGATGCTCAGGGTTGGAGTGGGATGAGAATGGGATGTGGGTGTGTGAGTACAGAGGAAGAATATGAAAAGTGCGATTATGAAATAAACCCCAAGTTCTAAATTACCAACATTTCTTGGTTATTTCACTTACTTTTTAAATGTATTCTCATTCTTTGAACATTCAATTTTGTTTGTTCTACTATGAAGAAACAAAAACACATATTTACTTGTTAAAAATATCACCATAAACCCACAGCTGTAGAATTATGCATTTTTTTTCCTGAATTTTCCCAACAAAGAAGTTAAATTCCAGGATGCATGCAGCTTTTATTATATCTGTTCCATTTGTTACTCCTAGGGATACTCAATTACCGTGTCAATGAAATTAGGTAACTTTGCTCAGTAGAACTGAAGTTTTTTTTCTTGTTCTATGAACCTATTAACTCCAAACCAATGCTTTAAGTGACAGTGCCAATAAGACCTCAACCTGAAGAACAAATTCACATGAAGCAAGCTTTTTTAATATAATGTTTCATATTAAAGTGACACATTATAAGAAGCCCCACTACTGGTGTTACAGATCTGGATCTGTACATAAAAATACCTGAGATACCACTATCCACCAAGGGAAAATTTGATTATTTTCAGAGATAACATCAATGTTGAAATTATACCATATATTGAAAATACCTGTTCCCCAGATTGATATATAGAGTCATACAATTGCCTTCCAAATTCCAACAGAATTTTTCAAATTTGCTACTTGATTCTCAAGGCAATGTGGTAGAGCCAAACTACAATACAAGGCATAACAACCTCACATCTGTCAGAATGGCCATCATGAAAAAGACCACAAATAACAGAGGATGTAGTGAAAAGGGAATCCTCCTGCGCTGTTGGTGGGAACGTAAATCGGTACAGTCACTGTGGAAAACAGTATGGGAAACAGTAAAAGTTTTTCAAAAAAACTAAAGATATAACTACCATATGACCAAGCAATTCCATTCCTGGGTATATATCCAAAAAACCAAATACACTAATTTAAAAAGATATGTGTACCCCGATGTTCATAGCAGTGTTATTTACCACAGACAAGATATGGAAGCAACCTAAGTGTCTATCAACAGATGAGTGGATAAAGATGTGGTGTGTGTGTATATATATATATATATATATATATATATATATATATATATGGCTGAGTGGTGTATACACACACACACACACACACACACACACACACACATATATATTTTTATGGCTGAGTAGTATTCCAGTAGTATTCCAGTACTCAGCCATAAAAAGAATGAAATTTTGCCATTTGTAACAACATGGATGGCCTTGGAAGGTATTATGCTAAGCGAAATGTCAAAGACAAATTCTCTACATTATTGCTTATATGTGGAATATAAAAAATAAAACAAATGAATGAATATAACAAAACAATATACTCAGAGATACAGAGAACAAACTAGCGGTTACCAGGGGGAGGAGGTGAGAGGGGAAGGGCAGGAGAGGAGTATGGGATTAAGAAATATAAACTACTATGTATAAAATAAATAAGCTACAAGGATATATTGTATAGCTCAGGGAATACAGTCCCTATTTTATAATAACTATATATGGAATATAATCTTTAAAAATTGCGAATCACTATGTTGTACACATGAAACTTATGTAATATTGTACATCACCTATGCCTCAATTAAAAAAAAAAAAGAATAGGTATCATACTCTTAAAGAGATAAAACCAGAGGAACTTCCTGGAGACATATCAAGGCATATGATAAAGCTGTACTAATTCAGACAATGAGACCTTGGTTCATACTGATCAGTATAATAGAGCTCTTCTAAATAGGCTCATACATATGAAGACATTTTAAATATCACAGAGAGGATGCTGCAAATTGCTAGGATAAAGCAGCAGTCCTGAACAACTGGTACGGCATGAAAAAAAGAAAATTCAATTGGATTTCTACTTCAATTCATATAGGGTGCTACAAAACATCACACAAACCTTTAAGAAATGATGTGGCAGAACTTCATGGGTGCTTTCTCTAACAGCAGCTAATCTTTTGGCCAATTATAGTAATCTTTCAGATATTCAGGGAGGGCCTGTGTGACCCAATTCATTGGCTCAAATTTAAAATACTATTGCACCCTATGTAAATACCAATATTCCTGGTAAGGGTAACATTTTAATCCACTGAGTAACATTTATATCAATCACAGTAGGAGCTACGTATGTGAAAGTGGGTTTTTATTGAGATAGGACCAACAAGGACATCAAAGGACCATATATTTTCTTGAAGGTCACTAAGAAATCAGTCCATTTTCACTTTATAGCCCTGTCTTTTCCAGAAGACTTTTAAACAAATCTGCCTATTAAGATAATATTACTTTTTGGTTTCTTCCTTTGTAAGCTTAAACTATATGGGCTTTGTTTTTTTTAATCCCTGGCTGATAGACATGCTCAGGCAAATATTTCTAAAAACCAACTGTATAGATTAGTTCTTATTAAGTCTTGGAAGCTGTGTTATTGATGCTAAGACCAAGAAAAGTAATTTTTTGTCTCAAAATATTTTGCTGCGTTTGAAGAATTTATAGAATTAAAATCTATTTCTCACATCAACCTGAGACTCAAATGATATAATTTATTCAAGTTCACACCCTTTGTGAGGCTCACAGCTCAGATTAGAATCCAGGTCTGCCTGATTCCAAAGTTAGTATTTTTTCTCCCACTTTTCACATTCATACACAAAGGAATGAAATAGTGAAACAGTCAAGTAGTTGTGAAAATGCAGTAAATTATTTCAGATTTTGCTTTAGGTACAGATCCAGAGTTCATGCACAATTTCAGATACAACTTCAGGTAACATAACTATCAGCTAATGTGTGTGTCTGATCAGTGAATATATGCCATGCTAGGTGTAGGCAATCTGTCTGATTATATCTGTAACGCACTTATTTCACTGCATAAAATATCTGAACATATTTTTGCAGCATAATAGATTTGACCTTGATATTTAGAAGTAGAAATGTGGATAATTGACCACGTGGAGTAAAAAATTTTAAATTGATGTCATTTCCAGTTTACAACTCAAGAGTCCCAGGACACTACCTTCTTGCACATGTCCTTGTACCATCTTGGACATCACTAAAGTGCGCTTTATTTCAGAAGAAAATAATATGATTCACTTTGGTGTCCCACTTGAAGCCCAGAACGTTTGGGCTTGAAGAACACTTAGGAAGGACATTAAGATAATGAGAGAGGTTTTGACTACTTTGAACGTACTTTTGTCCATAATGGAAGGAATGGCCAGAGACAAAACTCAGACCTTCAAAAGTCACTTTCAAAAATGATTTATTCACAGTAATATCGTAAATTGATGTAAGTATGATATTGAAACTTTACTTCAACCTCGTGGATGACAAAGTTTTAGAAATTTATTTTGTGATCATTTTTGTGGGCAATTATCCTTAATTTAAAAATATTTCACCATCTCTTAGGCTTTGAATTACAGAAATCATTTGAGGCAGACATTTCGGAAGTTTACCACAGAAAAGCAAGTCAAGTTTTAGGCATAAGTTGGAGAGACCTTTATTTTACTTTCTTCAAATGATATTTGAAACAAGCAAGTTCCAATTTGGAAAATTCCTCACAAATATTCCCACCAGAAATACACCAAAGACATTTTCTCAAAGCTAAGAATTATTTTAAATATTTCTCATGTATTATTGAATAATTACAAATCTGTGCACTATGATTATAACTTCATTGAATAGGGTAGCCTATTTTAATTAATTTTTCCTTGTGCACATAGCCAGCAGACACATTGAAATTGAGAATTATGTTATTTAATTATGATATTAAATCAGTGGAACTGGAAAGAAATTTCACAGTTGTAGATTTATAATGCTATGATTCATGAGGTCTTTTATGTGAATGTCCACCTCTTTCCTAAAAAACTGAGTAAATTTAAGATAGTTTCTCTCAGAGGTGAAGAAAAAATTTTAATGGTAAAAGATAGAATACATCTTCTTCCAGGGACAATAATACATTCTTTTAGAACAGTGTTTTTCAGTTTGGAAATAGCCAGAAAGTGTGAGTAACAATAATTATTATAATGAATGAGCACTGGGGAGAAAATTATATGCAAATTATTTTTTATTCATTTCACAATAAAACAGACAATTCTACACTCAATAAAACAGACAATACTACTCTTGAGAGGCAATGTAGTATTGTGGAAAGAGTATTCTTTTGGACTAATATAGAAGGTCTTTGGACTTCAAGGGCAGTAAATACTTTCTTATTGTTATGTTTCATCTTGCTGTTAATTCAATCAATCTTTTTCCATTAAGCAAATTTGATTTTATAGCAATTTTGACACTATTAAAACAATTTGCCACTTAAAATTGATGAAGGAATACAAGAAACTAGCAAATTTAAGAAAATTTGTTTGCCATTATTTTAAAATTTGAAGAAAAATTAGCCTTTTGAAATAAAATATTAAGATAATCTCTAAAACTGATGGCCTGAAAGGTTCTACATTTGCTTTGAAACACTACAGTAATCATTAGTACCATTGTAATTGTATTAATTATATTATGTGAAAAAGATAGTAGATCACTGCAAAGTTCAAAGGGCAAAATTTTTCAACAGTTGATGTGTTCCTCTTATTTCATCAGTTAAAAGCAAAAGGGGATGAAAGCTTGAGGCTGTTTGGTCTATTCTGGACACGCTTCTGTTCATTACGTTTCTAAACAGCTTTTATTTTTCCTAATGTATCTGGCATGTTTCTTAATTTTTCATGGCTAATGTCATCCTGGAAGAGAGTCATGATTTTATCCTGTGGCTAGGGTAAACGCTTAGAGCTCAGCTATTTAGTTTGAATTTGAAGGATGCAGGGATGATAAGGATTTTTAACTTTCCCTTGCACTGTTTTAGAATTCTGAAAGCATTAAGAAAATGTAATACAGATGAAATACATTAGCACAATCATCTTATATTAAGATATAAGCTCTACCCAGATATTAAAAGGTATATGTATAGCTAAAAAAAGGGCCAGCTTTGAGGTCATAGAAAGAGACAAAGCTTGTCTCCTCATCCTTTCAGCCATGCCCTTTGGACATTCCCAGAAATGAGACACCTTATTTCGTCATGGAAACCAGTATCCACATCTCTAGTTTCATATTTTCTCCCACAGACATATCCTCAAGAACTCAGGAGACAAACACCTTCTCTGCATACTAGTCAACTTAATTCATGTCTGCTGCTGCCTAAAATGAATACACTCTATTCAGAGAATAGGATAATTCCACTTCAATTAGCAATGCCAAAATGGTAGTGAGAAGCATACAAACAATGGCTTCACAACCAGCTAGATTTTTGTTTTAATGTACCCATCAATACCAAGTTGTTCACTTTTTCTGAATATCAGTTTTCTCATCTATGAAACGGAGTTGTTGTGTGGACTACAGAGAACATGGGGTATATACTGAAGCTGTAATGAAAGCTTCCATGAATTGTCCTGTGTGGGCCACACTGAATAACTCAACAGGGTGGATGACTTAGAGCTTTTGATTGTGCTTTTCTAAGCAAAATGTAGAGCAAACAAAGGATCTGCATAGATACCAACTATAATCATGGTTATTTTAATGATCTGAAAGCAGATCTTTAGGAGAGATTTTTATCCAGTATCATTTCCCAAGTAGTTGCTATTTTCCTGAGAACTTTTTTGTTTGTTTGTTTGTTTGTTTAGGTTTTTTCTTTGTTTGTTTGTTTATGTCTTGTGGGAACTTGAATTGATCAGGTTTCCCTTTTTTGGAGGAAAAGTTTAATACCAAAACTGATATAAAACCATTAAATATGAATGTTGTTTGACTTTTTCATGGATTTAGTTTTCCTTCCATTTCTGTTTACTTTTCTTCTTCTGTTATAAATATACACATATTTATATACATTTATATATACACATATATGTATGCATTCACATGCACACATATATGATTTTTTCAATTATCTCTCCACCTAAATTTATACTATCTATAATATTTATGCCATCATGTTGTATTTCACTTATAATTTTAAGTTACATAAATTATTTCTGTAAGAAAGTAATTAAAAGTAGCTTGAGGAAATATTTAAAAGGTAAAGTATTTATTTATTTATCTGACAAATTATAGAGAAGAGTAAAGAACAGAAAAAAGGATACAGTTATTGGAAGGGCTGATTTAAAATATTGAGTGCATTATTGAGCACTGAATTGCTATCCCTCTTTCTATTTTAAATTCCAGTGAAGGAAATATGGCACTGACTGTGAACTTATTACCTTCTAACAAAACTAGTAGAGTTCTACCGGAAAAGGATATCTGATTATCTGTTCCTGGTGGATTATTTGCTTACATTCTTACTAAAATGTCCATAAACGTGTAATACAGGATGAACATGTACAATATTGAAAAGTAGGGCTGATAAATACCCTGATGACACAATCTAGAAGGAATTAATGACATTAATGACAAAGACTCCCTCTTTGACTGAACTTTGGTCAAGGTCCTCTGAGCCTTCATCTAGACTAGGCCTCAAAATGGGTCTTCTGTGTCCATGACTTACTAAGCCTGGTTTTGGGGAGAATTCCATGACCCTTTATATGTGATCAAGTTCTTCATCCCCAATCCTTGATATGTAAATTTTTGGTCTGCCTTTAGCAAGAAAGCAATTAAACCAGTTTAGCAAGAATTCTATTATGCTTGATGTCTCCTTTTAGTAATTTTTCATCCACTGATCCCCTCACTCTGCTTGTAGGTATAAGTCTGTCTTTGTTTTATTCAGAGTTGAGCTTGGTTTTCAGCTGAGCTCAACTGAACTGAAGTCTCTCTCCTCTATTGCAATGGTTTGAATAAAATCTGTCTTGCCATTTTTAACCAGTGTCTGGTGCAACATTTTTCTTTATACTAGTAAGCAATTAATTGATGCAATTACACACACACACACACACACACACACACACACACATTATTCAGGCTACAACATATGGTACCTTGCATCTTTGCCTTGTAAAACAGACCACTCAAAAGTAAGAAGAGTCTCCATATTGTTACAGAAAAATTTATTCATGAAACTTGTTAATGAACAGTGAGGCTGACTTCATATTGGAGGGCTGCTGCAATGGACACAGAGTCTACTGCATGGGGTTTTACAGTAGGGGGAGAGATTGGGTTCAACTATAAAGACAACAAGAAAAAATGGAAAATTATAGTCAAGAAGTAGGGTGTGTGTGTTTGTGTGTGTGTGTGGGGAAATCAGTGAATGGAAAGTTACTAAGAGAAACACCAGGGGGTAAGGGGGGATTCTGGCTGAACTGACCCAACAGAATTTTTGCTGTAGGCAAGCTAGTGATTAGATACCACCTGGGGATGGTGGAAGGTGAGAAACCTGATCACATACTGAGAGTTATCAGATATTGAGAGAAGGGAAATCTGGCTATACTGACTTAGCAGGACTGCTGCTAAAATTGGACAATGCAGAGATGAATATGGAAGCCCCAAATCCAGGGCCTAGTTGAGAAGATAGTTCATAGGAGTCTCATTAGAGTTTGGTCAAGAAGAAACTCTTTGTCAATAGCTCCCAAATATCTTCTCTGACTCAGAAATTTAGAATGTATGGTATGTAGAGAGGATGATAAATGTTTTCCTACATCCTTAAAATAGTACCAAGTGAGCCAGGTAGACACCATTTCCTGTCCTTCATCTCTCCATTTGTCAGTTTTCTTCATCTTGAGAGAAACACAAAAATCCCAGCAAACTACTGGAAAGAAAGTAGGAGGAATGTGCTGATAGAGAACCTTCTGGGAACTTCAGACCCAGGGGAAGGACAAGCTGGGAAATGTGCTCTATGTCAGTTTAGGTACCAGAAAACTGGGCAGCGGAGGAAAGAAGTGTATTAACTTGGAGAAAGCATATTAGGAACAAGAAATTTGACATGAAGCTATTAGCACCAACAGACTTCCCACTGCAGGTCTGAGGACAGAGAGGAGGAACGGGGAATGAGGAAAATGAAATGATCTCAAATCTGTATAGATGTCCTCACCTTAAGGGTGAGTAAGAATAAAAACTAACTGTATGCTATTAAAATCATTGCAGAATAAGGAGAAAAAGTGTCTCCTGGTGGGGAAAAGCAAAACTCTAAAAATGATCTATTCAAGGATATATTAAAAAAATTCTAGGAAAATGTTTGTGATAATCTACAGACTAAATAAAGATAATGGCCTGTTTAGAAAAGATGTAACAGGTCACATGGAAAGAACAAACTGAGATGAAAAGTGAACAAAATGGAAGTGTAAGTAACAGAATTGGACACAAAAGGAGATAAATAAGGATTTGAAGTAAATAGCAACACTCTTCAAATGGAAATTCAGACTTAGAGCAAAGAATAGAAGTGTTTCTGAAGAAAATTCAATTGGTGATATGGAGAGCAACTTCAGCACTGTTTCCTAAATGCAGAGAATGAAACATACAATTAAAATAATGAGATGAGATAGCAGAGAATGTAGAGTGTTCACATGCATAACAGATCTTCCTAAATTTAGTTCCAGAAAAAGTATAAGGAGAAATCTCAAGAACATCTGTGTTACTCTGCTAGGACTGACAAGATTATTTCTGGTGAGGACTCTCTTCCTAGCTTGTACACAGCCGCCTTCTCACAGTGTCCTCACATGGCATCTTCGCTCTGTACAGGTTATAAAAATCTCTGGATCTTTTCCTCTTATAAGGACACCAGTCTTACTGGATTAGGGCCCACTGTTGTGACCTCATTTAACCTAACACCTACAGAAAGGCCTTATCTCCGAATACCGTCACATTGGGGGTTAAGGCCTCAACATGAATTTTGGAGGAGGCACAATTCAGTCCATAACAATATCCATTCAGGAAAAAAAACAGGTTTCAACAAAACCCCCAAACAACCACTATCATACTTCAAGGATGCAGCCCTAAAATCCAGAAGACAATAGGATAAAATCTGAGGAGTTTTGATGAGAAAATGTTATAACTCAATTTATATGCATGATAGGACTTTGGGTGCTAGAAAAACAAAGACAAAAATTGAAAATAAATAAAAGTACATAAATGAGGAAGATACAGCATTAATGGAGATTAAAGACACAAATTTAAATTACTGTTAGATACCTCATTTAAAAACTAAAAATAAAGATTTAAAAGTTTTCTAAGAAGCAATTTTGAGTATAATAGAATGTTTCTAAATTGAAATGCTCAAAAACTAAAAAGTTGATGGTTCAGGAGCAATGAAAAGAAGCAGTAAAAATGTAGCAAGTGCTTCATTTAAAATAGATTTGACACACAGATTCTGTCACTTTGACACTCTTGATACTAACATGCTTCAGAAATATAGGCTAATGATTACCTTTGAAAAACACAAAGGCAATTATGTCACTTGTTCAGTAATTTTTATTTTTCCTATTTAGGGGATGTTATGTTCGCTTCTCTGCAAGAAATCAAATGTACGTGATGTAACATGTCAAAAAATCATTAACAATAAAAGAAATGTTAAGGGATTTCACACAAGAACATAAAAAACCAGAGATAGCCTCATAATGTTATAATGTATAGGTCAAAAAACAATCATAAAGGATGAAGAGCTGTAATATTTGATATAGTAGCCCCTGGATATGTGTGGGTGTCTAAATTTTTAAAAATTTAACATAATTAAAAATTAAAAGTGCAGTCCCTCAGTTACACTAGCAACATTTCAAGCAATCAATAGCCATGCATAGTTAGTGGCTACTGTATTGTACGGCATAGACACAGAACATTTCCATTCTGACAGGAAACCCTATTGAACAGTACTGTTCTAAAGTGTATGATGGTGAAGGAAATAAGTGAGATGGAAAAAGACACACACCACATGATTTTATTCAACTGTGGAGAATAAAAAACAAACAAACAAAAAAACAAGATTAGTGAACAAACCAAACCAAGCCCAACACGCAGATAGAGAAAACAAAGTAGTGGTTACCAAAGAGAAAGAGGCAGGGAGAAGGCAAAATGGGTCAAGATGATGAACTGTATCGTGATGGAAGGAAACTAAAGTTTTGGTGGTGAGCACACTCTAGTGTATGGAGAAGTAGAAATATAATGTTGTACATGTGAAACATACAATGTTATAAACCAATGTCACCTCAATAAAAACATCTAAAAAAAGAGTGAATAAATATTGATACAAGGTAAAAGGTACATGTCAGAATCACCTTTGGAGCCTTCTCCTATTTTACAGGTGGACCCACTCAATCTTTCAAATGTTCTATTATTTGAAGAAAATAGTAGGGAAAATATGAAAAAAATGTATGTAGAGTAGAGTAGTGTCCATTATAGTATTATTTACAAGCTTGAAATGTTAGATATGATGTTTTGCCCAATAATACTACAGTGCTGGTTAAATAAATAATGTATATAACACTATCAGGCAAATATTAAAATTGATTTACACTTTTTAATTGAAGTGGGAAGATATTTATGATGCCTTGTAAAAAAAAAAAAAAGAAAAGTAGTGCTAAAATGGATATATGACATAATTATATATACATATATTATATATATACACACACAAACACACACACACTTTAAAGTTTATGTGTGTGTGTTTCCATGCTTATCACTATCCTCTCTCTCTCTCTCTCTCTTTTTAAAATGAGGATCACGTTTTTTTGTGTAACAAGTTTAAAAATTATTATTAAAAGATAATTTAGAAAACTGCTGCTTTATTGTATTTGACACATACTTATTTGGTGAACTGAATATTTAGGGCTCTTTTTTCCCCACTGCTGAGATTTTTTTTTAAGCCCACAATGAATACATTCTTAGGGAAAGAGTTTCAGTAACACCAAAGTTCTATCACAGACCTTAATTATAGGTAAACAGAAATTGATTCTGGCTGACTGTTTTAAGCGGAAAAGAAATTAATTAAAAGGATACTGGGCAGCTATAGAAACTCTACGGGGCTGGGCAGGTGGGCTTAGAGCCTCCACAGCCAGAAGAAATGCCTGGACAGCCCATTGGGAGGACACGGCTTGGTTTACTAACCCTGCAGGCAATGGACGGGGCACCACTCCTAGCATCACTGCCACTCCAATTTGAGAACTGCAGCTCAGAGAGGACTCAGTACAAACCCCCTTCCTAGACATCATTAGCTCTTGATTCAAAATTCACTAGATGATGTTTGGTCATGAGTACGCGTCCTCCCTGCAAAGGAAATCTTGAGGAGCAAGTGCGTGGCATTTTCAGCTTTTATAATGTGAGGAGGTTCTAGATCATGGGCAGCCCCAAAAGGTGACGCTGTTTCACAAGAGTAGAGTAAAGTAGGAACACACTCAATACTATCACCATTGTCTGTCTCCTAATTCCTTCATGCACCTGTAGTAATTATGATATTCATTTAATGGTAACAGTACTTTGTATGATTTGAACCATGAAATTATTGAGGGTTTGCTATGTGTATAAAAAACAGCTTTAAAAGTGTTTTAACTGTAAAATGACAATTTCTACAAACAACCATATCAAGTAATTCTTATAAGTATCCCTATAAATTTAGCCACAGAGAAATTATGAAAATTGACCAGAGTCACAGTGCTGATGAGAAATATGACAAGATTTTAATCCAGGAAATTTGGTGTCAGAGCTCACATGCCAAAGTCTGAGGTTATGCTGTCTCCCATGTCTTCAAAGAACTCTGCTGTGGTGGCAGTGGGAGATGTATTTATATTTACTCTTAATCAGATTTATTAGAATATCTTTCTATGCCAGTAATAAAGAAGTAAGAAAAAACTATCATTTTCCCATCAGTGTAGCTGCTCTATTCTACCTTGCTCAGGGTGAACCTGGGGATGTTTTTGTTTGTTTTGGTTTATCTTGGATGTGAAACTGTGATAGGCACGTAAAATGTCAGGGGTTTTTTTTGTTTGTTTTTTTGTTTTCTCCAGGAAAGAAAACATTTGTCAACAAGGGAACATTTTCTTTGTTGACTTTTTTCTCACTTCCCCTTCTTTCCAAACCTGTTTAAAAATATTTTGAGTTCTTGGTATAAATACTACATTTCTCAAAGTCAAAAAAGAAATTTGGATGAACTTGTAAATTAAATATCAGAAGATCCACCAGTGAAGGCAAAGGGCCAATGATTAATACCTCCTTTAATTACATACATGTAGAAATTATCATTTCCCTACTAGAGTAATAGTTTACAGTCATAGATATATACCTAAATTCTACAACTTTCCTGAAGTTTAAGAAAAGGCAAAACATATTATACAACTCCTTTTCAAATAAAGGTACCATAGTACACAGGTATACTATGTAACTGGAATCAGTGGCTAGGATAGAACGTAACACACACATAGGCTGGTGATTTTCATATGCAGACACAGCTGACCATGTTCATCCATTTTGCTTTCTGGAAAGGTCAACTCATGGCTTATACATGTGATTGCACAAAAACTGCCAACTGGAATAATGTTTTTGAAGACTGCCTGTGCATGCGACGTTCCATTAGTATGGTAATAATTATTACTATCATAATTATTTCAAATTTTAATGACCCCAAACCATGAAAGCAATAGATTCTTCTTTCCCAATCATTCAAATAAATTGAATAAGTATAATTGAATATGTATATATATATATATTTATTCAATATTCATTTCTCTCTCAATGACATTGCCTGTTTACTTTTATGGCACCTCTAAAATAGCAAGGAGCTCCTTTCCTGTCAGCATCTTTCAAAAAAAAGTGGTGATTTTCCATCAGACTTTTGACTTGTCAGCTTGTGCAAATTGACTCTGTGCAGCTGCTATGAAGCATTTAACAAATCACTTTCTTTTCCCATGCAGTTGCAGATTCATTAGCTACGAAGTCCACATTTTCAACACATGCATAAATGCATGGATTTCTTGAATGGCCAAGAAGTAGACAAACAGGATTAAATATATGCATAGAACATTCTTCTACTTGGGGCAATAGCTTGGGACTTTATAAAATCACACAGAGGACTAATTCTCAGGAATAGGGTAACTATTTATTCCCAATGTGGAGCCTATAGGTTACGTATAGATTATTTTAGCTAAAGGATTCTGTTTTGTCTTTCCAGATTTTCTGTCATGCATTGATGCTCTAACTAGCCTCCAGCCATCTATTTGATTCAATTCTGTCATCTATCAGGAACACAACTTTCTCTGACTAGCTGTTCCTTTTCTTCTTTTAGGGTTCCTTTTACTTTGTAAAATCAATCAAATATTGCTGTAACTCAGAGGGAGCCCTTATTTTGTGTGTGTTATGTAACCAGAAATAATTTTGAGAAGAAGCTATTGAACTTGCCTGCCCAATTCTTACAGTTAAGTAGGTAGAGTTGATTTGGCAAATTATATCCTAAATCTGTCAGGATATAATTTAATCAATGATTTCAATAAGCATGTTAATTGCCTTGTGTATATTTTTTGCACTAAATATAAACTTTTTTCTGTACAATTTCCATGTCTGTATAAAGCATATCACTTTAAAATGTTAGAATATTCTCTCAGCAGCTATTACTAGCTCCCTCTTCCAAGACAAATCCTGAAGGAATTAAAGAGGAAAAAGACCAAGAAAACCATGGGAAATCCTTAAGGTAATGGGTGGTGGTGGGGAGCAGAGTGTTTTGAGATAATTGGTAAGGTGATGACTTTGACCTGGGGGAGGAGACAGCCTCAGAAGCCTGAGGCAAAAGAGAGTAGTAAAGGAGACTTTTATTCTGCTCTTGCCTCTTCCCACTGTTGCCTTGGGATAGACACCTGTGAATGAAGATCCCAGAAAAATAGGCTCAAACCAACTGATGTCTAGCATTTGCTTCCTATCCCTTTTCCTCCAAAGTTCCAGGGCTGGCAAAGCATGATCTAAGGAATATCTAATGTGGCCTCTCTCTGGGAAATGAAGAGAAAATTCCTAACATGTAGATCTGTTTTATAGACTGAGGAGCCAGTGACTGGTTTTATGATGCCTGGATTTCTTCATCCTAAGGCTGACTGGTTAAAATGATAAGATATTTGAGAAGTATAACTATTTAAAAGAGGAAAAAGGCATACCAGACTACAGATTTTCATTAGGAGCAGACATATTAGAAAGATGAACCAAGAATATAAAACTAGCCTACAGAAATGTTCTAAAAGTTACTAGGAAGGGATTAGCCATAAGTCTATGAACAAGGAAACATGAGAAAAAGACCAAACAGATATCAGGGCTAATTTTTTTGAACGACTGAACAAAATATATGAACTAAGTACTGAAAACGTAGAACTGAAGAATGAAATAATGCGCTGGAAGTCTAAATTGAGAAAATCTTCTAGAATAGGAGTTGGGAGATTGTTTTCGGGATAGGGCCGGAGAGTAGACTTTAGGTTTTGTGGGCCACAGATGGTCTCTGTCATGTATAGGCAGGCATCATTCCATTGCACTTTGCTTTATTGTGCTTCTCGTTTTTTTTACAAAATGAAGGTCTGTGGCAACCTTACATTGAGCAAGTCTATTGGCACCATTTTTCCAGCACCATTTGCTCACTTTGTGTCTGTGTGTCACATTTTGGTAATTCTCACAATATTGTAAACTTTTCCATTATTATTATATTTGTGATGGTGATCAGTGATCTTTGCTGTTACAGTTGTAATGGTTTTTGGGTGCTATGAACTGTATCTGTAAAAAATGGCAAACTTAACCCATACATATTGCACATATTCTGACCACTCCACCACCTGCCCATTCTCCCATCTCTCTCCTTCTCCTTAGGCCTCCCTATTTTCTGAGACACAACAATATTGAAATTAAACCAAATAATAATCCTACAATGTCCTCTAAGTGTTGAAGGGAAAGGAAGAGTCGTGCGTCTCCCACCTACATCAAAACCTAGAAATGATCACGCTTAGTCAGGGAGGCATGCTGAAAGCCAAGATGGGCTGAAGGCTAGGCTTCTTGCACCAAAAAATTAGCTGAGTTGTGAATGCAAAGGAAAAATTCTTGAAGGAAATTGAAAGTGCAACTCCGGTGAACACAGGAATGATAAGAAAGCGAAACAGCCATAATGCTGATATGGAGAAAGTTTTACTGATCTGGATAAAAGATCAAAACAGTCACAACATTCCCTTAAACCAAAGCCCAATCTAGAGCAAGACCCTAACTTCCTTCAGTTCCACGGAGGCTGAGAGAGTGAGGAAGCTGCAGAAGAACAGTTTGAACGTTTAAGAAAAGGAGCTGTCTCTGTAACAGAAAAGTAAAAGGTGAAGCAGCAAGTGCTATGGTAGAAGCTGCAGCGAGTTACCCAGGGGATCCAGCTAAAGCAGTTAACGAAGGTGGCTACACTAAACCACAGATTTTCAATGTAGACAAAACAGCTTTCTACTGGAACAGAATGCCATCTAGGACCCTAGGAATTTCATGGCTAGAAAGGTGGAAGTCAAAGCCTGGCTTCGAAATTTCAAAGGACAAGCGGACACTCTTGTTAGGGGCTAATGTGACTTTAAGTTGAAGCCAATGCTCATTTATCATTCTGAAAATCCTAGAGCCCTTAAGAATTATGCTAAATCAATTCTGCCTGTGCTGTATAAATAGAACAACAAAGCCTGGATGATAACACATCTATTTACAACATAGTTTACTAAATATTTTAAGCCTGATATTGAGAACTACTTCTCGGAAAAAAAAAAAAAAAGATTCCTTTCAAAATATTACTGCTCACTGGCAATGCACCTGGTCACTCAAGAGCTCTGAGGGAGATGTAAGAGATGAATGTCTCATGCCTGCTAATAAAACACCCATTCTTGGACTTCCTAGGTGGCGCAGTGGTAAAGAATCTGCCTGCCAATGCAGGGGACACGGGTTTGAGCCCTGGGAAGATTCCACATGCCACGGAGCAACTAAGCCCGTGTGCCACACACACACACACACAAAATAAAATAAATAAAAAAAAAAAAAAAACACCCATTCTTCAGTCCATGGATCAAGGAGTCATTTCAACTTTCAAGTTTTATTATTTAACAAATACATTTCAAAATGCTACAGCTGCCATAGATAGTGATTCCTCTGAGCGATCTGGGCAACATCAATTGAAAACCTTCTGGAAAGGATTCACCATTCTAGATGCCATTAAGAACATTTGTGATTCATGGAAAAAATCAAAATATCAACATTCACTCGAGTTTGGAAGAAGGTAATTCCAACCCTCATGGATAACTTTGAGGGACACAAGACTTCAGTGGAGGAAGTAACTGCAGATGTGGTGGAAACAGCAAGAGAACTAGAATTAGAAGTGGAGCCTGAAGATGTGACTGAATTGCTGCAATCTCATGGTAAAGCTTTTAACAGGTGAGGAGTTGCTTCTTATGGATGAGCCAAGAAAGTGGTTCTTGAGATGAAATTGACTTCTGGTGAAGATGCTGTGAAGATTGTTGAAATCACAACAAAGGATTTATTGACAGAATGTTAGATAAACTTAGTTGGTAAAAGAGCAGCAGAGTTTGAGAGAACTGGATCCAATTTTGAAAGCAGTTCTACTGTGGGTTAAACACTACCAAACAGCACTGCATGCTATGGAGAAATTGTTCATGAAAGGAAGAGTCAACCAATGCAGCAAACTTCATTGTTGTCTTATTTTAAGAAATTGCCACAGCCACCCCAACCTTCAGCCACTATGACCCTGACCAGTCAGCAGCCATCGACACTGAGGCAAGACTCTTCGATGGCAAAAGGATTACAACTCACTGAAGGCTCAGATGATGGTTAGCATTTTTTAGCAATACTGTGTTTTTAAATTAAGGTATGTACATTTTTTTTAGACATAATGTTATTTTACACCTAACAGACTACAATATAGTATAAATATAACTTTTATATGCCCTGGGAAACCAAAAAAAAAAAATTGGTGACTCTATTGCAATGGTAAACTGGACGCAAACCCACCATATCTCTGAGGTACGCCTATATTTAAAAATATTTAAAAATGTAAAAACCATTCTTAGCCGCTGGTTATACAAAAAGTGGCTTCATGTCAATGTGGCCCCCAGTTTGATGACCTTTCAACTAGAAGGAAGAAGGAAAGCAAATTGAATAGAAAAAAATAAAAGACCATTCTAAAATATACATGGAAATGTAAATTAATAATAACCAGATACTACAGAAGAATAAGAGCACTTATGGTCAATTAATCTATGACAAAGGAGGCAAGAATATAAAATGGAGAAAAGACAGTCTCTTCAATAAGTAGTGCTGGGAAAACTGCACAGATACATGTAAAAGAATGAAATTAGAACACTTCCTAACACCATATACAAAAATAAGCTCAAACTGGATTAAAGACCTAAATGTAAGACCAGATACTATAAAACTCCTAGAGAAAACATAGGCAGAACACACTCTGATATAAAATGCAGAAATATTTTTTCAGATCCATCTCCTAGAGTAACGGAAATAAAAACAAAAAAACAAATGGGACCTAATTATACATAAAAGCTTTTGCACAACAAAGGAAACCATACATAAAACAAAAAGACAACCTAAAGAAAGGGGGAAAATATTTGTAAACAATGCTACTGACAAGGGATTAATTTCCAAAACATACAACTAGCACATACAGCTTAATATTAAAAAAAAAAAACCCCAAACCAAACAACCCAATCAAAAAATGGGCAGAAGACCTAAGTAGACGTTTCTACAAAGAAGACATACAGATGGTCAATAGACACATGAAAAGATGTTCAATATCACTGATTATTAAAAAAATGAAAATCAAAACTACAATGAGGTATCTCCTCACACCAGTCAGAATGTCTGTTATTAAAAAGTCTACATATAATAAATACTAGAGAGGGTGGAGAAAAAAGAACCCTCCTATACTGTGGGTGGGAATGTAAATTGGTGCAGCCACTATGGAGAACAGTATGGGGGTTCCTAAAGAAATATAGTTACCATATGATCCTGCAATCCCACTCCTGGGCATATATCCAGAGAAAACTCTAATTTTAAAATATACATGCACGCCAATGTTCATTGCAGCACTGTTCACAATAGCCAAGACATGGAAGCAACCTAAATGTCCATCGACAGATGAATGGATAAAGAAGATACAGTATATATGTACAATGGAATATCACTCAGCCATAAAAAAGAATAAAATAAGGCCACTTGCAGCAACATGGATGGCCCTAGAAATGATCATATTAAGTGAAGTAAGTCAGACAGAGAAAGAAAAATATCATGATATCACTTATATGCAGAATATAAGAAATGATACAAATGAACTCATTTACAAAATAGAAATAGACTCATAGACATAGGAAAAAAACTTATGGTCACCAAAGGGGATAGCGATGTGGCGGGGTGGGGAGGGGGAGATAAATCAGGAATTTGAGATTAACATATACCTACTGCTATATACAAAATAGGTAAACAACAAGGACCTAATGTATAGTACAGGGAACTATACTCAATATCTTGTAATAACCTATACTGGAAGAGAATATATATATATGTATATATATATCTGAATCACTCTACTGTACACTTGAACACAACACTGTAAATTAACTATACTTCAATAAATAAAAGAACACACACATGCACACACTCAAAGAAAGTGTGTTGTTTCCGTAGAAAACACAGTTGTCCACGGAACAGAATATGGAGCCTAGAAATAGAGCCATTTGTCTGTGGAAGATTGATATAGACAGAGGTAGGGAAAAGAGGAACTCTTCAAGAAATAAAACCGGAAAAAAACAGTTGTCCATATAGATAAAGACAAAATAGCATTCCTGTCTCAGAGATTAGAATTTTCTATAAAGATTACGAAAATCCTAATGTTTAACATACTTTTTAGGAATACATGTAGACGTATTAACACCATGTAAGAAGCAAAGCAATGGAATGGGGAGTATGGAATTCAGGATGGGGGCTACCTGTAGTGCAGGAAGTAGAAGGATGGGTTGGGGTCGAAATCATGTGGCCAAATGTAGGCTAAAGGTCAAGGCCCTCCCTTTGGTTTGGGGAGATGTGCTTGCAGGTGCTTATTTTGTTATTACAAATAGCCAGTTAAATAAATCAGGCTGTGCGGGGGCCAATGAAAAAGAGTTAAGAGTACATATTCTTCCTCCCAATTTTTAAAATAATCACTAATTTTCTACAGAATTCAGAGTGATAAGTAACTTGGGACTGAAAAATAATCTTCTGTAGGGAAGAATCATCAGTTTGTATTAGCTGGGACAGAAGCCAGTTCCTCCTAGGTAATACTTTTTAAAATACTTTGCAGATGACAAAGTATTAACATGCGAGTTCCTGTACTTCGGAAAGACTGTTCTGAGTCTACTAGTTCCATGAGCCCAAGGACACTAAATGGGTTTAAGCTCAAGAGTGAGTCTTGGAAAGTGTTAAAACCAGGCCTATTCTTGCTTTTCCTGATATACATTCAACTTGAATTTTTTCACCAAATAAACCAGATTCATTTTTATTAAATACATGTTGGGGTAACTAAACCTCTTTTATGATCTCTCCAAATGTTCTACAGCTGATATTTCCTTGAATATCTACATTCATAGCCTTATCACTCAGTTTTATATTTTGTAGATTTGAAAAAAGCCCTGGAAATATTCCTGAAATGACAAAATTTCATCAGTGTGGTATTTATCATGCTTAGTTTTAAACTATCAACAAACTCCTAATTGAATTAATATTAGTTTACATCCAAAAATAGAGTTGACTTTCTAGTTCTGAAAATTTTTCAATTCTAAAGTGATAACAGATACTGTTTCACATATTTATTTTGTTGCTATTAATGACCGTCAGTATTCTTGCTCAGTTGGGAAGTGAAGAAACTCTTCTCTTCAATAACCAATTAACACAGAAATTTCTTTGGATGTCAAATTAAAGGATGCAAAAAATAGCAGGCTTGTATATATGCTCAAATTAAAATATTAAAATTATTTAAGGTTTTATTTAAAAAATAAATTTACTTAGTTCAATATAAAGAAAAGGGTTATGAAAATATAAACCAGGTACTTGGAGATTATAGTGAAATCATGAAGGCAAAAAGTGAATGGGTGGCTGAAGTGTTCTAACATTCCTTTAGGTGATGGAACCGGCATCACATCATTGGCCATAATTGTTTTCTTTCTTCACTTTCTTTTGAGAAAATTGTATTATAAGACCCCTAGATTCTATGAAATATCAGTGGTTCTTTAATAGATGAAAAGTGTTTAAGGGCCACGGCTATTAGATTACCTAGAGAACCAGGTCCAAGCTGCACAATAATAAATATTTAGTGCATACCCTATGTCAGGCCTAATTCTGAGCACTCTGCATGTCTTAAATCTTTCAATCCTCACATCAATTCTATGAGGCAGAACATTTTTGCAAATTATATATCTGATAAAGTGACTTGTATTTAAAATACATAGATAACTATTACAATTCAATAATAAAAAGACAACACTAGAAACTGGGCAAAGGATCTGAGTAGACATTTCTGTAGAGAATATATGTAAATGAGCAGCTGCTGTTTTCATTTTTTATACGAGGAAAGCGAGACGCGTGGGGGCTAAAGAGATTGCCCACAGTGACGGAGTCAGGATCTGAACCTCTGCAAACTGGATCATAATCTCTACATAACGACTACCTTTCGAAGTTATTTCCTTTATGGTATTAAATTCATTTTCAGAATTCAGGATGCTATTTCTCCGGAAGAATCTAAGTATCACTGCCTTAACAAACTGCACTATTTTGAATAGAAGCCAACACTGTGTTTAAACCAGGTTTGTTGTTGTTGTTGTTGTTGTTGTTGTTGTTTTTAACAGACATGGCAAAAGTTGGTTTAGAGGCATTTCATTCCTAAAATTCTGTCTATTTTACTGGCCGTGGTGGTACTGATGTCTATTTCCCTGCTTGACAATTTACCTTTGCACCTGTACAAAGCTGTTAAAGCTCTGGTTTCAGAAATACAATCCAACAATGAGCAGAAGGGATGCTGTTCTCTTAAGAAGAATTCTGAGTCACCAACTCCCTGGATCAGAGAAGCCAAGGGAAAGAGAATTTACTTTTTTTCTAGCAAGTGTGAAACAAGTCCAAAACCAGTTTCTCAATTGTAAAGGGGTAGTAAAGGGAGACAATATAAAGAATGTCTTTGGTAGTAATTTCAATTCTTTTTTTCTTTTTTTTTCCCTCATATTTTCTCTTCCTTCTCCTTTCCTTTCCTTTCTCCCTCTCTCTGGTTTACAGACATTTAGGAGATGACTGTTTTGATCCATCAACACATAAGTACTGCAACTGAGTAACCACTGTATAAAATATATGGAATAAAATCATTCATCAGGAGACCAGTTGAGTATAGATTATTTAGTCTGAATTTTAAATTACCTTATACATATTGGTAAGAATAAAAATATATGCTGTTTTTTTAGCTACAGTTAAAGAGCGCTTCACCTCTATGATTCAGATAATAAGCTAGGCTCAGAGGAGATTTTTTTCACTGGCTTAGACTTGCATCGATATGAACATTAGTAATTGTCATGGTCAAAATTATAATAAAAGATAGTGTTTATTGTTGGCACCAAAATTGGACTAGATGAACTTATCCGACTGTGCACTTGATGTTATTCTCCTTTTATATGCTCTTAATTAGGAAGCAGCTGGCAAATGAACACCTGAGTGGCAGGAAGGTAGTAGGATGGGCTAATAGCTCTTCATATTGTTTAATGGGCTGTACTGAAACAACTTTTTCAGATCATGAAACCTTTTGATTATTACCAAATAATTAGTGCTGCAAAGCGCCATTAAGTTAAGTTATCTTTTCCATTCACCTGAATTAAAGAGAATATGAAGGGAAAACTCACACAGCTTGGCTTATTTCCTGGTGTCAGAGATGGTTATCAGTTTATAGTTTCTCTAAAACCGTGATGATTATGCTCCTGTAGTGAAGCGGTTTGTACTCATTATCAAGTACCCCAGAGTTTGCTATGACATCACATCTTCTCAAAACTGTACATATAAAGTTCTATTATTTCCTTCCCATTAAGCTCTACTTGCCTTTTTCATCATTAGTGCACTTGTGCCTTTCTTTAGCAGCAGACAGTTTTATGAATGAAGGAACTGTTGGACTTGTAAAAAGGATTCCTGAAGTTGCTATAAGATGCTATTTAGTAAGAATCCATCAAACTGTACTCTGAAACCCTCAGAGTTAATCAAGCCATAAGTGTATACAGTCAACTGTGGCATGGCAAATTGGTCAATATGGTTTACTGGTTACCAAGATGATTGATTCTTCCAGAGAAGAACTGGAGTCTATTTAACTAGTGTGTACCTCAACAGAGCAGATAGGGAGTGACTAATGTCAGCCAGGTAGACGGTTCTGCTTACAGAATTGAAGTCTTGTTAAATAGGCCCAAGAATGAAATAAACATAGACTCAAGCTTCAAGCACTTAATAATTTAGAGGGACCATAATATATATACAAACAGCTATGCACCACTGGATGTGATTTGACCCACTAATTAACTCAACAAATATTTCTTGAGTGTTTATTATGTGCCAAACAATATTCTAAATCTAGGCATAACAGCACTAAACAGAGAGAAGAACCTTTGTTTTCATGATGCTTTCTCTCAAGTGATCTATTTGAAGCATGAAACAAATATATGTGTTAAGGTAAAGTTAGTCAATATTTAACTATATAATTGCATATTTATTAATATGTCATTTTTTTCAACAAATAAATTTTAATCTACCTCCTTTTATCAGTAAGTTTTACTTTTTCAGTTGAAGATAGGAAACCTTCACATTTAACCAAAGCAAGTATATAACAGAGATCTAAACTTTTACTGTCTGTAAAGCAAATGGGTTTATAACCCATTTTACTTGTAGCCAGTTTCTTATCCCTCATCAATACCTTCCAGAGGCATATGATAACTCTTTTCTCTGCCCAAAACTTGGTCATGATGGATACCTTCTAGGAATTACCAAAAATTTATAAGACAAATTTAAGCTTTACATTAAGTGTAAGAAATCTTCCACTGTCAGATGCGTTGTTATTTTTGCATAGTATTATGAAAGCAGAAACACCCAAGGTGGGATATCAAAGGGCCACACAATTAAATGTAAGAGCAAAAATAGATGAAACCAATATGTGGAAAGAGAGCAAGAAAACTCAGTACCCGGCAATGGGAGGAAAAAAAGTGTATCTCCTCTGAGAATTTGAACCACAATTAGATTTGCATTCTGAATTCACACCACCAATGTGGTCCAAAAAACTCATGAAGAAGTTTTAATTTAAATTGGCCTTGGGCTTCCCTGGTGGTGTAGTGGTTAAGAATCTGCCTACCAATGCAGGGGACATGGGTTTGATCCCTGGGCCGGGAAGATCCCACATGCTGTGGAGCAACAAAGCCTGTGTGCCACAACTACTGAGCCTGTGCTCTAGAGCCCACGAGCCACAACTACTGAAGCCCATGCGTCTACAGCCTGTGCTCCACAGCAAGAGAAGCCACTGCACTGAGAAGCCTGCACACAGCAGGAGATAATAGAAATAAATAAATAAATAAATAAATAAATAAATAAATAAATAAATAAATTGGCCTCAGTCTATTCCAACAATGATGGAAGGACACCGAAGATTATAAAATGCAAACTGACTTAACAAATGTTAAAATGTTTAAAAAATACACCTTATATTCAATAAAATATGATCAAAGTTTTGCTGCATTTAGTGTCCCTGATAGTGAGTCATTAAAGGCTTATTTTTGAGATCAGGAAGTCAAGATCATGTAGAAGTTTCATTTGCCAACATCATTCATCAAGACATGCTTAAAATAAGCCATAACATTGTGAAATTAAAACTCAAACATAGGGACTTTCCTGGCAGTCCAGTGGTTAAGACTCTGTGCTTCCACGGCAGGGGGCATGGGTTGGATTCCTGGTTCGGGAACTAAGATCCCACATGCTGCGCTGCGCAGGCAAAAAATAAATAAGTAAAGCTCAAATGTAAAGGCTCTTTATGAAATAGTTACTTCTCTGCACTGCATACCTGTTCATTTGTCTTAGATGACTTGTATGCTGAATTGGTTAGTTTTCTCTTGGGCCTACTCTAGGTTCTAGGTGCCTTCAAAGTTAACAAGCATTTGCTCATTCTTTGTCACAAGCCACTTAGTGGCACCTAGTTCAGTACAGAATACTCAGGGAACACTCAACAGATATTAAAAGGAAATCTGTGTTTTGTAATGTTTTGGTTTATAGTACAACTCTTCAAAAAACATTATTAGAGTAACTTGATAAAAACTCAAATTCAAAATTTTTTGTCTGGAGGAGCTTTTGAGTTTGTAAACCTTAGTATATACTTCTTCTACCTCCTGGGAACAATACCTCACATTATAAATAGTCAAATAGTGTTGCATTAGTTTTACTGAAAGAAACTGTAATGAAATTACTATTATTCTGAAAGGTGCATTTTTAAAGTTGTTTTTCTCTTCAAGATAATATCTTTTCTACCAGGGCCTAATTGCAGCCGACATGTTCCTTTGGAACAATTTCAACACATCTAAAGAACTCTTTACATCAAGAGGAAATCACTTAAAAATTATCTTTCTCTAGAGAATCTCTTTGGGACTGACACAGTTTTTTATATTGCACAGAATCTTAATATTCAAAGTAATTATATGACTTTATATACTTTAGAAACTTATATGAGTTAACTCAGTATTTCAAAATTATAAAAGCCTAAATTTACAGTCAAAGAGTTGCATCTGATATAGGGAAAATGTTTATATAAAATTTAAAAAATGATTCTTAGCTTATTTTTTCAGTAAAATTCAATATTGCATGCACAATTAAGCTATTAAGAAACTTGAAAAGGTTTTTATTCTTAGCATTTGAGTTGAGACTTCCAATCTTCTTTCAGCTAACATACTAGTTATCTAACTTAAGCAACTAAACTAGTTGTCTAACTTAAACAGGGCATTTCTCAAATGTTCTTTTGCACTTGTGAACAATGGGTGAAGGTGAGTGTTATTCGCTTTTCTTTGTTTCCTTTTGTTCTTTTGTTTTCAAATGAGTCATCCTTTTTAAATTCACTGTTTCTTTTTTCCGGTTTTCCTCTGGGGGAGTGTACTTTTCCCTGTCATGATGGAATTCTCAATTGTTCCACTTGTAATTTGTCACTGCAAGGGTCATTGATCATTAAATACGGCTGCTCTTGTCCTCTTATGTAAAAGACTTCTTCCCTTTAGTTAAAGGACTTTGTGATATTTAAATGCATGACTTCACCTTCCTTTTGCTTGTCACTTCACTGACATTTGTGAAATGCTTTTCCCTTGATATGAAGGAAAGGATAGACCAGGATATGTGTACAATTTTGGCTACACAGTGTAAGAGCTTGGAATATTTGGAAAAGATTCAGAAAAGACACAGAAATTTGATGAAAAAGTAATAAAATAAAATCTATGGGGAAAGATTAAAAGGCAGTGTTCATAGGTTTTTTTAAGGGTAGTCAACAATATTTAATGGGCATTAGGATGGTATTCTACTTGGGATTCATTCTTATCTCATTCAAAGGTACCAAACAGAAAAGTTTTCTAGTCAAAAAAATGTGAGTGTGAGCATTTCTCTATTGATTTTCTTTTCTTATAATAACCATTCTCTGTCTTAGACTCACTTAGTCAACAACTTGGTTTGAAAGCATGATGTGAAGGAATTTGATAGAACCCATTCTAATCAGAATCAATTACAGTAATTTACAAATACAGCCCTATAGCATAACTCTGCTTTAGGCTAGGACACTTTCTAATTCCTAAGTCTTGTGGTTGCAGTTCTTTGCACTAATTTATCTTGCTTTCACCTCCAGGTTTCAATGGAAGCTAGTCCTTAAAAAATAAAATCTTTTCTTCTTTGGACCTTAGGAACACATCTATTTAGCTTCTAGTGGAAACTGCTGCCGGTATGGTAAATTCCTTCATCAAAATCAGCAAGTGGTCCATGGCTTTGACTTTATTCCTCCTTGAAGTCTTTGACCCTCTAAAGTCTTTGTATGTGTAATCAATCATCTTGAATTATCTTTCTTCTCTGTCTCTCCTTTTTTTTTTATCACTATGCTATTTTTCAGTACACTGTATTTTATTTTCCATAAATCTGTTTCTTACTTAGGACTTATTATCCATGATATCTTTCAACAGTATTCTTTAGAGTCCAAAAATATAACTTACTCTCTTTGCCATGGAAAAAAGAGATGTTATACATGTCATACCAATTAAAACACTTGAATCTAGATTTGCTGGCCAGATGGTGGTATCAATATAAGAATGTTTCTACAAAATAGAAAATAGTTTATAAATAGGTAAAATATAATACAAATAATAGTAAATATAGAAAATATACATTAGTAATGAAAAAGAATTAGTATCATGTGCCTATCATAAACCTGAAGTATTTCTGCTAAATGCATTGTTGATGAGACCATGTTGAAAAGCCAAATTGAAGACTATTGTGTGATTATCTTCCTGAGAGAAACAGAATGTTCCCCCTCCCTCCTCTGCCCAGGAAAGAAGAAGACAGATGTCCTTGCAGAATCCCACAGGAGACCCTTTCGTCTGAGAGGTAAAAACTGTGTTTTCCTAAGAGATGGAAGCCCACAGGCAACTAAGGGGCTAATGAAGGATCTCCATTTCACTACCTAGTAATTCTTTGGACAAAAAACATTGCATCAGGTGCATTGAGAGTGAACTACTTCAGAAATAAAAAGGCCAGGCACAGCCACGGACCTTTCTCCAAGGGGACTATCTGTGTTTATGCAGGGAGGTGACCCATGACCATAGCTCTGCCAATGATGAGAGGTTCATGTTTCTTCCCACTCTTTCAAATTAGTAAGAATTATGTACTATCAAACTTTTTTCCCCTTAAATTCAGATCTGATGTTTTCTTTAGGAAATATTTGAGTTTCAAAGTAACGCTCCTCTTAATGATAAGTGATTCAATTCTTTCCAGCCTATACCACAACCCTGGACCAGCATGGGGGCTTCTTAGAAAAGAAAGAAGAAACAAAGAAAAATGACAGTGAATGTGCAAAGATCTTCCATATCAGTAGAAAGGTTTCAAGAGATTTATCTCTTCTGAATATATACTTTAAGAAATAGTCACAGGATATTTTAACTCTATTTTCATATATAATATGAAACTAAATGCTGGAGAGGCTGTACAGAAAAGGGAACCCTCCTACACTGTTGGTGGGAATGTAAATTAGTACAACCATTATGGAGAACAGCATTGCAGTTCCTTAAAAAACTACATATAGAACTGCCATGTGATCCAGCAATCCCACTCCTTGGGCATATATCGGGAGAAAACCATAATCTGAAAACATGCGTGCTCCTCAATGTTCATTGCAGCACTAGTCACAATAGCCAAGACATGGAAGCAACCCAAATGTCCATTGACAGATGAATGAATAAAGATGTGGTACATATATACAATGGAATATTACTCAGCCATTAAAATGAATGAAATAATGCCATTTGCAACAACATGGATGGACCTAGAGATGATCACATTAAGTGAAGTAGGTCAGACAGAGAAAGACAAATATCATATGATATCACTTACATGCAGAATATAAGAAATGATACAAATGCTTATTTACAAAACAGAAATAGACTTACAGACATAGAAAACAAACTTATGGTTACCAAAGTGGAGAGCAAGGTGGGGGAGGGATAAACAAGGAGTTTGGGATTAACATATACACACTAATATATATAAAACAGGTAAACAACAAGGACCTTCTATATAGGACAGGGAACTATATTCAATATCTTGTAATAACCTATAATGGAAAAGAATCTAAAAAGAGTGGATATATGTATATGTATAACTGATTCACTTTGCTGTACACCTGAAACTAACACAACATTGTAAATCAACTATATTTCAATAAAGAAAAGACTGAAAAAATTATTTTCCATGAAAGTCTTCAATGAAAAGGGAATAATCTGAGTTAAGTCAAGAAGGCAGAAAGATGAAAAACCCAGATACTGAATAAAAAATAATGAAGGAGGCAGCCGAATAGATTTGACCCAGAAGAAAAGTAATTAATGAAAGGTAAAGACAAACCACACAGACTCTCCCAGAACACAGAGGAAAAAAATGACACTCAAGACCAGAAGATAATAATAAAATATGCATCTGATCCTGTAGCTTATAAGCTTCTCAAGAGATAATTAAATAATTGGAACCACAAAGGCATGGCCCATGAAAAAAACTGAAAAGCTGGACTTCACTAAAAATTTCTGCTTTGTGAAAGACTGTCAAGAGAATGAGAAGATAAGCTACAGACTGGGAGAAAATATTTGCAAAAGACACATCTGAAAAAAGGATTGTTACCCAAAATATACAAAGAACTCTTAACATTCAACAATAAAAAAATGAATACCCTGATTCAAAAATGGACAAAAGACCTGAAAAGACACCTCACTGAAGAAGATATACAGATGCAGGTAAGTTTATGGAAAGATGTTCAACATTATATGTCATTAGGGATACAACTTAAACAATCAGATAGGACTACATGTCTATTGGAATGGCCAAAATAAGAAACAATGTCAACATCAAATGCTGGAGAGAATGTGGAGCAACAACCTTCATTGCATGTGGGAATGCAAACTGGCACAGCCTCTTTGGAAGGCAGTTTGACAGTTTCTTAATAAACTAAGCATATTCTTACCATATGATCGCTCCTTGATATTTACCCAAATGACCTGAAAATTGATGTCCACATAAAAATACATGTAAGGATATTCATAGCACCTTCATTCAAAATTGTCAAAACTTGGAAGCAACCAAGATGTCCTTCAGTAAGTGAATGGATAAATGAATGGTGGCATATTTAAACAATGAAAGATCAGTCAGTACTTAAAAAGAAGTGAGTTATCAAGCCATGAAAAGACATAGACGAACCTTAACTTCGTATTACTAAGTGAAAGGACCCAGCCTGACAAGGCTACATACTGTGTGATTGCAATCATACGACATTTTGGAAAAGGCAACTATGAAGACAGAAAAAAGATCAGTGGTTTTCAGGGGTTAGGGAGGAGGGAGGAAGGAATAGGCAGAAAGCAAAGGATTTTTAGGGAAGTGATTCTATATGAAACTATAGTGATGGAATATGTCACTATACATTTGTTCAAACTCATAGAATACACAACACCAAGAGTGAACCCTAATGTAATCTATGGGCTTTGGGTGATGATGATATGTCCGGGTAGGTTCATCGATTTTAATAATGTTGACAGTGGGGAGGCTGTGTGTGCAAGGGGACGAGGGTATATGGGAATTCTCTGTACTTGCTGCTCCATTTTGCTGTGAATCTAAAATGGCTCTCAAGCCTATTAATTTAAAAATATAGAAGAAACCATTCCTAACCTAAAAATTTCAGTGGAGTTTACTGCTACGATAAGGATGATAGTTGTGTAACTGGACTACCTGTATTTTATCTCTACTCTGTCAATATCAGCAGCAAATTCCTAAAAAGCAACCAAAAAGTACTCCAGTTTTCTCACTCTGAGCACATAATAAGCAGAACTGACCACTTGGATGATGCACACATCCTTGAGAGAAGCAGAGGTATCACAGGGGAGAACACCCAGGGACGATGATGTTGGTGATTTCTGGATGGCTGGAATGGGTAAGAGAGGGTCATTTAATTTGAATATTTAAAGGAATATATTTGCATATATTAATTGTGATTTGTGATGCAGGATACACTTACATTTGTGGGAGGGTATTGCTGATCAGGCAACTTGGCATAACCCCTGTCCTTTCACAGGCAAAGTTCACTATTGTAGAACATTCTAGCCACAAGAACAAGGTGAAGAGAGATTTGTCTAAGTAAAAGGCAGAGAATAGTATAATCTTTGGCTTTGGTCCACAGGGCCTCACCATGCAGGCTCTTGAGCTTCAAGCACTGATGCCTGAGACTCAGCACCACTTTGAACTTATACATAAGCATCTGTTCCCCAAGGTCTCCCCACAGTGCCTGAGGGATGAATTTTCCAGGCAACATGTGCACTCTCTTTGAAAAACCATCTCTCTTGCCTTCTGCATCTTCTATCCCCCAAATAAAGAAATCTCCCCTTGTCTCAGTCCAGAAGTCTACCCTTAATTTTTGTCAGAGGACTATGGCACTTCTTTTGGGAGGAAACTTCACCTTGCTGCATATTCACCTGTCTTTACCAATCAGAGGCTGTTCAAGCATTTGTAAGGGCAAAAGAATCACACAACTATGAAGATTGGTATCATAACAACTGTATCGTTTCCAGACTCAACTGGGCCCTGAATATGGCTTAGTAATTTTTTCACTGGTTTCCTTCTGACATTCCTCATTGCAAATTAAAAACCTGACTACTCCATTGCCTTCCTCACCACCCCCCCTTGCTAGCCAGAGATGATCTTTCATTTTAACCACGCTTCTCCTTTGCCTACCTTGACAAAGCTTACTTACTCCTAAAGAGATCCCAGTTTTACCACTTTTTTCCAAGCAAACTTTTTGACCTCCTCAAGTAGAATTGAGCACTTCTAGCCTAAGGAAATAGCATGCTTTTAATACATTTGTTATAGCACCATCACTGATATAATTGTTTTGCACGTCTACTCACCCCCTGAAGCTAGTAACAGCGGGGGGCACTGACTATTTTTTATTCAGCTTTGCATCCCTAAGGCTGAATTGAACACTGTAGTGCTGGGCACATGGAGAGCTGGAGTGGGCAGATGGCACTTTTGTTTACCCAGAAAATTTGATTTGGGAAATCACATTTATTCCATTTCCTTTTGGTTTTCTGGGTTATTATTTAGAGTGTTGTGGTTTTTCCTCCTTCCCTCCCTTTAGACATAGTCCAGATTTGGCTAGTCACATTCTATTTTGAGATTCATAAACAAATATTGGGAGAGGGAAGAAATCTTTCCATTTGCTAGAATTGGTAAGTTGAGATGATGACCTACTGGAGCCACCAGTGACCGTCTTCTCTGGCTATGTAAAGTATGACTACAGAAAGAGAAAAACAAAGATATTCCCAGAAACATCTGGGGTCAATAAGAAGCTCCAAACACCCTCCCCCAACAGTGATCAAAACTGATCTTAGAAACGGGGATTTCTAGTCCTTTTCCTATTATGAGAGCTCATAAGGGCAGGAAGGTCTGTGGAGCTCAGGAACATACTCATTTACCTCAGGCAGACTTTATAAAGGAGAGGGTAAAGGTGAACCTCTGACTTGTCCTTTCACTTGAAGAGGGTCTACCTACTCCCTTAGGAGGATTCAGAGTGGACCCTTGGAGGGCCTTGTACTCCTAGTGATGGTCAGTAGCTACTTCAGATCTACTCTCCTGCTGGGGACAACTAGAAAATCAGACTAAAATTTAACACACACTGGGAGCAAACAAGGAATGGGAAAATTATTGGGCCAAGATTCAGACGAAGATGGATATCGAGAGAAGCAAATTTAGAATTTATGGGTAACAAATAATTATTACGTGTCATTATAAGAAAAAAGTAAATCAAACTAGTTAAAACGAAATTGGAACTTTTTGGATGATATAACTCTGGTCACGTGTCACCCTATCATGATGCCACATATGGCCATATTTCAGGGCCTCAGATGATGTGCAGACCCCATCCTCTTTCTCTCTTGCATCTCTGTTGAGTGAATAGGTACCTATAGTGTTCAGTACCTGCTATGTTCTTTCTTCATTGTCTCATAAGTATACAAAACCGACAAAAAATCCCCCTCTGTGTGGAGCTTTCATTCCAGTTGGGAAATAGAGACAATTACAAATAAGTATAATAAATAAATTAATTTTATAGCTTATTAGATGCAATCAGTGGTACCAAAAGAAAGAATGGGGGAAGAGGACTGGGAGTGCAGGTTGTTATTTTATTTTATTTTAAAAATATTTTAATTCATTCATTCATTTATTTAATTTATTGGCTGTGTTGTGTCTTCATTGCTGCGTATGGGCTTTCTCTGGTTGGCAAGCAGGGGCTACTCTACATTGCCGTGTGTGCTGGCTTCTCAGGGCGGTGTCTTCTCTAGTCGCGGAGCATGCGCTCTAGGCGCAGGCTTCAGTAGTTGTGGTGCATGGGCTCAGTAGCTGTGGCTCGTGGGCTCTAGAGCGCAGGCTCAGTAGTTGTGGTGTATGGTGCTTTGTTACTCTGTGGCATGTGGGATCTTCCTGGACTAGGGCTCGAACTGAACCCATATCCCCTGAATTGGCAGGAGGATTCTTAACCACTGTGCCACCAGGGAAGTCCCCAGGTTGTTATTTTAAATAGGATGGTTGAGGATACTTTTTTGAGCAGGTGATACTTGACCAGATTTGAAGAAGGTGAAGAAATTGGCAATTAGGAAAGTTGAAAGATCGTTTCAGAGAATAGCTAGTATAATGGCCCTAAAATAGTGGGTACTTCATGTCTCCTTTGTGGAATAAATACAGAGTAGTAGAAATTGAATCAGAAGGTAATTCAATCAGAAAGTAATAGTCAGATGTCCTTGAAGGTCCTTGTCGGCCATTGTGGGGATCTTGGCTTTTACTTTCTTTCTTTCTTTTTTTTTTTTAACTTCAGTCAAAACAAAGTTTAATCACTGCAGGAACTACATGACTCAGCTCTTGATAATAAGGTAAACACTGAATACTGATTTAACCAAAATGATGGGACAGCTATAGAGGGGGCAGGGAAGTATGTGTATGGTGATGAGTAGAGCCTAACACAGCAAACTCTCACTTTTTCAAAGCAGTTTATCAATAGATACTAAGATTGAAATATCAGTAGATACCAGTAGATACCGTGTGCTGATATGAAGAGATATATGCTATTTAGAAATCAGGAGATAAATTCCAGGAGGTATACGCCCCTGAATTTTCATAGTGATTGTTTCTGAAGAATCACATCCTGGAAACTGAGGGATATGTGGAGGATAACACTGACTTCACTACAGTCTGTTCTCAACAGCAGCCAGAGTGATCCTTTTAAAACAAATGTCAGATCTTGTCACTCCTCTGTCCCTCCCATAGCCCTCCCCATCTCATTTAATGTTGGAAGCAGCGAGACCACTTTGAAGATTATTGGGGAGGAACCCAGCTAAATGATGATGGTGTCTCCAACAATGAATGGAGACAATGACAAGAAATACGTAGTCCACATAGAATTTGAAGGCCATCGGGATTTTATGACTGATTAGATAGTAACTCTATGAAGAATCCAGGATGACTCTAAGAATTTTAGCTTGAGTGACTGGAAGGATAGAGTTGCTATCAAGTAAGGGAAGATTAGAAATGGAATACTTCGGGAAGCGGGGCCAAAACTAGCAGTTTCGCTTTGGACATATTAATTTGGATATGGCTATATCCTAGGAGATGTTGAGTAGGCAGTTTGATATACAAGTCTAGAGTTCAGGACAGAAATCGTGGCAGGAGATTAAAAAAAATTAGAGGTATTTGCATATAAAGGGTATGAAATCAAAGAGACTAGATGAAATCACCGAGAGATTGTGTGTTGTTAAAGAACAGAAGATGAAAGACTGAGCCCTAGGTCACTCCAAAGTTAGGATGCTAGAGAGATGACTGAGCATCCATGGAAGAGACTAAGAACTAATGACCCATAAGGTTACATGACGGAGGGGTTGTAAGGCCAAGGGAAGAAAATGTATTGGTGAAGAGGGAGGGGACACCATTGTTAAATCTGCCGATAAATGAGGTCATTGGTCACCTTGACAGAGGCACTGTTTGAAAGTGGGCAAGAGAAGCCTGATTGAACATGGCTGGAGAGAGAATAGGAAGAAATGAAGTAAAGGAGAAGTTATAATCTTTCGAGGAGTTTTGTAGGGAAGAGGAGCAGACAAATGGGATGGTAGTTGGTGCGGAAAATGAGGTCAGAGGAGGTTTTGTTTGATACAGAAACAGATTCCACATGACTTTTATTTAATGTGACCTTTATAAAAGCCAAAGATTTACCACTAAAATATAACTTTCCAAAGGTGAATTTTCAAAGGCCAGCACAAAACTCCATTTAGTGTGTATAAACTTGGTTAAAAGGTTATCTTTTGCCACATTACATTAAAAAAAAACAAACTAATATATTGATTACAAGCTACCCGCTGCTACATTTTGTTTTTTGATGAAAAAAACATTAACACTCAAACTGTATGATTTGGATGATTCCATTGTAATATACTGACCTTTACCTGGTGATTTTAACTGAATACGTGGAACACTTTGAGAGATCCAAGAATATGGATTTATAAAAGATAGTATAAATATGCTGCAAATGTAAATTTTCTCAATGTATTTATAATGCATTGTACTAAATGATCTTTTGCTCCATTGTATTTTCCATAATATTGAATATATATGATATTAAATATATACCTTCATTTTATAGATGGGGAAAGTGATGCTTAGTACATACAAAAGGCAAGTTGTAGAAGATGGTACAGATACTACAGTCTTCTTTCTAATATTTCAAGTAAAATTCTAAATGTTAGGGACGAACACCTTTGGCATTTATGTTTATATTAGTTCTTTACATTTATTGCTCTGCATTATTTCATGCACATATATCCCTAGACTGGAAACTTTTTGAGAGAAGGAACTTTTGCATTGCTATTTCTTTTTCATATGTGCATCACACCAAATTTGGTACCATATGTGTTCAACAAATATCTGTAAAATTTATGAACAAACATTCTAAAATATTATGACTACTATCTCCTAATTAAAGCAAAGAATAAAAATCAGAAGATAACTGACTTTAGTTATAAGATGTACAAAACTCAAACTGTCTTTCTAGACATTCAGCGCATCAAAAGTTATGGAACAGCTAAGATAACGCAACAGCTCAATCTTCTCCATCAGCTGCTTTTCTCTCTCTTGTAATTAAATCACTGTGATGCTTGACAATTTTTGAAAGTATTTTTAATCTTTTTTTTTTGCCATATCTTTTATCATGAGACAGAAAGCTTTTTCTCCTTTCTCACTGTTACCTTCAGAGCCTTTGTTCACTGGGATAAAACAGAAGGACTTCTTTATACAGGGAAGTCAAAGGAAATATTTGGAAAAAGGGAAACATATAATCATTCTGTCTTAGGATGCCAGGATGAAATTTAGCTGCAACTTACTTTTAACGGTTCATTTTTAAATTTTAACCCTTTAGTATTGGTGAAGAAACCAGCACTGAGCTCTTAAAACTTATTGACTTTACTCTCATTTTCCTGCTATTTCACATTCCTTCTCTTTGCCTTTTGGTGCCAAATTTATTAATTTGTATTTTTTGACATAAAATCTTCTAATTCCTAATCTTTCCCCTTCTCCATCTATTAATAGTGTTTCTTGGCAGTCCTGTGGGGCTAATGACAGCTTTGTAAAATAAATGTTTCACACATAGCAGTAGTTGGAGAAATACTACTTGAAGTAAATACTTGTAAAGACCTTAAACTTTTGGGACCCTGGCATATGAAAATGGTTTTGTTTGGAAAACAGTATAATCTGAGTTGGAAAATGTCTATTCAAAAAGTACCCTTTGCTGACGTTCCTCAGCCTGTCTAGGTAGGAAGACCACCACTCTCTATAACAGGAAAGACCAGCCATGTGCACATTGCTAATAGGCCACCATGGGAGCTGACCGAAACACAGGAACCCCAAACATGTTTAATGATGAATTTTAGAGTAGGCACTCAGGGACTGTTGTTGACTAGCTGACTCGTTGTGCTTATTTGTAATGGATTTTCAGTTTCTTTTTCTTCAACGTGAAATTGTACATGGCTTTCTCCTTTGTTTATTGAGTATGAAATCCTCATAACTGTCTATCTAATGGAACAGGTACCTGAAAAGCTTTTGTTTTCAAGTATTATAAAATGTCACAGTTTCCCAGGCGTATAGAGTTTTAATAATTGGCTCTGTAATGTTGCTAAGAACTTCCCCACATTTCACTAATATTGGCAGGTTTCCACACCTTCCTCCGTTTCCTCCTCTTAATTAAGACATCTTCATACTGAGAATGGACGAGAGAGACCACAGTCTTACTTAACAGTACAACTTAACCAATAAGCCAACACTCATCAGGGACATTCGCTGCAAAACACTGCAGCTGGCCACCTCACAGAATATCTCACCGACAGGGTGGAGGATCGCCCTCAGGGGATGGCGGGTTGCGCATTACACACGTGTGTGGGTAGCGATATTTCCTATCTGGTACACATTAACTCGTTCTTTACTTTCTTCCCTGGAACAAACATTTTTAAATCCTAAGTAAGTAAAAATCCTGCAGTAGCTTGTGGTGGCATGACTTCTTAGCTAGACATACATGATTTTACAAGGAAGGACCCAAGTCTATGTTGTAGCCTCATCTCCTAACACTGATCTCATTCAGTCTCATGCAGCATCAGACTAAGCTACTCACTGTGACTGTACAGTCTGTTCTCTTTGCTTAAATGTTCTTCCTGTCCTTTTTCACTTGGTGAATTTTTGCTTACTTTCAGCTCAAATATTGACGCCACTGTGAAGCCCTTCCTTTTTTCCATGCAGAATGAATTTATTCCCTCTTTTCTGTCAGCATATATATGCCCCTTATAGCATCACATTGTCATAAACAGTTATTTGCCTGTTCCTCCACCCAAGAGTCAAAATTAGAGGTTATACATGGTTTGTCCAGCCCCAAGCACAGTGCTTGAATATCATGAAGGCTACTCAATGCTTAATGAATGGGTGGCTCTTACTAATATTTTTGTTTTGGTATCATTTCTTAAAATAGTACTCCCTTATATGTGGAACACTTTTCTTCAAATATTTTATTAAATAAAATGGCATATAATTTGGGATGCCCTTTTTGTCTTAAGAACTTGAAGTTGACACATGAATGAGAATTAAAAAAAAAAAGAAAGGATGATGAATGATAATTGGCCAATTCCATGACTGTGGATTATACTATACATTCTACGTAGAAGAGTGTTCTCCTTGCAAGTCACATAAGAGGCATCAGTTCTCTAGAGAAGCAATACAATATCCTTCTCTAGTGTTTAGGAACCTTGAAAGTCACAGAAGTCTTCTTATAGACCAAGTGAAATCTTTCTTAATGAAGTTTAATTCTGTTTCTGGGTTCATTCCTCAAGGGTAATTGATAGTGGCTAAGACTCATCAACCAATTAACCAATCAGCAAGTACTATTTCTTGAGTTCTTACTACATGGTCACCACTGTAATTACAAAGTTGGGAAACCTAAGATGTATAAAGATGCCACTATAATCACAAAATTGGGAAACCTAAGATGTATAAGACATCATGATCTTCCTTTTGCAGTTTCAATTTTCTTATGAGATGCTCCGTGGAAAAAATCATTCTGTCATTAAGCCAAAAATATGTATTGAGAATCTGATTTGGGACTAGAGTTACAGGAAGAAGACCCGATCTCTGCAAGAAATGCAGAAATAGTCTATTCTCTCCCCAAATACACCCTTCCTATTATGAACACTTGCACCAAAATATCATGAGTTTTGTTTGAAGCATTGTTGCTGACCATATTCAATAGCTATAGCAGAGGACATGAGTGCTAGAGGAGCAGTGCTTGTTGCATGTATCAGTTATCTGTTGCCACAATAATACTGTATAACAAATACCTTCCAAATTTAGTAGATTAAAGCAACAATAATTTATTATCACTCTCAAATTTATGGGTAAGTTGATTCTGCTGAGCAGAGCTCAGTGAGGCTTACCCATGTGTCTTTAGTTAACTGCAGGTCGGCTAGGTGACTTTGCTGATATTGACTGGGCTGTCTTACTTGTCTAAGGTGTCACCTGAGACAAATGACTAGGCTTTGCTTAATGTGTCTCATCCTCCAGCAATCTAGCCTGAGCATATTGACAGGTTATTAAGGCAAAGGCAGAGGAGCAGATGACAAGAGAAAGAGCAGAAATGCATAAGGAATTTTTTCCTTGAATCACATTTCTTCCATTGGCCAAAGCAAGTGACTTGGCCAAGCTCAGCATCAGAGTACATACTAAAGGGAATAGACACAGACATGAAAAATTTGGCTACTAATACAATCAACCTGCCACACTAGAGTAGCTAAGCATTGAGAGGTGGATTCCAAACCAAAGTGACCAGAATGCTTATGTTAGAGAGTTTTCAATCTTTTGCCACTTCAAATACAGGAGGTATGGGAGGTTGAGTTGATTTTGATTAAACAGATGATTATCTGACAGATATGACTGCAGAACTCTAATTGTACACTAATTGCACATGAGCATCCTTCTAACAAGTGAGCTTTTCTGGGCAAAGACAGAGGCTATAGGAATGTGAAGAACCCACCTATATCACAAATTTATTTTCAAAGTTCATGTCTAAACTACAGGAATGAAGACATTTCTCTGCTCCAGTTGCTGCTTTTCTCTGGTTCTTTTTGGAAGAGCAATTTCCCATTATCACATTTAGTTGAGGGGCCATCACACCAAAAGGCCTGAGTTATTGGCATTTTTCAAATTACATACTGGGTTGTAACTCATGTCCTCCAAAAAGATATGGTGAAGATCTAAGCCTCAGTATTTCAGAATGCTCTCTTGTTTGGAAATAGTGTCATTGTAGATGCAATTAGTTAAGATGAGATCATATTGGAGTAGATATGGTAGACCCTTATTTCAATATAACTAATGTCCTTATAAGAAGAGGAGAGAGAAACACAGAGAGGAGAATGCCCTGTGAAGGCACAGAGAAACACAGGGAGAAGACAACCGTGGACAGAGGCAGAGACTGGAGTCAAGGAATGCCAAGGATTGCTAAGAACTGCCAGAAGCTAGGAGAAGAGCATGGAACAGACTCTCCCTCAGAGAGCTCAGAAGGAACCAACCCTGCTGACCCTTTGGTTTCAGATGTCTAGCCTCCGGAACTGTGAGAGAATACATTTCTGTTGTTTTAAGCCCACCAACGTGTGGAAGTGTCTTTGGAATGGAGGCATGGATAGGACCAGCCCCAGCAGAGCTGTTCTGGGCAAGGTACCAGTGCCCAAAGCTCTCCAGAATTACAGCCCCCATTTACTCTTCCTCTTCTCTCTAGGTATGGCATAGCTTTTAAAAAATTCTCAAAACTCGCATCTTATTAAGACTATTCTCCCAGGATTATTGGAGCCAATCACTGTGCACCTGTATTTCCAAGAGACGGCCAAACCCAGCGATCCCAGGGTGATTGATCCATCCTAATTTTACTGTGACATTTTTGGTTACTATTCTGGCTTTAAAAATCACACATTTATTCTCTGAGCACCCCGGTGGGGCTGCCTGTTGACTACGCATCTAAACCATTTTACCTTGTGAGGCTTTATGCGAGTCCCACATCCTCTTGACCCCCTCAAGCAGTGCAGGCACTGTAGGATGCTTCTGTTCTCTGCCTCCTTCAGCCTTTATCACAAGGCCCCCAGGAGAGCCTGCTGGCCCTTCTTGTTCTCTAGTTATCATTGGGGATTAGGATTCTTGTTTTACAACCACTGGAAGCCTTCACGTCTTTGTATATTCCCAAGGCACCCAGCATACTGTGAAGAGCGTACTGGGGCTCTTCACCTGGTGATTAACTGATTCTTGACCTTTCCGTCAGGGAAGCAGTTTTCATACATCCACAGAGAAAATTCTCTGGAGCGTTATTGGTGGTGGCGGCATGGGGAGGTGAAGTAAAGGGAGGAAAAGCATCACCCAGAGCTGGCAAGGCAGCTGTCTTTATGCTCCAAGTACTATCTGTCCCAGCTGTTGACCAAAGGACCTTGAAACAATTTCCATTAGAGTCACATCTTAGTGATGTTTGAGGATACTGGATTCCACCTGGTAAATGGGAGATGGAACACACTGGGGAGTTGGCCCAGGAGACACGTTACATAGTATATGTACTAACTCTTTGTTCCAGTTGAAATGTACAGAGTCCAGAAGGAGGAGGAGTGGAGAAGGGAGGTTTCAGGTGAGGGGAGCTAGAGGTCTGGTGAAAAATAATCCCTGTTTGTTCCAGTAGGAGCCTCTGAATGACCAGAAGCAGTTGAGGGGCCTCTAGGGAGAAAGGAGGTCAATCAGCAGGAAGGTATCAAAAGTCAAAAGGTAGAGTAAGATGTGGGGGAACCAACTTTGGCAATTTCTTAAGGCTTATCTCTGGTGGGAGAATTGGAGTGTTTCTCCCCCATTTTGGTCTGACAGGTGGGCATGGACATCTGGATTTCTGCTTCATTCATGAAAGCCTTTACATTATAGAAAATATACTACAAATATTTATTTATTTTTTTACAGAGCCCAGGGAGCTTTTCACAGAAGCAATTAAAAACACCTCCAGTTTTGATCCACTCCTTTGCAATGTTGTGGTTTTAAATCAGACACTCTAGTCCTCTATAAAAATAGCAAGCAAATTTCACAACCACAGATACACATTTTAAACCATAAATGTTCTTAAATTATATTTAGGCTAAATCAGGATTAGCCTCATGGTTTTAAGCAGAAAAACCTCCTATAAATTATGAACATATTTTGATTTGGAATAATTAAATGACTTTTAGGCAAATCAAAGTATTTTTATGCCAACGTGAAATTTTACTATAATAAAAGCACTTTTTAGCCCCAGTATTTTTCTTCATGTTTAAATATGAAGGAACGTTACATCTTTGAAACAGCAGGTGACCCTTGAAGCACTGACACTGCTTGACACGGGAACATCCAGTCATTTCAGGTTTGGATCGTTTGGAAATAATCTCATGAGGTTAAGGACTCTGGAATCGAAGGCCTCTGATTTAAAGGGGTTTTAGTGTTTGCCCAGGTCTCTGTTTTATGGAAACTGTTGTTTGAAACAAAATTACTCAAGCAAGATAGAGAATCTGCAACCTGTAAACACCAGGCAGATAAGATGCTCTAAATCCTTGAAAGAGCCATGGTGAGTAACAGGCTTTTGGACAATCATTTTATCCTGTTGATGTCCTGTTAGCTGGTAACCACCTTAACTATTTTACTAGATACTCCAAGAAATTAGAAAATGACACTGCACATTTCTTCTATGGTAATATTCAACCATCAGCCAAGAGATCGAACAGATCTTACTTGAAGACCTACCCCTAAAACCTCTAAGACCTCTTTCGTGGTCCAAGTCTAAAAATCCTGTGTAGGAGATCACCAAGAAAATGAACGTGTCTTCCTTTAGAAATTACAAAATAAGATGCAAATGCTTACTAGACCAAGAGATGGATTTTTCAATGACTTCAGCCCCTTGGCTAATATTAAATCGCAGATGCTAAGTGGGCAGGCCATTTCACTCTGAAGGAAGATGGCTCACCAGAAAAATCCCTCCTGGCTATTTTGTAAGCCTAATACAATCCTCTCTGTTTTCTTGACATTTGCTTTTGACACCCCAACCAGTTTCTTGTCTTGTTTAGAATCCCCGTGGAGTCAATCTGAAGGCAGAGTGAGAGGCTGAAGGCATCCAGGTGTTAGGCAGAGGCCAGTAAGGATGACCTACATTCCTGCTCTCGATGGTCTGGTCGGGCTTATCAACCTGTAGTGAGACTGCATAGGTCATTGCAAAGAGTGTAAGACACAGAGTTTGTCTACAAGAAAAGAATTTTCAAGCGGCTTTGGGAATAGTTTCTCCTACTGAAAGAAAGGAGCTATCTCTGAAGGAAAGAAAAGAGAAAGCTTTAGAAATAAAGTGTAAACTCCCTCCTGTGTGTTTAGATTCTTAAGTCTACAGGTAAACAAGGCAGCAGGGAGCATCTACACACAGGGTGAGGAGGGAGGCAAGCAGGGGGAGATTACTACTCATTACACCACTTGACATTAATTAAACAGCTTTTAAATAAAGAAGGTGTTAGATTACTTTTCTATTGCATGCAATATTTACATGAATTATGCCAAATGCTGAAACTGTTTTCTATAACCAAGTCATCTGCACTTGTAATCAACTCATGCATTTTGGAGACCAACAGGCTAGGTTCGCAGAGGATACTGGCATGCTTTACTCTGTGCGTGTGAAATTAAAACGCCCTGCTTGAGAGAGCTAGTCCTTCGTTTCCTCATCAGATACCACTCCTGTTTCTTTCTCCCCTGTGGAATCATTAGTGAGTACAATTCTGCTAGAGCACACAGGCATGAGGACTCAAGTCTTCTGTACTCTCAGCTTGTGGCCTGGAATGTTATTTCCTAGGGCTGAAACTCTGACCACCGGCTGATGGTTTACATAAATTGCAGGTGATTCTGGCAGTTTCCTTCCTGTTTTATTGTTGATCTCCTGTACCTATTGATTTGCAATGCTTCTAATTTTGCATCTGGTAAGATGGCAATGGATATCATTCCCTAGAACTCATGCTTCCCTGCCCCCTTCCTCATCCAGGCACACAGACCTCCTTCCAGGGGCCTCTACCCACCTTGATCTCTCCCCCCATAGATATCTGCACACGCCAATTACTAGACCTGGAAAGCTATTCCTTCCTCACTTTGCTTAGTTTTCTCCATTATATCTTCCCATACGCCCATGAATCTTTTTTTTTTTTTTTTAAATAGGATATAGCACAATGACAGTTACACATTGGCAGCATGATAATGTGACAAACTCTGCTTCTCCTGTTACAATATGAGCCTCTCAGGGACAGGGGTGTGTCTGTTCCGCTCCACCCAACATATCTCAGGGTCTCCCATTGATCTCAGAGGGCCTGGCATAGAGAAGGAACATAAAAAATATGTGTGGAATAAATGAATAGATGAGTGGAGTCGATGAATAAATGAAAATAAAACCCACAAATATTGTATCCATCCAAATTGTTCCTATGCTTAAAATGTCCTCTGTTTTTTTGATATTTTGATTAACTCCTTTCCATCATTTGAGACAAGTCAAGTCCCAACTCCTGCATGAAGTGATTTTAACTATTAAATCGTCACCTAGGGACTTCCCTGGTGGTGCAGGGGTTAAGAATCTGCCTGCCAGTGCAGGGGACACGGATTCGAGCCCTGGTCTGGGGAGGTCCCACATGCCACAGAGCAACTAAGCCCGTGCCGTGTGCCACAACTACTGAGCCTGTGCTCTACAGCCTGTGAGCCACAACTATTGAGACCATGTGCCACAACTACTGAAGCCCGTCTGCTCCACAGCAACAGAAGGTACGCAATGAGAAGCCTGTATACTGCAACGAATAGTAGCCCCTGCTCCCCGCAACTAGAAAAAGCCCACATGCAGCAACGAAGACCCAACTCAGCCAATCAATCAATCAATCAATCAATCCTCACCTAATCCCTTCTTTCTCCAAATCTCACTTATCATGGATACACATGCCTTGCACTTTTGGTAGGTTTCTCCCCCCACATCTGTAAAATTTGTCTTCCCTAGCAGATTGTAAGTTTATGATGACACAGAGATATTTCCTACCATGCTAAGCACAGCACCTGACACATGGAAGATGCACAAATAAATGTGATCTATTTCTGGAATCATTGAGGTTCTATCTCAAGCTATATGAAACAAGATATTTATGACTATGAGGATAACTACTCCACTCTTAAAAAAATGGATTGTGTTGGGTTAGGGAAGAAGGATGGGGATAATGGCACAGTGAGAGAGAGTGTATCTGTCTGGGGGAGAACATAAACCACAGCAGTTATTTTAACAAATAACTGAACACAGGGAATTGGTTAAACAGGTATGGAAGAGCTGAAAAAGTAAAAAGGGGGACACGGAGATAGCACAGAGATGGTAAACACAGGCAGCATCTACCATCCTCAGGGTTGGAAACAAAGTGGAAAAGTTGAGACCATTAAGATTAGAAGCTTGGAGAAGGCACTCAGTGAAGCTGAGACTCAGAGTCTGCAGCTCAGCTGGTGCTGATGCCCCAGAGGGGTCGCAAAGAGGCTGGTTCTGGGTGTAAGAAAAAGGATGGAAACTGGAACCAACTGCTCCTGGAACAACCAGCTGCTGCTGGGGCAACGCTGATAAGAACAGCGAGCATCCACAGGTTCCCTCTCCCTCCGCCTGCCTTCCAGTCTCATCCCAATGGCAGTACTTAACAACTGAGACAGCAAACATGTACTTTGTGTCCCAACTCTAGCATCACAGAGCAGAATGTAGATGGGGAGGCTTAGAGCTAAGAAACAATAGCTTCAAAACTGACACAGGAGGTTAGAGGAAGAATGAAAACTCTTGTTACGATAAACTTCCAAGAATGCAGATATTTGGCAAAATATATGTAACATAGTAATCCTTATTTAAGTGATAATTCAGGATTTTATTTTATTTCATTTAAAGATTTATTTTATTATTTATTTAATTTTTGGCTGCATTGGGTCTTTGTTGCTGTGCACAGGCTTTCTCTATTTGTGGCGAGCAGGGGCTACTCTTTGTTGTGGTGCACGGGTTTCTCATTGCGATGGCTTCTCTTGTTGCAGAGCATAGGCTCTAGGCGTGCAGCCTTCAGTAGTTGTGGCATGTAGGCTCAACAGTTGTGGCTCATGGGCTTAGTTGCTCTGCGGCATATGAGATCTTCCCGGAGTAGGGATAGAACCCATGTCCCCTGCATTGGCAGGCAGATTCTTAACCACTGCACCATCAGGGAAGCCCGTCAGGATTTTTTAAAAATGACCTTTTTACCAGCTAGTTTTAAAATTGATCACTCTGATATGAGAACAACCTAAGTATCCATTGATGGACGAATGGATAAAGATGTGATATATATGTACAATGGAACCCTACTCAACCATAAAAAATAAAATTCTGCAATTTATGACAGCATGGATGGACCTTGAGGGTATTATGCTAAGTGAAATAAGTCATATGGAGAAAGACAAATACCACATGATTTCACTCATAAGTGGCATCTAAAACCAAACCAAACCAAACCAATGAACAAGCAAAAGAAAACAAAAGCAAACTCATGGATACAGAGAACAATTAATGGCTACCAAAGGGAATGGGGTTGGGGGGTGGGCAAAATGAAGGAAGGGAGTCAACTATATGATGATGGATGGTAACTAAATTCGTGATGGTGATCACTCTGTAACGCATACAGGTGTTGAACTATAATGCTGTACACCTGGAAATTCCATAATAAAAATTTTTAATGAAATTGATTACTTCACATTATTATTTGGGGACTAGTTTATTATCCTTTCTATAGAATCATAATTAGTAAATTTTCTCACTTTGAAATTTCTAGGGAAGAGAAGATTCCAATTTCTAGCCCTTCTAAGTCTTCTTGGCTATTCTCTGTTCCCAATGCCCTTCTACCCTCAATCCCTCAACATACTCACCCAAAATCTGATCTCCATCTTTCCCAGCTTTACTCTGTGCCCCAGAAGGTTGATAGCTAGGGACTTAACACCCATACTTTTCTGCCACCTGGATTGCAGTTGGATTTGGTTAGTGGTATGTAAGAGCAGGTCAGAGGAGAGGATAAGAGAGACATTGGGGTACATCTACTTGGTCTTGACCTCGTTTGATTGTATTTCTGGCAGTGGCTACCATCTCTTCTTGACTACCACAGTTGTTGTGTGGTCTCTTTGCATGGCTTCAGTACTCGCTAGGTTCCAATAATATTATTTCTTCTCCTTAACCTTTTATTCCTAAAGGTAGCAGTGGCTTTCTCCTCTTGGTCTCTGAGCACCTCAAGTTCTCTGTCCATTTCCTTAGTACTGTCCATGGCTCTACAAGTATTCCTTTCTTTAAAATCTTTTGAATCATTGGAATTGGATTCTGTTCACTGGTAAACCTGGGTAATTCACAAGTGCACTGAAGCATCATCTAGGTGCCAGTTGCAACATCAGAAATAATGTATAGGCTTCATATATTTATTTGTGTGACACTTGATAAATGTTTGCTTTAATTATTGGACCATAAGTTACATGAGGGCAGAAATGATGATGATGGCACCCACTACTATATTCCCAGCAAATAACACTGCACCACACAAAATAGTTGATAAATATTAGTTAAGTGGTTTCATCCATTCAATAAATATTTATTGTATTTATTATACACTATGTACACTAACTGACATTAGAAGTACTATACGGGGAGGCAAGGGGCTATGTGGAAGAGGCCTCATGATAAAGGGACTGAGAATTATGGTGGAATATCTGGCTGTGTTTGGCATTACTTTGCATGGGTGGTTAGGGAGTGTCTCTTTATGAAAGGTGATATTTGAACAAAAACTCAAATAAGGGACAAGCAAACTAAATGAAATGAGAGATGAACAGCTTCCACTAAAACCTGCAATAGCCAAGTGTACTGCTATGGAAAATCATCACTTCACAAAGAAAGACAGCAAGAAAAGAAGAAAGAAACAAGGGAACAATAAAACAGCCAGGAAAGAATTAATAAGATGATACTAATAAGTCCTTGCCTATCAATAATTACTTTAAATGTAAATGGATTAAATTCTTCAAAGCATAGAGTGGATGAATGGATTAAAAAATAAGACCCAATTATATTCTGCTTACAAGAGATTCACTTCAGCTTTAAGGACACTCATTGGCTCAAAGTGCAGGAGCAGAAAAAGATATTCTACACACATGGAAACAAAAAGAGAGCAGGGGTAGCTATACTTACATCAGACAAAGTAGATTTTAAGTCAAAAATTGTAAAAAGAGACAAAGAAGGTCATCACATAATGATAAAGCAGTCAATTCATCAGGAGAATATAACAATTGTAAATATACATACATATATATACATATATATATATACACTCAACATTGGAGCACCTATATATATTAACTATTAATGGATCCAAAGGGAGAAATAGACAATGATACGAGAATAGTAGGGGACTTCAATATCCAACTTTCAACAAAGAATAAATCATCCAGAAAGAAAAAAAATAAGGAAACATTGGACTTGACTGTACCTCAGATCAAATGGATCTAACAGACATAAAGAACATTTCACCCAACAGTAGTGAATATATATTCTTCTCAAGTGCACATGAAACATTGTCCAGGATCATCTCAATTATGCAGAAAAAGCATTTGACAAAATTCCTCATCCTGTCATAATAAAAACTCTCAACAAATTGGGTATAGAAGGAACACACTTCAACATAATAAAGGTCATATATGACAAATCCACATCTAAAATCATACTTAATGGTGAAAGTTTGAAATTTTTTTCCTTGAAGATTATAAACAAGAGAAGGGTGCTGACTCTTACCATTCCTATTCAACATAGTCCTGAAAGTCTTAGCCAGAGATATTTGGCAAGAAAGAGAAATAAATGGCATCCAAATCAGAAAGGAAGAAGTAAAATTGTTTGTCTTCAGACAATATAACCTTATGTAGAGAAAATCCTAAAGATTCCACCAAAAAATCCCATTACAACTAATAAACAAATTCAGTAAAGTTGCAGGACATAAAATCAACATACAAAAATAAGTTGCATTTCTATACACTAATAATAAACTCTCTGAAAAAGAAAGAATGAAAACCATCCCATTTAAAATCTCATTAAAGATAATAAAATACCTAGGGATAAATTTAACTAAGGAGATGAAAGACCTGTACATTGAAAATGTCATGACACTGGTAAAAGAAATTGAAGAAGACACAAATAAATGAAAAGTATCCTGTGTTCATGGATTGGAGGAATTAATATTGTTAAAAATGCCCACACTGCCCAAAGGTGTCTAGAGAATCAATGCAATCCCTATCAAAATTTCAACAAAATTTTTCACAGAAATAGAAAAAAATATTAAAATTTTTATGAAATCACAAAAGATCCCAAATAGCCAAAGCAATCCTGAGAAGGAAGAACAAAGCAGGAGGCACACACTTCCTGCTTTCAATCTTTATTACAAAGCTATAGTATGGTATTGGCATAAAAACAGACACATAGATCAATGGAACAGAATCAATAGCCTAGAAATAAGACCATGCATATATGGTCAACTAATATTGGACTGAGGGGGTCAAGAATATTCAATGGGGAAAGTTGATAATTGGTGTTGGCAAAACTGAATATTCACATGAAAAAGAATGAAATTGGACTCCTATCTTTCATTATTCACAAAAATTAACTGGATATGGATGAAAGACTTAAAGGTAAAACCTAAAACCCTAAAAACTCCTACAATAAAACACAGGGAAAAAGGTCCTTGACATTGGTCTTGGCAATGATTTCTTTGATTAGCAACAAAGCAAAATCAAGTGAGGCTACAACAAACTAAAAAGTTAATGCACAGCAAAAGAAATAGTCAACAAAATGAAAAGATAACCTATAGAGTTGGAGAAAATATTTGTAAATCATCTATGTGATAAGGGGTTAATATTCAAAATATACAAGGAATTCGTACAACTCCATAACAGAAAAACAATCTGATGAAATATGGGTAGAGGTTTTGAACAGACATTTTTCCAAGGAAGACATATAAATGGCCAACAGGTACATGAAAAGATGTTCAACATCACTAATTGTCAGGGAAATGAAAATCAAAACCAAAATTAGATTTCACCTCACACCTGTTAGAATGACTATCACTAAAAAGACCAAACAAAACAAGTGTTGCTGAGGATGTGAAGAAAAGGGAACCCTTGCACCCTGTTGATGTGAATCTAAATTGCTACATTCACTATGAAAAAGAGTATGGAGGTTCCTCCAAAAACTAAAAATAGAAGTACAATATGATCCAGCAGTCCCACCTGTGGGTATATATACTGAGGAAATGAAATCACTATTGAAAGAGCTATCTACACCATCATGTTCATTGTAGCATTATTCAAAATAGCCCAGACCTGGAAACAACCTAAGTGTCTGTCAATGGATGAATGAATAAAGAAGATGTATTATATATACATATACACAATGGAATATTATTTAGCCATAAGAAAGAAGGAAATTTTGCCATTTGTGACAACATGATTGGACCTTGAGGGCATTATGCTAAGCAAAACAAGTCAGACAGAGAAAGAAAAATCATGTATATTCTCTTTTATATGTGGAATCTAAGAAAGCAGAACCCATAGAAATAGAGAGTAGAATAGTGGTTGCCAGGGACCAAGGGTGGTGGAGTAATTGGAGAGTTGTTTGTCAAAGTGTAAAACCTCCAGTTATATGATGAATAAGTTCTAGGGATCTAATGTATATCATGCTGACTTTAGTTAATAACACTGTATAATATACTTAAAAGTTGCTAAGACTGTAGATCTTACTGTTAGCAACACACATCAAAAAATGGTAATTATGTGAGGTGACAGAGGTGTTGACCAACTTTATTGGGGTGAGTGTTTCACAACACATATATGTATCAAGTCATCACATTGCACACCTTAAACTTACATATGTTATATATCAATTATTTTTCAACAGAGCTGAAGAAATATAAATTTAAAGCAAATGATTATCCATTTCTTTTACAGAAAGCAAAAGATTTGATGATTCTTGATAGGAGTAAGAGAATAGAATCCACAATGTTAAGAACCTTAAAAAAAAAAACCCAACCAACCAAACAAAACCTGCAATAGACAAGATACTGTGATTGATATTGATATTGATATGCATTGATATTGAAAAAGTACAAGAAATTCATGACTAATAACATAAACAACAATTAGCATAAAAATGGCAAAGGCAAAGGTTATTACTAAGTACTCAGTAAGTGACACAGATGATGTATGCTTAAAGTCTGAAAGAGGTAAGAATGTTGGAGAAATATATGAGACAGAGGTATAACTCATGCTTGGCATTGGATTTAGATATACATTCAGCAGAAAGATACCAGGAAAGTCAAAACTCCAGCAAAGATCTAGAAGTTGAGATGCTGTTGTTTTAAAGAGAGAGTGAAGAAAAAGAGAAGGGCAGGTATACAGAGACAGGAAAGCCACATGCCCTCAACTTAATTATGTATAATCATTCTTGAAGTAGGATGTGGAGGAAATACTTTGTGGTAGGATTGACAACTCTGCCTCAATTCTATTTTTGGTTTTAATCCTAGTCATATTATCCTAGCTCATCCTTGGGCAGATGACAAGTACTTCTTGTAATCTAGTATAGCAAAGAGAAAGAAGAAGCACAGGATGGAACCAAACCAGTGTCCAAGAAAGTACACAAGATGGAAACAAGGAAACCAAGGTGAAGGAGCAGGCTTGGACACTGAACACGAAGACAAGAAAATCAAGATCAAGAGCTAGGTTGCGATGGTGGTTGTGGTATGCTATCCAGATCTTTAACCTTTTACTCCTAAAAGTAGCAGTGGCTTTCATGTATATATATATATATATATATAAACACACATATATACAAACACATACACACATATATAATTTATATGTTCATATATATTTCATGTATATGTACACACATGTACATATACATTTATATCTATTATATATGTATATCTATTATATATATATGTACTTATATATATATAGGCATAAATCCCTTGAATGGGGTCTTATTTGAAACATGCTTCCTTCTGCTTCTCTTCAGAGAAAGGATTTTCTATAAACCCTAATTACTGCTTTAGCATGGATTTTTGAATTTGCCAAGACCTGTGGGTTTCTATATCTCCTGGGATATCATGAGCTTGAGGAAACATACTTCCCAAACCAGCCATAAACAACCCAACCAGCCCCAGGCCTTCCAAGATTGGGGATAAAACTTAAACCAGAGTGTCATATTCAGAATTAGAGCCAGAATATGCTGAGTGTTATAAATTCTCCAATCCACAATATTGTTTTAGATTCTGGAAAATGGTATCTAATTTCATAATATGTCTTACCCCAGTGGCAGTGATGTAAGGCTCTACATACCAGAATGAAAGGTAGACTGGATTTTAGAACCAGATAGAGAAAAAGCTTCATTGTATTTAGGGCATAAATCAAAAGTGTGGTCTAAGTATTGATAATACATCAGTTTATTTGATAATAAATAAAAATGTTAGAGGTAATGGAGGGCTTTTCATCTGGAGAGCATTTTATGAACATTGACTAATTTATCATTATTTACAAGCCAATTAATTTTCACTACCCCGAGGTAGAAATTGTAATTACGCCAGACTGGCAGATGGGAAAAAAGAAATTGGGAAGAGAATAAAAAAGAATCGTGAGTTTGATAGTCCTGAATTACATGGATATTTACTGTTCAATTTAAATACCATACAATAAAATTTGCAGTGGATATTTTGGTAAGACACTATTTCGGGTCTCACCTGAAATAGGTAAGGTCACTCACATACTCTCATCTTCCCTTCCTCCTTCACTTATTTATTTACTCAATTAATCCCTTTAACAAATGTTTATTGAGCACTGAAAGGTACTAAAGATGTAAACTTAGATAAGATATATTAGTAGTTCTTAAGAAGCTCACGGTCCTCTAAAAGAAACAAGCATGTAAGCAAATAGTGACCAAGTGGTGTTGTAAGGACTATCAGATAAGTAAGAAGTGAGTTACCGAATCAAACTAGGGAGTTGAGGACAGTAAAAGCTTCCTAGGTAAAGATGGTGCTTTCACTGAGTTTTGAGGGATGACTCATATTTATTATACATTTTATTATATGGTGGCAAAGGGTAGCCAAGACAAAAGGAACATTATGCTTGAAAATTCAGTTGTTAGAAATAAACATGAAAAAAAAAAAAGAAAATACAGTTGTAGGAAAGAGTACAAGTTTTTAAGGAGACACAAGCAATTCATAAAGGCTGCAATATATGTATAGGTTGAGCTGCAGGAGGATATAAAATTAGAAGGTAGACAGGAAGAGGATCACTGTAGCAGGTGAGTTAGATGTTAACCTGAAGACCAGTACGATTCTGGGTAATATGATTATTTTAGAGTCTTTCAGAAATTCTGGTCCAATAGTCTGAAGCAGGATTTGGGAATCTATGTTTTAAACAAAAACCCCTGATTCTTCAGATGCAGGTGATCTTTGGCTATGCTTTGCGAAATTGATATAGGTGATGGTAAGTTATTGAAGGTACTCCTATAAGAAAGCATATATAATCAAATTTATCTTGTAGAACAATAATTCTAATAGTAATTTGGAAGATAGATTAGGAGAGGCTAGAAATGAGGTAAAAGTTGGGAGGGGAGACTGAAATCTACACAATTGTTGAAGAAGAACAGAGGGAAGTGTGATCTAAAGTAGTTGACAGGGTTTAGGAAGGAGAGATTAATTTGAGGGATATTTAGGAAGAGGATTAGGGATGGATTTAAGGTGAGGGGATGGAGAGGAAAGAGTTGAGGATGACTCCTAAGTTTTTAAAACAAGGTGATACAATGATTTTGGAAGGAGAGAAAACTTCCACTTATACTTACTGCCTCATAAGTCTGTGCTTGAAGAAAACAATTTTGTGTTTAAAACTTAGATGTGCTCATGATCTGTGTGGAGCAGAACTGGTGGCTACAATGGGCTGTAATTCCACCATTCGAATACAGTTATTAAGAAAGATGAAGTCATTTTATTTGTTGGAATGTAAAGGGAGACACGGTAGTCAGGGCGACCAGTTAGCTGGCTGTTGGGGTTATCAGCGAAGTTATGACTACCATTGTAATAAACAATAGCAGGGCCGTCAAATGTTAAAGATATTTCAAAAGAAGAATTGACAGGATTTTATGACTAAAGGTGGTTGGTGAGGGAGATGAAAGAAAAAATTAATATTTTGAGCCAAATATCAGAAAGGAGTTGAAGCCGATGATGAACTAGAGTAATTGATAAAGAGGAGAATGGGATAAAGGGTGGGTGAGCAGCTGGGTTTAATTTTGTATTCAAATAATGACATTGAGCTGAGAGTGGGGTATTCAAGGGACTTGAAGCTACTGAACTGGATCTCAGATGAGAGGTTTATGTACGGCTTGCACTGGCCCCAGCCCCTAATCATGACACTGCTTCAGGATGAGAAGCTGGAATTACCACCAGTTACTGTATGATGGCTAGCTACTCCGTGGGTTTGTCAGAGGACACAGCTATTTACAACATAGGAACATTTGCCTCCTTTTGATTTCCTTCCAGTTGCTGAAATAAGAATAGTGTAGAATATTAATCAAGAATACGTGTGTAATATTCTTGGAGGTGAATCATTTCTTGTTCTTATATACAAAGTCTGTAACTCAGAGTTCTTATTCTTTTGTATTCCACCAGCAGCAGTAACTGAATAACTGTCTTCAAAAAGATCTGTGAGTTTAGATGAGTTCTTCAAAGCGAAAGTTATCCTCAAACCTACAAGGATAAACCTCAGATGATTTCCTGTTTCAAATAAAAGAAAGGGTTGAGAGGCTTATCTAAGTACAGGTCTTTTAGAGTGGGCTTACATAAGAATATAAATATAGTTTTAACCACTTCTAATTTCTTTTCTTAAAAAAATCATATTCATCCTTATGCCAAGTTAAATCGTCTATCCTATATAGACTGAAAATGATAAAGAATGCTGCCAGAATCTAATTACTGATTATGGAACTTAGGACAAGCAGTTATGGGAAAGACTATTTCATAGTTACCTTATGTATTTTCTTTTTCAGAAGGAAACTTACTCCATTCTCAAGCTGGTGAAATATTTATGGAGCAAATGCATTGGTACTGTGGGTTTGCTAGTGATAAAATCTTCTCTAGTGAATTCCAATTATTCTTTTCCAGGCTATTTTGAAAGAAATGTAAATCTGCTTCATGGTCTCCATGTTTTAAAAGTGGTTTCCACCAATTTATTTCAATCCAAATTAGGATGTTTTGACCTGGATGCGCTGGGGTGCTATAACGTTAATTTAACGATTTCAGACAATCAAGGGCCATAATTACAAATACTTCAATTAGTGGATGAAAACAAATTACCGTGGATTTTAAAACTCATTTGTTTTCTTTCTAAAGAATTTCTATGAAGAAACCATAAAATGAAATTCTAAAAACATTTACTGGCTGAGCTAGTGTCACATGCTTGGTCTCTGATGACATCTTTATCCCAAAACTGCAATGGGAAAGCAATTTACCGGTAAGCACCTATAGATTACTGTCTATAGTCATGGACTTGGAACCCGAGCACACTCCTTTATGTGTATTAGAGTCATTTTGTTGGATGAATGGATGGATGAATGAATGACTCTTCCTTGTTTTTTATTTAAAGAATTTACTAAAACTTTTTTGAATTTTATTTTGCTGCTTACACATTTCTGTACAAACCCCTAAATTAGCGAGAAAGCAATGATGATACGAATCCCTATTTTCCATTTCATAGCACAGTGTAAACCACCTTCACAAACATGATTTCATTTGTACATTAACTAGGTGCACGATACTCAATAGTACAAAAACCACACGAGTGAATTTGTGTTTCAGAGACTTTCCATATGCTTCGCAGCAATCTTAATTCAGACTGATTACAAATGCACACTCCAGCATGAATCATCAGGCCATTAATCTTAATAACTTTGATGTGTTGTTACTGCATGTCAAGTAGATAAAAAATGGTGAAGACCATTTAATACAGAATAGCACGCTGCTCATCATGTCTTGTGGGCTCTGTCTCACTTAATCTTACAGTCATGAATTCACATTGGAGGTTCTCCGCACTTGACAGAGAAAGAAACGATGGGTTACCCATTATTGGTATATTTGTAACTATGTGAGCAATGATAAATGTTAATAGGATCATATTTGGTATATTAACTAAATGTAAGGAATGAAATTTATCGGAAATTACCTGTAGATAACTCCTGATCAGACTCAAAAGATGTTGCAGTTGACAATTTTTGCAATATTCCTGGACACAGCCTACCACAAAGCAATTGTGGTAAGTATGATGGGAAATATAAACCAAAGCAAATCCCTTGATCTTCTTGAGGTATTTACTCTGTGTCTATACAAACCTTAATTTTAGTGATAACTGGTTTTCTTATCTTGGGGTCCAAGGGTGATCCTCAGGGATCTGTGAAATCTTGAACGTGTGTGCAAAATTTTGTTTGTATATAAAAACATTTTTCTGAGTGAATACTGTTTCATCAATTTGCCAAAGTTTTCTTAATCTCAAAGGGGTTGAGAACTACTGAACTAGATATATAATTTCCTTCTTAAAATACAGGAAATGACTTTCATACCTGTAATGAATATATAAATATGAATCTAAAGTAATTTAAATAACAAATACCAGGATTTTCTGTTTAATAATACTTCTGTCAAAGTAAGAAAACTCAGAGTCTTGGACTTCCCTGGTGGCACAGTGGTTAAGAATCTGCCTGCCAATGCAGGGGACACGGGTTTGAGCCCTGGTCCAGGAAGATCCCACATGCCGCAGAGCAACTAAGCCTGTGTGCCGTGGAGCAACAAAGCACGTGAGCCACAGCTACTGAACCCGAGTGCCACAACTACCGAAGCCCCCGTGCCTAGTGCCTGTGCTCTGCAACAAGAGAAGCCACCACATTGAGTAGCCCCCACTCTCCGCAACTAGAGAAAGCCTGCACGCAGCAACAAAGACCCAACACAGCCAAACATAATTTAAAAAAAAAAAAGAAAGAAAGAAAAAAGAAAACTCACAGTCTCAATTTTCTTTCCAGTTTTATCTATTGCTTGTTATGTGCTCATTGTTCCGGCTGGAGCAGTCACTGTAACAGTTTCAAAAATGTCTTATTTGTTTCCGTACAAAGTATACTATTCACACCATCAATTTGATTCACTATCAATTTCAACATTTCATTTTTTTTTTAATCCAAAGATCTCGACTCTGGTTAAACTGGCACAAAGAATTGGCTTTATTTTCAAAATCATTTTAAAAAGAATCACTTCACAGGAGTTTACATATAGAGGGTAATGGGTGGGGAACACAAAAACATGCATTGAGACATGGATGCTGGGCAGTTATATGTTTACTCATTAGCTGAGTAATTTGCTTCTGCATAGCAATCTTACATCGTATGCTACTCGATTTTTTACTTTAGAAAAATTGCATCTCATGTGACTCATTACTTCTTTGTGTCTCTCATAATAGTTGAAATGATAAAGTTAAATCCAGGAAGAAATGGTCTACTGTAGTCCTAAAGTAATGAGATGACTATAAATAATGACTGATTAAGAAAGAAAAACAACCAAATGACAACTGGCAGTAAAATAATAATAACCTCCTTCGGTTTTAAAATTAGCTCTGATGGCAATTCCAAAGTAGAATTTTTAAAAATGTTTTTAGCAATGGTAACCATGTTATAATAAATATGTAGATACTCCCTAGGTTTTACTTTAAAGAAAGTATTTATTGTATATGCAAATACAATGTTTTCTTTAAAGGAAAATTATTCTAAAGAGGTTATGAAGAAGTGCCACAGCATTTCAAATGTTTGGGGATGACTTCCTCTGGTTAAATAATGATGGTAAAAACAGAGAGATACAGTTAGATCTGAGTTTTGAAAATTGCTAGACTAGGGAGAATGGAGAAGAGTAGCGGATACAGAATAAGCACACACCCAGAGGAAGGAAAATGCCAAGCATTTCAACATGATAATGTGTGTAGGAAAATTAGGTTGAGATCAGGTTGTAAAATCTAATTCCAAATCTTCTGGGCATCTTGTACCCGCCAAGGTTAATATTGTTTTTTTCCTTTGACCCCTACCAACACTTTGCATCTGTATTATTCATAAGCATTTATTATTTACAGCTTTTTGCCATCAGTTATCTTTTCATATGTGTCATTTCTCCTACTAGATTGTAAGTTTTTTTACAAGGAAGAGCACCTTTTATCTTTGTTTGCAAGCTGTGCGGCACCTAGCTAAGTTTTTGGCATATTGTAGTTAACCTAATGAATATGCGTGGATAGAAAACTGCCTTGTACTTTTGAAAATTTATCAATACTGTAGAATCAATCTACATGAAACAATCCCTGCGTTACTTTCTTCAAATCACATTCAGGAACAAGGAGATATTACACGGTATAGGAGAAAGATTACTGTCTTAGATTTATATTCAGGGTTCTAATTTCAGTTATATTACTGGCTTTCTTTTGCACCTAGGCTTCCTGGATTCTCTGCTGTCTCATTTTTAAAGTTGGATTATTACTACTTGTCTATTATTTCAAAAGAATCTTCTCACAGTCAGGGCTGACCAGTAACGAGAAAGGTTGAGTACTTTAAATAAGAGATGGATGACTACATGCCTGACAGGTATAGAAAGGACTGCTCTGGACAAGAGAGAAACTCCGCAGTCCCAGCAAACTTAAAGATTTCACAATTTCATTATTTTAAGTGATAAACAGCAAAAGCTTGACAAATAGTGACAGTAGCTGCAAATCAAAGGCTGATCTTTAATCCTGTACTGTGAAAAAAGAACATTTGAGCACCCTCTGGTCTGCTAAGCCACGTTGTCAAAAGGACAACAGCCATAAAGATCCAGTGCAAGGAGCTGTAAGGATCAGCCTTTCTGGACGGCAATTTCTTCACCTGGAAAATAAGAGAGGTGGCATGGCGACCTTCAAAGACCCTTCTAGTTGTAAGTTTGTTTAGAATTCTTCAGCTCCTAAATCGTTTCTGCTGGAGAGACACGGGAAAGTTGAATTTTGCCCTCTCTTGGTGGAATGGCAGAGCTAGCTTGCACAGCCTGGCCAGAGAAGATTGTTAAATTACCAGGAATTTAGCAAGCCAGCCGACATCGTGTTGGTAGCTGGAAATCAGCAAGATTACACCACAGAAATTAGCAACTCTACAAATCAGGACCCTTCCCCAAGAGCTGGCTTTCTAAACTTTTTTTTTTTTAACTTTTACCAGCCTATCATTGGTCCTACTTGATCATGTCCTCCTGAGTGTGAGAATAGCAAAAAGGATATTTTTGTTTCCACAGCCGCTTGCAAATACTTTAGCACAGAGAATACCCAACAGGCTCAAGGCGCTGTGGTCAGAAAACAGAAGGCATTTAGGTAGTGGGAGAACGGACATCTGACTTGAACTACAAAGTATAGACTTGAGTTAAGAGCCTCTGAGCAGTAGTCCTGATATCACAGCACAAATGTGGCAGGGGACATTGACTGCTTTACAAGCCTAATTAATACCATATATAATTGCTTATGTTCAAATTAAAAGTATAGATTCTATTGTTATTCACTTGAGTATGGGTATGATAGTTTTACCAACATATTTTAACAATTAATTAGTCTGGTTAGCAGATGTATTTTTTTTTTTTACTATGTTTTTAATTGAAGTATAGTTGATTAACATCATGTTAGTTTCAGGTGTACAGCACAGTGATTCAAATATATATATATTATATATATATATATATATACACATATATATTCTTTTTCAGACTCTTTTTCCTTATAGGTTATTATAAAATATTGAGTATAGTTCCCTGTGCTATACAGTAGGTCCTTATTGGTTATCTACTTTATATATAGTAGTGTATATATGTTAATCCCTATCTCCTAATTTATCCTTCCCCCACCTTTCTCCTTTGAAGACCATAAGTTTGTTTTCTATATCTGTGAGTCTTTTTCTGTTTTGTAAATAAGTTCATTTGTATCTTTTTTTTTTTTTTTTGATTCCACGTATAAGCAATGTCATATGATATTTGTCTTTCTCTGCCTGGCTTACTTAGCATGATACTAACAAAACCTATTTGGGATAACAGCCTGGCTCCTGGCTCTTGGTTGATTTGCTGGTCAGCTTGGTAACAAATATTTCTTCCTCTATGGCTAAATACCCAAGCTAGCCAGTCACCAGTTATTACAAAATTGGAAGTCATGAAAGCATAAAAATGTTTCAAATTGACAAAACTTAAAATGTGATGTAGCCCATTCATCAGTAAAATGACAAATTATATACATTTTTAGGCTAAAAGTTCTAGATCTTCAGTTCATGCTTGCTCATCTGCTAGTCACCTCTTGGTACTGAATCCACTTTAACTTTTTTTTCATACTTAAAAAAATTCCTCTTCATTATCTGGTGTTTACACTTGGCCCCTTCAGGTGATATTTAAGCCATGCTTAACTTTCAGAGAGTACCTGCTTTCTGATTCTGATTTCTGGTTAATTGAACATATTTTCTTCTTTGATGTAGTCATGGACTATGATAGGAGATTGATAACTGGAAGAATCCAGCCTGACATGAGCACACAATTTTAAGGATTATGCAAAAGAATGATTTGTGTGTATAAATTATACTTTCAACTCTTTTTAGGAACTGCATTTTTTACAAATTGCTTTTAAGAAAATGTTGTAGTTAAAATATAAGTGATTTTCAGCATGAGTTCATGATTGCCACATTTTGTAATCTTATGACATTTTTTTCCCTCAAAGTCTATTTCTTTATGGTCAAAATTATATCATTTATATATTTTTTTGCTACAGTTTGCTATTTTATTTTCAAGAATACTTGAGTTTCATTTGAAAATCCTAGACCATTACATTTTTCATGTGGAAACAGCCTGGGCCAATAGAAATAAAAATAACTAACTTTTAATATGTTCTTACTACATCCCAGACCTTGTGCTGGAGTTTATATAAATGTTATTTAATGTACACGGCAACCCAATGAGGTAGATACTTGTTACATGTTGAATCGTGTGTTTCTCCAAACCACATGTTGATGTTCAAACCCGCAGTACATCAGAATGTGACTGTATTTGGAGACATGCTTTAAAGAGGTAATCAAGGTAAAAAGAAGTCACTTGATGGGCTCTAATCCAGCAAGATTGGTGTCTCTATATATTCCTGATTAGGATACAGACAACTCACAGACAGGCAACAATGTGAAGACAAATGGAGAAGATGGCCATCTACAAGCCAAGAAGAGAGGCCTCAGAACAAAACCAACTCTGCTGACACCTTGACCTTGGACTTCTAGCCTCAAAAATTGTGAGAAAACAAATTTCGTTGTTTAATCCCCCAGTCTATGTTATTTGTTATGGTAGCCCCAGTAGACTAATAAAGTACTATTATTATTTCTAGTTACACGTGAATAATCTAAGGTTTAAAGAGACTAGATAGTGTCCCAAACCACACGGATAGAAAGTGATTGAGTAGAGACTCAAACTATAGTTATTTGCTAAGCAAATATCTCTTTATTACATACCGTGTACCAGGCACTATTATATCTAAAGGTACTGATATTTTTATAGATTCCAAAAATAGATGAGGATTAAGGCTTCCAAATTGTAATAGTTGGATAGTCCTTGCATCAAAGCCAGGCGTTGTGTGCAAACATTGTACATGTGTCTATTGGCAGCGATGGTGTCCTTGGGATACCTGCCTTGTCCTTCGTGGCGTTACAGTGTATTTTTACCGACTGTCCCCAAAGTTTGTTCTGACAAACACAGGGTCAGCAAACAAATCTTTCACAAGAAAAAAAAAAAAAGAAGGAATTCTTAGCAAATTATGTTGGAAGATTCTCTTTACCACTCTTTTAGAGCTTCCCATTATATATTAATTAGCATATTAAAGATTCTAGAGTAAGGAAATATCTTTATCTTTGTCTAAACCTGTGTTTCCTAACTGCATAGATCACAAGACCTTCATTTTCTGCAACAGCTATTTACATTCTGTAGCACTAGTGTTCTTCAGCACACATTAAAAAAATGCTCATCTAGAAGCGATGGAGGCATTAGCTAGAGCTACAATGGTAATCAGATCGCAACATACAAGTGTATCAAAACAACAACAGATCTTAAACTTATACAAGGTTGGTTGTCAATTATATCTCAGTAGAGCTGGGAAAAATGCTCCCATAGGTAGTAGGCTCTTTGAAGTAAGAGGGCATTAATGGTGAATCCTGTTATTTCACAATTAATTATTTGAACTGAATTTAAAATATTGGAAACCCATTACAATTTATATCATTATTTTAAAATCTCACAAATATCAAGTATACATGTTCAGTCCAAAGTAAGAATTTCTAAAGAGCAGTTTATGTTTAAATGGGAGAAATATTAAGAATAGTTATATGCAGTATGAATTAGTTTTAACAAAACAAACTTACATCTACACTTGAGGGTCAGCTGTATCAAACTCATTAACCGGAATGAAAAGTTTTTAAAATGTTTAACACAATAATTTTCATGTTTTTCCATTGCATCTAAGAGAAAGCTATCTCTATGAGAGAGAGGATAAGGACGTATTTTGTTGAAAGCTAAATTTGGTATAAAACTATGTGGGTACTATCTTATGCCTCATCTTTAGAACTGATTTTTAGAGAAAGTCTATATGCTAAGGGCAATTTTACATGCAATCACATGTTAGGGGTAGCTAGGCAAATGACTTGAAAAATCCAGAGAAATGGTGGCTTGGTAATCTTTTTAGAATCTGGAAATACCACATGCTTGTTTCCATGCCTGCTTGTACTTACAAACGCCAACCCCATAGCCCAGGAAGACTTAACCCATGTCCTTTCCGAGGTTGGTGGGTCCAGCATCAGTCCTGTGCTCAATGATTTCGAAATGACACTACCTCACATGTCTTATTTAAGAAAATTCAGAAATTTAAAAGAAGAAATGAAGACATTCATTTTACAAAGACATTGCAAACTTAAAAAAAAATTTTAGAGAGAAATCAATTGTAAGTTTTCCTTATATATCCTTTCAAATATAGTCCAGTTTACACACAACTTTCCAAGAGAGTATTTGTTGCTTAGAGTGAGGTACATCATCATAATATTAGATTTTCTCTCATAATTATTTTGCATATATTCAATTATAATTTATATTTAGGCTTCAGGGCACAGAAACAGACTATTTTAAATTTATAATTATTTTGTGCCATCCATAGAATTTTAATTAATGGGGTAACCCCATACAGTGTAAATTATGATCTTTACTATATTATAATGGTTATATATTTAAGAAAAGAATGAAAAGTATTTAAAAATAAATGCCTTGATTAATTAGAGATAAAATATTCATGTATGTAGAAGTAAGTTAATGCCTTCTAAGGCAATGGTGTTTTTTGTGGATCAGAGAAGGCTAATGTGACATTAATTGTAAACAATTCTCTTACACATATTAATAATCTTTAAGAAGAAAGTAGATTACATGCTATTTTAATAAATTATAACAGTATTCCTTACATGACATAATGGTTACATACAGAGAATAGTTATTTTTTAAAAATGATTAAAATTCAGGCATTTTCTTAAAGTAATTTTAAACCTAAATACTACGTATTGAGCTTTCTAAAATTTTATTTTATTTACTAATGTGATTACCTAAATTTCACTTACTTACATGTAGACAAAGAGACATACATAAATGAAAAATACCTCTAGAGTATATAGAACTTGATATAAAGCTAAGTACTATGTAACCTAATTACATTTTATAATAATAAAATTTTAATAAAAAATTGGAAGATATTTTGTTAGAGTAATTTTTGGTGTTTGCTTAGGAAAAAGGCTACATCTTTTGCTTAATACATAACAATGCTCAGCTTTTTTCTGAAATTGCAAAAAAAGTATTTAAAAATATGGTTTATTTTTTGGTTTAAGAACTTTTAGAAACTTTTCTGATGGGACATGTTGCTAATTTGAAAATGGAATTACTCAAACAAGATTTTGTTTGTTTTTGTTTGTTTATGTTAGATTTTCAGGGGGCTGAATTTCATGTTAAAGAAAATAACAAAGAAATAAAAATAAATGTTTCTTAGGTCTTCTTTAGTTCTAGAGTAGATATAAATTTGTCTGCCCAGCATTACATTTCTGGGAAATCACCTTTCCCCCTTCCTAGAGATACATGCCCCATCACATGACCCTGATGGGTTTATGCTGGCCTCATCCCTGGTTCTTAGGGAGGGGCCCCTCATTAGTTTAAATGCTACAGTTAGCCTTTAAAAAATTCTCCTTCATCCTTTAAGACCTAGAACAAGAGCCGGACACTCCATAAAGCATTACCTGGCTCCCTCGAGCAAAAGGACCACTTCTTCCACTTGTTTATGTGTCTCTAAATTCTGAATTGTAAACCTTGAGTTCCCTTTTTTTTTTTTTTAGAAGTGGATTTATTTAGAGAGAAACACACTCCACAGACAGTGTGGGCCATCTCAGAAGGTGAGAAAGGCCTAAACTTCAAGTTCTGAGTTCATTGTATGTGAAGCATAGCCTTGTGTAATCTTTGTGCATGTCTCAGTCTGGTGTTTAGCTGATAGTAAGCTCCCCGATATTGGTTGGTCGAATAGCTGCTTTGACACCAGCCAGGCAGAATAAGCTCACTGTAGATCTTTGATATAGTAAAGGGCAGCTCAGAGAAAGACTTGTTCTCACCAGTGTTAGCAGATCAAAAGGAAATGGACTCTGACTTCAGACGTGTATCAGAGAGATCTTGGAGAGAGGACTACTTCAAAAGGACCAAACACATCATTGAGGTTTGCTTTAGAAGCGTGACAACTCCAGTCTATTCCAGAAAAAAAAAAAAAAAAAAAAGAAGATGAAGAAGAAAAGTCCAGCTATGATGAAATGCTAATGTAGAACTTGACCAAGGACAGTTCTGAGCTTGCAACTATTTCTTAGTTGGGTGGTAAGTATAAAGGCAACAGTAGCATAGAACTCTCCATGGGAAATTATGAAAGCCAGCTGTTAAGAGGGGTGTGTGTGTGAGAGAGTGTTCTAAGACTAGTCAGACAAGCCAGTGCAGCAATCCTTCAACTGAGAATACTCAACTTAAAAAGACACAGTGAAAAAATAATGTCACAACAGGAGATGCGCCTCAAATTAGAATTTGTACAACATTTCGCTAGAGCAACGCTATTTAAATGCTATTTTAGCTTATCATACTCTTAATAAGGCTGTCTGGTTTTTGGTGTGGTTTATTATGGATATAACCACCACTGGCAGATGTGGTGAAAAGTGGGTCCTGAGTTCTCATCGGCTGGTTTTCCTCCAGTAATGCTCAGTGAGATGCTTTCTGCATGCTCTGCTTGTTGTCCTTAAAAACAGCTTGATTTTAGTTTGAATCTGCAGAACTATTTCTCATCTGAGTAGTCAATCCTGCTTCTATCTCATGTCAGCTACACTCTGATAGTCTACTGTTCATTCTAGCTTGGATTTTTTTTTAATCTCAAAAGAGGAGGTTTTATTTAGCTCCTTTTGAATGAGAAGGTCACTTTTTCCTTGGGGTTCAAGCTAAAAACAACCTCCACCCGCCCTTGGTTAATACTATGACACTGCTCATGGATCAAGGTCATCATATCCCTCTCCCAACCAATGACGACAGTCATCATTTAGCATTTCACACCCACAGCAACACAGGAGGGAACAAATTTCCATCAGGACACAAAAAGAAAACCATCAATCTAGTGTATATTTTCATCATTTTAAGCTTTGTATATGCACTGGAATGAAGATGACATTTCCTTACTTCAGTTTAGGTAATTAAAGCTCCAAGACTCTGCTTTTCTTAGAAAACTTGATTTTTCCTCACCTGCTGCTCCCTGCCACACTTTATCATGTTATTGCAAAATTGCTTAATTTCCTCAGTTCACTTTACATTCATAAGACTTGTTAACTGAAACTCAATTTCAAAACACTTGCATCATATTAATTCCTCTAATATTTACTGAGTACCTTCAGGGTGCACAGAATCATGTTATGCTTACACTGGTGGGGGAGTGGTGACTCGGGGTTGGGAGAAGAGAGTCCTCACCTTTGCCTGGAAACCTGGACTGGCCACAGGTATATTGACATGAAAGAAGAAATAGGGAAAATGACCAACAAGACATGCAACTTAGATCAGAGAAGTTCAGAAACTGTGCTGGAAAGGGAGAGGTTAAACTGGATAGCATGATGTAGTTTGACAGAATTTGATCTGGAGCTTCTAAGTAGCTAAGAAATGATCAATGCAAATTTCCCATAATATAGGTTAGCTTTCACTGCATTTTAACAAAACCTTATTTTCCTTCCACCTCATCTTCTGACACTCCAGAAGCCATTCAGTTGCCAAGAAATAGACCAACAAATCACTAGCAAGCATATTTTACAAGACTATCATATACCTTATAGCTGATGACAGTTTTGTAAAAACTTTCCTGAGTTTTTAAAGGGTTTCATTTATAGTAAGCTGTAATAAAATTAATGTGAGTTATTCTCAGATAGTTAATAAATAAAAGACATATAAATCATGAAAATGGATACTAATCATAGCAGTATCTCTCCAGAGATTTAATAGAAATGAAACAACCAACCAGTATCACCTCACCCTTATACACACACACACACACACACACTTTGCATCATCTGTGAAACAGAAGGCCACAGATTCTGCTGAAATGAGAATCTCCCTGGCTGTATTAGTTGGCTAGAGCTGCCATCACAAAATACCACAGACTGGGAAGCTTAAACAATAGAAATGTATTTCCTCACAGTTCTAAGGGCTTGATCTTAGAGATCAAGGTGTCTGCAGGTCTGGTTTCTCTCTGTGTCCTCACATGACCTGTCTCCTGAGTGAGCGGATTCCTGGTGCTTCTTCTGCTTCATATGATAGAAGGATTATATGTCATATCAGATTAGGGCCCAACCCTCGTGACTCATTTAACCCTTGTCACCTCTTTAAAGGCTCTATATCCAAATATAGCCACATTCTGAGGTACTAGGGGTTAGGACCTGAACATACGAACATGGCAGGGAACACAATTCGTTGCATAACCATGGTGGTCGTTTGTACTGACCTGTAAGTCAATGAACACTTCCAGGCAGTTCTAAACATTATGTTGCAACATTATATTGGGGTATGTTGCTAAAGACATGCTGAAGGGCAAAGGTGAATAAATGACCCCCTTGAAATGCGTGACCTCTTTCTCTAGCAGCCCATAAGTGTTTTGCATAAAAGGAGATTGGGTTCTTCATTTCTAGAATCAGAGAAACGTTCATTGTGCCTTATTGCTGTAGGACTTCCCTATATAACATCTATCCTAACTTTTTTAGTAGCTATTTCTAGCATGTACCTAGTTTCTAAGGGGAGGAGCTGTAAAGATAGAAAGAGGCATTTGGCTGGGAACTAGAACTTGTGGAACTTAGTGCATGCTAAAACCACCGGGTAGAAGGTGACTGGAATTTCTCTGGGGTGGGGTATAGTAATGACAGGGTAGGGATGGAGTAGTGGTGGAGGGGGAGGAGGGGGGACCACAGGCAGACTTGAACCTGAGTCTTAAATCTCCCTGGTTCTGTGACCTTGATTAAACTAAGTTTCAGTCTTCATTGTATCACACTAATATGAGAAATGGCAAATTTCTAGAAAAATAACAGTAATCTATACCCCAAAGTGAGTTCATTATTTCACCAAGCCCCATCTTAATGCCAGTATGTATTTACTTCTTAAAATATTTTTTAATCTCTCTTCATTAACTGTGAGTTATAAGCATTTATTAAGTCTACTTAATAAATGGTCTACTATTTACCAGCACGAAGAAGACTGTTGGATTTTCCAAATGAATGCATATTTCCTGTTTTCAATAAGCTTGTCTATTCTGTTGATGGAAAGGGCATATAAATAGTTTTCTACATATTGCTTGCATGGAACATTTACATACAGTACCTAAATTAAATTCAAATAACTAGTAAAACTTGAGTGTCTGATCCTAACATAGGGCCTATGTTAGGAGCCAGGGTTACAAAGACTGGCGCTTGGGGAAGAATTTATTGACTTTGTTCTTATTCAAAACACTAACATTATAAGTTAAAAATTCTAAACTCATATATGTCAGTTTATTCTGTATTTCTACCCTAGTCTATAGTAGTGCCAAAGTTATAAACTTATAAATGAGTCATTAATAATATTCCGAGTCTGTCTAAAGGTCTTTGGGCATAGACATAATTCAAACTGACACTTCAATCAATCATGTATTTTCACACATTTGCATCATTTTTATTTCATCAAAATCTTTTAGTCATTTCAAAGTGTTTCATAGCGTTAAGATATTTATAAAATCCCATTACATTTCTGGTAATATTCATTTTATATGGATTTGCTCCAAAATTAGTCTACACAGCATGATAGTAGAAATTAAGAGTGCTTTCAATTAGGTAATGCTTTCTGTTCCAATGGCACTTTACAGAAATCATTCTGTGCTATAGGCTATATGTCAACAAGTGACTTCTTGGATATAGTGGCTGCCATTCAATCATTCAACAAAGACTTTTTGAATATTGTTTACTAGAAACTATGCTAGGCGCCCTCTTCTGGTGACTGCAAAATAGGCACAGCTGGGAATGGCATCTGCTTTCATGGAAAGTATTGTACAATGATCTTTTTTTGCTTTTAAATGACCATTGAATGCAATTATTAAAAGATAGCATTTAATAATATAACACAAAGTATTCAATTGTGCAATTCATTTAATTTGGTATTTTCAAATTAGATTAATTCTTGCAGCTTTATTTTTTTGCCCCCTTCAATCTACACTAAGCTATATGCATGAGACTGTATACAATTGCAGTGCCCAATTTTCCCAGCAGATGGCGATATATGGTGAATGACAGCTGCACCGAAGCCAAGTCTTCCCTTTCTCAGCCTTCATTTCAACTTGGTCGCTTTCTAACAAGGCTATAAAATTATCTCAGAAACTAACGCTTGGAGCATATTGAACTTATCTGATAGGGTTCATAAAGCTTTGTTTACATCTGCAAGATCCACGCATTTGAAGAGTCTAATATGAGAAAGGGGAATTAAAGAAATAGATTTCCACTCTTTCATTTCCCAGAATTTGTCATAAAAATAATCAAAGTGCATTTAGGGAGGATTAAAATTAAAGCCTTCTGTACAACTCATTACAAAGGTAAATTGTTTTTGCTTTTGTTCTAACAATAGAAATCCATACAAGAAATGAAAAATATTATAGCGGTTAACATAAAAGTCATGTAATTTTGTTTAGGAGATAAAGATAGAATGACACTAATGAAAGAGCTATAAAATAAATATTATAAGAGTACAGAGTAGCTATTTGATTAGAAATTGATCTTAGAAGGTTTGACCTACTTTTCTCTGAATTAAATGCAGCCCCCTGAAGGTATTTTGAACACACGCAGTGCTTTTAGAAATACAGTCATCTATTTTTTCTTTAAAAATCTTTAATGCTGCTTTCTTAAAATGCTATATTTTGAATTCTGTGCTCTTAAAATACCTCTGTCATAGACAATAGTATATAATTCAGACAAGTAAAAGAGAATGAGTAAATTAGGAAAAGTAGAGCATTATTAAAATAGAAAGAATATTATTAAAATCCTTGAAAGAGTATTATTAAAGAAAGAGTATTATTAACATCTTATAAATAAAAAAAATTAATAAACTTCTGGCAGGATTTTTGTTGAATTGTCTTATTCAATTTCCTACATTTGGGAGCATAGGAGTTAGATATTGTACAAGTTCAAGTGGAAAATGGGGCTCTTGCTTGATCACATTCACAGCTGAAAGAGAGCAATGTGTGCCTGTCTGTGAAAGGTTTGCCTCCCAAGAGGACTCATGAATTGGAATTTATTACCTGATTTTATCAACATACCAAAAAAAGAGCCATCTCTTTGAGATGGACTCATTAACCAAACCCCTGGGACAGATGTACGAAAACCTACTGCCAATTTATTTCGTTCACAATGAGGAGTTCAGTTGTCACAGAAACTGGGATACTTGTAATGGATCATGTAATTTTCTCTCCATAGATAGGCAGAATTACTTGAGAGACCAAATTATAATCAGAAGGTTTCCTGGTGATTATGTGTTTTAAGACATTGTTTAAATCAGAGGTAGTCCTCATTTTGATTCTTGTAAAATAACAAATTTGAAGTTTCACGATAACAAGAAATCTGAAGATCAGTCAAAAGGTGATGATGCTGCGTCTTCATTCTCTATTCAAAATGACATTCCCAAATATCAATCAACAATAAAGTGGGTAAATCAACTACTGCACGTTCATATCATAAATTATTATGCACAATGAAAATGGATAAACCAAAGCTACATATAACACATGATAAATCTCAAAGACACACACTGTTACATGTACTAAGACTCCATTTTCATAAAAGTAAAAATAGGAAATACTGTCTCTTTATGGAATGCAGACTTAGGTGTCAAAGCTTACTTTATGCATAAAGTAAGTAGAAAAATAATCATTTCAAACATCAGGAGAGGAGCTGCCTCTAGGGAGAAAGAGTCCAAGGTGGGGATGTGTGTGTTGGCAACGCTTTTTTTTTCTTTTTTAACTGAGTATGGGTCACGTGGATATTTGCTAAACTGTACATTTTTTTTAATGCTCTTTTCTGTATCTAATAGATGGAGCCATGTAAAACAGACCATTTCTTTGATATACAAAATAGCAATTTTGTATAGTTTGACCTCATAAGTTATATTTTATCAATTAAACCTTACATTACTTAATATAGTATCTGCATCTATACATATGGTTAGGTAAATGAGTGTTAATAAAAATGTATATATGATTTTATTGTATATACACATATTTCCTTGTTCTGTCAATTGAGAGGGTCTAGAAGCAATGACACCCCCATAGCAGTGAATACACATAACACCACAATCAAGGTCTTGAATACCATTCTCCAATCAAAAGAACCAGGGATCCTTGGAGAGATGGCTGATTATAGGGCCAAAGCCGGAAATACGCAAGATGAGCCTAGAGTATCCTGCACTGTCAGAACATAAGGAAATGCTCAAACACACACATATAGACACACACACACACACACACACACACACACACACACACACAATGATGGGGGCGAGTCAAAGGGACATAAAAGCCAACTGAAATACCTCCCAATGGCCAAGACTAAAACAATTTGAGCAACAAAATGAAAAGTTGTATTGGATTATAACCCTGATTATAAAATACACATGCATGATCCAGGCTCATATAAATGAAAGATTGAATGAATAAATAAATGAAGGAGGATAGACAAACACCCCATTTAGAAGGATTACAAATAATTTATGCAGATACTCCACCATCAAGGTGGGGGAGCAGGACTCCCCATTCCTTATGCATTTCACACAAAGGTTTTAAATACTGTTTAAATCAAAGGCCGTCCTAATTTTGGTTCTTTTAAAATAGCAATGAATTTGAGCCCTCAGCCTGGCACTTAAAGTCAACATCAACAGTAATAAATCGTGTGGGTAGCATGTACCCTTGATAGGAGGTGATGAGAATGGCACTTTATCCCTATATTCTTCCTTCCCCAAACTCATAATCCCAGTCTAATTATGAAAAAAAAATCAGATAAATCCCAGTTGAGGGATATTCTACAAAATGTCTTATCAGTCCTACTCAAAACTGTCAAGGTCACAAGAAACGTGAAAAGTCTGAGAAACTGTCACAGCCAACATTAGCCTAAGAAGAGATGATGACTAAATGGGGTGTGAAATCCTGAATGAGATCCTGGAACACAGAAAGGGCATTAGGGAAAAACTAATGAAATCTGAATAAAGTATGAGCTTTAATTAGTAATAATGTATTAATACTGGTTTACTGATTATGACAAACGCACCATACTAATACGGGTATTTTAATGGGGGAATCCGGATGTGGAGTTTATGTGAATACACTGCATTATCTTTGCAGTTTTTCTGTAAATCTAAACCTGTTCTAAAATAAGAGTTAAAACAAATAAGTTGCCATATGCTCTTTTCCCCCCAGATATCTGAACAAATTAGTACTTCTCAGTTTGGGGGATACTACACAGAAAGCATTGACCTTAACTGGACACATTTTTCAAAGCAGGGAGGTGTTCTGACATTACTTGTAATTTATTTGATTGGTCATGGTGAAGTCCAATTGAAACGTCATTATAATGCAATGGACAGAACACTTACTGATTCTTGTCAGTAAAATTAAACAATTCATTCAGTCAAGTCATGGTCAAAACATCCATTCTGAGAGGGGGATTGTTCGACCCAGAGGGCTTCTGTAATACCGGGGTTGGGAGAAATAGGGTCATTTTAGTGTCTCTTCATTGGCTCAGCAATATTGGGTGGAAGTAAACATTTCAATAGGCTCTAGAGCCTCTGAATAAAAATATCCAGCCAGTGGGACCAAAGCCAGTTTTTCTTACTTGTAGATGGAGTTTTGTGCACCTAGGTGAGGGTACTTGAAGTATGTTGCCAATTTTCAAATTCACCTCAACTGATATTCTATCTCCTCAAACTACTGCAAGGAGTTTGGGAGGAGATGGTAAAGCTAGGTGGCCAGAGTTTATCATTATTAGATGTGACTGTGAGGACTGAAATACCCCTCGAAAAATGAATGTCTGTGTAGGACATACAGTGAGATTGAGGATGCTTAAATGCAGGGAGTGGAAAAGTCAGAGGGAAAGTATACAAATAGGTGGTGAGTCCCATGAGGAAATGATCAGTGGTAAAGAATTCTGTATTCAAGAAGAGTCGTTCTTCATTTTGCATTCATCAGACTATAGCTGAGGCCTGTGCTCGCTTCAGGGCAACACTGTTTAAAAGGGCCACAGACACATGGACCTGTGTTAAAGGAAAGCAAATGGGGAGATGAGAGAACTAGGAACCATGACATTATAGGAGGAAATGTGAGGTATCGTTAGTTTGAAGGAAAGGCATGGTTTCTATTTTCAAGATTTTGAGAGCTGTTATGATAAAGAAGGATTAGACTTATCTTATGTTGCCCCAGATAGATATAAGTAGTAATAGGTCAAAGTTACAGGAAAACAGATTTTGGGATCCTGTAAGGAACCAGTTTCTAACAGAGCTTTGGGAGATAGGTTAGGCTATCTTACGAGGTAGTGAGATGCCGGTTTCTGCAACTCTCTGGGCAGAAGCTAATGTTGAGAAAGGCAGTCACTCATGATGTAGCCAGGTGTTGGCATAAAGAAAGACAAGAGGTATGTGGAGTGCAGGGCAGGGGACTAGAAGGCATGCTCTGTGTCTGGGGGTCACTGTGAATGGGCCATTTAGCAACCATGACTCAGAAGGGCAAGGCGACGAAGGATACTGTATTAGTCAGAGTTCTCCAGAGAACACATCCTAGGATCTGCAGTGGGCAAGCCAGAGACCCAGGAGAGTAGCAGACACCCAATGATGTAGTTCAGTCTGAAGGCCAGCAGGCTCAAGACCCTGGAAAAGCTGACGTTTCAGCCTTCAACTGATTGGATGAGGCTCACCCACGTTAGGGAGAGCAATCTGCTTTACACAGTCTACCAATTTAAACATTAAACTCATCTAAAACCACCCTCACAGAAACACCCAGAATAATGTTTGATCCAATATCTAGGCACCCGATGGCCCAGTCAAGTTGACACATAAAACTAATCATCACAGATACAAGCCACTAGGAGGTGAGGGTCTGGATCAGTGCAATAGGCAAGCGTCCTGGACCAGCTGAATTGGCCTAGAGTAAGGGAGAGATGCGGGGATGATGGAGGAGGGAGGGGATGGAGGCATGCGGGGATGATGGAGGAGGGAGGGGATGGAGGCATGCGGGGATGATGGAGGAGGGAGGGGATGAATATTAGTTATGGATTTGGAACCAGCTAGGCAAGAGGGCTGTCATAAATAACCTCACATCCTTTCAGATATTGTGGCTGGCCACCACCAAAGGCTTGGCTTTAACAGAGGGAACAAGTGGATCTGAGAAGTGAAAGTGATGCATTCTTGTGAGCACATATCACATCTTCTTAGCTTTTCTCTTACATCCACCCCTGCTGTGGAGACCAGTATTACACAGCTTCATGCAGGTACAACATGATACCTCCTTGTGGTCTCACTGATGCCACAGCTTAGCTGCCCATAGCAACCTACCCAGCACTCACACACACATAAACAAGAAAGGCAGGTGAGTCAATGCCCCAAGACCACTCTCGACCAGTCAGGGGGTGGACACTGATGGATAAATGCTTTTCTCTTTCATTTCCATTATGAGGTGTACTTCGTAAGCGTCCTCAGAGGAATTCTCAGGATTAAGCATGAGCCCCCGATAGTTGTGGTCAACTTGCAGACACATTCTTTCCTGTTTTACTCACTTTGACCTTTACTATTGCTCCCTGAAATCATTTCCGAACAACCCCCGAGGCAAGACTTTGCTCAGGTTCTGCTTTCCTCGGGAAGCCAGACCAAGACACCACCTTCATTCTTACAGCTCTCTCAAAAACCAAACTGGTTTCCTTATCGTTTTCTGAATATACTTGTCCTACATTTCCTCCAGATGTTTGACCATTTGAATACTTCAATTTTCTGAAGGTAAGTAGTGCCCATGCCAAAGTAAACATGGTCTAAAGAGGGTAAGACTGAAACAAGAGCCATTTACCTTCTCTGGTCTCTTTTCAACTGAACTTTCCTCCAGCTTGGAATCATTTGTGGTGGGCGTTACATAAATTCAATACCCCACATTCTCCAGAGAGGCTAGAGGCTATAAGCTTCTGATATCCTTTTAACATTCTTGCCTCGTTAGGATCTGATCCAGTGAATTTGTTATTTCAACATTTCTATTACCTGGCATGATGCCTTGCATTATTCCCAAACCCCAGAAACAAGAAATACAGGATCTATCCTGAAAGTTTGGTAGCTTTCTCTTTCAGCGTATTTTGGCTCACACTCTAGGGCAGGAATGACAGTTCAAACTGCAGAACCTGTAAAATTAATATTTTTGTTAAAGTGTTCAAAAGCACAGTTTAGAAGGAAAAAGAGCTTCAAATTTTTCTGTAATTATCTTGGTACATCCACCCAAACACCGTCTACTTTATATTCACAGATTTCTTTCCAAAATGGTTGCCATCCTCAAGACAAGGATTAGCATCAATGCTTATAGCAAATAGTCAAAAATAGAATCCTTTATGTAACTATATAACACGGAAATTTGGAGTGAAGACGGCATACATTTTAAATTTGAGAGCTATCCAAGTGTAAATGCCTTATATTTATGCAGTACAAAAATACCCTTTCATGGGGAATTCTGTGCAACTGCACTGATCAGCATGGTATGCATTTAAAACTGATGCACTTATAGCATAATTATTATGTGTGTCATATATAAAATGAATGTCTCTAAATGTAGTATCAAATTCTTAATGTTTCGAAATCTACTTTCTCATCTTGTTCTGTACACTTGTAAAGATTTGTTGACTTGAAGCTCGGAAAAGGAAGGCAGAAACTATTAAGTTACCAGGTTATACCAACTAGAAGTACTGAGTCAGTAAAAACAACCTCTAAAATTCATGACTAGTTTGTTGTCCAGTGAGCTCCATGACAGTATAGTTTTTTGGGGGAATATCAGGGTAAGAAAAGTTCACATCAATAAAATCAAAAATATATTGCTGTCTTTTGATATTTTGGAAAGCAATGACAGTTTTGTGCTACAAGTTATGTTTAGCAATATCTAAGTATTCTAGGTGATAAGCTGCATATTTCTGGGTGTCTCATTAGAATAATTCTAGTTACACTTTCCTTGGCCTAAACACCAGATTTTAAAATATTAATAAAAGCTATTTAAATGAAACTCATAATGGAATATTTGCAACTCAAGTTTTAATTAAATATTAAATTCTAACTTAAGGGGAAAGAGCTGGTGAAGTTGGACCATTACTGTGATCTATGAATGAGAATTTAGCAGTATTAATTTGTCTCCTTCCTCCCCTCCCTCCCATACTCTCTGCTTCCTACTCTTTTTCCTGCTGGGTGGCTTCAACAACAGAGACTTTTTTTCTTACGGTTCTGGAGCCTGGAAGTCCAAGATCAAGGTGTTGGCAGGGTTGACTTCTCCTGAGACCTCTCTCCTTGGCTTGCAAATGGTAGCCTTCCTGTTGTGTCCTCACATGGCCTTTCCTTTGTGCACAGGCATCCCTGGTGTCTCTTCCTCTTCTTAAAAGGACATCAGTCCTTTTGGATAGGGCCCCACCCTGTGACTTCATTCAACCTTAATTACCTCTTTAAAGGCCTTATCTCCACTATAGCTACATTGGGGGTTAAGGCTTAAACATACAAATTTGGGCAGGGGGGACACAGTTCAGCCCATAACACATATCTAAACAGAAATTCATCAATAAGTTTTCTGTTCCCTTATGACTACATAATTTTCTCTAGCAAATTATAAAACTGAAGAAGTAAATGCAACAGAATTTTTACTGAAGGAAAAAAAATCAATGTCCTCGATTATGTATGTTGCTGTGTTCTCAAGGCCCCATCTTGACTGATCTGTGAATTAGGTAAAGTTTATTTCTAATATTCTTCTCTTTTTGCACCTTCTTTCAACATTGGTCTCTCCAGTAAACTTGTTCTTCTGCCAATGCCTTATTGTCTTGTGGCACATCTATCTTGGGTTTCCAATTGAGGAACTAACATGTCCCCAGCCTTTACAATCAGTGTCTACCAATTTTTAAAAAATATCCAGTTGAAACAAATAACTTTCTACTTTAAGTATTTAGCATTATTTGACAATCTTCATATTTCTCTCTCAGTTGCCCACTCATTCATTTTTCATACAGTTCCCCAGTCACATCTTTGCCTCCTTCCTCTCTTCCTACACCCAATCTACTGTTTCATCGATTCCACAATGCACATTTCCCCCCACATCTTACATCTCTAAAATTGTGCTTCTTACAATCAATGGTGTATCATATTTTATTAACTGGCAGGTTTTTCCTTCCTGGTGCTATATAAAATGATACACTTTAAATCAATGGAGTTGTACATTCCATGAAATACAATATTATCACACCTAGTAGATTGTACAACCTCATATCTCTGAAATATGCCCACTATTCTCCATTTCTTCTGCCACTTCTCAAGGTCACACTACTATCATTTCTCCCAAGGATGACTGCAACAGTCATTACTTCTGGTATAGTTCACTAGTCACCAGGGTTACCCTTCACCCCTAATAGTCTATTTTGAAACTAAAATAACCTTTTAAAGTGAAATTGTAATCTTGTCTTTCCCTTCATTTTAATGACTTCCTGTTGCTCACAGAGTAAAAACCAGACTCCTTACTATGGCTTATAAGCTTCTACATCAATCTAACCTGTGTAAAAATATCAATACTTTATCTCATTCTGTGATCTGCAGACACACTGAATTTATTCCAATGTTTCAAACATGCCTCTTTGTTTTTCTCACAGACTACACACACTAGCTTCCCGCCCCACTCCCCTTTCCCTAGCTATCTCTTTTTCATCTCAGGTTTCACTTAGACATTAGTTCTTCTATGAAATTCCCTTGACCTCCCCAAGTCTAGGTTAAAGACACCTCTTCTGTAACTTTTGATAATTCTCCAATGAGCATTTACTTCTGTTTGAATTCCCTATTTGTCTCTGAAATAGGATAAATTGTGTATTTATTACTATGATTTGTATTTCCTTTGCTTCATTTCCCTTCTCCCAGAAGAAGTCAGATCCTTTGCATATTCTTTGCCTTGGGCATCTTTGCAGGGCTAAAAAAGCTTCTCTTTTGTAAAACCTAAACTCACTGAAGAGATTAAGATAGAAATGACTTTAGGATGGGCTTGGAAATGAAGGAGATTTCCCTCTGTGCATGCTGCAAGTAGTGAGGACTTGTTCCTTATTCTCTGAAGGCATCCAAGAAAAGTGCCGATTTCAGAGACTTGCAATGTGACACCTAGGAAAACTACTTCCTAGACACAGAGGTCCCCAGACTCATCTAAAATTCTAGGGTCCAAAGATGATAGATACGGATACATTAGAGTGGGGGACAATGAGATGGGAGACCACATGGAATGAGTCAATGGGACCTGATGCACGTGGCCAGATATAAACAAGAGAATTACCTCTTGAGATGGGGTGGGAAGCTGGATAGAGCAATTACTGATACTGAGCTTCTTGACAGACAGTTAAGGGAAGGACTGTGAAACAAATTTAGCCTGATTGAAGAAAATTAAGAAATGCTATCTTGCATTGCCAAGTTTGTGGACTGAGATTCAAACTCATAATGTCTGCATCCTCTACCAGACTTTCAGGGCATTTCTTTTCTGCTCCTCTATCTTGTTATTTATTTACTTACTCATTTACTTATGTTTCAAAAGCTTTTTTGCATCCACTTATATGATCGTGGGATTTTTCTTTTTTAGTCTGTCAATGTAATGAGTAATATTAGTCACTTTTCGAATGTTGAACCAGTATTGCATACCCGGGTTAAATACACCTTGTTCTTAGAATATAAATCTCATTACACTGTTTTTGGATTCAATTTGTTAATATTGTGTTGATTTTTGCATTTATGTTCATGAGAGATATTGTCTGTGGTTCTCTTTCTGTATATCGTCTTTGTTTTGTTTTGGTATTAGGGTAATGCTGGCCTTAGAGAATGGGATGTATTAGGATGTAATGAATTAGGATGTAGACTCTCTGTTTTTATTCTTGGAAAGAGATTGTAGAGGACTGGTATAATTTCTCCCCTAAAAGTTTGATAGGATTCACCAGTGATCCCAGCAGGGCCTGCTGCTTTCTCTTTTGGAAGGTTATTAAGTATTGATTTAACCTCTTTAATAAGTACAAGCCTATTCAGATCATCTATTTCTTCTGAGTTTTGGCAGATTGTGTCTTTTAGGAAACTGAAGTTGAAATTCAAATAACAAATTTGCAGACAGAGAGTAAGTGGAGTTGGTTGGTAGTGTTGATCATCATCTCACTAAAGCTCTGTTTATATTTTTTCAGTCTTTTTTTTTTCCTATCTATGTTTCATCTTGGATAGTTTACATTGCTATGTCTTTCAGTTTCATAATTGTTTCTTCTGCAATTTCTGATCTGCTGTTAATCTCATCTAGTGCATTTTTAAAATTAATTTTATTTTTTAGAGCAGTTTTACTTTCATAGCAAAATTGAGCAGAAAGTGCAGAGTTCCTACCTGCCCCTTCCCCTTCCTTAAATCTCTCCCCCACTATCAATATCACTCTCCAACGTAGTACATTTGTTACAATTAATGAACCATCATTGATACATCACTATCAACTGAAGTCATAGTTTATACTATGGTTCATTTTTTGTACTGTGCTTTCTGTGGTTTTTGACAAATGTAAAAAAATAACAAGCATCCACCCTTATGGTATCACACAGAATAGTTTCACTTCCCCAAAAGCCCCCTGTGCTCCACCTATTTTTCTGGTTTATCCTTTCTTGTCCCCCAACCCAAGTCCTTGGCAACCACTGATTTTGTTTTAATTGAGATATAATTGACATAGAACAGTGCACTAGTTTTAGGTGTACAACATAATGATTTGATACATGTATATACTATAAAACAATTACCGCAGTAAGTTTAATTAATATCTCTAACCACACAATTAGAAAATTTTCTTTTCTCTTGATGAGAACTTTTAAGGCCTACTTTCTTAGCAACTTTCAAATATACAAAACAGTATTGTTAACTATTGTCACCATGCTATACATTACATCCCCAGGACTAATTTCTCTTGTAACTGGAAGTTTGTACCTTTTGACCACTTTCATGCATTTTACCCATTCCCCACCCCTTGCCTCTAACAATCACCAATTGGTTCTATCTATGAGTTTAATTATTTTTTTGATTCCAGATATGTGCATCATACAGTATCTGTCTTTCTCTGTCTTATTCCATTTAGCATCTGCTTCTCTATCTTGAGAGCTTCTCTTGTCCTCCCTCCCTCCCTCCCTCTCTCCCTTCCTCTCTTTTTATCTACCTCAAAAAACTTATAATTCTTAACTTCTGAGTTAAAAAGTGTTTTAAAAGATTGAAGAGATATCCCAGGGTTTCCCCTGGTTCCAGACGTATTTCTCCCTGACTGGATTGGATCTTGGAACAGAAAAAGGACAATAGTAGCATAACTGGCTAAATTTGAATAAGCTCTGTCATTTAGTTACTGGTACTACACCCATGTTAATTTTCTGGTTTTGATCATTGCACTAAAGTTATGTAGGTTGTTAAGATCAGAGGAAGCTGAATGAAGAGTATATATGAATTCTCTGTACTGTTTTAAAATTTTTCTTTGATAGATATAGGGGGCTTTAGTGTTTTTCTATTAGGTTTTGTGTTGCTTTTTTAAATAATAGCTTTATTGAGATATATTTCATATACCATGAAATTCACTCTCTTAAAATGTACAACTCAAAATTGTATCTGATTCACTATTTAATTTAGTATCTGATTTCAGAAGCTTTTCCTTACCCGAAGAAGACATCCTATACCTATTAGGAGTCATTCCTCATCTCCTCCCCTGCCCCCATTTCCTGGCAACCACTAATTTACTTTCTGTTTCTATGGATTTGCCTATTTTTGACATTCATATAATATGTGTCTTTTTATGACTGTTTTCTTTCACTTGGTGTAATGTTTTCAAAGTTCATCACTATTGTAACATGTCTGAATACTTCATTCCTTTTTATGGTTGAATAACACTCCACTGTATGGATATACCACATTTGTTTATCCATTCATCAGTTGATGGGCATTGGGCTGTTTCCTTATTTTAGCTATGATGAATAATGCTACTATGAACATTCACAGGAACGTTTTTGTGTGGAGATGTGTTTTCCATTTTCTTAAGTACATACCTAGAAGTAGAATTGTAGTTCATGTGTTAACTCTATGTTTAATACTTTGAAGAACATTCAAATTTTTCCAAAATGGCTTCACCATATTATATTTCCACTAGCAATATGAAGGTTCCAATTTCTACATATCCTTCCAAGCACTTATAATTGTCTGTCTTTTTACTTTTAGCCATCCTAGTAGGTATGAAGTGATATATCATTGTGGGTTTGACTTGCATTTCCCTGATAACTAATGATGTTGACCATTTTTAAATGTACTTATTGGCCATTTACATATCTTTTTTGCAGAAATGGCTATTCAAATCATTTGCCCATTTTAAAACTGGATTAGTTATATTTCTGTTTTTGAGTTGTAAGGACTCTTTATATATTCACAGCAAAAGTCCCTTCTCTGATATATGACTTGTAAATATTTTCTCTCTTTCTGTGAGTTTTTTCATTTTCTTTATGGTATCCTTTGGAACACACAATTCATAATTTTTAAAAAATTTTTTATTGGAGTATACCTGCTGGTATATATTAGCCAGATCCTATGTTTCTTTCATTTTAGAAACATTTCCTCCTGTACTATAAATTGCTTTCCTGCTCAGGCTATGCTGAGCCCTGACCTTGGTTATTTTCCTGGAGGCAGTGAGGAATTCTGGGAGCAGATGCTGAGGAGGATAAGCATTATATCTCAAGATATTTGCCAAATGTTTAGATTTCCAGGCAAGGGGAGGCTATTCTCCTTTATCAGGAACTAGGTGACTTAGTTAAATAAATAATTCATTTAATCAACAAGTACTTTTGAGTCATTACAACTCCTAGGAACTCTGTTTTTTCCATTTTCTGGAGATTCATGTTTCCTGATAGAGGTAACAGCTCTTTTTTTTTTTTTTTTTTTCCTGCCTGCCAAAATGACCTAAAAACAATTAACTAATGATTTCATCTTTTATAACTGGATTTACCCAGTGGTTTAAACTTTAAAGTTAATGTAGTCCTTATAGATGAATAGGAAATCAAACAGAAATGTGATTTTATCAATATTTTTAACAAAACCTTACCCCTGGTCAGTCTTAACTGTTGTTATGAATTCAGATGTATCTTGTGTGTTCACTAAGGAAGCAATTGCGTAACAAGAGAAAATTGGTTGCAAAAAGAAATAAGAACATTCCATCCAAAAACGACAGAATACACTTTCTTCTCAAGTGCACACGGAACATTTTCCAGGATAGATCACATCTTGGGTCACAAATCAAACCTCAGCAAATTCAAGAAAATTGAAATCATATCAAGCATCTTCTCAGACCACAACGCTATGAGACTAGATATCAATTACAGGAAAAAAACTGCAAAAAATACAAACACATGGAGGCTAAACAATTCACTCTTAAACAACCAAGGAATCACCACAGAAATCAAAGAGGAAATCAAAAAATATCTAGAAACAAATGACAGTGAAAACACAACAACCCAAAACCTATGGGATGCAGCAAAAGCAGTTCTAAGAGGGAACTTTATAGCAATACAGTCCTACCTTAAGAAACAAGAAAATGATCGAATAAACAACCTAAACTTACACCTCAAACAACTAGAGAAAGAAGAACAAAGAAACCCCAAAGTGAGCAGAAGGAAAGAAATCATAAAGATCAGAGCAGAAATAAATGAAAAAGAAAGGAAAGAAACCATAAGAAAAATAAATGAAACTAAAAGCTGGTTCTTTGAGAAGATTAACAAAATTGAGAAACCATTAGCCAGACTCATCAAGAAAAAAAGGGAGAAGATGCAAATCAACAGAATTAGAAATGAAAAATGAGAAGTAACAACGGACACCGCAGAAATACAAAAGATCATGAGAGACTACTACAAGCAACTATATGCCAATCAATTGGATAACCTGGAAGAAATGGATACATTCTTAGAAAAATACAATCTTCCAAGACTGAACCAGGAAGAAATAGAAACCATGAACAGACCAATCACAAGTACGGAAATTGAGGCAGTGATTAAAAATCTCCCAACACACAAAAGCCCAGGACCAGATGGATTCACGGGCGAATTCTATCAAACATTTTGAGAAGAGTTAACACCTATCCTTCTCAAACTCTTCCAAAATATTGCAGAAGGCGGAGCACTCCCAAACTCATTCTATGAGGCTACCATCACCCTGATACCAAAACCAGGCAAAGATGTCACAAAAAAAGAAAACTACAGACCAATATCACTGATGAATATAGATGCAAAAATCCTCAACAAAATACTAGCTAACAGACTGCAACAGCACATTAACAAAATCATACACCACAATCAAGTGGGGTTTATCCCTGGGATGCAAGGATTCTTCAATATACGCAAATCAATCAACGTGATACATCATATCAACAACTTGAAGGATAAAAACCATATGATCATTTCAATAGATGCAGAAAAAGCTTTTGACAAAGTTCAACATCCGTTTATGATAAAAGGGAGGGAATATGGGGATATGTGTATAAAAACAGTTGATTGAACCTGGTGTACCCCCCCCCAAAAAAAAAAAAAGAAATAAGAACATTAAACCCTGTTAAAGATATAATTACTGAACTGATATGGAAAATACACAGTAAATCCAAGACTCTCAGATATTGATAAGGAAGCAGCTATTCAAATTTAACTCTGGGAGTGTGCTAGTTTTCACATGCCTTTTTCCGCTCTCACCGTATCCCTAGAATTATTCCTGAATAGTGAAGGAAAAGAGGTGGGGAGGGGAAAAAATCCTATATTGGAGAACCAAACAGGAGAAGTAAAAAAAGTATTTAATGTTATCCTTACTTTTCCTCAATAACCTCAGAAAAATGATAATGTAAAAGGGGCCAGTATTCTTGACTTATTTTTGACCCATGGGGATAATTTTCTTTTAGTACAGGACACATACTCATTTTTTTCCTGTGTATCTAAATTGGAAAATTAATCATAACCTATGCAATAAGCAGTTTCTCTTTTGAGCCATAGGGTGCATTTGCGGCTACACTTTGGAGAGTTCATTTTTCTGTTTTTTGCTTCTGGTTGTCGTCAAGAGTAGCTCTCTTTATCACTCTGGCTGACACTGAAGTTTTCACTTCAACCAGCTTTTGAAAGTGTCATAGATGGGAGGGCAGCAATGTTAACTTCACCAGCTTTCAAGGGATATAAATGTGAATGGCATCTCTCACTTCATAAAAAAATCATCTGATTGGAAGTGTTTGTTTTCTCTCCCTGCAGCCCTGCACTCTTCTGGGGTATATGTCTTTGTTTCCAAGAAAGGAACACGTTCATCAGGCTACAGAACAATGGTCCAGGGAACTGGATGCTGACCACCCCGTGCCTTTTATTAATCCTTGTGTACTAACTGAACAAATAACAAAGAGGGCTACAGTATAATTCTGACTAGCAGAAAGAAGTAGGTTTGCTTATATATAATGGGAGAAGAAACAAGCCTGTCTAGTAGCAGTGCATCCTCTGGGGCACTTTCTAATTTTGCCATGCCCAGGGAATGAAAATTAGAGCAATCACAAGCAAGCAAGTCTACCAAAAATTCACATCTTTTAGAAATAAAAATTTGAGTTAATCTATGAAAGCACACTGACTGGCCAAGATGTTGATTGAAGACAAATGGAACGTAAGAATGGGAAGTGGAGGGTAAAAGTGGTGAACGTTAGTAATTATGCCAGATAATAGGAAGCAGTGACATACGTAGGATTTTGAAACCCAGAGCAGATGACTTGCCAGCATTTGTCATGTGGTAGGCAGCCTGTAAGACGGCACCCAATGATCCCTGCCTCCTGGTATCCATAAACTGTGTAGTCTCCTTCTCTCTTGTACCAGGGGTGGTACGTGTAACCAGTAGAACATGGTAGAAGTGATTCTATGTGCTTCCAAAATCAAGTTATTTAAAAAATAAGAGGCTTCTGTTTTGGACATTCTCTTTGTTGTAGAGCACTTGCTCTGGGGAAGGCATGCAGTGAGCATCCTAAGGAGAGGCCCATATGGGGAGAAACTGGGGTCTCCTGCCAATAGCCATGGAAATGAGCTTGGTATGAGATTCTACAGAGCCAATCAAAGTATCCGAGACTGTGCCCAGTCTAGCAGCTTCACTGCAGTCTCATGAGAGACCATGAACCAGAACCACCCAGCAAAGCAGGCCCTGGATTTCTGACTCTTAGAAACTTTGTGAGATCATAAATTCTTGTTGCTTTTAAGCTGCTAAAATGTGGGGTCATTTGTTACGCAGCAATACATAAACTGTATATACCCCTTATATTCAACAAATTATTTTTAGTAATAATAATGAAATAAAAGAACAAATAATAATGACTGGAAAGAAATATAAACAATGAAAAATTTTCTATTTTGAACTTGTCCATGTAATTGTGCCAGTTTCAAATAAAAAAATAAAAATTTGAAAAATAAAATGAATATTACAGTACAAAAAAGGAATGAAGTAATGGTTAATATTCTTAATTTCATTAAAGTATTTGTTTTTCTAAAAAGGGAATAATTTGTATCTGTGTATGGCCAGTTGCAGCAATGAATATATTACAATTTCTATTTGGGGGACTTCTGCAAATATGTGGATAATTTTATTAAAATTTATCTTTTCTGCATATTTCTGTTCAATATTATAGCCACATTTGTCCACCTATCTTAGATTAGTTGTTTGACAAGTACTTCTTAATTTAATTTTGAAACTTTTTTTATACAGTACAAAAGATACAAAATGGTTAAGAAAAGTCTTAACCACTGTCTTTTTCTTTTTCTTTGTTATCATTATTTTTAACTTCCTTGCTAGTGAATCATGCTGAAGTTTGTTTACTTTTTATCATATCAATGCTTATAAAAAGAAGGTGATTTCTAGTCATCTTTCAGCCCTGTGTCATTGGAATCTTGTTGCATTTCTAGTATGTATTCTCTGGATGTGCTAACTTGATTTTCTTTACAATATTTCTTAAACATAGGTGATGTCGGAGACATTACATGTTTCTAAGTAAAGCTGACCCTATTCATATTGCTTCAGTCACATCCTTTTTTGCTTTATAAAAATACTTCTTTGTTGAGATCCACACCGTTTCTGGCCAAAGTCATTTCAAGTTGACATACATAACCAATTTCAAATTTTTTCAAGAAGTGTATTCAGAATAAGTATGAACCAGTTGTTCAAATTATAGAAATAGTGTAAAACCCAAATTCCTGCAGGATAAAAAGGCACAACTATTTACAATTGTTTTTATTCCCAACAGTCTGAACTTTGACCATTCAGTAACAGTCTTATATAAATATAAATTTTACTAAAGCCAAAATATCTGCCAAAGGGACAATTTAAGCAATGAATAAGTTGTAATGCTGATACAACAATTTGTTTTGCTGATTTGCACTTTAGTTTTAAGATGAAAAATTAACAACTAATAAAGAAAAAACTTCAATTTTAAAGATTGTAAAGAGAATCAATCAACCAGAGAAGCCTCGGCATAAGGCTTTATTTGAAAATATCAGGCATGTCTCCTTCCCATTTTTGGTTTAGCACTGACAGGCAAAATCCAGCACCTTGCAGGCAAAGCCAAACATAGAGTCATCCTATCATGGTGATTCTTCCTGATCTGTGAAAATGGAATTTTCTTCAGCTCAGAAATATTTTTGTCTATTAAATCATGTTTTCTTCTGCTGCAATTTTTATTATCCATTCCTCAGGAATTCCTACTACCTGTGTTGTCAAAAAGCTTCTTTCTGTTTTCATATCTTTCATCCTTTCTCATGTTTTAATCTTTTCCCTCTGCATTCTAGTGGAAATATTCTCATCTATAAGAATCCACTTTTCTTTCAAATTTCCTGCAGTGTGTATTCTCCCACTGCATTTCTTTCGTTCTGTCTTTATGTCATAACCTTTCTTTTTATTTCAGCTGGACTTTTTTTTCCCGATCTTTATTGGAGTATAATTGCTTTACACTGTTCTGCCAGTTTCCGCTGCACAACAAAGCGAATCAGCTGTATTTATACATATATCCGCATATCCCCTCCCTCTTGAGCCTCCCTTCCACTCTCCCTATCCCACCCCTCTAGATTATCAGCAGTCATCAAGTTGATCTCCCTGTGTTAGACAGTTGCTTCCCACTAGCTATCTATTTTACATTTGATAGTGTATAAAATGTCAATACTACTCTTTCACTGTGTTCCAGCTTCTCCTTCCCCACCTCCCCATGTCCTCAAGTCTGTTCTCTACATCTACGTCTTTATTCTTCCTCTGTCACTGAGTTCATCAGTACCATTTTTTAAGATTCCATATATATGCATTATCAGCTGGACTTTTGATTATCCTTTCATTTCAGTATTTTGTCATATATCATATTTATTATGTTTTGCTAACAAATTTCATTTTTTATAGAATTTTGCATGAATGCACATAATTTATTCCCTCTTATACATTTCTTACAAAAGTATGCTCTATAAATGCTAAAGTCTTCTTTTATTGTTGAGAAACTTCTGGCAGGACACGTGTCTAATCTGCTGTGAGGTCTACCTAGGTTTGTTATTTTCTATAAAGCAGAGACATGGGTTCAGCATAGATTTTCAAAATGTGTACCTGAGTGGTTTCAGAATTTTCCTCCCAGAAATTTACATTATTAGCTTAGTGATTCAGAGACCTGACAACAAAGAGGTTAATCCCAGACTTGTGAGTAATCCCAGTAGGAATTTTGAGTTTGGCTACCTTCTCTTTTGTGTTCAACAAAATTGTGCTACTAGAAGGCAGTTTTCTTTGGGAGTTGTTAAACCAGAAACTGTGTGAATGGATTGAGATTTTACCCTACTTGCAAGCTAACAAGCTAGGCTGCCACAGTTCCATAGTGAAGGCACATGCATGTGTGTGTGTGTGTGTGTGTGTGTGTGTGTGTGCATCTCTGTCTCCATCTCCATCTCCGTCTGCTGACCACCCCGGGTAAGAGAAAGAGACCACTATTACTCACAGTAAAAATAGCAGTCAGAGCAACATCTTGCATCAAATTCCCATGTTCTAACACCCATCAGAGAGATGTGATGAGGACTTACGATATAGGTGAGAAGACCTAAAATCAGCAGACTCTGATATCACTCAGTAACTTGGAATGTAAGAGAATATGCTCTAAGCAGGGAGAGGAGTCTCTAGATTTTCTAGCCTAGAATACAAACAAATGTCTCTAGGGAGAGAAAGAAGGCTTGTTCCAAGCTCATCATCTTAACAACAATTCCGTTAAATGTTGTAAAACTTGTTTCTATCTTAAGAAAAAACTGAGTAAACTGTTTAAAAAATACTATATATTTTTCTTCTTATTGCATTTCTGTTTTCATTTTATTTTAAAAGCAGACCCCTGATTAGTTCTCAGTGAGACATGTCCATGCAAATTAGATTAAATTCAATAGTTACTGATTATTACTACATCTAGCTGATACAGGCTCTAAACTTATAACTATTTATAGTATGTTCCTTATATGTTTGTAGGCCAAAACACAAGGATAAAAAAATATGTAGTTCTATAAAATTTGGAAACTCCTTTTCAATGAAAAAATAAAATCACTAGAGAGCCAGCTTAAGAATACAGAAACGTAGGATCTTGAGTAAACAAAGACAAAATTTGGACCATTTTATGTGGAGTAGTAAGTGAAAGTTTTAGGAAGTATTTATTTCTAGAGCATGAGGTTTAGTCTTTGATTTATTTAAAAACACCGTATGTTTATTACACAATAATAAATTCACAGTAGACATATTCAAAAGAACATTTATGTATACGTTTATACATACACTACAAAAGGTAGTTATCATAGGAGATTATAACCATATTATCAACATGTAATATGATTTTGAATACAAGTATCCAAGATACCAATAATGTATAATCTTAAAAGAAATTGTAACTTATAAATGTTCATATTTCTTTACTAGTGACAATTTAGAGATGTTATTGCTGTACTATAATGCTAACATAATGTTCTCATTTTAAGAGTTTCTTGCAAAGCTCTCAATAATCTATTTTATTTCAAGATGTATTTGCACTTTAATTTGTATGTTTAAAAATTATTTTTCTATAAAGTCACAATAGCTTCAGAACAAAGCTGTATAAAATTCTATGAACTAATTGGCAATTAAATCCTAACATATTTACCATGGTAGTAACAAAGTGCATAGATATAACAAAAAGGCATTATACACAGGATTATACATTTGGGAATTCTTGTGTAGGCTCACTGGAAAGCAATTTGGCTCAATTCCTTTTTCTCTCACTAGCATCAGCCTGCATATTTTAGCATTTAACGAGTGCTCAACAAGTTCCGTTTTTACACAATACAATTTAAATGATAACGACTGTGTGTCAATTTATTAATGAGATATTTTCATTAAATTCAATACATTTAGTGGATTATATCTAACCAGTAGTATCCCTGTACCTCACTTTCCTTACTCAATAAGACAGAGACCGAAAGGGAAACTCCTGTAAAGTTACAGAAAACTCACTCAATGTTTCTTTTCATATTTTTACAGAAAGATGAAGCAAAGGAAAATGTACTTTATCTGTGCATAGTACATTCCAGGGTATCCCCAAGGGATTTGCTTATGAAATCTTGTTTAATCCTCTGATGTGTCTACAATATTATATGATCTTATAGACCAGGAAATTGAGGGTCCAAGAGGCTAATCAACCCAGCTAATCTAGATAATGGAAGTCATCCTAGATTCCTCCTCCTCCGTTTCTCCACATACAAACATTTAGGTTCTATATATTTTCATTTCTTCGGTAAGTTTTTAACCCCTATTCTCCAATTCTGCTACTCAGGTTTTTATCTTATTTCATCTCATGTAATACAGTAGCTTCCTATCTGGACTCTGTAATTCTAGTCTTCATCTGCAAACCAAGCACCAAAAATATTGATAGAGTACTTTATTTGAAATACAAATCAGAAAAAATGTCATTCCCTTATTTACACCCTTGTAGTTGCAAGCCCAGGCTTCTAAGCACTGCATACAAACACTTCCACACATGGCTTCTAACAATCTCTTTACAACTACTTTCTCACATCTCTCTCACATTGTATTCTTTTGTAAAATAGAAATGTTGGTTGTTCCTGTTCAATACTACTTTATCCTTGCCTTTGCTATTCACTATGTGCAACAACATTTCTTCTCCTATCTCCGTACTTACATAACTCTTAATCTTCCTTTTAGATATCATTCTCTCCAGGGAGATGTTGATCCTTTTTTTAAAAAAATATTTTTTTTATTGGGGTCTAGTTGCTTTACAATGTTGTGCTAGCTCCTGTTCCACAGCAAAGTGAACCAGCCATATGTACGCATATATCTCCTCCCTTTTGGATTTCCCTCCTATCCAGGTCACCACAAAGCACCAAGCAGAGTTCCCCGTGCTATACAGCAGGTCCTCATCAGATGTCTATTTCATACCCAGTGGCATATATATGTCAATCCCAATCTCCCAATTCTTCCCACCTACCCCCTTCCCCTGCTGGTGCCCACTCATTTGTTCTCTACATCTATGTCTCTATTTCTGCTTTGCAAATTGGTTCATGTGTACCGTTTTTCTAGATTCCCTATATACGCATTAATATATGATTTTTTTTTCTCTTTCTGGCTTACTTTACTCTGTATGACAGTCTCTAGGTCCACCCACATCTCTACAAATGACCCAATTTCATTCATTTTATTCCATTGTATAAATGTACCACATCTTTATCCGTTCACCTATCAATGGACAATTAGGTTGCTTCCATGTCCAGGCTATTGTAAACAGTGCTGCAATGAACATTGGGATGCATGTATCTTTTTGAATTATGGTTTTCTCAGGGTATATGCCCAGTAGTGAAAATGCTGTGTCATATGGTAGTTTTATTTTTAGTTTTTTAAGGAACCTCCATGCTATTCTCCGTAGCCGCTGTATCAATTTACATTCCCACCAACAGTGCAGGAGGGTTCCCCTTTCTCCATACCCCTTCAGCATTCATTGTTTGTAGATTTTTTTGATGATGGCCATTCTGACTGGTGTGATGGTGATACCTCATTGCAGTTTTGATCTGCATTTCTCTCATAATTAGTGATGTCGAGCATCTTTTCATGTGCCTGTTGGCCATCTGTATGTCTTCTTTGGAGAAATGTCTATTTAGATCTTCTGCCCATTTTTTGGTTGAGTTGTTTGATTTTTTTTGATATTGAGCTGCATGAGCTGTTTGTATATTTTGGAGATTAATCCCTTGTCAGTTGCTTCATTTGCAAATATTTTCTCCCATTCTGAAGGTTGTCTTTTCATCCCATTTATGGTTTCCTTTGCTGTGCAAATGCTTTTAAGTTTAATTAGGTCCTGTTTGTTTATTTTTAATTTTATTTTCATTATTCTAGTAGGTGGGTCAAAAAATATCTTGCTGTGATTTATGCCAAAGAGTGTTCTTCCTATTGTGAAAATGGCTATACTACCCAAAGCAATCTATAGATTCAACGCAATCCCTATCAAATTACCAATGGCATTTTTCACAGAACTAGAACAAAAAATTTTACGATTTGTTTGGAAGCAAAAAAGACCCCAAATAGCCAAAGCAATCTTCAGAAAGAAGAATGGAGCTGGAGGAATCAGGCTCCCTGACTTCAGACTATACTACAAAGCTACAGTAATCAAGACAGAAGGGTACTGGCACAAAAACAGAAACATAGATCAGTGGAACAGGATAGAAAACACAGAGATAAACCCACACACATATGGTCACCTTATCTTTGACAAAGGAGGCAAGAATGTACAATGGAGAAAAGACAGCCTCTTCAATAAGTGGTGCTGGGAAAATGGAACAGCTGTATGTAAGAGAATGAAATTAGAACACTCCCTAACTCCATACACAAAAATAAACTAAAAATGGATTAAAGACCTAAATGTAGGACTGGATGCTATAAAACTTTTAGATGTTGATCCTTTTATAAACTAAGTTTTCCTCCTATATATTTTCATAGCATGCTGTGAATAGCTCTACAATCACACTTACTGATAATACCACATCATTCTTTGAAAACTCTCTCTCTATATCAATATAATTGAAAATCCATGTTATTGAGAAATGTGCAGTTAGGGATATAAAATTATTATTCAATGTGATTATGCTCTCATAAATCTGTCATGGTCTTATTAAGATTCTCTCTGGGTTCAGTAAATTTAGGACTGTGACTATCTTCTGACTACTTGAATAAAAATGTCGATAACTCATTAAATTAATAAATCATTAGCTCCTTTACACAGAGAAATCCAAGTTACTTTAATTTTTTATAATTATGAAGAATTGTACAAATTAAAAAATATTGAAACATTTTTGATTCTTCAAATATTTTTTCCAAATTATATTTAAGGTAAAACAATATCGAAATTGGAATGAAAAAACTTGTCTCTTTGATTGGATCTAAGATTGGGAATCAACAGGTTCATTTATCTCCTAGGGCCACTCATGGAGAACTTTCAGGAAAACAGGATTCCACAGCATGCTGTTTGAGAATCATTGATTTATTGCAGCCCTACCACTTTCTATTTAAATTATAATGCATCTGAAAGAAACTTTTTTCTTATTTTCTAAACATTGCCCTTTATTTTATAATAGTTTGACACATAGTTACTGTAAACTCAGCCTCATCCTTTAAAAAAAATGTATGAGGGTGATGTCAGGAAGATGGTGGACTAGGAGGCTCCAGGCCATTGTTCCTCCATGGGGATACTAAATAAACAACAATAAATGGATCAAAACACCTTTGAGAACTCTAGATACCAGTTAAAAAGCTGCAGCAACCAAGTGAACACTGGATAGTAGCTGAAAGTCACAAGAAAAAAAAAGTGTACATATATATATATATATATATATATATATATATATAATCATAAGTCCTTCCTAACAGTGATTGCTGTAAATGTGAATAGGTTAAAGTTCCCAATCAAAAGGTATATATTGAGTAAATGGTTAAAAAAACAGAATCTAACTATATGATTTCTACAGGGACTTGCTTTAGACCTAAGGATACACATAGGTTTAAAGTGAAAGGATAGAAAAAGATATTCCATGCAAATAGCAACCAAAAGAGAGCAGGGTTTGTTATACAAATATCAGACAAAATGGACTTCCAGTCAGAAACTGTTACAATAGACAGGACATTATATAATGAAAAAGGGACAACTGACCAAGAAGATATAACAGTTATAACTATATGAACCAAACATTAGAGCTTCTAAATATATGAGGCAAACATTGACATAATTGAAGGGAGAAATAGAGAACAACACAATAATAGTAAGAGAATTTAATACTATATTTTCAAAACAGAACAATTGATAAGGAAATAGATTTGACTAATACTAGAGATTATCTAGACCTAACAGACATATAGAACACTCCACTCAATAACATCAGAATACAGTTTCTTCTCAAGTGCACATGAAATATTCTTAAAGATAGACTATATGTTAAGCTGTTAAATGTCTTAATTTATTAAAAAAAAACACTAAAAGCATGCAAACTATCTTTCCTGACCACAATGTGTTGAAATCAATAGCAGAAATAAAACTGGAAAAATCTATGAATATGTGAAGATTAAACAACATACCCTCAAACAACCACTGGGTTTGAGGAGAAATCACAAAGTAAATTAGAAAATATCTTGAGACAAATGATATGAAATCATAACATATCAAAACTTATAAAATGCAATAAAAAGCAATGAAAGTGCCAAGAGGGAAATTTATAACTGCAAATGCTTACATTAAGAAACAATAAAAACCTCAAATCAACAACCTAGCTTTACACCTTAAGGAACTAATTAAAGAAGAAAAAACTAAACCCAAAGGTATCAGAGGGAGGACATAATAAATAATAGAGCAGAGATAAATAAAATAGAGAAAATAAAAGCAACAGAGAAAAAAGAAAAGCAAGAAGTAGTTTTTTGAAAATATCAACAAACATTTAGCTATAGTAACTAAGAAAAAAAAGCAAAGACCAAAATATCTGAAATAGAAATTAAAGACGGCACCTTACAATTGATTTTAGAGAAATGAAAAGGACCATAAGGGAATGCTATGAAATAACATATGCCAAATTAAACAACCTAGATGAACTATATAAATTCATAGAAAAACACAGCCTACCGAGACTAAATCCTGAAGAAAGAAAACTACAAACAGACCTACATCTAGTAAGGAGATTGAATCAGAAATCAAAAACCTCCCAAAAAGAAAAGCCCTGGAACAGATGACTTCACATATGTAAATAAGAATTAAGGCTGATCCTCCTCAAACTCTTCCAAAAAATTGAAGTGGAGGAAGTACCCACAAACTTATTCTACGAAGCTAGCGTTACCCTGATATGGAAGCCAGAAAAGAGTCTGCAACAAAACTATAGACCAATATCCCTATGAGCAATGATGCAAAAATCCTCAACGAAAACACTAGCAGACTGAATTCAATAACCTATTAAAAGGATTATACACCACGGCGAGCGAGATTTATGAAGAAATGTAAGGATGGTTCAACACAGAAAAATCAATCCATGTAATTATCACATTAACAGAATAACAACACGATTCAACAGAATTTCGTGATAAAAGTTCTCAACAAACTAGTAATAGAAGGAAACTACTTCAACATAATAAAGGACATATATGAGAAGTCCACAGCTAACATCATACTCAATGGTGAAAGACTAACAGCTTTCAGGAACAATACAAGGACCTTTGCTCTTGCCACTTCTACTCAGCATAATATTTGGAGGAGCAATTAGGCAAGAAAAAAATTGAAAGTATTCTAAATCAGAAAAAAAGTAAAAATATTTCTATTCATAAAAAAACATGGTCTTATGTGTAGAAAACCCACGATTACACACACACACAAACTGTTAGAAGTAATAAATGAATTCAGCAAAGTAGCAGAATAGAAAGTTAACACACTAGAATCAGTTGTATTTTTGTACACTAATGATGAGGAATCTGAAAAAGAAATTAAGAAAAGACATCCATTTACAATAATATCAAAAATAATGAATTACTTAAGAATAAACAAACAAAAAAGCAAAAGACTTGTACACTAAAAACTACAAATCTTGCTGAAAGACATCACAAATGGAAACACATCCTATGTTTATGGATCAGAAAGCTTAATATTGTCAACTTGTCAATACTTCCGAAAGTGATCCACAGATTTAATGCAATCCATATAAAAATTCCAGTGGCATTTTTTACAGAAATAAAAAAAAATCTATTCTAAATTTCATATGTAATTTTAAGGCACCCTGAGTAGCCAAAATAATCTTGAAAAAAGAAGTGTAAAGTTGAGAGTCTCACATTTCCTGAATCTAAAACTTATTACAGGTCTACAGTAATCAGAAAAGTGTGGAACCAGCATAAAGACAGACATACAGAACAGTAGAATAGAATTAAGAGCCTAGATAAACCCTCATATATGGTCAAATTTTTTTTTTGACAAGGATGCCAAAACCATTCAGCAGGAAAGGGCAGTCCTTTCGACATGTAGTTCTGGGAAAACAAAATGCCCATATAAAAAAAATAGTTATGTTCTTATCTCTTCCCATATATAAAAATTAACTAAAAACGGATCAAAGACCCACATGTAAAACCTAAAATTATAAAACTCTCAGAAAAAAAAATAGGGGGAAACTTCATGATATTGGATTTTCAATGATTTCTTGGATATGACACAAAAGCACAGTCAACAAAGATGAAAATAGATAAGATGGACTACATCAAAACAAAACAAAAAATTCTGAGTCAGAGCATACATCAACAGAGTGAAAAGGCAACTTATACAATGGGAAAATATTTGGAAATCAAATCTGATAAGGGGTTAATATCCAGAATTTTATATATAGAACTTCTACCATTCAACAATAACAAATACCCTATTAAAAAATTAGCAATTAACTTTAATTGACATTTCTCCAAAGAAGACATGCAAATGGTCAACAAGTATATGAAAAGATACTCAACATCACTAAACATTAGGGAAATACAAATCAAAACCACAAGGAGATATTACTTCATTTCCATTTGGATAACTGTTATTAAAAAAACAGAAAATAGCAAATGTTGACAATAAGGTGGGAAAATTGAACGCTTGTGCACTGCTGTTGGAAATGTAAAATGGTGCAGCTACTATGGAAAACAACTTTTTTAACTCAAAAAAGTTAAAAAATAGAATTATCACATGACTTAGCAATTCTACTTCTGGGTTATATCCAAAAGAGTTGAATTTTGAGTCTCAAAGAGATATTTGCAAAACTATGTTCACAGCAGCATTATTTATAACATCCAAAGGGTGAGAGCAACCGAAGTTTCCACTGATGGGCAAAATGTGGTATGTACATATAATGCATATTACTCATCCTTAAAAAGGAAGGGAATTCTGACACATGGTACAATATGCATGAACCTTGAGGACATTGTGCTAAGTTTAAGAAGCCAGTCACACAAAAACAAATATTGTATGATTTCACTTATATGAGTTACATAGTATAGTCAAATTCTCAGAAACAGAAAGTAAAATGGTGGTTTCCACAGGCTGCGGTAGGGGGGAAAATGAGGTGTTTTAAACAAGTATAGAATTTAGGTTTTGCAAGATGAAAAAGTTCTGGATATCTGTTGTACAACAGTGTGAATATACTTCACACTATTGAACTGTACACTTAAAAATGATCAAGATGGTAAAATTTAAGATATGTGTATTTTATCACAATAAAAGAATTAAGATGTATAAATCCACAGCCTATATTAAACAGTATGTCCGAAATAGCTAACACATTATTTATATATCTTCTAATTTACTATAATTTATAAGATTTCTAAGCAACATTTAATAATTATTATAAACAATTTCATAGGGGTTTGGAGGTATGTAATACATCTTTGTTTTCAAATTTCTGAATATTCATTTTAACTGGCAAATCTGTAGTTGTTTTTCAGACACTGGGGGCTTCTTTATGGCCATTTGAATTTGGCCTTTCTCTTACCGTGTTCTACATTCTAATCATTTTCATGTATTCATTATTTGTACTTATTCAAGCTGACATATTACTCCAACTCTGAATATTGAATTGCCTAACCTAGCTTCCTGACCATTTTTTGCTTATCTACACTCACTTGTTACTTCGATATATTTGACTTCAAATGACTAGAAAATTTCCTCTGCATGTGGCTAACTGTAACCCACGTGGCTGTCCTTAGGTTCTCTAGCTTTATTTAGATCATTTTCACTTTCCCATTTAGATGAAGATATCTTGATTCCTCATCACACATATGGTTGGAAAACTAGCATTTTTTTTTTTTCATAGTCACTCCTAGGAATCTCATTGGCGATATGTTTTTCCTAGTCCTGGTTTATTCTGGTATCCTATTCATGCTGAATTCTCTGTTAAGTATTTCACCTGGTGTTGTGCTTGCTCTCCATTAAGTGGAGGCAGATGTGCAAGGCTGTATTTCTTTGATTTTCACAAAATCACGGTCCCAAAGCAGTTTCATACAGCAGATTTTACAGCTGACTCAGGAGTAAGTCATGCCCAACCACATTAAAGTGAGGATTCACTATTGCTCTTCTTAAAACTTCTTTGGCTGTTTCTGCAAAATGGAATTGACTTTTGGATAAATTTCCTTACACCCGTTTTGTCCTTGCAGGGACATGATCCCTGCTCCTCACACATTTTTCCTTCTCTGGTTTTTCCTCCTTACATTTGTCAGGTCCCCATACCTTCAGGCTGAATCCTACAAGCATTTCTCATTGAAAAATTTTTTGCAACATCTACTTTTAGTCATAATTTTAAAAATACTGCAGTATAATATACATATAGAAAAATGCACATATCTTTAAAGTATAGCTCAATGAATTATCTTAAAAGGAATACATCTGTGTGACCACCATTTAAGTCAAAAAAACAAAATGTTATCCATCCCTGAAAGCCTCCATTATATTCAAATTCCTCACCTTTCTTCCTCCCCTGAAGTAACCACTACCCTGACTTGCAACACTATGGCAGGTTTATCTATGTATTTAATCTTTTAACTTTGTCAAAATGAAGTCATCACTACATATTCTGTTGTGTCTGGATTGCTTTGATCAGTATTTTTTGTGAGACTATTCCATGCTTTTGTATGAAGCTGTAGTCCTTCCATTTTCTTTGCTGAATAAAATTTATTTGGCTATCATGCAGTTGGTGGATATTTGGGTAGTTGCCACTTTGGAAATTATGAATAATGACACATGGAATTCATTTTCCTATCTTTTGGTGCACATATGCAGGCATTTCAGTTCAGTATAGGCCCAGAAGTGGAATTCCTAGGCCCTGCATTACATATATGCTCACATTTATTAGCTAATGCTAAACAGTTTTCCAAAGAAATTGTGCAAATTTACTCCCATTGATAACGTATGAGATTTCTAGTTGCTCTGCATTTTCTCCAAACATTTTATATTTTTCATCTTTCTCAGTAGTATCTCTTTATGTTTGGGTTTTTTTAAAATTTATTTTCTTTAAGAACTTTTATTGAGATACAATTGATATACAATAAACTGCATATATTTAAAGTGTACAATTTGATATTTTTTTTCTTATTAGTATTGTATGTATGGCAATCCCAATCTCCCAATTCATTCCCCCCTCCCCCCCTCGCTTCCCCCATTTGGTGTCCATATATTTGTTTCTACATCTGTGTCTCTATTTCTGATTGCAAACTGGTGGATTTGTACCATTTTTCTATATTCCTTATATACGTGTTAATATATGATATTTGTTTTTCTCTTTCTGACTCACTTCACTCTGTATGACAGTCTCTAGGTCCATCCATGTCTCTACAAATGTCCCAATTTCATCCCTTTTTATAGCTGAGTAATATTCCATTGTATATATGTGCCACACCTTCTTTATCCATCTTTTTATGGTTTTAATTTGTATATCCCTAAAGACTAATGAGGCTGAGTATCTTTCCATGTATTTCTTGGCCACTTGGATAAGCTCTTCTGTGAAGTACCTGTTCTAATCTCTTGTCTATTCCTCTATCAGTGTGCCTGTTTTTTCTGTTTTGTGGAAATTCCTTATATATTCTGAACATTACTCATTTGAGAGTTATACATGCTTCAATATCTCTTACCTGTGATTTTCCTTTTAAATAACTTTTTATTAAAGTAGAATATACATAGAAAAAGTATATAAATCACATCTATACAGCTTTCTGAATTTTTGCTATGAGACACAACCATATTAGCAACGCAAAGTTTAAAGAACAGACTATAGCCATCTGTGCATGCGATCAACAATTTTTGGTATGATGTTTTCATTCTATTAAGTTAAAATATTTTCTCATTTTCACTAAATTTCTCCACTGATGTGTTATTTATAGGTGACTAATTTCTAAATGGTTGGAAATTTAATATTGTCTTTTTGTATTGATTTCTAGCTTAATTGCAGTGTGGCAAAAGAATATACTCTTTCATGTTTTCCTTTTGAAATTCCCTTTGAACACACTTTATGGACCAGACAATGATTAGTTTTTGTGATTGTTCCATGGGAACCTGAAAAAAATAAATATGTTCTGCAATTGCTGGAACAGTGCACTATATAACAACAAGGTTCATTTTGTTAATTGTGTTGTTCAAATTTCCTATTTTTTCCCTACTTGTTCTATGAGTTGCTGACATGGGTGTATTAAAATGCTCACTGTGATTGTTAATTTGACTGTTTAATTTTTAAGTATGTCAATGTTTGCTTTACATGTTTGAAATCACACTATTATTCATGTACATAGAAATTTATAATTATTTTATTTTCCAAGTGAATAAATTATTTTATTATTATAAAGTGTCTCTTTTTATATCTAGTGGTGACTTTTGCCTTAAGGTCTACTTTGAAATATGGATAGTTCCACCACTTGCAGATGCTGTTTTCATCCTTTTTTCTATGCGTATGTGTGCATACACATGTGTATGTGTGTGTATTTTTTAATCATAATAAATTATTATAATTACTTTATAAAATTATTATTCACTTAAATTTAAACACAAAATCCTTCTTTCTGTTGCTATTTGATCCTGTATCTTTGAGTTTTCATCTGGGATAAATTTTCTTCTACCAGAAAATATTACAGACATTAATATAAGTGTATTTGTTAAAATTTCCATCAGCCTTTATTTGCCTAAAGCAGTCTTGGTTTCAACTTCCTTTTAAAATAATATTTTGCTCAGTATAGAATTTTAGATTGGCAATTGTTTCAGTTCAGCACTATTAAAATGTAATTCCACTGTCTTTTGATTTATTTGTTTTGAAGCATCAGCTAAGTTTATTTCTATGCAAACTTTAAATTCTTTGTCATTTTCCAGCAATTTTATTATTACATATATCTGTAGCAGATTAAATAGTTTCTCCACCCAAATTCATATCTACCCAGAACTTCAGTATATGATCTTATTTGAAAATAGGGTCTTTGCAAATGTAATTAGGATAAGGATTAAGATATCATATTGGACTAGGGTAGGCCCTAGATCCAGTGGGAATATTCTTATAATTGGCATAAAAGGACACACAGAGGCAGAGAGAAGGCCATGTGAAAAGTCTTTAATTTCAGTTTTTACATTTTTAAGTTTTGAGTTTACACTTGGTTCCTTTTGGTAGTTTTGTAGCTTTCAGTACCCTGTCAAAATTCTTAATGATGTATTATAATTCCTTGGACATGTTAAGAAAATTCTGTGTGATATCTCCTTTTTCTGGATCCTTTGGATGCGATTAAATGTCATGTTGTTTCCTTTGGTTTTCACCAACACGGTCTTATCTTTTCATATGCCTGGTATGTTTTATTGAGTGCTGAAAATGGTATAGGAAAAGAATTAGAAATAATTTGAGGCTCTTGATGATGTTTTCTTTCTCCATAGAGGAATGGTGTTTGCTTCTGGTTGACTATTACTTGAGGGAAAGTTGTAGCACAGCTAATCTTATTTCAATCAACGCTTGAGCAGATTCAAAGCTAGTTTTTAGTTTTTGCTTATTGAATTTTCAGATCAGCCTTTCTTAAATGTTTAATTTGTTGAGTTTATCAAAATATTTTTGGTGGCTCTAAAATGTACTTTTTCTCCTTCTATTTCCATGAGTCTTTTGAAACCTATGGTTAACTTCTAGTCTCTTAGTATCTACTTCAGATTCAGTAGAAACATCTGGAGGAAAATCAGCTTCAAATGTTTGGTTAACTTCTCTGGGTTATCTTTTCTCTTGCCTGATTTGTTCAAAATATGTTGTATAGTTTGTCTTGGTTTTTTAGTTTCTCTCAAAAAGAAGGTTGGTCTGAACCATCTCATCTGCAATGCTTGAAATGAAACTCCTGCCTTTTCATTTGAATACAAAGTAATTTTTGCCTCTATCATCTACTGGTCTAAGGGTTTAACTTCACATTGCCAAAAATTAATTAACATTCTTTACTTAAAAAAATTTTAAAAAGTCAATTGTTTCAGACTTTACTCTTTAGCAACACTAAGACTGATATTTCAGACATCACATCCATGTCCATCTAAGTGGAAGGCTTTATTCCACTGACGTGAATTATGCTATCCAGACAGGAAGCAGAAAGAACTACAGTTTGTTGCTTTTTGCTGCTAATAGAGTAATGATTTTTTTGCTCCTGCTAGCTCAATGGTAAATTTATCAAGGGCAAGGGTAGTATCTTAATGCTTCTTTTTACATATTAACCATCCAATAAGTAGTTGTTGAATGAATAAACACATGAGATAAAAACTGAGGCAGTGCTACCTGCTGAGAGCACCACTGAAATAGTATTTTAGAGTTCCAGAGCAAGAGGAGGTGGAGGTTATTTGATTATCTTTGAAATGCTACCCATGAAAGGCAACCATTTTCCTTCTTATTAGGAAATAAAAGAGAAACCAGGAAAACATTTGGTAATCTGGCAAGTAGACAATTTGATATTTGTCATGTGCTCAGTTGTATCATGTGAGTGATATGTTATGAAGAGGAAAGATTTTTTTTCTCTTCTTGGGCTCAATGAAAATTATATTTAATTTCACATTATGTTATTTATTTATTTCCACATCCTGATTTCATAAGGCATACCGTTATAGAAGGAAAAAGAAGTTTGAAAAGTTTTGGGTAGGTTCTACATAACTTTATGTAGATAGGGTTATACAAACTTGGTTGAATACAATCTGGTGTGTGTACTTCAATAATAAGTAGGGGTATCTAACATCTTCTAAACTGAGGCAAATAATATATGTGAAAATACATGAAAAGAATAAATCTCAGACATTAGTTTGAGCAGAATTTATTTTGCTAATGTTGTACATATAGGTTGCTAAGGCACTCTCTAATGCAATCAAATAAAAGAATGCTATTTCAAACCTACTCACAATTCAATTCATTTGTTATTTTAAAGTCTTCAAATCAGAATTTGGATGCGTTGACAGGCTTATGGGTAAAATTATGGTGTTCTATCATTCCTTAGAGAACAGAAAAAAATTCTAAAACATGACAGCATTTAGTTAAATGACATAGTACCCTACTTAAGCTTAGGCTTGGATATATTAACTCAGTTATTAAAGCTTGATTTGTGATAAGTATGCCTCCCCACATATCCAAATTATCTTATGGTGTTTTTCAACTTCTTTTCTATTGTGATATGCAAACTGAAGTTTATTAAGTGACAAGAGAAATGCAAGGACAGAAAACCAAAATATGTAGTAGCACGACGTGACAAAAAGACGACCTGAGATTTTCTCTAGGATTACTTCTAACTTAGATGTGATAATTGAAGCAAAGAACAAGTTTTTGGGTATTAGCTACCCTAAATTAATATTAAAGATAAACCGGATGATTTTAATGTTCTTTCCACTTTTGCTTTTCTAATATTCAAATCTATTATCTACAATAAAACCCCTTCCCCAAGTATAGATGTCATTTATTCAAAATTTCAAAAAAATTTTTTTCTGTAAACTCTATAATGATGCATATTCTACAAAAATTTTATTTAAAAAACACCTCATTTGTTGATCTTATTTTATTTTTATTCTCAAGAGTGAAGAACGCAAATAAAATGAGAATCTGTCTCTAAAACTTCTTGCCCATATTTATTTAATCTGTGTTAAAGGAGTTTAACCATATTGTCTATATGCATTTAACCTGGGTTATTAATAAAAACATCAAATCCATCAAGAAACATGTTCTGACTTCTTTCCATAAAAATTATATTTGAGGTAATTATAGTCATCTCTTGAGTATTTCCAAATGAGGAATAGAACAGTAGCAGTCATTACATAAAGTAGGAACTTATTCAAGCAACTATCTATTTGATTTTAAAATGCAATAAAGCATTATTTATTTTTCAGCCAATTTCTTTTATTTATGAACCACGTAATTTCACAGACTAATTTTTTAAACCCACCAAGTGATATAAGATAAAAATATTCTGGAAGCATGAAAGCTGCCAAACAAAGCTGGTTTAGAAAATTTCTCAATTTCATAGGAAATGATTTTATACTGTGGTATTAAAAGTAAGCTTTTTAGGTGGTAAAAGCTGAAAAACTTATCTGAAGAACTGTTTAAGACCTTTCATGGCAAAAGGTCTTTTGAACTTCTGTATCTAAAGTTCTTAAGATTGAGGAGGAATCTTTCAGTTCTTTCTTTTGTGACCAAAATTCTGCTGTCCCATTTTGGAGGGAGTATAAAGTACTTGAGAACAGTGTCTTCATCTCTTGAAGCAAATGCAGTCTAGGGTGTTCATTTTCCAATCTGTTTAGCCTCTGAACCTTCCCTCCAAAGGAATCCATACATAAAGAACACATTATCATACTGAGGGTGGAAATAACTATCCAGTTACAGTGGACTGTTCCAGTTGAGGGACTCATGGAGACCCCTAGGGGTTGCAAGGTGAAGCACAGTTTGAAAAACTGGTTTAATTGGGAGACCTTGCTTTAGAATAAGACAAACGTGATGGTTTAATACCAGATTTGCCACTTTCTAGCTGTGTGATCCTGGAAAAATTACTTACTTTCTCCGACCTTTAATTTCTTTATAATAGATTTACCTTCAAAAAAGAGCTGCCAACAATATCTAGAATCTTTTTACATACATGCCGCTCATCCTATCATGAGGTGGAGTCTGTTTCTCCTCCCTTTAAATATGAGCCAGCTTTGTGACCTGCTAGATTAAGAGAATATGGCAGAAGAGATGCTATGCCCGTTCTGGGACTAGGTCTTAAGAGTTCAGGCAGTGTCTGCCCTCACTCTCTTGGAGCCCTGAACCACCATGTAAGAAGTCCAAGTGCTTTGCAGGAGATAGAGGCCCATCCTGTTTCCATTGTTTTCAGCCATCCCATCTGAGCCACCGGATATATGAAAGAAGCCACCTGGGGTGCAGCCGTAGGAGTGAACCCAGCCTCAACCAAATGGAGCAGAGCAACCACTGGCTGAGCCAGACATCATTACTCTTTTCAGCCCCGAAGTTTTGGGGTGGTTTACTATGCAGCAATAGATAAAGGAAATGTTCTTTATATGTTCAGTTGAGATAATTATAACTAGTTGCTAATGTTATTTTAAGAATTTAGATTTTATACATAAAGTAACCGGCCAATGTAGGTACTTAATTCATTTTTTTTCCTCTGTCTCCATTTTCTTTCTTCAATTACATTTCCTGTTACCATCTAAACTCCAATTCCCAAGTTGTTGAAAGATATGGGAATAATTTTGATTAGGAGAACATATATACACTTGAGGAGAGAGGAAAATCTAGACAAGACCAGTTCCTCTCTCTCCACACCTCCCTTCTCACTTGCCAATCAGCACAAATCTCAGCTGCAAGGTGACAAGGCACCTTCATTCAAGCACTGGGGTCCTTAAAGCTTCAACAAATTGTACACCTCTTTATCACACTCTTTATCACATTTGTTGAGTCACTTGAGAAATTAAACAAAGAAATAGAAGGAGAGGCATCAGAATATCCCCACAACTGCTGGTTGAGAATAGTTGGAGGCTTTAACTTGGTGTAGAACCGAAGAGATTTGCAAATACTGAATCCCAGAGTTGCACAATTACCCCACTAATCCCAGCCACAACTGATCTGGCAGAGCCTCTAAATTGTAGAGAATCTCATGACAAAACTAAGCTGAGTACTATCTCCAGGACTGAGTATGTGAGGAGGCAGAGAGAGGCCAGGAGCTACACTCATAGCTTTCTTTGTATGTTGGAGAAACCTCCTCGCAAGCAGTGAAGAAACATCTCTTTTTTTTTTTAGTTGACATCATGTCTACTGAAATTTTATTTTATTATTATATTCTTACACAATTTTCAAATATTACACTCCACTTACAGTTATTACAAAATATTGACTATAGTCCTTGTGTTGTACAATACATCCTCATAGCCTAACTTACAGCCAATAGTTTGTACCTCTTACTCCCCTACCCCTATATTGCCCCTCCCCCCTTCTCTCGCCCCACTGGTTACCACTAGTTTGTTCTCTATATCTGTGAGTCTGCTTCTTTTTGTTATACTCACTAGTTTGTTGTAATTTTTAGATTTCACATATAAGTGATACCACAGTATTTGTCTTTCTCTGTCTGACTTATTTCACTTAGCCCTCCAAGTCCATCCACATTGCTGCAGATGGCAAGATTTTGTTCTTCTCTATGGCTGAATAGTATTCCATTGTGTGTGTATACACACACACACACACACACACCCCTACACACACACACCCACATTTTCTTTATCCATTCATCTATTGAAGGACACTTGGGTTGGTTCCATATCTTGGCAATTGTAAATAATGCTGCTATGAACATAGGGGCACGTATCTTTTCAAACCAGTGTTTTTTTTGTTGCTGTTGTTCAGATATATACCCAGGAGTGGAATAAGAAACATCTCTCTTTAATATCAACTTCTGCCCTGCTCCAGATGTCCAATTCCTCAACTGTGGAGTACTAATTGGACACAGTATCTGTAAATTATTTTTTACTCTACTTGTTTATACCCTTCCATAAACTTCTACTCTCAAAGTACTTACGCGGTGATTAAGTACATGTAGCATGTATTTGTAAAAAGTCTTTTTTTCTGGAATAATTACCTAGCAAATGGCTCTGTTAAGGTACAATATTAAAAAATCGTGCTTCATTGGAATGATTATTAAAAAAAACCAACACTGTCCTCAAAAATGTGCTCTACCAAAAAGCTCTCATAGTTCATTTGGATAGCCTCTATCTTGCTTACTTTGCAAGATTTGCTCTTACACACTAAAACATTAATAACATACAGTAAATTTCCACTCATTTGCAAGCCTTTCTAGTAAGAAATAATGTATTTGCTCTGTGATTTTAATTGCAAATTGTGCCCTTAGAACCCCTCCGTAAATATTTGCTTAGCAAAGTCCTGCAAGAGCATATGCAGTCAGTATAATATTTGCATTTAAGTAATATTAATGTGAAAGAAGCAAGCAAATTTCTGCATTGAAATTTTCATTTGTTCTCACTATTTTTCTAGGAAGACAAGTCATACTACAAGTCTTGACAATTTAACTCAAAGAGATAACTGCTCTTCTAAGAAAAAGGACCTGTCCCAGATGTGACATATGACTAGGTGACTGGACATTTTGGTTTGCCAAGGACAGGTCTGGTTTTTGCCTTGGCATAATTGTCTTGGCATAATTATTAATAGTCCTCTCATTCATAATGTGTCTAGGGCTTGAATAGTAAATTACATAGTCATCCTATATACAAATATAGTATTTGAACAAGATTGATGACAAATCATATATGAAGGCCTACACTCACAAATAGTTAGATCTCAGGCTTACATCATAGTAAATTTAACTAAAGTTAAGCATTTCTTGGGAGAAAATATTTGCAAACTGTATGTCTGACAAGGAGCTAAAATCCAAAATATATAAAGAATTCCTAAAACACAAGGCCAAAAACAATTAAAAATAGGCAAAGGAACTGAACAGGCTTTTTTCCAAAGAAGACATACAAATGGTCAACAGGTATATGAAAAGATGTTCAATGTCACTAATCATCAGGGAAATGCAAACCAAAATCACAATACAATATTACCTCATCCCTGTTAAGATAGTTATCAAAAAGTCAAAAGTAAAACGTTGGTGAGTATGTGGAGAAATTGAGTATGTGAATATTTCAGCACTGTTGGTAGAAATGTAACTTGGTATAGACATTATGGAAAACAGTATGGAGGTTCTTTCAAAAATTAAAAGTAGAACTACTATATGATCTAACAATCATATCCAGAGGAAATAAAATCAGGATCTCAAAGAGATATCTGTACTTCCATGTTCATTGCAGCATCATTCATAGTAGCCAAGACCACCTAAGGGTCTGCCAACAGATGAATGGGCAAAGAAAATGTGACCTATACAGACATATAATTGAGTACATATGGAATGGAATTTATAATATATATATAATAGAATATTATTCAGCCCTTAAAAAAAAGAAATCCATTTGTTGAAAATATTATCCTTTCTGCACTGAATGGCCTTAATATCCTTGTTGAAAATCAATTGCTTATATACATGAGGTTTATTTCTGGGCTCCATTTTATTCTGTTGGTCTATTTGTTTCTCCTTATCCTAGTATCACACTGTTTTTGATTGCTTTCATAATCTTTTATAGCTTTGTAGTAAGTTTTGAGATCAAGAAATGTGGGTTTTCCAATTTTGTTCTTTTTCAAGATTGGTTATTCAGAATTCTTTGGGATATTCCATATAAAAATTAGGATAGGTTTTTCTCTTTCTGCAGAAAAACACCATTGGAATTTTGACAGGAATTGTATGGAATCTGTAGATTGATTTGGGTAATAACAATATTAGATCTTCCCTTACATAAACACAGGCTATCTTTCTACTTATTTATGTATTCTTTAATTTATTTCAGCAACATTTTATATTTTTTGGTGTAACAAGTTTTTGCTTCCCTGGTTACATTTATTCTAAATATTTTATTCTTTTGGATACTATTGAATAGAGGCTTGTTTTCTTAATTTCCTTTCTGGATTGTTTATGTATAGAAATGCACCTTTTTGTATTGATTTTATACTCTGCAAGATTGCTAAATTTATTAGCTTTAATAGTATTTCTGTGGAATCAGGATTTTCTACATAGAAGAGCATGTCATCTGCAAATAGAGATGATTTTATTTCTCCCATTATAATCTAGTTGTGATTTTTTTTCATGCCTAATTTCTCTGGCTATAATTTCCAACACCATGTTGAGTATTAGTGGCAGAAGTAGCATCCTTGTCTTGTTCCTTATCTTAGGGTCTTTTACCATTGAGTATGATGTTAGCTGTGGAGACATAATTTTTAAAATTAACTTTATAATTCTCATAAAAAGAGAACTTTATGATGCTTAAAATGAACTTGACATATTCATAGTTTCAGGTTGAGAACTCTTTTTGTAGATTTGTCTAGATTTATCAAGAAAGAAATAATTAAGATCTTGGTTTCTGGAAAACACAACTGGACAAGTGATACTTCCAAAGATACTTGTTGATGTCTGAGAAATGATCAGATAACATTGACCTTGGATAATAGTAAGTGTCTTTTCCAGTTGACATTTGTCAGAAAATGTAATCTGTCAATGGGACAAGGATGAAGGATGAATTTTAGAAACAAAGCACATCAAACACACACACACACACACACACACACACACACACACAATCCTTCTCCTTACAGTAAACATACTTTAAGAAAAAATTTTCCTTAAGTTATTGGAGGAAGCCTCTGATAATAAGAACTGTAAATAGCTTAATAGATTTTAATGTTTAAGATGAGTTGATTTAATAGTTATTTCCTGGCCACTACCATCACCAAATCAATAGTTTATCATTAGGCACTCTTCATATAGGGGCTTGGCCATCTTGCTGCACACACTGAGTAGTTTGTCAAACAGTGAACAGTTGACAAAATATTTTCTCTATGTCTTTGGACTGTCATAAAACAAAACTGAAAACCTTCATTATTTGAAGTAGTGAAGGAAATCAACCACAGTTCTTTTGATTTTTAAAATAACTCTTTTTACCTAAATTAAGAAAATACTAAAGAAACCAGGAATTTTAAGCATGACTTTATCTTCATGTATAATGTATCTTAGAAGAAATCATCCTTATTGTATTACCATAGAATTAAAGAAGCTATCTTTTATATGCCTCCAGTTAATTTTCCCCCAGCTTTATGTATGAAATGAGAATACTGAAGCATTAAGTACACTTTATGAATTAAAGAAAAATAAGTTCAAGCTAAAAAAATCCATGTTTAAATGTCTGGATGTTGAAGGAGTGATTTATCATCACGTGGAAGGTTAAACCAGATGACCTCTTTAAATCATTCCAATTCTAAATTCTTCAATTTAAGAAATTGCCATTGTGTTTAACTGTTTGGTAGGATCCAATTATCCATCCTGTCAGGACCTTTGTGCACCCAGTGAAAATTATGCAAACTTGTAATGAGCGTTAACAAGGAGTTGGGTAACCCCTTTATCTGGCATGAAGAAATTCATTTTAATAACACTAGGGTAATGCAGTTGCCTTAATTGCCTGAGCAATGTCATTTAAAGTTAACCAAGTGCATATGAACATATAAGGCACTGCACAGAAAATAAAGATGAACGAACTACATCCTAGACTTATATTATTCACAGCAGGCTAAATATAGACCACCAGGTTCATGAATTTACTGCTAAGTTTCCAGTTTAACTAAGTGTCAAGAAACAAAATGAAAATAATTACACCTTTAAGTCAAATATGATTCTAGGGTGTCTATTTTATACAACCCATGCAGTTTTCCTGACACCTACAATTACATGTATGCATGCATATAAAGCTATTGAATACAATAGCTTTTTATTACTTTTTATGTACACATATATAGCTCTGTTTATATAACACATATGCATAAATTAGTCTTTGATTTCTGAAGTCCGATTATTGTATGAGTTATACTAGACAGAGTACCCATGTCAGGTTTGCTATAATGAAACAGTACTTTGTCAAAAAATGATAATCCATTTAAAATAAATATAAAATGAGCAACTCTATGCCAATAAAATGGACAGCCTCGAAGAAATGGACAGATTCTTAGAAAGGTATAACCTTCCAAGACTGAATCAGGAAGACACAGAAACTATGAACAGACCAATCACAAGCAATAAAATTGAACCTGTGATTAAAACTCTTGCAACAAACAAAAGTCCAGGACTAGATGCCTTCACAGGTGAATTTTATCAAACATTTAGAGAAGAGCTAACAGCCATCCTTCTCAAGCTCTTCCAAAAAATTGCAGAGGAAGGGACACTCCCAAACTCAATCTATGAGGTCACCATCACCCTGAAACCAAAACCAGGCAAAGATACTACAAAAAAAGAAAATTACAGATCAATATCACTGATGAATTTAGATGCAAAAATCCTCAACAAAATACTAGGAAACAGAATCCAACAACACATTAAAAAGATCATACACCAGGATCAAGTGGGGTTTATCCCAGGGATGCAAGGATTCTTCAATATATACAAATCAATCAATGTGATACACCATATTAACAAATTGAAGAATAAAAACCGTATGATCATCTCAGCAGATGCAGAAAAAGCTTTTGACAGAATTCAACACCGATTTATGATAAAAACTCTCCAGAAAGTGGGCATAGAGGGAATCTACCTCAACATAATAAAGGCCATATATGACCAACCCACAGCAAACTTCTTTCTCAATGGTGAAAATCTGAAAGCATTCCCTCTAAGATCAGGAATAAGACAAGGATGTCTACTCTCATCACTACTATTTCAACATAGTTTTGGAAGTCCTTGCCACAGCAATCAGAAAAGAAAAAGAAATAAAAACAATACAAATTGGAAAAGAAGTAAAACTGTCACTGTTCGCAGATGGCATGATACTATACATAGAAAATCCTAAAGATGTCACCAGAAAACTACTTGAGCCAATCAATGAATTTGGTAAAGCTGCAGGACACAAAATCAACACATAGAAATCTCTTGCATTCCTATACACCGACAATGAAAGATAAGAAAGAGAAACAAAGAAAACAATCCCATTTACCACAAAAAGAATAAAATACTTAGGAATAAACCTAACTAAGGAGGTTTAAGCCTGACCTGTACTCAGAAAACTATAAGACACTGATGAAAGAAATCAAAGACAACACAAACAGATGGAGAGATATACTATGTTCTTGGATTGGAAGAATCAGCACTGTGCAAATGACTATACTACCCAAAGCAACCTACAGATTCAATGCAATCCCTATCAAATTGCCAATGGCATTTTTTACAGAACTAGAACAAAAAATCCTAAAATTTGTATGGAGACACAAAACACCCCAAATAGCCAAAGCAATCTTGAGGGAAGTAAACGGAGCTGGAGGAATCAGACTCCTTGACTTCAGACTCTAATGCAAAGCTACAGTAATCAAGACAATATGGTACTGGCACAAAAAACAGAAATGTAGATCAATGGAACAGGATAGAAAGCCCAGAGATAAACTATGGTCAACTAATCTATGACAAAGGAGGCAAGGATATACAATGGAGAAAAGGCAGCCTCTTCAATAGTGGTGCTGGGAAAACTGGACAGCTACATGGAAAAGAATGAAATTAGAACACTCCCTCACACCATACACAGAAATAAACTCAAAATGGATTAAAGACCTACATGTAAGGCCAAACACTATAAAACTCCTAGAGGAAAACATAGAAAGAACACTCTTTGACATAAATCACAGCGAGATCTTTTTTGACCCACCTCCTAGAGTAATGGAAATAAAAACAAAAATAAATAAATGGGACCTAATGAAACTTAGCTTTTGCACAGCAAAGGAAACTATAAGCAAGATGAAAAGACAACCCTCAGAATGGATGAAAATATTTGACAATGAAGCAACTGACAAAGGATTAATCTCCAAAATATATAAACAGTTCATTCAATGCAATATCAGAAAAACAAACAACCCAATCAAAAAATGGCAGAAGACCTAAATAGGCATTTCTCCAAAGGAGACATACAGATGGCCAAGAGGCACATGAAAAGCTGCTCAACATCATTCATTATTAGAAAAATGCAAATCAAAACGACAATGAGGTATCACCTCACACCGGTTAGAATGGGCATCATCAGAAAATCTACAGACAATAAATGCTGGAGAGGGTATAGAGAAAAGGGAATGCTCTTGCACTGTCGGAGGGAATGTAAATTGATACAGCCACTATGGATAACAGTACAGAGGTTCCTTGTAAAACTGAAAATAGAATTACCATATGACCCAGCAATCCCACTGCCGGGCACATACCCAGAGAAAACCATCATTCAAAAAGACACATGCATCCCAACATTCGTTGCTGCCGTATTTACAATAGTCAGATCATGGAAGCAACCTAAATATCCATCAATGGATGAATGGATAAAGAAGATGTGGTACATATATACAATGGAATATTACTCAGCCATAAAAAGGAACAAAATTGGGACATTTGTAGAGACATGGATGGACCTAGAGACTGTCATACAGAGTAGATTAAGTCAGAAAGGGAAAAACAAATATTATATATTAATACATATATGTGGAATATAGAAAAATGGTACAGATCAACCGGTTTGCAAGGCAGAAATAGAGACATAGATGTAGAGAACAAACATATGGACACCAAGGGGGAAGGGGGGGGGTTGGATAAATTGAGAGATTGGGATTGCCATATATACATTATTAAGAAAAAAAATCAAATTTTACACTTTAAATATATGCAGCTTATTGTATGCCAATTGTATCTCAGTAAAAGTTCATATATATATATATATATAAAATGAAGTCTGTCTCATGTAGGAGCTTAAGTATCATTTGAGGTCAATACCAAGTAGAGAAAGATGGAAAAAATAGTAACTTGTGTCAGTGTAGATCCTTTAAATTATTATGTTTAAATTATTATTGTTATTGCTATTTACCACACAGTGAGTAGGAAAGAGCTTTAGATTGCCATTTTCCATGTTGATTTTGATCAGATGATGGTGATAACTGTTGTGATGATGCTGTAGTAGGTCAAAGACCCAAAAGATTCGTGAAGATAGAATTAGTCAGGAAGGTGCTTATGGGCGAGATTGACCTTGAATTAGGCCTTAAATGATTGGTAGAATCTGGATAACCACAGAAAACTCAGAAACCCTACCACTCTGAATGAATTATAGAAACAATATTTTTATGTTTTTATTTTTAAATGGCTTAATTTCTTATCTGATTATAAAAGTAAAGATCATATAAGGAAAATGGGTGGTGAGGCTGTGAGTTTGGTGTGTATGTGGGGGGAGAGAAATAGAAATTTTATATTCCAGACTATTTATACATGAACTCTGTATTGATGGATATCAAATAATTAGTGGTCAATTGAGAAATTATATATAGGCAATGTCATTATAATTTGATCATGTTTTCTTATCTAAAGTGTACAGAATTGTACTATATTATAGTCAGGATATGTATCTGAGAAATCAACATAATTTTCCAGGACTGAAAATAGTGCAAGTTCCCCGTCTCAAAAAAGATGTCCTTTGGGAACCCAGATTTATAACTTCGAATGTGTTGCTGGTCATAATGTGACTAAGAGTCATATGAAATCTTCTGGAATCATTACTTTCTACTTATGGGTTCAGTCTTATACACATAAATTTTAAATTCATGAAGTTGGGAGTATCTCTGCACAAGGCCTTGTATGACAAGGCACTGGGCAACACTTTACCTGGGCCTTGAGTACCTGATAAATTTTGTAATTTATCAATGCACCATGTGATTGTTGAATGCAGTACATAATGTATTAGGAGCAATCAAAGTGGTAATGCAGGCTCCTTTAGCCTGATCTGAGTCCATTTCTCAGCTTCGTGCTGTGGAATCAGATCAGAGGATATTTCCCCAGATACCTTTGGGAATCATGTAGGAAAGTATTTGGATCAGTTGCAAAGAAGCATCCTAAAATAAATACATAAAGAGATCAAAAAAGTAACTATTAATAATCAAGGGCATGTTTCAATGTTAAAATATTGGGGTCTGCATCATTTAAAAGTAATTTTGAGCTTGTCTTTCCTTCTATCATACCGGCCTGGTAAAAACCCCAACATTGGTTTAATGCATAATTATCTGCTCTGCATGTGCAGAATGTATTTGGAGAAAACACAACCACAGGGACTGTGCTTACTTTAAATGTATGGCTGCAAATCTCAGGAAGGCACGTAGCACTGCCTTATCAAGTTTAACTGTACTGCCTTGGTTAACTTGGTCTTCTATTTTGTTGGATCCCCTATTTTGCACATTCTCCTCTCTCCAGCTTCCATTTACTTCTCTTTAGAAACAATCAGAAGAGAATATTCTATTCAGTCTACCACAGATGCCCAGCCTAATAGCAGTTATATCCAAATACTCTGTTTCTTCACCCATCACAATGGGTCATCATTATGGCCAAACTCTTCCCTCGAACACTGCATCCCATGCCCTGTTTTCTATTTAAGGTCTTTGCTCCTACAATTCTCTTTTTTCTCTCCGATATCATCATTTTTTTCCTCCCTAATTAACGGATCATTTCCACCGACATATAACCATGATGAAATATTTTCAATCTTAGGAAAACACTCCTTTTAATTATATCCCCTACTTCAGCTACCACTTCATTTTTTGCTTTTTCTAGCAAACTCTCTTGCAAAAATTGTCTACATTATCTGTCACCACATCCTCAATATCTTTTTTTATTTTTAACTTGAACCTACTCAGTTTAAGCTTTTCTTTGCCCATCACTGGGTTGAACTTCACCAATAGACTTCATGTTGCTAAACTCAAGGTTCAGTTATGAGTCCTCATTAAATTGACCTCCCACTGGCATTTTTTTTTTTTTTTTTAGTATAATTGCTTTACAGTGTTGTGTTAGTTTCTGCTGTATAAGGAAGTGAATTAGCTATACGTATACAAATATCCCCTCCCTCTTGGACTTCCCTCCTACCCCCACCCATCCCACCCATCTAGGTCATCACAGAGCACCAAGCTGAGCTCCCTGTGCTATACAGCATGTTCCCACTAGCTACCTATTTTACACATGGTAGTGTATATACATCAATCCTAATCTCCCAATTCGTCCCGCTCTCCCCTTCCCCCCCCACCCCGTGTCCACATGTTCATTCTCTATGTCTGCATCTCTATTCCTGCCCTGCAAATAGGTTCATCTGTACCATTTCTCTAGATTCCACATATATGCATTAATATACGACATTTGTTTTACTCCTCCTTCTTGGAGCATGTTCTTCACTTTGTTACAAGTGGGCGTTGCCCACTTCTGTTTCCTTCCTCTTTCGCTGATGTTAATTCTCATCTCTTTATTAGAGCCTCATCCTCTTTCTCTCCTCAAATGCTGGCTTGCTTCAGAGTTCCATGTCTCCACTGTAGAAACCTTCTCCATAGGCTTTCTTATCTCCACTTATTCCTTACATGATTTCATCCAGTCTTAAGCCTTCGCAGGAATCTTCTTCTTGAACTGCAGACTCAAATACCCAGCTGTCACTTGACATGTCTCTTTGGATGCCCCACAGTTCACATGTTTCAAACTGAACTTTTGATGTCTTACCCTGTCTCCCTCACTAATTTTGGGGGGGGGGGCAGACACTGATCATTTCTACCCAGTTTCCATTCAGCCTTTTAAACCTACAGAAGCTTGATTATGTTCAAGACTGGCAATGTGCCCAGCTGAAATTCCCCACTTGCCCAGAACGATGTCATATAGGAAACCAGAGCCTCCACAAAAAGGATTGGGGAAGAGTCCCTTTTACTCTATTCTCTGGAATAATGTGCATAGCATAGGGATTAACTGTTCACTGAATGATAAGATAAAACTAACCCATAAATCTGACTGTAGTTCGTTAGATTTGCATGTTCGTGGTAGAGAGTTAAATTAGATCCAATTTAAAGGAGAATATGTAATAAGTATCCATTTACATTTGGGTGCGAAACAGTAATTGTGAATGTTTAAAAGATGAGAAAAGTAATTTTGGCAGTGTCTTTGTGAAGAACAGGTAAACTGGCTAGAGAGAGTAGACAACTACTTGGAATACACACATAAATGGTGTCACGTGCCCATTTCCTGGTATAGTGGACACTCAATAAGTACTTAAAAACTGTAATGTGATTAATATCTTCAAGGCTAAAATTGTCCACAGAAAAGGTCATTCAGAAGTTCACTTCAGTTTTTTAGGACTTTACTTTTTCAGAGCACTTTTATGTTTATGATAAAATTGAGAGGAAGTATGGAGATTTCCCATATACCCCCTGTGCCCACACATGCACAGCCTCCCCCCGTATCAACATCACTCACCAAAATGGTACATTGTTTTAAACCAAAGATGAATCTACATGAACGCATCATGATCATCATGACCATTAACTAAAGTCCATAGTTTACTTATTTTTTAAAATTTATTTTGTTTATTAGCTGTGTTGTGTCTTCATTGCTGCATGCAGGCTTTCTCTAGTTGCGGAAGTGGGGGCTGCTCTTTGCTATGGTGCCCAGGCTCCTCACTGAGGTGGCTTCTCTTGTCACGGAGCACAGGCTCTAGGCACATGAGCTTCAGTAGTTGTGGCTTGAGGGCTCTAGAGTGCAGCCTCAGTAGTTGCGGTGCACAGGCTTATTTGCTCCGCGGCATGTGGGATCTTCCCAGACCAGGGATCAAACCTATGTCCCCTGCATTGGCAGGTGATTCTTAACCCCTGCGCCACCAGGGAAGTCCCCATAGTTTACTTCAGAGTTCACCCTTGGTGTTGAATATTCCAAGGGTTTGAACACATGTATAATGATGCATAACCATATTTAAAATATCATACGGAGTATTTACACTGCCCTAAAAAGCCTCTCTGCTTTACTTTTTCTTCTTTGCCTCCTATCCATGCAACCACTGATCTTTTTACCGTTTCCATAGTTTTCCTTTTTCCAAAGATGTTCTATAACTGGAATCATACAGTGGGTAGCCTTCTCCGATCGTATTCTTTCACTTAGCATCATGCACTTAAGGATCCTTCATGACTTTGTGGCTTGAAAACTCATCATTTCGCTGCTGAATATTCTATTGTGTGGACAAATCACAGTTTATTTGTCCATTCACCTACTGAGGGACATCTTGGTGACTTTCAATTTTTTCAATATAAAGGTGCTACAAATATCAGTGGGCAGGTTTTTGTGTGGACATGTTTTCAACTCCTTTGGGTAAATATCAAGGTGTCCATGGCTGGACTGAATGGTAAGAGTATGTTTAATTTTGTAAGAAACTGCCAAAATATCTTCCAAAATGCCTGTACCATTTTGTATTCCTACCAGTGATGAATAAGAGTTCCTACTGGTCTATACCCTTATCAGCGTTTGGTGTTGTCAGGTTTCCAGATTTTGGCCCTTCCAATAGATGTGAGGTGGTATCTCATTATTGTTTTAGTTTGCATTTCCCTGATGACATATCATGTGGAGAATCTTTTCGTATGCTTATTTGCCATCTGTATATCTTATTTGGTGAGGTGCCTGTTAAGGGCTTTGGCCCATATTTTAATCAGTTTTTTTTTTCTTACTGTGGTATTTGAAGAGTTCTTTGTTCACTTTGGATAGTAGCCCTCTGTCAGATGTGTCTTTTATAAATACTTTCTCCCAGTCTGTGCCTTGTCTTCTAACTCTCTTGAGGTTGTCTCTCACAAATCAGAAAATTCTAATTTTAATGAAGTCCACTTTGTCAATTCTTTCTTTCGTGGATTATGTCTTAGGTGTTTTATCTAAAGAGGCCCAAGGTCATGTAAGTTTTCACCTATGTTGTCTTCTAAGAATGTTTAGTTCTGTGTTTTACATTTAGGGATATGGTACATTTTGAGTTGGTTTTTGTGAAAGATGTAAGGTCTGTGTCTAGATTCATTTTTTGCATGTTGATGACTTGTTGTTCCAGAACTATTTACTGAAGAGACTTTGCTTCATTGCCTTTGCTCTTTGCCAAAGACCAGTTGACTGTAATTATTGGAATCTATTTCTGGGTTTTTTATTCTGTCCTATCTAATTCTGATCAATTATTATCTGATGTAAACCTGAATTTTTCCTTTTTTATGCATTATGTCTCTTTAGGGCCACAGTGTTCTTACGGACTTTAACATGATATATGATTGGAATTTGGATTTCTTTCGTGGTTATAACTTCGGAAGTGTTGTACTGAATCACTTGAATGGCTAAATGTTGTAATTGCCATTGATGCTAAACAATCGTGTATATTTAAAGGAGTAAACTATTTAGAATAAGAGTGGTAGTCTCAGCCAATTGTGTGCTGATCAAAATTACTTGCCAAATTTAAGCATAGAAAAGGTCTTTTAGAAAGTTGAGAAAGCTTTTAATTATAGAAAACATTCTAAAGAAACTACACTGCAAAAGAGGAGATTTAAAATCGAAATGGGAGCTGTCTTCAAATAAGGGAAGAGCTGTTCTCTGGAAAAACAGAAGAGACTTTATCTACAATGCCTCCAGGGCAGAACTCGGGCCCCTGTGTGAAGCCACCAGTGTGGCTGATGGATTGTTTCAACAAGAGGTAGAGTCAAAATATCTGAAAATAGAATAGGCTGCTTTCAGAGATAGCGAATTGAAGGGATTTAAGAATCAGTCAGGGAATAGGATTAGAACGTCTGTAACATTTATTCAAACTCAGAATCTGTGCTTCTGTGAAGTTTAAGACTTGTACATTATCTGGTACATATGCTATTAATGAAAGGGAGTATTGAGACCAGCAGCTGGCAGTATTTTCTTTATTCACATCCACATTAATAAGTTAATAAGGTTATCACAGTGTAGTCATATTACTGAAATTTATTATGACTTTCTAATATTGATGATTAGGGAAAAAAAAGTCAAATCCTAAGTCACAGATGGAAAGGGGAATGAGGACAGTCACACATGTCCTGTTGGGAGGGATGACACTGTCAGGAAAGGCGGCTATAATTAGGTCATTTTACAAAGAATGCAAATCCCCCTTAATCGCGTCCTCTCCTGTCTTTTACTTTATTATTACAATCCATTACAGTTTCCTACCTTCCTTTCCTTCCTACTCCCAGTAATGCAATAGAATAGAAGGAAGGCTTTTTTTTTCAATTGTTATCTACCCTTTCATATTAAGCATTAAAACATTTGATGTTTTAATAAGGCTTTGCTGTATTCAACACTTGTTTATTGAGCACATACTATGGGCCCAGAACTCTACTAGGAATTTAGGATACAGCAATGGATGAAATAGACAAAGCCTTGGCGGTTGTTATATTTAGGGGTTGGGAGAGGGAGAACACACATTAAGTAAACAGAACGAACAGATAAATAATTATATATACTAGAAAGTGACACGTGCTTTAGCTATAAGATAAAGTTGACCAGGGTAAAGGCAGTCAGTAGGACAAGTAGGTACTTGTGGGTGGTTTGCTGGGCAGGTGGTAGTAAGTAGGATGGTCATAGTAGGCCTTCTCTCATTGAAAAGGCGAGGTTTGAGCAAGGACTTAAGGAGAGGGATTTAACCAAGAAGATGTATAAGGGAAGAATATCCCAGGTGGAGGAAACAGCTGGGTCAAATGTTCTTTAAAATAGCCAGTTTTGAAATTATAAATATAATGGCCATTAAATTAAAAATGAAGTCTATAATGAACAAATGCAAATTCCTGCAAGGATGGCAGCAGGGGGTCTCTGACTCTGCAGCATTTGACACCCAGGAAGCTGTTCTTACACTGATTCCCAACATTGTCAGCTCTTACTATGTTTTTGTTTATTCTGACTTGGTCTGGGAGACGGCTCCTCCCTCTGACTCACTGGCCTATGTGGTTAATGTTGGTCATTTTTGTAAAGATGAATGAGTTGATAGATAATTAGAATCTCAATATATATATATTTTTTACAGTAAAAAAAAGAAAACCAGCATAAGAATTGAGTATGGTAAAATAGTAATATTGAATTTAAATGTAATGTGTGAACTTTCTTATTATGTTTTGGATTTTGCAATGAATAAGGACCATGGAAATCTTGCTATGGTTTGGATTTCATCCACATACAGTTTGGATTAACTTCTTTTCAGTCTAATTTTCTCAGAGGCTATATTTTATAGCTTTGCAGCTGAGTGCCAAAAAGGTGAATAAAATTCAACTAACAAAAAAAGAAAGAAATTTGGGTGATTTGTCTGAAGAAAGAAGGCTGGGGAATGATTTGACTGCTCTTCCTCAGATAATGGGAACTGGACAATTTCTATTTTCTCATACTATAGAATAAGTGGAAGTCTATACATTTTCTCTATAAGGTTTTAAAGAAATGAGTTCCATGTCTGATGTATTTTCAGGTGTAAGCTGGGTTGGAGTTTATTAAAAGTTGTGTGGGGTGGGATTTCTTAAACGGTCTCTCAAAATACCACCCATTCCTGTGACAGGGAGTTACTTTTTCTTAAACCTTTTAAAAGATATTGAGTTTGATCAGTTTTTCAAGGTATATTCTTTTTGGTGAAGTTGGTTTTTTGTTCATGTTATTTTAAAATTAAGGTTTTAAAGTAACATTGAGGTCAGATTCTCTCCCTTAAAAATACTAATATATCAATTTTCAGGTTTCAGCATTATTTCTCTCATGAAATCTTACAAGACAACTGAAGATTGTCCTAAGTTATACAAAATCAATAGGTTCAGAAGACAAGTCTTGCAAGCTAAGTATCATAAAATAGTTATTTTTAATAATACAGGTTTGCTCTTCTAATTTGGTTACCAGTGACTTAAGGAAAAATGACCTAAACAAGAAAATAGCTATCTATATCTATATTTGTATCTATATTTATATGGCTATACATATATTTTATTTGTGTGTATATATATATGCATGAATATTTAAAGGTAGAAAGAAATGGAGTAATAAAAAATGTCTCTCTCCAATCAATAGATTATGAAAAAATGTATTTTCAAATCTATCATACTCTTTTAAAGTCAAATACCAAGAACATGGAGATATATAGAGTTCAAAACAGGTAAAAATCCATTTTTGAGTCATAAATATACAAAAGCTGACTGAGTATTGCCCACTGAGTTAATGACACAGTTAAAGGAAGAGGAGAGATCTTTGGAAATACACTCCATTTTAAAAATATCTGCTTGTTTTCTTCTTATTCCAAGGAAAATAGATATCTCTATTTTTAAAAGAAGATGATGGCATTCAATGTCAATTATAATCCTTATGGGATTCTGGAATGGTATATAAATATATCAATAGTAAAGGGCTGTGAGGACCTTATTATTTAGGCTTAAGCTTGGATGTAAAGGCACTGACAGGGTGAAAGCTATTCCTAGGAGACTGTAGCCAAGGAAATCATTTTGTGTGAGTCAATCACTTATACTGATAAATAACCTGATGTAAGGAAGAAGAAAAGTAGATAGTGCTACAAACAAGTTGAATATAAATTATGAGTTAATTATTATTAATTTATGACTATCAGATATTAGATGTAAAATAGTGGAAAGTGATCTTTTGAGAAAATTCACTTAAAAGAGTTTTATAAAAGAGAACACTGGCAAACCTCAATTTTTAAGACTTGTTAACAATCTGTGAAGGCTATAATTAAAAACAGTTCAAAGACTAGGTATTTGTTTTGTTTTTTCTTACTGTCAGCCAGAAGTCAAATATTTTAAACAGTGAATAATAATGCTAAAAGTAGGTAATTTGAAGAGAGTAAAAATCATACATGAGTAGACAATATTCTTATTTTTAAGTTAATTATTCCTACATAAGTGGGCTTCTAACTAAATTTATTCAGATTTATAACACTTATTTATCATCAGTTGATGCTTTTTACTTCTTTTCTTCCTTCCCTCCTTCCTTCAGATGTAAGTGCTCAAGACATAGAATATTCATTTTTTCCTTTGCAACTCTACTTGCAATTTCTTCTGAATATAGTTTATATACTGGAAATGTATAAGCCTTTTCTCTTCAGCTACTCTATTGATTAAATTGCAGGCTAGGCTAGTATAACAAAAAGACCCCAAAATACAGTTGCTTAAAGGGATAAAAATGTGTTTATCTGATATGTATGAGTATGTAATTTGATAGTTGAGGGCAAGAAAGCTGTCCAGTGATCTAGTTTCTTCCATCTTATTGTTTCCAGAATACTGTCCTCATTTGCATGTTTACCACTGACTCAGCTCCTTCTAGTCCATGGGAAGAAAGAGAGATAAAGAATGTAGCAAACAATTTTCCTTTGAGGAAATGATGCAGAGGTTTTATATATCATTTCCACACTCATCTTCCATTGGTAATCTCATGGTCAGATGGCTACACTTAGCTGCTAGGGAGGCTGGAATGTGTTGTATCTAGCAGGATGGCTCCATGCTCAGCTAAAACACTATTATCATAGAAGAAGGGCAGAAGGGACTGTGGAAAAACTAGCAGCCTATCACGGCTACTCATTTTTAAAGCCCCTTGGTGATTGTGAGAAAATATCATGAATCAAACATGGGTCAATTGGCGGGAGATCCCGAGAGAACTTTTATATAAAAATCAAATGTTTCTATTTTATTTTAAAACAGTTCGGAGTCACTTATGGCTTGTAGTCAAGGAGTGTACATTTTCATTTTAGAAGAGTACGCTCTGGGTGCAGGTTAGGGAAAACACCAGAGAGAAGGAGACCAATTTTGAAGCACTGGCAGGAATCTGGTTGCTATATTATGGTGACCTGAACTAAAGAAATTAGTAGTGAATACAGGAGGTCAAATGGAGAGAAATCTATGAGGTGAAATGATTAAATGCATGCTCATCAAGAAGATATAAGGGCAGAAAGTCTAGGGGTAAACAATAATGACATCAGGGCGATACAGGCTGGACAGGCTGTGACCTTCTCTCAGCACACAGGAGGAGAGTGAAAGAGATGAGTTTAACGCTGCACGCAGAAAACGGCAGTCCCTGCGCTGAGCACGCAAAACTGTGGACACAGATTCAGCCCAAAGGCATCTCTTCAGGACTCTATTCTAGAGTGAAGAAGGGAATCTAGAATGGGGTCCTAAGGAAAGCCAGCATTTAAGGGTAGACAGAGAAAGTGGAAGCTGTGTTCACTGACAACTCTTTGCCAATAATAATTGATCAAATGCACCTCAACTCCACTTACAAAATACCACTTCACAGAATAGCAAGTCACCATTCATTCCTTCTCTATGGACTAGTGATTTGTCAGTCTGCTAAAAATGTTGTCCATTGTCTATCCATATTTTATAACAGTTCCCTTTTGTTGAGGATATCCAAAGAATCAGTTTTTAATTGCTAAAAAGGGATATTGCTACTCTGTGATTTGAAATTAGGTAAATGAGGAAGGAAGAGAACTGGGAGTGTAGTTTCATGTATTTAAATGGAGAGAGTGTTTCATGAGGGAAGGTGTGCTCAGCATTTCAAATGCTCAGAGTTCACAGTGACTTTGCATGATGATGTATCATGGAGAATAGGAATTGCTTAAGGCTCCTCTTTGCATTTCAGTATAGTCTGAGGCTATTATGAGATCTCCCTAAAAGCAACTTAGCTTAAGGACAGATGCTGGATCTAACAGCACTGATTGTAGGAGCTCATAACCCTTTAATCATTTTGCCAACCACCTTGGTCCACTGCCACTCTCCAGCCAGGTCTCTCTGATGTAGTGTGAAATAGAATTCTGGCGGGGCAGGCATTTTATCCACCTACATTGGGTAGAAGGCTATGAAGCAGTGCAGGATTCCATAGGCTTCTATCTTACAGAAATGTGTCAGCTTTCAAACGAAACTCTTCCCAATTCTGTCATACTTTCACATCTAAAAAAGTCTTCCATCACTTCCATGGGACTGTATTTCCAGCACACTTCATTCTTTTTTCTAAATCCATATCTATCTGATACTAGTTTACTTGTGCCTGAAGGACTTCCTTAAACATTTCTTATAGTGTAGTCTGATGATGGTGAATCCTTTCAGCTTTTAGATGTCTAAACATACCTTATTCCAATTTTATTTTAGGAATTACTTTCATTGAGTTTAAAATTCTAGGTCAAAAACTTTTTTCTTTCCATCCTTTAAAGATGTGTTCTATCCTTTCAGGCATTTTTTTTCCCCAAAAGGAAATCTATGCTATCATTATCTTTGTTTTTCCCTACATAATATATCTTTTTCTTTCATATGCTTTTGAGATTTCTTAATTTTGAGCAATTTGACTATGATTCATCTTTTTGTCTTTTCCTTCATATTTCTTTCACTAAGGGGCTGAGCTTCTTAGATCCATCAGTACAACGTTAATTTTTACTTTGCATGTCAAGAAGGGGAGGAAGTCCCCATCTGATGGCTGCTTCTTTTTTTGTGAAGTAAGAGGTTGTTCATCTATTGTGAATGAGCTCATAGCGGTATGTCAGAAGTTTGAAGAGATGAAAAATATTTCCTGTGAAAAATGTAAGGATCTTGTGGATATTAATGACTGCTAATGTGTCGTTTTCATTAGTCTCAAGCTTTTGTTATGTTCTCAAGCAGTTCTTTCCTTTTCCGATGTGGGTATCAAGGAGACAGTTGGAAAAATGAAGATATAAAATTTGCCAGTTGAGTGATGGTACTAATTCAATTTATATCACATAGGGAAGAAAGTGAGCAGAAGAGGCAGTTGAATGATGAGCGGAAATTTAAAGAGGTCGAAAATCGTGATGAATTCTGAGGTGATTTAGTTGCACAATTTAGAGATCTAAAAGATTAGGAATCTAGGGATAAAATATGGAATTTAGCACTTCAGAGTTGCTGTAGTTCTGGGCGATGGCAAGATCCAGAATGTAGCCATGAGAGAGCAATGCTAAAGACATGTGGAGATCGGCTCTCCAAGGAGTTAGAAGGCAGAGAATAGATGATCCACATGAAGGTTGAACGCACCCAGTGTACTCGCCGGTGCTTTGGGCTGAGAAGCAAATCAGAGAACCAGGTGCCACCTCGTCACTAAATGAGGGGGACTTCCAGGAGTTCAATAGTTGGTCATCAAGGAAGAGAAGTAGGCTGTGGTAGGGGGAGATGGAGCGGCCTTGAAAGAAGCACAGGAGGGTGGAGAAGTAGCAGGAGGAGAAATGGGAAGATGAGAGCACTCACTCCCAACATCTAAAGCAAGGGGTCGGGGACACGGCTGAACGAGCATACTCGCTTGAGAGGGGATTGGCACTCAAATGGACAGAAAATGAAGCCAGAAGAACCAGCATTCTGTTTTACTGGTTTAAACATATTCTGGATGGATTGAGTCACAGCACAAATGAGTAAAAAAAGAATGAAGAGGAAAACAACTGGAAAAGAACTGCTGAAAAAGGAAGAACATATTAACGTCTGTAGTAAGAGGATGACTATAATTTGGAAAATAATCAATTTCTCATAGAATACTATGAAAAAAATCAAGAAAGTGTTTGCTGTTTTAAAGTGCAATAACAGAACATCCCTGGTGGCGCAGCGGTTAAGAATCCGCCTGCCAATGCAGGGCACACGGGTTCGAGTCCTGGGCCAGGAAGATCCCACACGCCGTAGAGCAACTAAGCCTGTGCGCCCCAACTACTGAAGCCTAGAGCCCGTGCTCCACAACAAGAGAACCACCGCAATGAGAGCCCACGGCACCACAATGAAGAGTAGCTCACGCTCGCCGCAACTAGAGAAAGCCCGTGTGTGGCAACAAAGACCCAACGTAGCCAATAAATAAATTAATTAGTTAATTAAAAAAATAAATGAAGTGCAATAAGACATGACCTCTATGAGATAAAAAGGGGAACGTTTCAAGGATGCCCCAAATATAAAAACAATTAAAATCCTCACTGGAGTCAGTAAATTGAATGTGTATGAAAAATGGACCACAGAAAAGAGAAAAAATGGTAATAAATGTGAAAGAAGAATAATTTCTTCAATTAGGTTGAAAGAGTTCCCTGTGCTCCAGAAAAAAAATGTATAAATAAAACCGTCTGAAAAAAGTCTGAATTACAAGTATGTAGGCATCTAAGCAGAGAACTTGATCACCCCAATTTATGCAGTTTTGGTATTTTGGCTGATTTTTTTTTTCTTCATGCTATTTTATATTTTAAAAATTCTGGTAATAAATATTTCTTTTATGTTTAAAAACATTATTTTAAAAATGAGTTGAAAAGAAATATAGACTTCTATGTAAATACTGAAAAGTTTTCTAGAAAACTGCATTTTTTTGGAAAGTTTTGTTCAGTGCAGAAAAAAATATTTGCTTCCTAAACAATCGAGAGTTGTTTGGTAGCTGTGGAAAGCTCCATTTCTGAAATAAAAAGAACTAACACAGCACAAGTTATTAAATAGTGAAGTGGATATCATCAAATAATCTGTGAAAAGACCTCGCAGTGTTATGGGAAAGCATTTTTACCTAATAGAAATGTTAGCACTTCCTGGGCTCATTTATTGTTCGGGAGTGCACCAATGTTTGCTTCATTCCTGTCAGATATCAAGGTCAACACTATTATTTCCAGTCAAATCCTACAGAGGTCTCATTGAACGTTAAATAAAAGTCACCTTGTTTCACTGTAGCTACCATGGTGATATTGAGAAGGTGGAAAAGTCTAAATCTGAAGTCTTTAAAAAGGTTTGTTTATTTTACTGTATCTGATACAGAACAGCACTGACTTCCAAACTGAGACTTAGGGTCATCTGAACACTGGGAATCAAACTTTTATGTAAATAAACATTCGTCTGTAAGTATCAGAATGATGCCCTCCTCAGAAAGAAACTCTTCAGAAAGAGCATTGAAAGGATTAAATGAGGGAAAATGTTTTTGTATTATTTAAAACAGAGTAGAAAAATATGTTGGAGGATAGGAGTCTATAGGATGAGTTGGAAAATATTTATCCCTAAGCAATTCAAGTATTTTGGGAAAAGGACCTGAGAATAAAATATAGCATCAGACTTGCACGCTGTTAGTGTATAAACAAAATGACCTAAAATACTTTTCACATCAGTTGTCATTTCTTGTAAGATTCTTTTGTTTACAAAAATGACAAGAGCACAGAGTTTCCTGTCATTGTTTTCAATGATTTTATTCTATGATTGAGAAATAACTATCCAAAAAGTTTTTGTAGGAGGAATTTGGAAGGGCTTCTAACCTCCTCCCTCCCAACACACAATCCTTTTTCAGTTAAGAATGTTGCAAAATTCTACATCAGAAGGGTCTAGAGGTTCTTACCTGCCATTTGCTGGAATGTCAGATTTAATGTGGTCTGGCTGTCTTTCTCCTGAGATGTTCATCTCTTTTTTTTTTTTTTTAGACAGTTATATAATCTTATTAATTTCCTCAAAATCCCTGTGAGCTATGATACTGATATTACTCTCTTAAAAGTGAAAGAATTTGAGGCAGAGCTACAAAATGACTGATGATGAAGCAGCAAAGAAAAACTGCTTAAACAACCTCAGACAATTGTGTGGACACTCAACGAAACTCAACTTGCTCTTCTTTTGCAATGAGTCCCCTGGTGCTATCGCCAGTCTGTTTTAAAGGTCTCTGGGAATCAGGAGAAGCAAGCCATAACTGGAGATGTAGGTCAGCTCAGGAAAGAAAATGTTATTTGCATGATTTCTTTTCTCCATATTTCTGTGAAGCGCTTTCTTCTGCCTAATTTTTAGCATGTTACAATTTGTAGATAAGAGTTAAAGATAAAATAGGAATTTATAGATGGGTAGTATAGATGGACAATTGGAAAGTTACCTATTTTCAGAAAAATTGGGTTTTAGTCTTATTTTAGAGATAAAACAACTGAAGCTCAGAAATAGATGCTTTTTTCTTGGATCCCTAGCCTTACTGGACAGCATCTCATATGAAGGGAAGGCATAAGAGTTGAAGCCTTAAAGGAATCCTCCTTGATTAGTGAAAACAGGAAAAATAAAAAAGAAAGGAAAGGAGTTTAAGATTCAAAATAGACTGAGTGAAATCCTATTTAGGTTTTTGTTCCTATTTTACTGAAATTCATTTTAACAAATGATAGCTACTACTATTCATTAAACATGGCATGACAGGGACTATTTTAAGAACTTTACTCACTGTAACTCATGTAATCTGCAGAAACCCCAAGAGGTAGCCATTGTAATATCCCCCCATTTTATAGATGAGAAAACTGAGGGAAATGAAATTATGTGTCTTGCCTGAAACGGAATGTGGAGCAACTTAGGCAGCCTTGTCCCAGGACTTGCACTCACTGGCTATGACACACTACGTCTCTAACACTAAAAGATTATTTCTTTATATGGCGGTTAATACTGCTTCTAGTTCTGCATAAGATGCACCCACAAACACCGTGATGCTTTCTCTGACAGCTCATGGGGTTAAAATATAGCTTGGCAAAAATCAAAGGCATTCTCCAGGTGTATCACCAATGCGAATGACAGAGAAGAGCATCCAAAAGCATCTTGCCTGTGGCACATCAGCAGCTGTGATAATTTGATGTGGAAAGGTTTATCAACTGTGTGGGCTTCCGGGACCGAATGTGCAGTAGATATAGATGGACGGATAGACAGACAGACAAATGATCGACCGATGGAGCAACAGATCGATAGGTAGGTAGGTAAATAGATAGGTAGATTCTGTCCAATAAATTTATTTGGCTGGCATTCACATGAAAGCTCAAATCCTTCTATTCTGGGTAAACATGCTTTATTTTATCCATTCAACATCTTTCTGAGACACTGTCCTTTGTTCAGATGAAACAGTATTTGGACAAAACAATAGGGTACTGCTCACTCTTGGAGCCCCACAGACATGCAGTAGCTGCTTCTACTGGGAGAGGGAGTCAGAGGACAAAAGGTCCACCCACTTGGCTGCTCCTGCTGAGGTACTGAAAACGTATCCCTGTGTATTGGTCCCTCATTGTCTTCTCATGGTTCCTGGGGCCTCTCTGGGGTTGCTTCTGCTTTTGTTGGCTGTACTTTCTGGACTTTTCTTACAATCTGGGCTACTGTTTTCCTCTGTAATTTATTCCTCTCTGCTCTTAGTTTTGTGTATATCCCTTATGCTTTCTGGTCTTCAGAAATTTAACGGCAGTACTATTTTTAAAACAATCTTTCAATTATTTCTAGGGTTTTGTGCTGAGGAAAGATAACTCTGTGTGCACTTGTTTGCCATATGAAAAGTGAAAACTGATATCTCCACAGTTAAAAAATATTTTTGAAAATCTTGCTTTGAAATTGTGTTCAGATCCTGAAATATATTCCTTGGAATTTATCAGTGTACCTATTTTTTTCATCCTTTGAACTGGCCACAAGAAATTTGAAGTCAATCCTGGATAAAATAGGTGATTAAATGGAATAAAAACATTACTGGCAAAAAAATAAAGTTGAGTGGCATGGCCGTATAGTCATGAAACTGATTTTCTTTCTGAAGGCAGAGTTAATGCTCAGCATATCAGAAACCTCACTTATTTATTTGCTCATTTATTGTATTTGTTCAATAAATATTTATTATATGCCAATATTTGTATGCATTATTTAGGCATGTATGTTTCCTGATCATTTTGGAAAAATATTACAGTTGAACATACAACCCCAAACGAAGAGTCTTTATGGGTACAGAGTGTTTACAGAATACTCCTGTCTCCCAGGAGTACCTGCATTCAAGGATAGTTCTTAGTTGAAATATTATCTCCAGACAAAATGCAGTGAAACATCTGTATTAACCTATTATTAACAAACTTACTTTCACAAAGCTATAATGAAATAATATTCTCTGTAATTCAGAGACATTCATGTTATCCCTACTAAAATCTTCAACCCACGTTCAGATTCCAAGAATTACAAAATCTTGTTCTTTGGAGTTGTCTCAACTAAAAATTAAACTGTTAAATTACTTTCCATGATGTCTAGTTGTTAAGTTGTGATCGTATAGCATTTTCTTTTATGCAGCATAGTGTCTTTACTAATGGGTTTGACAAATGCAGAGCTAAGACCTCAAGAGTTTCTGCTCCTATTTTGCTCAAGTGTTAAAATGACATTTGTGGCCCTAATAGCCTCAAAATTCTCACATCTGAGTTTTCTGTTTTTTTCTCCAGTAAAAAAAAAAAATTATCCTGGCGGAAATGTTTCCTATCTCACACTCCAGATATGAAATACAGATGTACAATGCATAGAAGAAATAACATTAGTCTTTTATTCAGTTGATAGTTAAGGAACCTATAAAGATACTGTCCTCTAAGAAAGTTTTATGAAGAATATGGTCACTCATATTTCAAGTGATATGGTAACAGAATTATGCATGTGTGTGTGAATATGCTATGTATGTGTATAGAGTTAATGTAAACTGTCATTAATTAGCTCCGCACTAGAGTTTACTATTTTACTAAAACATTTTACTCCTTTTTTCACCACGGCTTGCTATAGAGAGCTGTTTAAAATATATATTAATTGACTTTTTTTTGTGTGAAAAAAATCATGAAACTGATAATTTGGTGCTAGTTTTCTTTTACTTTGTGAACAGAACACCTTAAGCTTGAAAAATAACTTACTCCTTAATAAAGAATAACTCAAAAATGATAATACACAATTTTAACCACCTCTCCTCTGCAAAACAAAATGTAAGGGAAGAAATCCAATATTAGCCATCAGTACAACGAGCAGCATTAAATAAAGTAGAAATTAAAGTTATTTAGATAAGTCATGTCTTATATGTACTTTCCTAGTAAAAGAAAAAGAAAAAAGCATTTATCGACCAATCTGAACAACCACACCACAATAATTGCCTGCTTTGGTAGGATAGGTATAAGATTCAGCAATCTCTAACTTTCAGACTATTCTTGAATGCTATACTTTGAAATTTCCAAGGACATCACACACTTTCACTTTTGACCACTCAAATTCATGGTTCCAGTGTAAATTTGAAGTTACTAATCTATTTCATAATAACATAATAATTTGAAGATTAATTTTATCTTACTTCTTGGCTTGGATTACTTTTAGTTTGCCTTGTATATTAAAACTTGGTGGTCCAGTGGTTAAGACTCCATGCTTCCAGTGCTGGGGGCATGGGTTCAATCCCTGGTGGGGGAACTAAGATCCAGCATGCCATGCAGCGTGGCCAAAAAGTTAAATTAAATTAAATTTAAAAAAATAAATAATAGTATTGCTAGCAAAAGGGCAATAGTGTAAATGGGGTATCTCCCTCATTTAAGTGCAGCTATTAAACTGTGGCCAAGTTTAGTGAACATTTTCAAGGAACTATAGGTAACAGAAGGTAGTGCTTGGATTCTTTGTTTTCCCCAGGCTTTAGTGGACAGTGTAAAGATTTAGAGGGCTTTTGAGAATCATTTAGTAAATTCTTTTTGGTTGCACTGAAAGAGCACTCCTTTCTCAGTACAAGACTCCCATAGTACATGAGGGCTGAGACAGGCTTTTCTGGAATAGTGGAATGGTATCCTTTACCATTTGCAGTCAGAGAGAAGGACGTGGAGAAAGGAGAGAGTACAGTGTTCACGAGGATAGCCTGCCTCCTCGCTTTCCCTTCTGGAGGGGTGATGAGAGATGTGATCACTTGGCTTTCTTCCCTCAAGCTAAGGGATGAAGGCATCAATTCTTAGGAATGATTCTAAGGAACCATCCTTTTTTCTTTAAGCTCTTTATTGGAATATAATTGCTTTACACTCTTGTACCAGCTTTTGAGGTACACCAAAGTGAATCAGCTGTATTTATACATATATCCCCATATTCCCTCCCTCCCATGACTCCCTCCCACCCTCCCTGTCCTGGGCCTCTAAGACATCACCCATCATCGAGTTGATCTCTCTTTGTTATACAGCAACTTCCCACTAGCTATCTATTTTACAGTTGGTAGTGTAAATATGTCTATGCAACTCTCCCACTTTGTCCCAGCTTCCCCTTCACGCCCCCCCACCAAGCCCGTGTCCTCCAATCCATTCTCTGCATCTGCATCCTTATTCTTGCCCTGTCACTGGGTTCATCAGTACTTTTTTTTTTTTTTTTTTTTTTTTTTTAGATTCTGTATATATGAGTTAGCATACAGTATTTGTTTTTCTCTTTCTGGCTTACTTCACTCTGTATGACACACTCTAGGTCTATCCACTTCATTACATATACCTCCATTTCATTCCTTTTTATGGCTGAGTAATATTTCATTGTATATATGTGCCACATCTTCTTTATCCATTCATCTCTTCAAGGGCATTTAGGTTGCTTCCATGTCCTGGCTATTGTAAAGAGTGCTGCAATAAACATTATGGTACATGTTTCTTTTTGGATTATGGTTTTCTTTGGGTATATGCCCAGGAGTGGGATTACTGGATCATATGGTAGTTCTATTTGTAGTTTTTTAAGGAACCTCCAAATTGTTTTCCATAGTGGCTGTACCAACTTAAATTCCCACCAACAGTGCAGGAGAGTTCCCTTTTCTCCACACCCTCTCCAACATTTATTGTTTCTAGATTTTGTGATGATGGCCATTCTGATCGGTGTGAGGTGAGACCTCACTGTGGCTTTGACTTGCATTTCTCTAACAATGAGTGATGTTGAGCATCTTTTCATGTGTGTGTTGGCCATCTGTATGTCTTCTTTGGAGAAATGTCTATTTAGGTCTTCTGCCCATTTGTGGATTGGGTTATTTGCTTTTTTGGTATGAAGCTGCATGAGCTGCTTGTATACTTTGGAGATTAATCCTTTGTCTGTTCCTTCGTTGGCAAGTACTTTCTCCCATTCTGAGGGCTGTCTTCTTGTCTTGTTTATGGTTTCTTTTGCTGTACAAAAGCTTTTAAGTTTCATGAGGTCCCATTTGTTTATTCTTGATTTTATTTCCATGATTCTATGATGTGGGTCAAAAAGGATCTTGCTTTGATGGATGTCATAGAGTGTTCTGACTGTGTTTTCCTCTAGGAGTTTTATAGTGTCTGGCCTTACATGTAGGTCTTTAATGCATTTTGAGTTTATTTTTGTGTATGGTGTTAGGAAGTGTTCTAATTTCATTCTTTTACATGTAGCTGTCCAATTTTCCCAGCACCACTTATTGAAGAGGCTGTCTTTTTTCCATTGTATATTCGTGCCTCCTTTGTCAAAGATAAGGTGCCCATATGTGCTTGGGTTTACCTCTGGGTTCTCTATTCTGTTCCATTGATCTTCCTTTCTATCTTTGTGCCAGTACCATACTGTCTTGATCACTGTGGCCTTGTAGTATAGTTTGAAGTCAGGAAGCCGAATTCCACCAACTCTGTCTTTCCTTCTCAAGATTGCTTCGGCTATTCGGGGTCTTTTGAGTTTCCATACAAATCGTAAGATTTCTTGTTCTAGTTCTGTGAAAGATGCCATTGGTAATTTGATAGGGATTGTGTTGAATCTGTAAATTGCTTTGGGTAGTATAGTCATTTTCACAATGTTGATTCTTCTAATCCAAGAACATGGTATGTCTCTCCATCTGTTTGTATCATCTTTGATTTCTTTCATCAGTGTCTTATAGTTTTCTGCATACAGGTCTTTTGCCTCCTTAGTACGAAAATTGAGACTGTGATTAAAAATCTCCCAACAAACAAAAGCCCAGGGCCAGATGGATTCACAGGCAAATTCCATCAACCATTTAGAAATGAGCTAACACCTATCTTTCTCAAACTCTTCCAAAATAGAGCAGAAGGAGGAACACTCCCAAACTCATTCTACGAGGCCACCATCACCCTGATACCAAAACCAGGCAAAGATGTCACAGAAAAAGAACATTACAGGCCAATATCACTGGTGAATATAGATGCAAAAATCCTCAACAAAATACTAGCTAACAGAATCCAACAGCACATTAAAAAAATCACACACCATCATCAAGTGGGGTTTATCCCTGGAATGCAAGGATTCTTCAATATACACAAATCAATCAATGTGATACATCATATCAACAAATTGAAGGGTAAAAACCATATGATAATCTCAATGATGCAGGAAAAGGTTTTAACAAAATTCAACACCCATTTATGATAAAAACTCTCCAGAAAATGGGCATAGAAGGAACCTACCTCAACATAATAAAGGCCATATACGAGAATCCAAAAGTCAACATCATTATAAATGGTGAAAAACTGAAAGAATTCCCCCTAAGAACAGGAACAGACAAGGGTGCCCACTCTTACCATTATTATTCAACATAGTTTTGGAAGTTTTAGCCACAGCAATCAGAGAAGAAAATGAAATGAAAGGAATCCAAATTGGAAAAGAAGAAGAAAAATTGTCACTCTTTGCAGATGACATGATATTATACACAGAAAACCCTAAAGATTCTACCAGAAAACAGCTAGCACTAATCAATGAATTTGGTAAAGTAGCAGGAAACAAAATTAATGAGCAGAAATCTCTTGCATTCCCATACACTAACAATGAAAAAGCAGAAAAAGCAATTAAGGAAACTCTCCCATTTACCATTGCAACAAAAAGAATAAAATACCTAAGGAGTCATTCTTAAAGCGATATGCTGCCCTCCCTGCTGGAAATCTGCTCAGCCCCAAGGATGCTAATTTGCCTGGATGCTGCTAGAGGAGTGACAGATGGGGAGAGATGGCATAGTGGGATGCTGAGTCGGAGTGGGGAGAAAAGCCTACCCCCTCGATTTCCCAGGCTCTGAGGCAGGTGGAAGTGGGCTCCTGCTTATGACACAGGCCCCGATGTGATGAAATCGGAGGCTGGAATTTTACATGGGAGCACAATAGGATGACAAAAACACTGACCCCTCAAAACAATGAAGCATGGAGGCTGCCCAATGAGGATCAGATAGAAAATGCAGCTGAGGCTTCCCAGCACCCTCAGTGTCTGGGGGGCTGGTTAGGATTGAGTCCTGGCTGGACAACAGGGCCCCTTGAGACCCCTGCTCTTCCTCAATGAATATGAACTAATCAAGGGGACAGCAGTGTAGCCATGGACACTCTCCCAAGGAGAAATCTGTCTGCTCTAACACCACATGGCTCAGTGCAGGGAAGAGAGTGTGGAGTGATAGGGATGAAGGGGGTAAAGAAGAGAGCAGGCCAAGAAGAGAACTTTGCTTTGACTATGAGTTTGAGGTTTTTGAATTAAAGAAGCAAAGACTTTAAAACTAAAAGTGATAAACATTTAAGAGGTGGATTGATTTGTCTTTAAGGAGGCTCAATACCCAGGGAAAGAGTGGATAAAACCAGATTGGCAATGATTGTTGAAAAAAATACCCCAAATCTTGTGGTTTTTTTCAAATGTTGACTACTAGAGCTGGGAAGACCTTAGAAACAACACCTTTCTCCTCATTGAATGACTAACCCACAGTTTCTGCTCAATAGATATTTCTGAACAAATGAATCCTCATAATTTACCAACAAATTAAGTATTTTCTCTAAATTCAGTTAGTAGGACCTGTCAGAATAAACACTGGAGCCATATTACTTGATTCTCAATCCAGGGCTTTTTTTTTGCTTTACAGTTAAGTTGTATCTAAATTTGGATATAAACACTGTCTAGCTTACTTTTTAGATCTGAATTAAAATGCTACTTTAAAGACTTAAATTGTGGTGATTTTTTAAGTGACAGAATCTTCTGGACTTTGTTTTTCAATCATTGCTAACTTACGTGGTTTAGTTAGAAAAACATGGGAACCACTTTGTATACTCCTAAAGAAAATCTTGGGTGTCATTCAAGGCATATCTGACCCTGGCTTGTGTGTGACCAATGTCTTCTTAAGAAATACCATTAGTTCCTGTGACAGAGTGAAGATGCAGAACTTTTTGGATGGTTCAAGTTTAGAAATATCAGCATTAAGAGTTCCTAAATGTCCATGACAAGAACCTTTGGTCAAATTCAAAGCTTATGGAGTGCAAAATAACTTTTCATTACATAGGGAAAACAGTTTTGGGGTTTCTTGATACATTTGCTAAGAAAAATGAGTAAAAATATTAAGTAAAATGGGACTTTTGTATGATCCTATTGGTGAAGAGAGCAGGATAGCAAGACGGCAATATAACTGAACACTTCCTGATAATACAAGTGAAAATGTTTGTCTAGCCAAACTTGCAAGACACCCTAGAGATACTGATGATAAATGATGAATGGACACTTGTCAAAATATTGTACTCTGTACTTTCATTTTCGCAGGAAAGCACATCCGTAGACACTACAAACCACTTATATGGATACTGACAAGAATGCATCCAGCAAAGTAAATGGTGTGATATGTCATGATCATTGCCACTACCAGCTTTCTTACACCTAGAACGAGTTCATGGTTTGGCAAATTTGAAATTATGGCATATTGTGCGATCTCCTTAGCACTCCATCTGCTGACAGTAACCTGTGCAGCTGTCTATGTGCCATTCTCCTTCTTGCAATGGTGAGTCGATTGCAATTGAAGCAAAGGTTATACAATGGATAACTGACAATACAAATGAAGCATGTACTTGTGAATTTTATGGATTAAATTCTACCTTTTACGAAGCATATAAATAAAATTAAAGTGATAATAAATTTCAGTAACAGATAATTCAGACAATTTTAACCACATTGCTAGATAGCTTTAATTGCAAATATCCCCAAGGCTATTCTCAAAGCTATATTATGTAAGATCGTGGAGGTTATTTTTCCAATATAAAAAAAATATATTTTTGTAAATGGAAACCCTCAGAAGGAAAAGTCGATTTAAAAATAAATTTCTAAAACATATAATACAAAATCAAATTTCATGCAGTTTGTTCCTATGAATGGTTTAAATACTTAGAGTTCCAATCCAGCCACTTTATTTATGAGCCTTCTGCTCTATGGAAACCCTGGGAGACAGCAGATGTTACTTAGGAAAAAGGCAAAATAAGCCAGTGGAGAGAGAGAGAGACAAAGCTTTTCCCAACCCTATGAAATTCCTTCAAATGAAATTTTGGTCTCATTCTCTTATTCCTATTTCTTCCAACTTTAAATGTATAGTGTCAGGAATGGTGTCACAACTATTTGCATGTCTGAGATGAGTATCTGAGGACCTTTCTCCTGGTGAATAGTTTTCAAGCATTTATCAAGAAGCTGAGAGTAACAAAATGTTATCCTTTATGCTGTACCATATACTTTATTCATTGTGTCTCCTTACCTTTCAGGAAGTAGTAGAGAAATCAGAGATAAGATGGGGACACATAAATATGACTATTTATTATGAAAAGCATCACTGTCAAAGTAGTTATCAAGTACTTTCCAGGTGGAGAACATTATACTAAAGAGTAAACATGGTCCCATTACTACAAGAGGTTGTATCATCCAAAAAGCAATATAAGTAAATGGATGAGAGATTAACAGCAGATGATTGAAGTGTAAGTCTTGTGTACAGACTGCATTGTTAGCTGAAGTTATTCTGGAAGAAAGCAAGCATGTCCTCCCTTGGTACCATAATTGAGGGACCAAATAAGCATTGGTCTGAATAAGATATAGATTTAATGGTCTTTTGTCACTGTGTACTGAATGTAGATGACATATAATGACAAATTCAACTTTAATGGTTTTAATCACCTAATCGTATCTTTGAGCAATTGATATCACATGCCTTATATATCCGGCACTGTGTTAGGTGTTAGGGATAGAGTGATAAGGCTGACAAAGCTTAAAATCTAGTGTGTGAGATAGAAAAATAAGTGAATAACTAATCAATAAAATGCCAGGTACTAAGAAGGGCTCTGCAGAGAAATAACAGAGTATAATGAAGTAAACAGTGATCAGGAGGCAGCTTTAAGACTGAGTTGTAATGTCACTGAAGTATGTTTAAACTGACACGAATAGTAAAGAGGAACAGCAGTGAACGGGACTTCTTGGCAGAGGGAATGGGCGGTATAAAGACTGTAAGGTGGGAAGATCCTAGAAACATCTAGTAACAGGAAGAAGGGCAATGTGAGCTGTAAGAAACGGGCAGGGGGTGAATGGTCACCAGTGAGGCTGGGTGTGTCGTCAGGGGAACCAACATAGATTACACAGGACATGGTAAGGACTTTGAATTTTATTATCAATTCACAGGGATTCACGGTAGGGCTTTAATCCAAAGAGAAACAAATTTTGATTTGGGTTTTAAAAAGATTGTTGTGGCTGTTGGGTGAAGAACATTGCTGGGGGGTGAGAGAGGAAACAGAATCAGAATTTGGGATTCCCTTGTTGTAGTCCAGTTGAAATATGATGGTGGAAGTGGAGAGGTTATATCCAGCTTTAGAATAGGTGCTAGAACAAGAGTAGGTGGGATCTGCAGATAAATTAGATGTGGGTGATACAGGGAGTGGAGGGAAATGGTATTAAGGATGGTTCCTAGGTTCTTGGCTTGAGCAGCTTGGGATGGCTGTGCAGTTGAGTGTAACAGGAAATTGTGGGAAGGAGCAGGCTCAGAAGTTTGGTTTTGAAATGGAGGTGTCAGATATGTAGTTGAATATAATGAAAATAATGAAATTAAGAGGTGATGAAAGAGCTGGAGAAATAGCTTTGAGAGTCATGTCCAAATAGATGATACGCAAAGCCTTGGCACTGGATATTATATAAAGTGAATGTGATACAGGGAAGAAAAAGTGGCACAGGACCATGTCTTGGGTTACTTCAACATTTAGTGGTTAAGTAGAAGTGGATGCAGCCAGCAAAGGAGTTGAGGAAAGTCATCCCTTCTCTCTCCACTTTGGCCCAATTACATCATGACATTACTTTGGGTCTTGGCCCAGAAAAGGAGGATCCTTCTAATCACAACTTATCAATGTTTACGGTCACTCACATGATCACCCCTGCTGTATCTCCCACCATTAACATAACATTTTAGCCGTTCATCTCTCTTCATTAATAAAGGTTTTCATGTTCTCTTCTGTTTGTTTCCCCTCCTACTTTGGTCATAATCACAATACCTTTAAAAGAAATGTAGAATTCCCAACTCTCCTGAATTTCTCTTGTGCAGCCCTAGAGTCCCCAGCTCTGGATGAGTTTATCACTTGATTTCATTGTTCCTTTTCCTAAACTGATGAGCATTCCCACAGTATTTTTTTTTTTCAAATTCAGAGCTAAAAAAGGAATTTGTTTATTGAGGGCAAGGAGATGCAAGCAATATAAAAATCAGAAGCTTATCTGGCTTTAATTGACTTGGAGCATTCACTACCAATGCTTGGTATCTGAACATGACTGATGGAATTGAGATGCGAACTCTGTCCATTCCCAGGCAGTTTTCTATTTGCCCCTTTTCGATGGTCAATCCAACCAATCAGTGTCGTTCTCCAAAAATACGTCCCATTACTTTTTAGCTCTATCTCCATTACTTGTTCTCTCACTTTCAGAAGATGTTGCTCCTATTTACACTGATCGTGACATTTCCTCTGAATCCTTATAACTTTGTGTCTTCCATTCAAATCCTTCCATTCTTTTGGTATTCTTCCCTTTTGACCACTTCCAACCCATATGCTCTACATTCCCATTCCTTTATTTTCTCTTAATAATGTGCTTTGTGAATGAGTCTCCCAGGTCTCATTTCTAGCATGTATTTCTTTCTGTGTGTGTGAGTTTTGCCACCCTCTGCCTATAAACACAAGTATTCCTCTCTCTTGAAACAATCTCTCCTTCAAGGCGCCATTCTTCATCTCTTGTCTTCCTTGCCGCATGTCTTGAAAAAGTAGTTTACACTTGCAGCCTGCACTTCGTTACCACCTTTCCATCTCATCATTTAATTCATAGCCCATCACTTTAATGACTCCCTAATCACCGATTCTACCCGAACTTTCCAAGTTTTCCTCCTCCTTCCTTTGTGCCCCCAGTGACCGCCTCCACCTCCTTTATGAACTTCTCTTGTTTCCAGAACAGTAACCTATTTTCTGCACTTATTGTTAACTTTTTCTTTCTTGTGCTTGGTCTTATTTCTTTTTCTACCTCCTATTTATTATGCTCTGCTTAAGTTTGTTTAACTTTTACTGTTACTCTTGCCATCACAGTCATCCTCGTCATCATCTCCTCTTTTCTCTGTTCACAATCTGTTCACCCTCCAGGTCTCCTCTTTGCAGACGTGTTCTCTATAGGTGCTTATCTTGCATTTCCAGCTGTCAGATCTATTTCTATATTCTGCTGGATTTTTTACTGGTACATTAAATCGAACAGATATAAAAGTGAACTCATTCTATTTTCCCCAAACCGATTCTTTTCCTCGACTTTGAAATTTTGATTTATGATAGCATCATTCTTTCAGTTACTAGGGCTGGAAACTGTTGGAGACATAGTTGTATTTTTTGCTGTTGCTCACACTTTCCAGTCATTTCACCAACAAGTGGTCACATTTTTAGGTTCAAAATCCTCTCATCTTTATCTCTGGACATCGTCTTGCTTGTCTATTAGCTTTGCCAGTTGCTAATTCCTCTAGCTTGAGCATGTGCACTGCTTCCTGGGTTGTCTTTGATATTCTCATTGCTTCATGATATAATTTATGTATCCATTCCAATTTTTTACATGTAACATCCATAGTAATCTTCCCTAAGTACAGAATTAATCATCTAATTCTCCAATGCAAAATGGTTTTCCATTTCCTAATAAATTAAATTATATACATCCAATCCAAAATATGATTACAATTTCCGTTTCCAAACTTACATCCCATTACTTCTTTTTGTGTGTGTATTTTCCATTCCTATTACAGTATCCATCAAACTCTAAAAAAAAATCCTTTCATTTTTTCAAAACATATTCATTTATTGATTTCTTATACTATTTCCTGTGCCTGGTACATTTTCTTTTCTGTCTCTATTTATTGAAACTTTACAATTGCCCTTCTGTGTGAAGCCCTCCCTGATTTCTCCTGACTTCTGAAACTAGAAGTACTTACCCCTCTTGAAAAAGTCACTTTCTAATTAAAAGCAAGACAGAAACTAGAGATGTGCTAATAGGCATACTGGGTGATCATGTGCTCTGAAAGGGTAAACAGTAAAGCCAAAGTCAATTACCGGATCTCTTAAACATAAGATACTCAATACTAAATGGGGGCAGTTAATTCTATTGTATTGGGAATAAATATGAGAAAGCAACAGAATAAATAATACAACAGAGATGATGCCCTGTCTTGAACTCTGGTTAACTGTGTCATCTTTATTTTCACCCCCCCTCCCTTTTTCACAGTAACAAAGCCAACAATTCTGATATCCTTATACACAATAGTGACTCATCATAGCAGGAATTCTCATTGGTTGAGACAGGAAGGGGTCTGTAGCATCTTCACAGAAGGGAATATATTCAAGTCTTAGTGAAGATGTCATGCATAAAGAACACGCACCCCCCACCCCCCTCACTCAACTTTTCCCCCTGGCCAAATTACCCATGATTGTATATTATCTGTTACAAGAAATGATAAATGTTTTGAAGGCAGGTATTATTCATTATTGCACCTCCCAGATCACATAATATAGTGTATGTACATAGTTGAGACTGAAGAAATCTCTGTTATGATGGAATGAATAGGCAATTTGGATAAAAAAGTTCACATAGTTTCCTTAATTACAGAATTAGGGTAATTTTTCCCACTTGAATATAATGTGAGATCTTCTTCATTTGTAAGTCTTGAGGGCAGATACCATGATTTCATACTTCCTTCTGAGAATTATTTAAGAAAATATCTTATTCTTCTCTCTTACTTATTAGAAGATTGAAGTCTGGAAAATCATAATTTTAATCATTGACAATGGAGTGTAGTTTTATTCCAGACACTAGAGTCTTCTGATTTTTAAATTACTTTTCTTTGGTGAATAGAATGAGATCTTAAAGAGGGAGGAGAAGAAAATATGAATGAGTATAGCTGATTGCTTAAAATTCTTATTAAAGGAAAATTTATGCCTTACACAGATTATTTTGTTAAGAGACAAAATGAAATATTTGACAAAATATCTCAACCAATATTTCATATTCTTTTCAAAAACAATTTGATATCCATCAAAAGACAAGTCTAGGAAAAAGTATAAAAGGGACATATTTTAAGGAATATTAATAAAAATACCTATGAACTTCTGACAAGCCCAAGATGTCATAAAAACATCCCTCTTGGCAAGCAAAATTTTTTATTATTTCTAATCTCAGTTTAGACACATGTTAAAGAGTAATACTAAAATAATATCAACTATTTGAGGTCCTATTCTGTATCAGGCACTTTCTTAGTATACTGCATACCCTATATTAGTGGATTCTTAATGCTACCAAATGCTTTACTCATATTATCTCTAATATCTCAATAACTTTGCAATGAAAATGTTATCTTCACTACACATAATAAGACACTAAAGCTCTTATAAATTAGTGCCAGACTAGATACAGATATAAGTGTGCCTAACACCGAAGATTTTTATGTCATGACACAGAGAATGTTTGCCAATCAGACTGCAGGAGTTGATGTAGAGTGTTGTAATAAGTCTTAAGTATTTTTATCTCCTCCTTCGCTTTACTCTATGTTTAGATATAAGTCAAGTAAAAGTAGGGTTAACAAGAGATGACTTATTTTCCACCAATAAAGATTTCCTGTATAAATAATTCTCTTGCTATACTAGTAAACCCACTTAGATTTGAATATTTTTAATAAAATGTTTTATACTCTCTTTTTCTCATATACCACACACAACTGCACATGAAAATTGTTTTGCATAGTTAGAATTCCAAAAAGAGGGACAAGAAAACTGGATATCAGTATTTCTTAAAGAGACAGGAACATGAACAAAATGTAGGCAAAAATTTAAAATCTCCAGTATAAAACAAAAGTAGAATGTTTACTATACAAGTGCTCTAAAAATAAGAACATTCAAAAAGGTACCAAGTTCTACCAAACCACTTGAAAAAAGCACTTGGTGTGTGCTATTGCCTCATACACTGCATCTGAGTGAACTCGTATGTTATTAACAGAGGTTTAGTTGCCAAAGAATGGAATTGTGGCTCATGATTTAAGGTGAAGTGATACTATCTAAAGCTATGGTTTATGTCATCATTCCTAAATTGGCATCTATAACCGTATATTGGCCCAAGTCAGATGGTGACTCTTTCGGAGGGGTCAGCAAGAAGAGAATCAATAGAGCAGATGTGTGTAGGGTTTGCCAAAAGAAGGCAAGGTATATGTTAGGTGTCTCGGTCAAGAGAAGTCATTCAATAATTCATGTGCATAAATAGAAATATGTTGTTCAGTTAAATGATGTCTGTTCACCTACCTTTGTATGTGTGGCACCATAAAATGGAACAAACTATGAGGGCCTATTGATAGATAGGCCCCTCTGCATGGTAGGGTCTAAAATTAGAGAATCCACTTTTTACATACATGCAGGACAGTCCTGAGTGGATCCACTCACAAGGATGGATCTTGCAGCCCTGCTTTTCTTCATTAGATTTTATCACTAAATCTGTCACTATGACTCTGTCTTAGTCCATTTGGGATGCTGTAACAAAAGCACCATAATTTGGGTGGCTTACAAGCAACAGAAACTTATTTCTCACAGTTCTGGAGGATGAGAAATCCAAGATCAAGGCACTAGCGGACTTGGGGTCAGTGATGACCATCTTCTCACTGTAACTACACATAGCAGGAGTGAGGGAGCTCTTTGAGACCTCTTTTATAAATCCCGTCATGAGGGATACAGCTTTATGACATAACCACCTCCCACTTCCTAATACCAGTACATTGGGGTTTAAGATTTCAACATACTAATTTTGGGAGGACACGAACATTCAGACCATAGCAGGGTTTATATAAATAAGGTTCATATAACACAATACATTACATGAGTCAGGCAGAGCTTGTGCATTAAGTCTGTAGAATTAACATACAGAGAAAAATTAAATACTTAATGATTCTACATCTACTCTGAGTTTAGAATATTAGGATAATATTAAGTGGATCATAGATAAAGGTACAGCACTGTTGAGATGCTTCATTATAGCCTCTACCTGAAGGCATTATTTTGCTAAACACAGACCTAACAGATTATGTTGACAATGTCACATGACCTCTATGTATTTATTTTCCCAACAGTTAAGTACAAGAAGACTACCAATATTTTATGGATTTAAACAAATTTTTTGTTTTATTTTAGAATAGTGGTTTTGAAAATGTATTTCTGAGGAATAATGATTCTGTGAGTTGTTAGTAAAACATTAGGTGAAAACTGGATTCTGAGGACAAATATAACTGAGAAAACATGGGTTAAGAAAGTGAAAGTGATCTTTTGCAGGACTTAGAACTTTTAAAATGCTAATGAGGGGTGTGCTTGTTCTGGTTGTGAGTGTAAGCACACCCATCCTGTCTCTTTTCCTGAATGTAGCTTCAAAAACAGGGCAGAATGCATGGAGCAGCTATTTGAAATCTCTTAAAAGTAATCAGTAGCAGATGCACTGCGGAAGAAAGCCAGAATCAAAGTACTACTGCAATAGCTGTGCGTTGACCATTTTCACCCCTGTTGTGTCTACTGGCCTAGATTCAAGCTATCTGGAACCTTAAGGGGACTTCTGTGTGGACAAAAGGAGTTCCAGGAGAAGTCCTCTAGTTTACATTTGAGGAGTAGGAAAGGGGTCCTGTGGCAGTGACAGTGGGAACAGCAGGGACATGCTGTCACCTATAATTCTGAAGAAAAGGAAGCTGCCTCTCCATTCAGAGGAGCTGTGGTCCAAGAGGATGGGAATGAAATTCTTTATTTTTTTCTCCGTCCTGCACATTGGCTTCAGACACAAGTGCATTTAAGCTAAGTACATGGCAGAACGAGGCAAATCAAGTCGCATCTTGTTGATCAAAGGCCCAAAAAAGGGAAACCCTAAGGGGAACAAAAGTACCAGCAAGATCACAGAGTTCAGAAAAGTGACCCAGTAAAGTTGTTCGTGAATTCCTGTGCTCAGCCCAGAGCTCCACATGCATGGATCTAATCGCACAGAATGTACCAAAGACTTTGAGAACTGTAGTAAGTGATAGACTATCACTCAGCCTCAGAATGGCCACAGGCGGTGGATACATGTGGCCAATCATAAACAGTTCAAAGACATCAAAAATAGAAATGACACTGAAACAATAATACACAGAAAAGACTGATTTGAATATGTGGCTGGAACCAAACTGTGTTTATGGTCTGCTAAAACAAAAACATCAACATTCTCCAAAGGATTAAAATCAGTCTCAAAACATAATATTTAAAATGTGCAGGAGACAGTCCAAACTTATTTGGCATACAATACGTACAAACCTTTTAAGATGAATAGGGGAGGTTTTGGGATTGGTTAAAAAAAAAAAATAGGTGGGCTTTTTCTGTTCTTATAAAGGCTCAATTTGTAAAACAAATTGTACCAGTTGTCCTCAATTTGTAGGATTGTTGTTTTTAATTCCTCAAAGAATTGGGTTGTAACCTGAATGACACTAAGATGCTGATCCAGACATCCAACTACTTTATCTTCAGTTTGCTTTTTTATATCAGAGAGCTCTTCAACTAAGACTGAAACCAAAAGATTCCTATGTTCTAGATTTAGGGCTGTTTGTCTTGGAACATTTTCTTTTCCTCTGAGTACATGGTTTCACTTAGTTTAGGGAGAATGCATAAAGACAAGTTCCTATCAGGCTCTAAATATCATTTTCGAACTTGACCAACTTCTGATCATAAAGCTACTTTAAAAAAAAAATCCTTTCAAATATCTTGTCAGATTTTAGCCAGTACAAATAGTAAATATTCATAGAAGCACTGAGTGAGCTTACGGAAGGAAGAGGCACCCCCAAAAGAATGTAAAAGACACTACTCTCCCAAGATCCAGAGCCATTCCCCAAAATAGCCAAAAGAAAGATGTAGACAATTCCTCTCAGAGCTGGCAACAGTTATAGGACCCTAACCACAAATGGAGTGCAACCCACACTTCTGTCCAACCACATTTTTGGGCACCCAACATGACAGTTGAGCAGTCTGTGTATATAAGAGCTAAAAACCTGCATGTCCCAGGCAGGCAGAAAGCAAAGCCAAGCTCTCAGGACACAAAAGGAGGCAAAAAAAAAGGAAAGAGCTATTCCTAGGAGAGAAAGGATCAGCAGCCAATGGGTACCCTAAAACCAAATGCACAGGAGTTTGGATTTAGAAAGGAGGGAACAGTGTGAAATTTACTTTCTTCTGTTAATGGGATACTACAGAGATCAGGGAGAGCTGACTATGGTAAGAATTCTTACCCTTTGCCAGCTTCTGCCAGTTTTCCCAGGATCCCATCTGTAGGCTCTAAAGAGAGTGGGGTTTAAAGTGGAGAGTGTAACTCTGGTGCCTACCAGAATTTGGTAAGATTTTCCATTAATATTAATTTTAGTTTCCCCTGGCTACTTAAGCTGTTTACCAGGGAATCCCTTGGAGTCCCATCAACCCTGAGAGGGGCCCATATGGGGACATTCAAGTAGAAGAATTTGACAAAACCTTCAAGGACTATCTTTTTTCCTAGTGTCCCAGCTGATTGAAGATGAAAGACCAATTTCTGGTCCAATGTTATAATGATGGGTGCAGCGAGGGAGGCCCAATTGTTTTAGTTTCCTAGCCTTGGAGCTGTTGCAGTTAGGCCATTAACTGGGTGGACTCCTGTTTCCAACCTTGTGGTCTCTTCAAAGTGGGAAGGCAATTCAGATAGAGGACCAGGAGAATGAACATCAAGTAAAAAAGGAGAGAGGGAGTAGTAGGAGTCAGATCAGTCTTACAGTCTTTTAGGTACCTCTTGCATCTTTCATTTTTTATTAGCCTTTGTAACAAAACTTTCAGTGAAGCTATTTTGGAAGCTTAAAGCCTGCTGGAAGCTTCTGCATGCCAATTAAAATATTCTGTTTGTTTGATTTGGGAAACCTCATTTTCAAGTGTGCTTTTTAAATGAATAATCTTGTGTAATTGGAACGTTCCCCATAATGCGCATTGTAATTCTAGATGTCTTAGTAAGATTTTGCCATTTTTGTTGATATCTACAGCTTCCTGGACCATGGTTCTTTGACATGAAATAAGCAAGTCTACCAGAAGGCGGTGCACTGAACTCATTGAAACATGAGGATCCTATTTAGCTAAGTATTGGGTCTTGGAGCCAAATTAATATTTAAAAGGGATGTGCCACTGGGTTGGGGGTTTTGTGGTGCTTTACAGTGTACCTCGTCACATGGAAATTTTCTTAGGGTTGGAGGGTGACCAATCTGTTGACCTAACCCGTTCTCTGACCAGCTTATCCAAGCATAAGAGTCTTAAAAGTTAGGTGGTGGGCCCTCCAACAGTGTTAAGAGCTCACTCTGTGCCCACCAGTTTTGCAGCTTTGGCTTCCAAGGTTCCCATTAGCAAGAGATCTAATATTCTTTTCACAAGATTTCTTTATAGTGGTGGACGCCCTGATGGCTTTTAATAGACTGACTTGTACCTACTTAGGATTTGATTTTGATGGTCAAAACGGCCTGAATTTCTTGTCTTATTTACCCCAATGTCCCAGAAGCTTATGTTATGGACTTAACTTTGAGGCTTTGTGAGTCCTCTAAGGACTGCCACCCCTTGTGAACTCCCAATATAACTCTACCATAACTTTTTTGGGAATTTTAATAAACCCCAGATCTTTCCAGAGCCCCAGAACCTTTCTGAGAAATAAGTAAATAAATAAATAAATAGGGTTTTTGTTGTTGTTTTTTAAATAAAGTTCTGATCGGAGAGCGTCACGCAAGGGAGCAGAGCTCAAATCTGAGTGACTTACCCCAGCCCTTCAAAATGATGAGAGGAACAGTGAATTCAGAGGGATCTTGCCCAGGTGTCTAGTTCATAGGCTGTTTTTAGCAGTAATCTTCGAATCCATTTTTCATGGCCAAAAACTGTTTAAAAAATGGAAACAATTTAAGTGATACAGACAAACATTAACACTTCATGAAGTGGACAGTCTCCTATAAAAACTGCAAAATGGAGTGGAAGACAGGCAGCTTTTATAGAATAAAGAATAAAGAAAAAGAAAGAGAGGAACAGAAAATATCTTTTGGGCTGGGGTCACAGAGTCAACCTTCTTTGGGCTGAGAAGGCCCAGAGTTGGTCTGGCATTGGGAGGGGTTGGCTGACTGGATATACTGTGTTTCTGCTCAACAGGAGCATTTACAGGGATACAAAAATTTTCTACGTTTTAGTTTGCTGACTTGCCACCCCAGGCAGGGGTGGCTTCATCTTGGGCTCAGAAAGTTATTTCAGCACAGGTGAGTTGTCATAATCTCATTTGAAATGTGTGCTAAAGCTGTCAGATAACTTGATCATCTGTTATTTTAGGTGAATAAGGGTTTAAGTGGAATTCAACATTTGTTCAGGCATTCGTTTTACTGTCCATAAATAACAGAAAGACAATTGAGAAAAGGGAGGCCATGAGTGAGACATAAATCTCCCATTGGCTTTATGCCTAGGACTAATGAAGGAAAAAGAAGGTGGGCCAAAAGGAACAATAATTCAAAAGGGGCAACTGCTTATCCTTTAATTGATTTTATTCATAGGGTTCATAACCCTGAGATATCAGAACTTGCGACCAAAATTGGGGTGGGTCAAGTCCACAGCAGAGGTGTCATCTTGGGCACTATGCACATCAGAAACTTAGGTAGAAAATAAATTACATACACACAGACACACACACAGATACACACACACACACACACACACACACACACACACACAGTTGGCTTGAAAGTGACATTGGCCTAGTCTAGCAGCAGCCAGCTTCCTGTCTCTTACTAGCATATTGGCTCGAGAGTTACAATCCAAGATTGATTGCACTTTCCTTTTATAGCATGAGTCATGGTAGAAAAAAAGGCGTTTGAAAAACTACTCAATTTTTCCTGATACTCTCAAATAATTAGTTACTTCTCTGCAGAAAAAAAAAAAAATTGAAACAAGCAGTGACAAGTACTTATATTTACCAACTCAATTTACTTAGTTTTCAATTTTTAAAAAGTATCACTCCTTCTTAATAATCTCTGATAATCTCCTAATACTTGCATATGTTAGGAAAGTACAGAAAACCAAGAGGTATGTTTTTAAGAGCAGGTTTGCCATCAGGGGCCACAACAGTAATTCTATGAAGGACTTTTTAAGCGTGTTTTCACTAGAAGAGAAAATGAAATGTAGAACGCTGTTTTTAACTCTTTATTTCCTTCAGTTTATGGGAATGTTTTGCAACACTTATCCCATACAGTACCTTGTGTTTCCTTCCTCCATAGATTCTGTCTTCCATTTAGACAACATTGTATAAAAGCAGACATCCACGGGAGCCATGGGTGCGTGGCTGTAGTATTTCATCCTTTCCTAACTTCAGTTCCCTTACCTATAAAGTAGAAATAATCCCTGTCCTGCCTTCATCACCAAGTTACTGAGGATCCAATGAACTTACTGCACTTAATAAATTAAGATATTATGAAAATGTGGATTTACAGTGTCATCATGATTATTACCTCTTTCATATTCTCCACCATTCCATGCCTATTCAAATACCACTTTATTATTTTTTTCTTTTTAAAATATTTATTTATTTATTTTGGCTGTGCTGGGTCTTAGTTGCTGCACTCGGGATCTTGGTTGCAGCATGTGGACTTCTGGGTTGCAGCATGCATGTGGGATCTAGTTCCCTGACCAGGGATTGAACCTGGGCCCCCTGCATTGGGAGTGCAGAGTCTTACCCACTGGACCACCAGAAAAGTTCCCCAATACCACTTTAATTTAAATTGTTTTATCACAGTTTACTTCTATGTGAACTTTACATTTATACATTGTCCTTTTAATCTTGGTGTTTGGATGCTTCTTTAAGGGTTCATAGTGATAGAATAATGTGTATAAATGAATATATAAGATATCAAAACACCTACGGCAGTGCTCCGTACGTTGCTTGAATTCAATACACATTCATTACAGGAACCCGTAAACCCCAGGGCAAGGGTGGATATGTCCATTCCCTGCTCCAAGCCTTCACTGGTTGTTTGCTGCCCAGTCTAGAGTTAGGAGAGAAGACCCTGGAGAAAGACCACCTAGGTCATATCCCAACTTGCTCAATTCTCAGTTGTGTAATCTAAGATAAGTGACCTAAATGCCTTCGCATTCTGTTCAGTTGGTGAAATAAGGATGGGCACATGGTAAGTGCTTAATAGGCATTTGTTGCTGTTAGGTGCACACGATGAAAATCTATAGCAAGATTTTGCATGATTTGACCACTACTTAACTCATCTTGACTGTTCTACAAGTCCTGCTCCTCCAGACCCTTTACACACACACATACACACACACACACACACACACACATATTTTTAGCCCAGCCATACCTGCTTTCATGAAATTCTTGGATGATGGAACTTGGACTACTCTATCCTGCCTTAAGACATTTGTATTTGCTTTGTCATCTGCCTGGACTGGTCTTTCCACTTCCTCATTCCTACTTGTCTTTCAGCGCTCACATAAAATATCACTTCCCTGGGGAAGTCTTCCTTGATTTACAAGATTGGGTCAAGTTTCCCGTTTGTTGTTAACGCCACTCCCTGTAATTCTTTTTCAGAGCACTTATCACAATTATCATGAAATAATTAAGTTTGCAAGTCACTCTTTACCATCTGTTCCACTAAAATTCTGCCTTATTTACTTCTGTATTCCTAGAGCTTAGCACAGTGTCCAATAAATATTTGTGGAAGACATGAGTACAAGAATAAGTAATCAAACCACTTGGCAATCTCAAAGGCTCAACTTTCATAGAAAAGGGCACATTTAAAAATGTCAGAGAATCATGGTTTAGAGTATATTTAAATTGTAAATATCAATTGAGATAATCTATGAAAAAGTACCTTGCATCTAGTTAATACTATGCAAATTTAAAGGATTATTTTGATTACTATGATCCAGTATTATTCAATTTCCTTCAGACAAAAAAAAAGTTGTGACCTATAAAATTTCCTATATAATCCACGCTCCCCAGAAATGATGGAGGCTGGGGAAAGCCTATTCCAAAGATGTCCATACACAAGTATAGTTTTAGAAAATGAGCAGGTTATTCAGAATATTTCTATAGCACACTTTGGAGGGAGCATATTGGATAATTATTAAATAACACACCTCCAGACTAAGTTAGACTTGAACAAACTGATCAACCTCTCTTTCAAGGCAGAGATTTGAACAGGTTTTCATTAACATCTGGTATTTCCCAACTCACTTTTCTCATTATTAAAGTCAATAAATAGCTCAGGTTGAGATTATTCTCAGGGGGTCTTTGGACGAGGATTGACCAGATCTGTTTATTACTTGGCTTTGCAAATGTTGCCCAAAATATCCTTTGGTAATCAATGCATGACCAGCATTCTAGAACCTATTAAGAAAAAAGAATTTGGAATCTGCTCTGCTCTAGGCTTCATTTCTAGTGGAAACTCTGTTAATTAATGTGCTAAGAAACCTTTTATATAAGGGACCTATTTAAAATATTCATCCCTCCTTGAAATTCGGTTCAAGTAAGAAGTTTGCCTTCCCAGATAAACTTGTCTATTTTCTCTGATTAATCATGAGTTCTGCACAATTCAAAATATTTCCATTTGTTCTTTTTCTTTTGATACAATCTTGACTGACTGTAGCCACTAAGTTACACTAATTTTCCATGAATATCTATATATTTACCACTTCCTGCAATTTTTGTTCTATGCTCAGTGTAATTGCCTTATGTAATATACTGTCAAATCTTGTAAGGGGCCTCAAAATCAAACAGACATACGTTGATTCTAATTTAAAATCAAGGAAATAAGAAATTAACATTAACTCTGTACAATGCCTTTTGTGCATAGGTGGTAAATCCAAGCTCCAGACATTTCCTGAGTTTGCTTGATGTTTAATAAAGCTTTAAGAAAACATATTAGTTACTTTCTTTTTCTGACATGTAATAACCATTTAGATAAAAATATGTGTTGTGATTTTTTCCCTGAAGCATCAAGAAAGGGACATCGTGGTGGTTTACTAGCTCTTAACTCCAGCAGGATTCTTTCCTTGTCCTCTTTTACACTGACTTGTCCTCAAGGATAGGTCCCATTTCCAAGATGTATGGTATGTAACCAACCAACCACATAGCAATTGACACCACAGAGCCAAGTAGATGCCGTCTGGCGGTAGAGCAGCATCTTTTTCTTTCTTACAAATTAAAGAAAAATGACAGGGGATCCTGGCAGAACAGAAAGACAGTGTGATTTGGGATCAGTCAGTGGTAGGTTTGGATCCCAAGTACTCCAGTAACTACCATGAAATTAGCCAAGATACTTAACTTCTCTGTGCCTCAGTATTTTCTCCTATGAAATCCTTGGCATGCTGCTATGAGCATTACATGAAATCATGTGAATGAATAGCCAGCCAGAAAGTAGGTGATTTCAAGGATGGGTTATTGGTGATGATGCTATTGCTAAGAGCATTAGTGATCTCTGCATGTCCTTTTTACTCTCCTTAGTGAGGTGAAATGAGGATGTAGGACACGTTGTGACTCCAACATGGAACGAGCTAAAATAAAATCCTAATTCAAAACAAACCGATAAGCCAACCAGTAAGAACCCTAATATCTTTTCACTTATATGTACTAAATTGGAGACTTAAAAATCTACTGTGTAAAAAACCCACTAGCCACAGCTGGTCGAGGAGGAAACGTGTGCAAGCTTCTTTCACCAGTGTACCCTTTCTCCTGGGCTCCTCCCAGGCCTTTGCCTTCCCTGTGCCCCCTGGGAATCTGGAGTCCTCCCTGTAGTCCTTACCCCAGGATCCAGTCTCTCTACACAAGGCTCTCTGTTAGTTAAGTTGACAAACTCACTTTCGGTGTGGTATTAATGGCTCACAGTGGCTGTCTAGAGTGACCTTCTAGGTGACATTTGCATTTAAGTAAGAATTTTGGCAGATAGAGCGGGCAGCATTTTGGAATATGGGTCCTCTTTCGTTTTACTGTGGCAACATTTACCAAAGGATTTTTTTTAACTGAATACTAATTATAAGAATGCTGATGAGACCAGGGAAACAATGATGAAATACGTTGTGGAGACACTAGATTAAACAAAATTAAGTAGATTCATACTATTCAGAGCCCTTAATCAGCCACGTGCATTGTGTACAAGGAGACACTGGGTTATGCAAAATCACTAATTGGACAATAGTTTATTGAGCACTTCCTGTGTACCAGGCACTAGTCAATAGGTGCTGGTGATACAATGTCAAATAAGGCAGATAAGATCCTTGGCTCATGAAACTGACAATCCAGTATTAAGGCTTGTGGTGGGGGGAGGGGAGCAGAAAATGAACATGTAAACAAATACATAAACCAGATACTTTGAGGTAATGTTAACTTTTAAGGAGGAATTAAAATACAGAGATACAGTAGAAATTAACCGGTGAGAAAAGACTACTTTAGATGGAGTGACCTGGAAAATTCTCTATGAAGCAAGATCTCTAAAAAATTTCTGAAAGTGGGAGGAGGGAGTGGGAAGACCCGAGGAGGGAATGAGCTTGGTGTGTTCACTGTATATAACATTAACTTTGGAAATCGCTTTCCCTGAACTTCACAAAAGAATAGTGTTACACAGAACATTTTGAGAAAGTGTGCTCTATAGCTTAGGCATCCTTAAACTGTTAAGTCCCTCTCTGCCTCCTGCCATCACCTGTGATGTGGGCTGGAATACCTATCAGTGATACGTTAGAAGATTTTTAAAAAGAGCCACACAGAATGTCTGGTACAAGTAGATACTCAAAATCTGTTAACTTCTTTTCACTCTCTCACATTGAATAATCGTCCAGAAAGAAGATATTTAATGCTTAGCGGTATATATTGGCACTGTTTTACCAGTCTCTACTATTAAGTATTACTGCTAATTTGTTCATGCTGTAATCATTTAATCTTATTATTAATAAAATCTGATTTTATACTAGCAATATCGGAGAGAGAAAAGTAAATGTAAAGCTATAAAATGCATAAATACCGTAATAAAAGATAAAAGATTTCCCCACCAAACGGCATCCTCAGAAAATTACCACTGGGTTCAGATAAAATCCTAGAGTAACTATATTTTTTTCCTGAAAATGAGTTTTAATCATAAAACTTAGTAAATACAGAGGGCATTCTAAATATAATTATAGAAGTTCACTTGGCCTGTTAATTCTCTAGAAAGAAAGATGATCCCAGGTTATCTAAATTAAATTGAATTTCTTACTTAAAAAAGAGTAAAGAGTATTAATCTTTCAATTTGTTCAAGAGGAAAATGTTAGGTGAACTTTTTTAGTGACTCATTTTCCACAGTTTCAGAGAAAAAAAAAGTTAGAAATGGAGTAGGTTTTAAACGTGAACAGAAAATTATCTGTCAAAACAAATACTTTCATATGACTTTAAAAGGACCTATTTAAAGGAATTATAAAGATTTCTGTCTAAAAGATTTTAATCTTAAACGTACGGTATGAACTTGTTTCACACCTTCTATTGCCATTATTATAGGCAACTTAGAGGTAAAATAAGATTATGCTTAAGTAATTTGTTTTCATCTTTGCTGCCACCGAATTCATATGGGGGTTTTTGATGGGCAAATTAGTCAAATATGGATAAATGAGTAAAATGGAAACTGAAGGGCTAGTGTAATAAAGCAAAGTTGTAAAATGACTAAGGCTTTAAAAAAATAAAATACCGCATGCTCATCATTTAAATATAAAACACTACAGAAATGTAGAAACGGAAAAGTCTTCCACAGACTCCCAACCCACAGTACCACTTTGGAGGGATAATCATTATTAAGAGCATATTTTGAATGCTTCAAAATACTTCACATGCAGGACTTCCCTGGTGGTGCAGTGGTTAAGAATCCGCCTGCCAGTGCAGGAGACACAGGTTCATAGCCCTGGTCCAGGAAGATCCCACATGCTGCAGAGCAACTAAGCCCGTGCACCACAACTACCGAGCCTGCACTTTAGAGCCTGTGAGCCACAACTACTGAGTCCACGTGCCCCAACTACTGAAGCCCGTGTGCCTAGAGCCCATGCTCCGCAGCAAGAGAAGCCACCACAATGAGAAGCCCCCGCACCACAAGGAAGAGTAGCCCCCGCTCTCTGCAATTAGAGAAAACCTGTGCACAGCAACAAAGACTCAATATAGCCAATAAATAAATAAATTTATTTTAAAAATTGACATGAAAGCAAGTATCAGTTTATCAAATATTTTGTACACAAATCGGTACACTATTAAACATAATATAATTCACCTTTTTAAAACTTTTCAATATATTTTGGAAAATGTTTCTATCAGACACAGAGCCTAGCTTCTCCTATTAATGATACCTGGTTTTCTACTTAATAGATTTGTCATAACTTGTTTAGCTAATCTCCAGTTATGGCGAGCATTTAATTGTGTCTATTATTTTGCTTTCACAAAAAATGCTATTCTGAAATTAAATCCATAAGCCCTACAACGTCGTGTGTTGGTTGCTTTTGGTCCCTAACATATGCTCAGCAGTATGTAAAACTAGGCAGTATGGTCTGCACAAGAAGTGGCTAGGACACACCCCCATGAAAACAGCGGCAGCTGAGTGGGTCAGACAGGAAGATGCAGGAGAGGAATGAGGATGCTAGCTTTGCCATACTCTTCATACCTCCTATCTCATTCTGTAAAGCTGTTACACTTGGAGCACTTTTACTGTTTTCACTTGCAAGTCCATTGACATACTTTGGAAGTAATTTTGTACCATCAGAACATTGAAGATAAATACTAAAGGACATTGGATAAGCACATTTAAAGGTTTTCTACTCTCTTTCTCCAATACACACACACACACACACACATATCACTAACTAAAACCACCACTGCCATCACCCATCACTTTGGTGTACCTCAGTACAGGGGCTAGTCTATCAATCATGATAGCAACTTCCAGTGGAAGTGTCTTTCCACAGACTTTTCAGCACTTCTTTTTGTGACGCCATCCCCACCCCCACATCTTTCAGTTCCAGTTCTAGAGATGACAGCTGTCTAACTTGCTCCATTCAATGAGGAATTTTGTTAGTGGGTATTAGAGCCTTAGAATAACATGCTTCCCAAGCAGTATCTGTGTTGTGCGTGCAATTCAACAACTATAAATTATGCAGCTACTGTATAGGAAATAAATGAGTTAGATAGCGTTCCCTACACTGGAGAAGCTCACAGTATAATAATAAGGTGGGTGTAAAAGGGGATGGAATAACACACGTTCAGAATTCACTAAAATAAAGGAAAAGGAAGGGGAAAGCCACTTAACGAATTGCCAGGAAACACTGGTAGGATACACAGCAGAGAGTGATGCTTCTTGTTGCTGGTATTAGAAACAACTGATGAAGAATCTGGCTCATTATCTAGGTCTTGAGGACTCCTTAAATATTTTTTTTTTTTTAGGAAAGACATTAGAGGGAGGCCATTCTAAATTGAGGAATAACAGGAGTCAGAGGTGGGTATCAGGAAACTCTGAGTGTAGAGCAATGACTACTCCAGTTCTGTGGGAATGTAGGATGCAGAAAAGTGGTGGGAGAATGGGTCGTAAGGAATTTGGGCCTCAAAGAGAAGTGTGGTCTTTGTCATGGCTCCTGGAGGTAACCTCTAAATCCTTGGATAGGAGAGTCTTTGTTATTCATGGTGGACCCCATAGACCATTTTTGTTAGTTTATGCTAAGAGTTGGCTTATGGTAGGCCCCTGGATAGTTTATGCTCACAAAATGACTTGCCACACCAGAAAGACCAAAGATGTGATTAGAGGGTTGAGTCTTGGGGGCACATACCATTGGCCTGACCTCTAGAGAGGGAAAGGGGGCTAGAGGTTGAGTTCAACCACGAGGGCAATGATTCAGTCAATTGTGGCTACATTATGACACCTCAGTAAAAACTCTGGACCCTGAAGCTCCAGAGAGCTTCCTGGCTTCCTAGTTCTCTGAGTGTATTCTCACAACTCAGTGCCAGAAGGTAACTCATCCTGAGGGTGACTGAAGCTTTGCACTTGGAGCCCTGCTAGATTCTGCCCTACATGTCTCTTCCTTGAGCTGATTCTAATTTATATTCTTGGCAGAGAGAAACGTAGGAAGGAGAGTTGCTGTCATATTGTCGATGACCTTGATTGATGCTGAGGAATAATAAATATGATTATCAATAAGAATATTTAAAGTTTTGAACTGAGCAGTGGTATGTTATGATATTCTGTGTGTGTGTGCGTGTGTGTGTGTGTGCACGCGTGCGTAATCTTGAACTGGTAGAGAAAACTGACTTAAAGGCAGAGAATGAAGATAAGGAAAATAGTTGATAGACAGTTTTATTTTGCTGCTGTAACAAATATAGCAAATACATTTAGCAGCCTAAAATAATATGAATCTGCTATCTTACAATTCTGTAGGTCAAAATCAAGGTGTCATCAAGGCTGCATTCTTTCCACAAGGCTCCAGGGAAAAATATGCTTCTGGGATCATTCAGGTTGTTGGCAGAATTGTAGTCCTTGGAGTTGGAAGACTGAGGTCCCTGCTTCCTTGCTGGCTGTTGCTCAGGGAATCATTTCCATCTTCTAGAAGCCAACTGCATTTCCTGGCTTTATCTTCAAAGGCAGTAACAGTGGGTCAAGTGTCTCATGCTTGGAATCCCTCCTGCTTCTTATCTGTCTGTTCTCTTTGATTCTTCTGCTTTCCTCTGCCACTTTTAAGTGCCCATGTGATTACATTGGGTCCATTCAGGTAATCAAGATAACCTCTTTATGTTAAGGATGGAGTATTAGCCACTTTCATTCTATCTGCAAAGTCTATTTTGCCACAAAATGTAGAGAGTGCAACACCAAGGGATGAAGATTATGGAGCCAAAATCCTGTCTGCAGAAGAAAGAAATGAAAGTGGTGGCCGTGGAAATGTAAAGGAGTAGATAGCAAAGGAGACATTGTAGAATTACACAGCTAGGCATTGTTATCTGACTAGATGTGAAGAACAAATAGAGGGGAAGCTCAGAAGTGATGCTCAGGGTTCAACACTGGGTGACTGAAAGACTAGTGATGAGATGCTCATAGGTTATCTAGTTAGAGATGTCCAGTAGGAAATTGATAATAAAGGAATGTGCCTTGGGAAAGGATAAGGTTATAAATAAATATTTGGGACTCATCCACGTAAAGCTGGTGATTTAAATTGTGGAAATGGATAAGAGAAAAGAGAAAATATGGGCTCAGGACAGAACCTTGGTTGAATGTGTATAATTGTGGATTGAAGAAGAAAATGTTACTATCACCCCATCTTTTCTAGATTACTGAATAGCTTCCTAAATGTTTGTTCTGCCTACACTCTTACTCCATGCTCCAAACCATGCTCTAAAACATTAACACAAATTATTATTACAAATCTATAAACATTTAGTGTTTCTATCTTCCTCCCAAACACAAGAAGGTTCTTAGGGTGCTTTAATTTCCTGTTTAAAATCCATAGATATATAATATATATATGGATTATATATAGTTTCATAGAGATTTATTTTTATCAAAAAACAATTATTAGTTTTACTATCAACTAAATTTTCTAACATAATTGTATCAATGTCTTCACTTATTGATGTTATTTTAGTCTCATTATCCCTCTGGGCTTATTAAAAAAAATATTTGAATAAGGATCTGTGAGCTGTAAACTCTCTTACTTAGTCTTTGTGTGTTTGAAATGCCTTTATTTTATCTTTTGCTCTAAAATGACTATTTAGATGAGTGTAACACTGTGTTCTTTTCTCTTAGTACTTGGAAGATATTGTTCTATTATTTTTTAGTTTTTATTATTGCCGTTAAGAAGTCAGCTTCAGGCTAATTTGCAATCCTTTGTAAGTAATCCTTTTCTCTCTGGTAAATTTTAAGAATTTTTAACAAAAATCTTTGATGATTTGAAGTTTCACAAGGTTGTGCCTAAGTCTGAATTTATGTTTATATGTCATTCAGTTCTTACAGCAAACATTTGATCTGAGATGCCGTGTTTTTTAAAAATTCTGGAAAACTCTCAGTTCTGCTCTTGACAGGTATAGCTTCTCTGCCATTCTACCTTTCTTTCTTCTGAAACTGACTGAACATACTTTGTTGTCTTTCAATCTCCTAATCATATATCCTAATTGTACTTTTCCTATTTATCACCTCTTTATCCGTGAATTGATTTTTGGGTACCTATAATATTACTGTTCTCCTTTTCTCTTCAATCAGGTATAGCTTAGAGTTTATCTCTTATGTAGCTCTTTAATTCAAAGGTTATTATTCATATTTGATTCTAAATTTTATAACCATTTTTTGTTTATTACAAGCTGATTTTTCAGTGATTTTAACTTTATTCTTATCTTGCTGAGCTTTATGTACATACTTATTTTAAAATCTTTAATAAATTATTTTCAGTCCAGTTGATTTCATGATCTGATTTTTAAATTTTGTAATCTATCTTTATTAGCTTTTGATTGTATAATGCTTTGAAGTTTTCACTTGTGGAGTAATTTTAAGAGTTCGTTTTCTTTTCTCCTCTCTGTCTTCTTAGCTATCTAGTAGAAGTTTTTCAGTTTTGTATGTGCTTCCCCTTCCCCTTCTTCCCATTGACCCTGAGGCCAGAGTCACATCTTGTAACAGCTGTTTTATGGCTCTGGGTGTATCACAGATGTAGTCACTAAACTCTCAGCTGCCTGGCTAGGTTCCTGGTCAATAGGCTATGTCGTTGTCTTCCAACTTCTGTAGGTTCACAGTTTTCTATAGGCACAGTGTATTAGTTTTCTAGAGCTGCCTTAACAAAGTACCACTAACTTGGTGAATTAGACAACAGAAGTTTATTGTCTCACAGTTCTGGGTTCTAGAAATCTGAGACCAAGATGTTGACAGTGTTGGTTCTTTATGAAGGCTCTAAGGAAGTATCTGTTCCATGCCTCTTCTCTAGCATCTTGTGGTTTCCTGGCAATCTTTGGCATTCTTTGAATTTTGGAAGCATCAGATCATCACTGCTTTCATCTGCAGGTGGTGTTCTCCTTGTGTGCATGTGTCTTCAAAATTTCCCCTTTTTATCAGGACACCAGTCATATTAGATTAGGAGCCACCTCACCTTAATGACCTCATTTTAACTTGGTTGCTTCTGTATTAGGGGTTAGGACCTCAACATATGCATTTTGTGGGGCCACAATTCAATCCATAACACATACCCACAGGAAATCCTCTTTTTATCTCTTTTAACTTCCCTATGTTGCTGACTTCAGGCTACAAACCTAGCTTCAGACCCTCATCTCAAGTGGAACATTTTGGTTGTCTTTGACTCACAAGAGCTGACCCTGGGTCCAAAGTGAAGCAAATGCTTAGCTTCAGTTATTTTTAATACATATTTTCAATTTTTTATTCTATAGTTATTGTATGTTGGGTATAAAGAAGATATGTTGAAGTATGAACGAACACCAATTGATGCATATTCCTAGTTCAATTGCACTAAGACTACTAAATGAATCATACCTCTTGAACTAAAGTTCACATAAAACACAGGGCTTCCTGATGGCGCAGTGGTTAAGAATCCTCCTGCCAATGCAGGCAACACAGGTTCAATCCCTGATCCGGGAAGATCCCACACGCCAAGGAGGAACTAAGCCCGTGCACCACAACTACTGAAGCCTGCGCTCCTAGAGTCCATGTTCCACAACAAGAGAAGCCACCGCACTGAGAACCTGTGCACCGCAACGAAGAGTAGTCCCTGTTCACCACAAATAGAGAAAGCCTGTGTGCAGCAACAAAAACCCAGTGCAGCCAAAAATAAAATAAATAAATAAATAATAAAATAAGTCTTAAACAAAATAAAGTTCACATAAAACACATAATCAAAGTAACTTTGGAAAAATAAAAACAACAGAATGGAACATGAACAGCTAGATATTAAAATGTATTCCAAAACCTAGTTATTAAAATAATATGCTACTGACAAAAAGACAAATCAGTAGAATAAACTGCAAAGCTCAGAAGCAGACTCATGTCCATGGAAATATTTTGGAGATATTCTTGGGTTGCAATTAAAATTAGCAGAACAAATATGTGTTACTCAATAAGTGAATGTATTTGGTTAACTATTTAGAAAAATGAAGTTAGACCTCTACTTCATGCCTCTCAACACAATGATAATTCAATATTAAAAATGAATAAAATTACTTGAAAATCAGCTGAAAATTAATTAGAACATGGGCTGAAAGGTGATTTTTTTTAAGGAATAAGAAAAGAGAAAGAAACCACAAAGAGGAAAAGAGACATATTAAAATGACTAATAAATACAGGAAAAAATAAACTATAAATTAGGAAACTCTAAATACGTGGCGAGCACTTACAAAACCCTAAGAATGGGATCAGAGTACCCATTGGGAAAGTGGGTCCTTGGTTTATTAAAGAGAGTTAAAACAATAATCAAAATAATACAAAGTAAAACAAAGATGAAAGAAATACAAACTAAAGTAGACCAAGAACATTTATACATTTACTGTTAGGAGTTACATTGAAACAATCATTCTGAAGGGTAACTTTACAACATGAAACAAAATATTTATACCCATTATATTTGCATATTCTGTGAATTTACACCAAAGAAAAAAATCAAATATGTGCACAGAATTTGCTGTATAAGATTATTCATCATAGTATTAAATATAGCAAAAGGATATAGAGTGGAAATGTGAGATATGTGACATTATTTATGGCACCTCTGTGAGATATAATGATGAAACTAAAAATCACGCTATCGAAGAATATTTACTGATTTGAAGATACATCCCATGAAAAAATCATGTCCAAAATATCACAAATGTGTGTGTATACATAGGTATATATCTGAAAAAATATACACCAATGTTTCATTTTGTCTGGGTTATCTTTGGGTACTAAGATTATGTGTGATTTTTATTCCTTGATTTTATTTTTGTACTTTAAAAAACCTTTCTGCATAGACTATATATATATATCTTTTGCGATGGGAGGAAAATAAGTTTTACAAAAACACTGTCAAATTTTTTTTCCTTATTTTTATACCAAACCTCTGTTATTGTCAAGATCATTTTTTTTTCCTTTTTTTTATCTGCAGTGGAGACACAGAACAGCTAATTACTATTTTTGTGCAGAATATCACTTATACATTACAACCCTCAGGTATTTTAAGACTTTTAAAATTGCCTTCAACATTCTTGTCTTTTGAGTAAATTAATCAATGCTGCCAGAATTTTATCTTATGTATTATTTGCAAGTCTTTCCCATCACTAAGGATTCACTGAACTTTCTGAACTCTTAGATAACCAAAAGTCTTTATTACAGAGTCAGATAAAATATAACACTTGGAAAACTGTCAACATGGCACAATGAGATATGCTGCAGAGAAGCAGCGTAATGGAAACCTAGTGGTTAATGGAAAGAATGTGTCCCCTAGCACTTTTGTGTATCCAAGCCATCCTGTATGGATGTCTCCTGGCAACAAATGGTACTCATGGGTGCAGAAAGAGTTAATGTAGCTTCCCAAGACACCTAATTTATTTCCAGAGACTGTTTTATTCACTTATAGAATTTGGCTCACCATAATACAGGTCCCTTCGCTAACAGTATTAAAAAAAAAAAACTATTTTCCATTTTTTTATAGTTTACTTACATAATTATTTATTTTTCTACTGCTCACAAATCAAGTTAGTTTAGTGCAGCAATTCTCATTTTGGGAGAGTTTGAGGATTATCATTTTGGGCATGTCATGACTGCTCTGCAAACGCAGCCTGGTTAAACTAACATTTCTGCCAGCCCTGAAATTTGAATGATGTTATAGAGAAAAGCAGGTTGGTTTATTTCAAAAAAATTTATTGACCTTGACATACACATCTGGTAACTTTATAAAGTTAGAACCAATCTATCATTGGATTATGGAACAATTGTTAGAATAGGCAAATAAATTAAAATATGTATTGTATTAAACATTAATATATTTTTAAGAAACAATGGATTTGGAATTCATCCAGGTTTTCATTTAATGCTGTTTCATTTTATGCCATATTGCAATGATATGAAGGATTACTAGAATTTGTATGAGGACATCATAATACATATTTAGATAAATATCTCTTACCACTCAGATTTCAAGTTCTCCAACTAATTAGCAGCTTACACACAAATATCTCAATTAACCTTACCTTTCATGCCAATCTGGGATGCTTTATATTTTTGAAACAGATTCTTCCAAACCGGAAAATATAAATTAAGCCCCTTTCAAAGCAGCATGTAATTTTTGAGACCACGATGTTTCTATTTAAGAAATAGACATAGTTTGGATTGTGTGACTAAGAATGTAACCCTCATTTTTATGAGATGGATATAATGTTTTCCTGTGTACTCATCAATTCTTGGAATGTCATTTATTGATTCTTAAATATTTTTTTGCAAGTAAAAGGTGCAATATATAAAGATTTATACATAGTGAAAAGTTTGGTGCTAGAAAGTTGGACAAAGAATTATTTTATACCTTTAGCGCTTGGCAATTGGATGCTGTGCTTCTACGTGTCCACTCTGCTGTAACTTTATATGTAAGTCATTGCTCTGGTTAAAGGATGGTCTTTCTTTAGGAAGAAATCTTCATGAGTTTGTGTATAAACACAAATGGCTTTTTTTCCCCATATATTATGTAATCTTGAGCATGGACACCAAGTATTATATTCTTTACTTTTAAGAAATGGGGCCATTGTTTTAGAATTTCTGGCGGTGTTGGACGAGGTCATCAAGAGGACATGACTGCCAGTTGACCCCTGAGCCGTTTCTCTCTCACGTGTGTCCTTGGAAAGTATGCTCCACCCACCCCTCCCACAGCTGAAGCTGTTTTCCAGGATGCAGGCTTGAGAGAGTGATGTGTTATTGAGACCATCTGCGCAGTGTACCTGACTGAACACCGGAAAGGTCTCCCTATAAATTGTTAGGATTCTGGGGGGCCGGTTCCGAGACTCAACTTGCGGCGCCCAAGACGAGCCTTGTTTGTAAGTTTCCTTATTAAAACTGCCACCGCCAATGTGGAGCGGTTTCTCTCTTTGGGGGGTGGGGGGTGGGGGGACAATTTCAGATTTCACCTGGGAAACTCCCGAGGTTTCGAACCAAAAGGCAGTCATATACATTTGAAATGTTCTAAGTGTCTATGAGCTTTGTGGTTTCTTGCTGCCATGAACTTTTGAGTAAAACCATGCTTGTCTGAAAAATGTCCCCGCGTTTGTCTTACCTTCTCATGAAGAAGCCGGAAAACTTGCTTCCCGTCTTCCTTTGAAGCTGGAGCCCGGACACGTGTCCTCATCTCCTCCAGGCGTGTCAGCGGGGTAGTCCAGCTTGGAAGTAAGCAGTCTGAGGGAGGATATGTTGTGCTCCATTTTTGAGGGGTTGGGGAGTTGGGGTGGATGAGGGCAGGCGCCTCCGGCTTGGGTGAAGGTGGTGGATGTCTGGTCTGGGTCCGAGTGCAGGAGTGACATCCCAGCAAGCGCCAGGAGCCGTGCAGTAGAGTCAGGGGCTTTGCAACAAATTTAAAAAACCTGTAGTACCTACAGCTTATTAACAGGAGTGCCCGTGGCCGTGATTTCTCTTTATGCTTGCGCGGCGTGGCTCAGAGCATTATTTTTGGAAGTTTAGTATTAAAGCGGTTCTCTAGCCCTCTCAACTAATCTTTAGCCAGTAAACTTTTTCTTTCTTTCCTTCTTTCTCTTTCTTTCTTTCTTTTCTTCCTCTCTCTCCCGTTCTATTTCTCTCTCTGTGTGTTTCTCTCTCTCTCCCTACCTTCCGTCCTTTCCCTCTCTTCCTCCCCTGCCCCCCATTTCTCTCCTCTCCTCTCTTTCTTTTTTGCTTAACCAGACACACTCAGCTTCTCTAGTTTCAGCTGAAAATCTTGTCACTGATTATTTCTAATTGCTTTCTTATTTTGAAAAAAAATGTTTTTTGTATAGACATCTGATTTTTTTTTAATTTAATTTAATTTTTTTTGGGGGGGGTACACCAGGTTCAATCATCTGTTTTTATACACATATCCCCGTATTCCCTCCCTTCCTTGACTCCCCCCCCTCGAGTCCGCCCCACCCTCCCTGCCCCAGTCCTCCAAGGCATCTTCCATCCTCGAGTTGGACTCCCTTTGTTATACAACAACTTCCCACTGACTATTTTACAGTTGGTAGTATATATATGTCTGTGCTACTCTCTCGCTTCGTCTCAGTTTCCCCTTCACCCCCCGCCCCCTCCCATACCTCAAGTTCTCCAGTCCATTCTCTGCACTTGCATCCTTGTTCTTGTCACTGAGTTCATCAGTACCATTTTTAGATTCCGTATATGTGAGTTAGCATACAATATTTGTCCTTCTCTTTCTGACTTACTTCACTCTGTATGACAGACTGTAGTTCTATCCACCTCATTACATATAGCTCCATCTCATCCCTTTTTATAGCTGAGTAATATTCCATTGTATATATATGCCACATCTTCTGTATCCATTCATTTGTTGATGGGCATTTAGGTTGCTTCCATATCCTGGCTATTGTAAATAGTGCTGCAATAAACATTATGGTACAAGTTTCTTTTGGGATTATGGTTTTCTTTGGGTATATGCCCAGGAGTGGGATGACTGGATCATATGGTAGTTCTATTTGTAGTTTTTTAAGGAACCTCCAAATTGTTTTCCATAGTGGCTGTACCAACTTACAGTCCCACCAACAGTGCAGGAGAGTTCCCTTTTCTCCACACCCTCTCCAACATTTGTTGTTTCCAGACTTTGTGATGATGGCCATTCTGATTGGTGTGAGGTGATACCTCATTGTGGCTTTGATTTGCATTTCTCTGATGATTAGTGATGTTGAGCATCTTTTCATGTGTTTGTTGACCATCTGTATGTCTTCTTTGGAGAAATGTCTATTTAGGTCTTCTGCCCATTTGTGGATTGGGTTATTTGCTTTTTTGGTGTGAAGCTTCATGAGCTGCTTGTATATTTTGGAGGTTAATCCTTTGTCTGTTGTTTCATAGGCAATTATTTTTTCCCATTCTGAGGGTTGCCTTCTAGTCTTGTTTATGGTTTCTTTTGCTGTGCAAAAGCTTTTAAGTTTCATGAGGTCCCATTCGTTTAATCTTGATTTTATTTCCATGATTCTAGGAGGTGGGTCAAAAAGGATCTTGCTTTGATGTATGTCATAGAGTGTTCTGCCTATGTTTTCCTCTAGGAGTTTTAGAGTGTCTGGCCTTACATGTAGGTCTTTAATCCATTTGGAGTTTATTTTTGTGTATGGTGTTAGGAAGTGTTCTAATTTTATTCTTTTACATGTTGCTGTCCAATTTTCCCAGCACCACTTATTGAAGAGGCTGTCTTTTTTCCATTGTATACTCGTGCCTCCTTTGTCAAAGATAAGGTGCCCATATGTGTTTGGGCTTACTTCTGAGTTCTCTATTCTATTCCATTGATCGTCCTTTCTATTTTTGTGCCAGTACCATACTGTCTTGATCACTATGGCCTTGTAGTATAGTTTGAAGTCAGGAAGCCTGATTCCACCAATTCCATTTTTCCTTCTCAAGATTGCTTTGGCTATTCGGGGTCTTTTGCGTTTCCATACAAATTGTAAGATTTCTTGCTCTAGTTCTGTGAAAAGTGCCATTGGTAATTTGATGGGGATTGCATTGAATCTGTAAATTGCTTTGGGTAGTACAGTCATTTTCACAATGTTGATTCTTCCAATCCAGGAACATGGTATGTCCCTCCATCTGTTTGTGTCGTCTTTGATTTCTTTCATCAATATCTTAAAGTTGTCTGCATACAGATCTTTTGCCTCCTTAGGCAGGTTTATTCCTAGGTATTTGATTCTTTTGGTTGCAATGGTGAATGGGAGAGTTTCCTTAATTTCTCTTTCTGCTCTTCCGTTATTAGTGTATAGGAATGCAAGAGATTTCTGTGCATTCATTTTGTATCCTGCTACTTGACTAAACTCATCAATGAGTGCTAGCAGTTTTCTGGTAGAGTCTTTAGGGTTTTCTATATATAATATCATGTCATCTGCAAAGAGTGACAATTTTACTTCTTCTTTTCCAATTGGGATTCCTTTGATTTCTTTTTCTTTTCTGATTGCTGTGGCTAAAACTTCCAAAACTATGTTGAATAATAGTGGTGAGAGTGGACACCCTTGTCTTGTTCCTGTTCTTAGAGGGAATTCTTCCAGTTTTTCCCCATTGAGAATGATGTTGGCTTTTGGTTTTTCATATATGGCTTTTATTATGTTGAGGTAATTTCCTTCTATGCCCATTTTCTGGAGAGCTTTTATCATAAATGGATGTTGAACTTTGTCAAAAGCTTTTTCTGCATCTGTTGAAATGATCATATGGTTTTTATCCTTCAATTTGTTGATATGATGTATCACGTTGATTGATTTGCATATATTGAAGAATCCTTGCATCCCAGGGATAAACCCCACTTGATCATGGTGTATGACTTTTTTAATGTGCTGTTGGATTCTGTTAGCTAGTATTTTGTTGAGGATTTTTGCATCTATATTCATCAGTGATATTGTCTGTAGTTTTCTTTTTTTGTGACATCTTTGCCTGGTTTTGGTATCAGGGTGATGGTAGCCTCGTAGAATGAGTTTGGGAGTGCTCCACCTCCTGCAATATTTTGGAAGAGTTTGAGAAGGATAGGTGTTAACTCTTCTCGAAATGTTTGATAGAATTCGCCCATGAATCCATCTGGTCCTGGGCTTTTGTGTGTTGGGAGATTTTTAATCACTGCCTCAATTTCCGTACTTGTGATTGGTCTGTTCATGGTTTCTATTTCTTCCTGGTTCAGTCTTGGAAGATTGTATTTTTCTAAGAATGTATCCATTTCTTCCAGGTTATCCAATTGATTGGCATATAGTTGCTTGTAGTAGTCTCTCATGATCTTTTGTATTTCTGAGGTGTGCATTGTTACTTCTCCTTTTTCATTTCTAATTCTGTTGATTTGCATCTTCTCCCTTTTTTTCTTGATGAGTCTGGCTAATGGTTTATCAATTTTGTTAATCTTCTCAAAGAACCAGCTTTTAGTTTTATTTATTTTTCTTATGGTTTCTTTCCTTTCTTTTTCATTTATTTCTGCTCTGATCTTTATGATTTCTTTCCTTCTGCTCACTTTGGGGTTTCTTTGTTCTTCTTTCTCTAGTTGTTTTAGGTGTAAGGTTAGGTTGTTTATTCGATCATTTTCTTGTTTCTTAAGGTAGGACTGTATTGCTATAAACTTCCCTCTTAGAACTGCTTTTGCTGCATCCCATAGGTTTTGGGTTGTTGTGTTTTCATTGTCATTTGTTTCTAGATATTTTTTGATTTCCTCTTTGATTTCTTTAGTGATTCCTTGGTTGTTTAAGAGTGAATTGTTTAGCCTCCATGTGTTTGTATTTTTTGCAGTTTTTTTGCTGTAATTGATATCTAGTCTCATGGCGTTGTGGTCTGAGAAGATGCTTGATATGATTTCAATTTTCTTGAATTTGCTGAGGTTTGATTTGTGACCCAAGATGTGATCTATCCTGGAAAATGTTCCATGTGCACTTGAGAAGAAAGTGTATTCTGTCGTTTTTTGGATGGAATGTCCTATAAATATCAATGAAGTCGAGATGGTCTAATGTGTCATTTAAAGCTTGTGTGTCTTTATTTATTTTCTGTTTGGATGATCTGTCCATTGATGTAAGTGGGGTGTTCAAGTCTCCCACTATTATTGTGTTACTGTCGATGTTCCCTTTTATAGCTGTTAGCATTTGCCTTATGTATTGAGGTGCTCCTATATTGGGGGCATAGATATTTACCATTGTGATATGTTCTTCTTGGATGGATCCCTTGATCATTATGTAGTGTCCTTCCTTGTCTCTTTTAATAGTCTTTACTTTCAAGTCTAATTTGTCTGATATGAGTATTGCTACTCCAGCTTTCTTTTGACTTCCATTTGCATGGAATATCTTTTTCCAACCCTTTACTTTCAGTCTATATGTATCTCTTGGTCTGAAGTGGGTTTCTTGTAGGCAGCATATAGAGGGGTCTTGTTTTTGTATCCATTCAGCCAGTCTGTGTCTTTTGGTTGGAGCATTGAATCCGTTTACATTTAAGGTGATTATTGACATGTGTGTTCCAATTACCATTTTCTGAATTGTTTTGGGTTTGTATTTGTAGGTGTTTTCCTTTTCTTGTGTTTCCTACTTAGAGAAGTTCCTTTAGCACTTGTTGTAAGGTTGGTTTGGTGGTGCTGAATTCTCTTAACTTTTGCTTGTCTGGAAAGCTTTTGATTTCTCCCTCAAATCTGAATGAGATTCTTGCTGGGTAGAGTATTCTTGGCTGTAGGTTTCTCTCTTTCAGGACTTTCAGTATATCCTGCCATTCCCTTCTGGCCGGCAGAGTTTCTGTAGAGAGGTCAGCTGTTATCCTGATGGGTTTTCCCTTATATGTTGTTTGTTGCTTTTCTCTTGCTGCTTTTAATATTTTTTCTTTGTGTTTAATTGTCGTTAGTTTGATTAATATGTGTCTTGGTGTATTTCTCCTTGGGTTTATTCTGTATGGGACTCTCGGTGCTTCTTGGACTTGGTGAATTATTTCCTTTCCCATGTTGGGGAAGTTTTCCACTATAACCTCTTCAAATATTTTCTCAGACCCTTTCTTGTTTTCTTCTTCTTCTGGGATGCCTATAATTCGAATGTTGGTACGTTTAAGGTTATCACTGAGGTCTCTGAGACTGTCTTCTAATCTTTTTATTATTTTTTCTTTTTCCTGCTCTGTGGCAGTTATTTCCCCCATTCTATCTTCCAACTCACTTATTCGTTCTTCTGCCTCAGTCATTCTGCTGGTTATAGCATCTAGAGTATTTTTAATTTCGGTTATTTTGTTATCTATTTCTGTTTGTTTTTCTGAGTTCTTATGAACTGTTTCTTGTACTTTCTCTATTTTGTTATCGAGATTTTGTATCATTTTTACTATCATTACTCTGAATTCTTTTTCAGGCATTTTTCCTATTTCCTCCTCATTTATTTGCTCTTGTGGGTTTTTTTCCTGCTCCTTTGCCTGCATGGTGTTTCTTTGTTTCCTCATGGTTGTCCAAACTTTTGGGGTTGCTTGTCCTGGCGATAGAGGTGTTTATAGAAGACTGTCCAAGCCTCAGACTAATGTCCAAGTATTGGATTAAACGAATATTTAGTCTAGGAAACACATACATGTATAAGACACACAATTACTGAATTTGTTAGGACATAAGGCTCTAGAAAGACCTGACAGAACCCCAGTGTGCTATCAGATATTCAAAGAGAAACCCAACAGAAATTGACAACTGAAACAGAACAAATCAGAGACAAAAGCAAAAGCAAACAAACAACAAATAACACCCTACACATACAAACATCAATCCAGGGAGATTTTGTAAGCTAGGATCAAATATAGAAAAGAGCTGGAGTACCACCAGAGAGAATGGAGATTCTCAGAATGTAATTAGACAACTGTATTAAGAACTAAGATGAAGACAAAAGCCTAATATTAAATACCAAGGCCGTGCGTCATCTGGAGAATAGAGCAAGGAGTCTGAGCAGACCGATAGTGTTGCTTGTAAGTATGTTAAGATAAAATAAACTTAAAAAGGCTGGAAGAAAGGGGAACAGAAGAGCATAATGTGGTTGGAAATATGCAAATAAAAAGAAAGGAATAGAAATGTATAAAAGATAGGGATGAAAGGAAAGTATGAGAGATATTTTGTCCGTACTACCAAAAACTTAGCTAGATATAGAAGTATATAAAAAGGCAAAAAAAAAAAAAGAATAAAAAATATCATTAAAAAATTATGTTATAAAACTTGTAGATCCCTTAGGGCTAAGATCGTATTTAATAAATCAAAAAAAAAAAAAAAAGAGAGAGAGAGAAAGAAAAAAAAAAAAATCCAAAACTGATCCCAGAATGGACCAGTTCAATAGATATTGATACTTCTATTTCTGTTTCCTTAGCGTCTCAGCTGTAAGTGTCCTTCTCCTTGCCTTGGGTTTTTTTTTGCGTTATTCTGTGACCAGCAGACGTTCCTTTATTGTTCGTTTGTAAGCGTCGGTGTGTGGAGAGGGAGAGGGTACAATAGTGGCTCCTTCTCCTGGGAGTGAGTGAGCAGTGGCGCACTGTTGTTTCAGTCAGGCTTGGAGGTGCCTGTTGCAGAGGGCGCTGGTGGCTCAGGCGTACACAGAAAGTCTTAGAGTTGGGCCTCTCTCGGGGGTTTTTTTCTTTTTGATGCTTTTTTTTTTTTTTTCTCTCGGCAGCCTCCCTGCTGCTGGCGTTGCAAGGGGTTTTAATCTAGCCCCGCCCGAGCGCCTGAGGGTGCTTGTTATCCCTGAGCCCCTTAGGTGGCCCAGGGGCGTCTCTCCACTGCCTGTTGCAGAGGCGTGGAAAGAGAGGGAGAGGCTATGCGCGCGGCTCCTCCCCCCCGCCCGGGAGCCTGCAGCCTCCAGCCGCCATCATGGCCGGGCAGCTCTCAGGGACGGGCACTCCTCTCCGCGGACCTCCTCCCTCCTGTCCTCTCGGTCCGTCACCCTACTGGCAACAATGTTTCTCACCCTGAACCAGCTCTCCGGTTCCCACGCTCCTGCTCCCGGACCCTCTGTTCAGCTGTGGATCGACGTCTTGGTCCGGGAACGCTGAGCTGCGCTGCGGACCCTCCGTATGTGTCTCACTCCCTCCCGTCTGCCACAGCTCCGCCGCTTCACCCTCTTTGAGCCCTCGTAGATGCCTCCCTACCGGCTATGTTGGGCTCCCCACAGCCCTTTCTGGTGTCCGAGGCCGTCTGCTGGTGTTCAGCTGGTTCTCTGTGGGAATCACTGCGTCCTTCCGTGCATTCCCAATGCATCTGTGGAGAGGGATGCACTCCACGTCTCTCTACTTCGCCGCCATCTTTTCCTAACTCTAGACATCTGATTTTTATCTGCTCTCAGTATACCAGTTTATACTTTTGAAACTTTTTTTTTTCTAGTTATCATAGAGTTTTTCTTACACTTTTTTAACCATTCCAAATCCATCTTTAATTAAAACGGTCCTGCTTCATGGGTAGTGCAGGTACATTATACATGAGTGTTCCAAACATCTGCCTTCTCATAATGTGTCATAATATTTCTGCCATTTATACACTTATTCATATGCTATAATCACACAAAAATGCACTGTTGCAATTACTATTTTTTTAAACAGTTGAACTTTTAAAAATTATTTTATTTTATTTATTTTATTATTATTATTTGGTTGTGTTAGGTCTTCGTTGCTGCGCATGGGCTTTCCCTAGTCCTGGTGAGCAGGGGCTACTCTTTGTTGCAGTGCTTGGGCTTCTCAGTGCGATGGCTTCCATTGTTGTGGCTCACGGGTTCTAGGCGCACGGGCTTAGTTGCTCCTCGGCATGTGGAATCTTCCAGGCCCAGGAATGGAACCCATGTCCCCTGCATTAGCGGGCAGATTCTTAACCACTATGCCACTAGGGAAGTCCCAACAATTACTATTTTAAACAATTATCTTTTAGCTCAATTAAGAATAAGGAAAATGATAGATTTTATTTTACCTTAATTTATTGCTTCTCCATAGCTCTTCCTTTCTTTGTGTAGATCTGAGTTTCTGAATTGTATTTTTTTATTTCTGCCTGAAAACTTTTTTTTAACAGTTCTTGCAAGGAAGTTCTGGTAGCAATGAATTCCTTCAATTTCTGTTTGCCAGAGATGTCTTTATTTCTTTCTCCATTTGAGGAGAATTTTGCTGGATGTAGAATTCTAGGGCTTTTTTCTTTTTCTCTTTCAACACGTTGAATATTTCACTCCACTCTCCATTCAAGCCTTTAGCATGTTAATCATAATTATTTTAAATTCTCTGTTTTATAATGCCAATGTCTGTGTCATATCTAAGTTTTAGTCTGATGATTTCCTTGTCTCTTCAGGGTTCCTTTTTTAATTTTAATTTAATTTTTTGCTTTTTGATACACAGTGGGATTCTTGTTAGTAGCTAGGTATGTTTCATGGAGTAATGGAAACTAAGGTAAATAGGACTTTATTGTGAGGATTTTTGTTAATCTGGTTAAAAGTTGAGCTGTGTGGAATGTTTGCTATAGCTGTAGGTGGGAGAGGCTTAAAATCCCTCTAGTTACTTATTTTTGTTCCCCCCTTGACTTTGGGCTTCCTAAGAGATCCTACTTAGGGTCTGAGTCTTGCAGCTCTTTCTGCTGTAATCCACTGTTATCCTGTTGGAGCCCTGTGTGCAGTGGTGAGGTGGGGGTAGAGGAAGCACCATCTAGTCTTGTGATTAAACATCCATCTTTTAGTGGGGACTGTTTCCCTGGATTTCCACCTTCACAAGTGTTGCTCTGACACTATAGCTTTTCCCCCTTGAGCTGAGACAGGGAGGATAAAGAGGGATGGATTGGGAGAAGTGCTCTTCCCCCAGGTAGAACGTGGCTCTGGCAAAGCCTTCTCCCGTTGGAGAGTAAGCTTTTGTTATGGAGGACACTCTGACCTTATTTCCTAATGATTACCCTTTTCCTCCCCCTGCCAGACCAAGAGAGAATCCCTCTTCACCATGAGATCCTGGTGGGTTTCCTAGAGACAAAATTCATAAAAAATGTGAGGTCCCCTTTAAAACTGAAGTCCCTGAAGTTTTTCACTGTTATGATAGTTTACACTCAGCCTTCAGCAATTTGTTAAAATTGCCATTTAAGTGTTCCTACAATTTCATAGCTCCCGTGGCTTCTGCACCAGGTAAGCGGCTATCGCTGTGACTCTCCAGGTTCACCAGTCTCTCCAGATTTAGGAGTGACTAATTGTCCTGCAACTACAGTTTTCTAAGTCCAATAAAAGTCACTGATTTTTAGTTTGTTAGAGTTTTCTTATTTTAAGGATGGGAGTGACAAGTTCCAAGCTCTTGCCATGTTGTCGCTGAAACCATATATCCCTGGATTTACTTTTTATATATGCAGAGAATGATGTTTTGAAAAGACATATTGAAGAGAATCTATTTATCAAATGTGTTTAGCTTTGGAAAAATACTGTCTAGAGATATATTGGGAGAGATGAAATGAAATTTTAGGTTAGATACACAATGGAAAGTAAAACTTGGACAGTAGGCTTCCTTTATCAGTGGAAATATTTTCTTATTCTGCAGCCACCTTGCTGGATGCCCACCTAAGGCAGAGAAGGTCACCTGAGGCCTTGCAAAGGAGTCTGATGAAAGCATTGCCTCCAAATAAGGTGTTTTCCCAGTGCATGGGGTCACTGATGGGACTGTGAAGGACTCACAACTCCCTTTCCCTTCAAAATTGAAGCTTTTCAGAAATACCATAGGTCTCTAGACCAAAGAGGTAAAACTAGAGCATCAGGACCTCTTAGCAAAATCAACCTCCAAGGGTAGTTTCAAAATAATGTGCCATTCTTACTAATTAACTGTGGATGGTTATTTCACTTTTAAGAATCTACCTTCTGCACTCAAACTTGATTTACAGCAGCAGTTCTAAAACTGTGTGTTCTGCTGGAATTAGTGCTTCTTATAGAAGTAAACCAGTGTTTTATGCCATTTTTTTTTTCCGATTGTTAGGAACATTTTCAAAACCCTTGTGGCTGCAGGCAGCTTGAACAACTGTTTTCAGCATGCTGCAGTGTCACAAGAATACCCATGGTCAGCTTTTACACTGGTGCTGTCAGAAAGGTTGTTGATTTTATCTGACTAATCCAAATTTACGAGACAAATTAAAGGACTCCAACATGATATGTCTTAATGACATATTAAAATAAGGGTATTTTATTGGACACACTAAGCTAAGGGCCAGTATATGAAGCCATCATTTGCCTTCTCTCTTATTTTGGAGAATAATTTTAGGTTTTCTGACACATTTATTTCATGAGGAGCTTTACCGTTCTTTATTCAATACTATTACCTAGAGTAAAAGCCTACATCTCCACAATGGCCCCAAATGACTGTTAGCTCTCTGCTCTCACTTCCTCCCTCTCTTCCCCTCGTAACTTCCCTCTGTCTATGACTTTCTTACTGTTTCTTGAACATGTTGTGTGTGTTCTCCTCCTAGGACTTTTGTGCTGGCTGTTCCTTCTGCCTGAACTTTTTTTTTATTCCTAATAAATGCATGTGTAACTCCCTCTCCTCCTTCAGGTTTTTAGTAAGATGTCATCTCAATCAGACCTATCTTGACCACCTTACTTAATTTCTAACTTGCTTTCCCCTCATTTTCCTCATTCCTGTTAATCCAATCTTCTTTTCTTTCTCTTAAGTCACATTCCATGCTAACATGCTAATAATATTTATATTCTTCAATTATTTATTGTCTGTTGTCTCCTGCTAGAATGTAAGTTTGTGGAAGGTGGCATCTTTCCATATTTTGTCCCATGATAGATCCAGAGCATCTAGAACGCTGTAGATGTTTGCTACACTGTTGTCAAATGAAGGAATGATCAAGCCGTTATACTGTGCTAAGTCTATGTCCCAGGCACTGCACTAGGGAAAATGATGGTGAGTTGGACACAGATCTTGCACTTGATAAACAGACCAGTGAAATACATGATGCTGGTAGTAAAAAGGAATGTGGGTTGGAGAGTGTTGAGCCAAAAATGATGCATATCTAAACTAGAGTGATGGCAGTGGAAGTGGTTTAAGGATAAAATTTGGAGAAATATTCAGGGGAAAAACTCAAGAAGTTTTGGCAATTGATTGGATGGTAGAGCATGAAGGATAAATGTGTACAAATAATTCTGATATTTCTAACTTGTAATTAGCAATGCAGCAAAATAAACACACTTAGGAATTGAATATATAGACTCATATATATGTTGTATATAAGATACTCATGGTATGTTCAGGGGCTAATGTTAAATATGATATAAATCGAGAGCATGAGAGAAAGATCTGAGCTGCAGGTGTAAATCTGAGGGTCATTACTATTTTGGATGATATTTTCAGAGAGAGGGGAAAGTGAAGAGGATCTAGATGAGCAGAGAGGATGCTGAGAACTGCAGTTTGAAAGAAGAAAGACCTACAAGGGAGAGAATGACAAGATGAATCTGGAAAGGTAAGAGAAAAATCAAAGAAGAAAAGTTCAGGAAAGGAGCCAGGCAATAGTGACAAAATTTGCAGAGACGTGCACACATCATGGAGAGATAAAATAAGACAGTACATTATCTAAAATATAACAACTTAGAACTTATATATCCCAATTTAAAAATAGATGTGTTTGAAAGATGTGTGCCTGTGATTTGGGGAGCAAAGAGTTGTAGTAACATATGATTGATTGCAGTTCAGAAAGTTCAGTCGTAAAAGCTCCATGTACTCTTTGCTATATTGCAATATCATTTAGTGCTTATCATTTAATTTGGGAAGATTCTAGAAAGGATATGTTTCCATGAGCTGTCAGTTGATGGATTTGTAGTGTGAGGAATGCTTATTCTATGTGATAGAAAACATATATTTATATGTGCTTTATCTAAGTATATGCAAATATGTATGTATAGGTTTTTATCTATATAGAGTGAAATGAGTGACATTGAGGGTGATTCAGTTATTGCATTTAATACAGTGTGCTACTAGTTTCCTGGAGGAATTTGCGGGCTTTAATAATGAGGTATATTGCTCTGAATATTTAGTATGAATGTGAAATATTGATCATTTCCTTGGACGTTTAAAAGTTTTTCATGAAGAAAGGTAGTATTCCTTTACTGAAAATGATAATGTATGTCTTTATGAGTGTCAATGTATGTCCGTTTAACTTCACTATGTAGAGGTGACGTAAAAATGCTTCTGGCATCTGGATTTTCACTTAATTTGTGGCTGTTTTCTCCACGTAAATGACTGATTGAGATGATAATAACAGGAAGAATACTTACATTTTGCATCTTCTGGCTTTTTGAGTATGTGAATAAAGCATTTTACTTTTCTACCCTGCCACAATGGGGCATCATTTAAAAATATGCATGTTTCCAGACCTTTTGGAACATGTTAGAGGCAAGTGCGTGATGAGAACCTGCAAAAGCAGGAAGGAGAGGAGACGTTATGCTGTGTATGACAGCCTTGTGGACAGTATTAGAGGTGGAACTTAATGGGAAGCCATCAGAAAGTTTTAAGGGAATGGTGAATAGTGTTCAAAACTGTCTCTTGCTATGGCCATGAGATGGGTAGTGTTAAAGGCGGGACACACGGTCATTTTCATTGCATCCGTGGAGCCCAGCATATTTTCCTATATATTGTAGGTGTTTAATAAATATTTGCTGACTGAAAGCAAATGGTCTAGGCTCCTCTCAGGAGACCGGCAGGCAGAGGAAACATGTGCACAAACTCTGAGGCATGAAAAGTTCTGGCGCTTCGGGAAGCTGCGTGTGGTTCAGAGGGAGAATGAGTTGGTTTTACAAAGTAGACCATTAGGCTAAAAAATGGAGACTTGCAGGAAATGGGAAACCACTTCCTGATTTAAAACAAAGAGTTGCACTAGATTTGCACTTAAGAGACAAGGTTCTGGTGGTGACCTAGGTGAATCGACTTTTGAGGAACGGGCAGGAGTCGATGAATCCACGAAGGTGACCCTGACTGAGAAGGCAAATGAAATGTTACGGCAGCCAGTGCGAACAAGCGAGTCAATTAAAAGGTATAGAAACATTAAGTAGACACTAAAAAGTAGCCACTGGCTTTAGAATCATTTCATGATTATTGTCTTTGCACTCCCTTTGGAGAGCTGAAATCAGATTATCAGGGATTGAAGAGTGAACAGGAAATGAGCAAATAGAAAAGGCAAGCTTACACAATTGTTTTTAAGAGCTTGGCTGGAGAGGAAAGTTGGACACAGAGCAACTGTAGGATTTAAAATGTTTTCTATTTTCAAAGAAACCAAGGTTGATGTCTTTATGTAACCAATAGAGAGAGAGAGCTGGAAGATATAGAAGAGGAGAGTGAGCGTATTGTTTGAGTAAGGAAAAGAAACCAGAGCATAGGTGGAGGGATTAATTAGCCCTCGATAGCAGGAGGGACACTGACTCTCTACCATGGGAGGAAAGGAGGTAATAATGGTTGTAGAGGTAAATGAATGTGTAAATGGCATTAAGAAGTAGACTACTGAAAGAAAAGAGTTGCTCTTGGCCAAAAATGCAGAAATGCATTAGGCAATTTTCAGTTAACGGAGCAATGGTAAAGAGCTTACTGTTTAAAACTGAACTAAAAAGTACCACTGAGGCCCATAACACAAGTTGGACTAAAAGCAGATTTAAAACTAGTGATACTTCTTTCCTTGACTGTTGACCCTTGCTTGCATTTTACTTATTAAAATAATACCTGCTGGGCAAGAAGTTTTTTTTTTACAGTGTTTTATTTATTTTCTTGAAGATGAATTAGTACAAATTTAGGAATGTATATTTGTGCCTTTTTTCCTAATTTCTCCCTCCTCAAAAATTCTCTTGTTCAGAATGCTGTTATTCCTAAAACTGCTGTCATTTGCAATTACCTTACAGTAACATATAAACCATAATATGATTGCCTTTCAGAAAGGAGAGAATTGTCATATTTTATGCATTTTTAAAACCATCTAATGTATCATCTTGTAGTCACCACTCTATAAGTAATTCTGAAGTCAAAAAAATCACCATTCTAGCATGATGTTGTAAAAAAAAGTCAAAGACAATGTCTCGCATAGGAGTTGATAAATGTTTGGAGAATCCAAATGTTTGTCGGAAGCCAGGCTGGGTGAAGACTCTGTCTCTGGCACAGTTATGTTCCTCTGTGACTCTGGGCTGCGTCCTTGGTGCATCCACAGTCTTGACAGAGGGTATTGCAGCCTCGGTGCAGACATTCGCAGGCGTTGGCAGAAGCAGCCTTGACGTTGGCAGGGATTGTGAGCAGTGGCGGCACTTTGGGGAGGCTCAGTGGTGATCCTGTCCGAGGGCAGTGGAGGCCAAGCTCCTGATGCAGGCACGGCAGACCCCCCCGGGTGCTCTAAAGAGCGAAATCGTAGATATGACACTATTATCAGGGAAGTCATCTGTGGAGACCAGCAAGACATCTCTGTGGCAAATCCAGAGGTATGGGGAGAAACTGAGGTGAAGGATTAAGGGTATTCAAAAGCAGAGACAGAGAAATACTATGACCTAACTGATGTAAAAATACTCATTTTAGTCCCCAGGTGGGACGGCCGGGAAAACAAGGGTTTCATATCTACAGGCCTTAGATCCCCCCTTTTCTTCTCTTATTCTTAAGACCTTACTGCATTTTGCTGCTGTTACAATTGCTGCTACGACTACTCTTGCTGCTACCACTATTATTACTACTACTACTACCAGTACCACTGCTGAAATGATAGAAACAATAAAGATAGCAATATTTTATAGCAGTGGCATTATATAGCATGCTTACCTACGATTCCGTACTAGTACTTTGTTAATAGTTTTATCTGTCATCTCATTTGATTCTCAAAAATATAAATCCATAAGATAGATGATATCCTTATTTTATACGTTAAGGATGTTTGTAAAATTGAAAGTTAAAGTGATCGATCAATAGTCACATTCACATACCTGGTTCACAGGGCCAGGACTCCTACTGTTAGCTCTGCTCTTGGTGCTAAAATGTCTTTCACCCTTTGCTACAGATGGGATCATAGGACTCAAGATACTTCTCACTCGTGTGTGCAGCAGACTCACATGGGACTGTGTGTTAAGGAAAGTCCCCTGTGGGCAAATATTCTGTCAGAGAAGCTTCCCTTTTTCATTTTTGTCTTTTAATAAGCAACTTTGGTTAGCTTGTTTAAATAGGAACCCATTATAAGTTGATAATCAAATAAGAGCTTACACAAATTAGTCTGATTATAGCAGAAATTACAGTTTTATTGCCATAGGATATTGGATGTTTGGTTATTTTGACTTGAACGTATCATCACACTTAAGCTATCTATTCCTTGAAGACTGTCAAACGTCTTTGTGAATCAAATAACAACCCCACTCTTATATTCGTAATTTTGGGTTTATTCATAATATGATTATGATATCATGCTCATATTAAACAAATGCCTTGAAGGAGAATTACTGTTTTCTAAATATGTTTCTATTTTTAAGTTGATATGATAAAATTTTAATTCTGAGTAACTTTGTAGAACTTTGCCTTTTAACAAGTTCTTATTCGGGTGTAGGTCATTTATTCTTAGGACTAAGAAACAAGGCTGGTTACTTACACAAGAGTAAGGGATCATAAAATAGTTAACAAGGAAATCAGATGCAGTATGATTTGACCGAGCTGTGACAGTGCTTACTTTTAAATTATTATGTATAATTCGTGAAATGGAGGCCCCCCAATCCATTGCAATAAGTAATAAACATTTTGAATAACATGATAAAGATCTGGGCTTCCTCATATTTGTCACCAAAAGATGGTAAGTCTGACCATATCTACATTATGAAAGTTAAACAGAGGAGAATAAACCTTAAGGACCTAGAATCAATAATCAGCCATTAAGCAGCATAGCACTTGTTATCCTCTGTGTGTGTGTGTGTGTGTGTGTGTGTTTGTGTGTGTGTGTGAGAGAGAGAGAGAGAGAGAAAGAGATTGTTCATGTATAAAGATTCACTTATTTCACAAATAGTTGTGGGGCTTTTACTCTGCGCAAGGCACGATGCTAGGCAAGTGGGGACCGGTTAAAAAGTTTAAAATCTTGGCAGACGAATACATGTAAAATGCTGTTATAGGAGCTTAGAAGAGGGACCTAGGAATTCCAGTAAGGCTGAAAAAAGTGTGCTTATGCATTTTCTTGTAATAGTATTTATTCCATAAGAGAAGAAAATGTTGCTGTTACTTACTTTAAAAATTGAATGGAAAATCTGCCAGTGGTGAGCTATTAGCAGTACTAAAATTGAATAATATCCAACTTAGAGTTGGAGCAAGAAAGTGATGTAAGTTAGAAGTAAATAAGGAATATTCTTTTTTTTGTTTGTTTACACTCAAGGCAATTTAATATAAGCATAACCCATTATATATTTTCCCAAACAAGTTAAAGTGTCAGGTTGCATTCCATAAAGAAAAGTTTTTCTATTCTAATTACACAGCAATAAAATGACAGATGAACCATTTTTTACCCCGACACCTAAGGTAATGTAATGTATTGTTCTTTCAGTGGGAGAAAACTTAGTTATAACGAACTTGAATGGAAGTGAAGTGAGAATATTTTAATTATAGATCCTAGCAAAAAAATCAAAACATAAAAGAGCAAAGGTCATGATCAGAATGTTCACAAAAGAGGCAAAACAAATGGCTAAAGGCATGTAAAAAATTGAACAATAGAGGAATGCACTGTAAAACAAGAAGCCATTAGTTTCTTTTTGTCTGTTAAATTAGCAAAGAATTAAAAAGGAGAAATCCTCTGGCAAGAATCTGGGAAAACTGGGATCTCATATGCTTGTTGTAGGGCTGAAAAGTGTTTTGTTTTTTTTTTTAATTTATTTTTTTAAGCTCTTTATTGGAATATAATTGCTTTACACTTTTGTACCACCTTTTGCGGTACACCAAAGTGAATCAGCTGTATTTATACATATATCCCCATATCCACTCCCTCCCACGACTCCCTCCCACCCACCCTGTCCTGGCCCTCTAAGTCATCACCTATCATTGAGTTGATCTCCCTTTGTTATACAGCAACTTCCCACTAGCTATCTATTTTACAGTTGGTAGTCTATCTATGTCTATGCTACTCTCTCACTTCATCCCAGCTTCCCCTTCGCCACCCACCCCACCCCAACCCCGTGTCCTCCAGTCCATTCTCTGCATCTGCATCCTTATTCTTGCCCTGTCACTGGGTTCATCAGTACCTTTTTTTTTTTAGATTCCATATATATGAGTTAGCATACAGTATTTGTTTTTCTCTTTCTGGCTTACTTCACTCTGTATGACAGACTCTAGGTCTATCCACCTCATTACATATAGCTCCATTTCATTCCTTTTTATGGCTGAGTAATATTCCATTGTATATATGTGCCACATTTTCTTTATCCATTCATCTGTTGAAGGGCATTTAGGTTGCTTCCATGTCCTGGCTATTGTAAAAAGTGCAGCAATGAACATTATGGTACATGTTTCTTTTGGGATTATGGTTTTCTCTGGGTATATGCCCAGGAGTGGGATTACTGGGTCATATGGTAGTTCTACTTTTAATTTTTTAAGGAACCTCCAAACTGTTTTCCATAGTGGCTGTACCAACTTATAATCCCATCAACAGTGCAGGAGAGTTCCCTTTTCTCCACACCCTCTCCAACATTTGTTGTTTCCAGATTTTGTGATGATGGCCATTCTGATCGGTGTGAGGTGATACCACATTGTGGCTTGGACTTGCATTTCTCTAATGATTAGTGACATTGAACATCTTTTCATGTGTTTGTTGGCCATCTGTATGTCTTCTTTGGAGAAATGTCTATTGAGGTCTTCTGCCCATTTGTGGATGGGGTTATTTGCTTTTTTGGTATTAAGCTGCATGAGCTGCTTGTATATTTTGGAGATTAATCCTTTGTCCATTGCTTCATTGGCAAGTATTTTCTCCCATTCGGAGGGCTGTCTTCTTGTCTTGTTTATGGTTTCTTTTGCTGTACAAAAGCTTTAAAGTTTCATGAGGTCCCATTTGTTTATTCTTGATTTTATGTCCATGATTCTAGGAGGTGGGTCAAAAAGGATGTTGCTTTGATGTATGTCCTAGAGTGTTCTGCCTATGTTTTCCTCTAGGAGTTTTAGAGTGTCTGGCCTTACATGTAGGTCTTTAATCCATTTGGAGTTTATTTTTGTGTATGGTGTTAGGAAGTGTTCTAATTTCATTCTTTTACATGTAGCTGTCCAACTTTCCCAGCACCACTTCTTGAAGAGGCTGTCTTTTTTTCCATTGTATATTCTTGTCTCCTTTGTCAAAGATAAGGTGCCCATATGTGCTTGGGTTTACCTCTGGGTTCTCTATTCTGTTTCATTGATCTTCCTTTCTACTTTTGTGCCAGTAAGAAGTAAATAAGGAATATTCTTAACACAACTATAGATCCCAACACTGGAGGAGGAAAGAAAAAGATGAAAACAGTGTTAGTTTATTTATAGTGGATATAAGTGTATTTCCTCCATGTGGAAAATCACTATGGATAATTATATTAAAAATAATATTTGGTAAGCTGTAATTCTATAATTTCTTTTTTATTTTATCATTATTACGTAAATACTTTGGTATCTTCCAAGCTAGCTCCCCATTTTAATATTTCTTATTCTATCCTTGGAGAGATTCTAATCCTGGCTTTGGCACTTTCTGCTTTAGATAATTCTATTTATGTATGCATCTTCTTTTTTTCCCTATACAAGGTTGACCAACATTGTCTTTATAGTCTCTGTCCAGTTTTTTCTAAATTTTGTGCTTCTACGAGATGGTATGCAATAAAGTCAAAGGCATAACTGTTCCTTTTGTACTTTGCTATGAACACTCCTCCAGTAATTTTCTGGAACACACAGTGTCTGGAAATGAATGTTTGGAACAATTCGTTTTGTTTGTCTTGACCATTCTATTTTTGACCTAATGGGTTGTTTAACTATTAGGAGATGTTCCCGTTAGAGGCTTCTATTTTGGCAAAGGGTTGGCTTTTGTTAATAGTCGAAGGGCTTTTTAACTATATCTGAAACAGTATGAAAAGCTCAGGGCCTGAGAGGTAGATGGTTCTCAGTGAGTGTTTGTGAAGGAATACACCAGTGGCGGGGGCGGGCTGGTGGACTGATGGAGTGTGATGAGAACAAGGGTGAATAAATGTGCCGGCTGCATCAATCTCCCAAACCTATGAATTTGCCAAACCTATGAATTTCATAACATACATTTATATAATTAAATTATATTAACCACATTGATATTTTATTCGGTTTTACATCTGTGCACTTAACTCTATGGAACTAGACTCCATGAATGCATGTATGTATACATTAATTTCAGTGTTAATGGAATTTTGTATTATTCTCTTTTTTTTTTTTTGGTTACAACCAACAAATATGCAAAAAATTCCCTAGAGTCTTGTGTTAGACAGTGCCAGTGCTCACACAACTCCTTTCCTACTACATAGCAATGCTGCATTTCCTAAGCTCCTCTGCAGTTAGGCGGGGCTGTGGGACCACCTTCTGGTCAATGCAGTGTGAACAGAAGTGATGTACGCCATTCCTGGCTTATTCCCAGAAATCTCCCCAACGCCTATCCCTTTTCCTCAACAACTAGCCAGAAACACCTAAAATGTGGTATTGGCTTATTAGTCACCCATGACAAAAATCTGGTAAGACTGTTGCCAGTGATAACTTGGAAGGCAGATTACTGAGCTTTCAGCTCAAGAGGAAAAACTTGGAAAAAAATGTTTGTAGTGTGCATTCACTAAAATTAGCTGCCTTTGGCAAAGTATTTTTAAGATAGAGATATAAGGGAAATAGAGACAGTCCAGAAATTTGAGGCACCAAAAGGGTGGACATATCAACTGCTTTGAGGCCCCACAAAGTAAGAGTAAAAATTTTAAGAAGCTTTGTGTGGCAAAGGGTCAGCAAAATTTTTTTTCAGTTTAATAAAGTCCATCAGACTTGTGGCAAAACTTCAGATTAAGACCACCCAAGTCTAGTGTCCCTATGTCATCATGTAAGTCACCCATTAGTTTAACAAAGAGGACATTGAAAAGGAAGCAAAGATTTAATGCACATCTGAAAGTTTTGTCTTGGAAAGAAATTTGGATGTGGCCACTGACACATAAAGTTAAATGGAAGGAAATAGATCATAAGCCTACTAATAATTTGAGGGCATTTCATTGCCAAAAAACTACCTTTAATATTGGATGTTCCAACTGCAAAACAACTTTGAGCTTTTGTTATGCATTGGATTAAGTCCACTCCACAATTCATGTCGAAACTCTAGCCCCCAGTACCTCAACATGTGATTGTATTTGGAGATAGAGCCTTTAGTTTAAGATGAGCCTATTTGGTGAGTCCTAACCCAATCTGACCAAGATCTTATAATGATAAGAAATTGGGACACACGAAGAGACATAAGGATACACACATATATATGAAGACACAGTGAGCAGGCAGTCAGTCCCCTGCAGGTCAAGGGGAGATGTCCAGAGCAGACCCTTCACTCACATCTCTCAGAAGAAACCAAACATGCAGACACCTTGATCTCAGACTTCTAGCCTCCAGAACTGTGAGAAAATACATATCTTTTGTTTAGCCACCAGTGGGTGATATGTTGTTATGGTAGCTCTAGAAAACGAATACAGCTCCCAAATTATCTCCATCAGGAAGTGGCTTGCAGAAGTGTCCCAGCCCCTAAGGATTGCCTGCTCCGCAACACCCTTATCGGATGTGGACAAGAAGGATGATAAATGCAGAATAAACTTCTAGGGTGTGCAGACAACTCATAAAATGTATTCAGAAAATGTATTTTTGTGAAATTAGTTTTTAATGAAAATATAGATAATTTATATTTTGCTTCCAGATCAGAAAAACAGGTAGAAAAATAGGTTTACAACATTACCATATAATTAAGAACAATACAGTAACAAAGAATTATGAAGGTGATTTTATAACATGTGCTACAATTTACCATAGACTGAGACTGCTACTAAAATGGATTATTGAAAGAAAAATCTATAAAGTTGTTTCATTCTGTCTTTAATGTTCAGACCTCTAATAAACATGCATTTTAGCTATATGTACTTTACAAATCAAAAGAAAAATAATCACAGATAAAAATTGTCTTTATTCTCTAGATCGAAGAAATTCACATGCCCAGCTATGTTTTTGGGAAATATCCCCCTTTCAAACATACATTTCCAAATGCATCAACTTTGAAAAATAAGGACGTTTGCAGTCTTTATTATGAATACATTCTGAGGAGCATCAGGAAAACCAGCCAGATTGTGAAGTGTTCAAAGACGAAGGTGACTGCATTCAGAGCAGGAAAATGCTGAGGACCCCACATTTGGCGTTCCTTCGCCTTCTCGTCTAAAAGTTATTGCCAAACATATGAAATTGTATTTGCAATGAGAACAAAGACAGATATTTCTGGGCTCTTTAGAAAACCTCTTGTCATGATGACGTATGGCATTATTCAGGCTGCCGTTTACTGAGGATGTACTCTCAGTTCAATATCAAGAATATATCAGTTTATGTAACCAAATTGGCACGCATAATTAAGCTTTTAAAAAACTCAAATATGTGTCCCCTAACCGGGTCCTCTCGATAGTCATAAATGGGTAGACCGTGAAGAGAACCCAGGAGGTATCATGCTGTATGGGCTTCACTGTTGCTATGGCTGATTAAGCACCTTGTGACCACTGGGTGTAAACACAGTTTGTCATCCAGGATGGATGATTCCAACTAACTCACGGCTCCATAAGCCTCCACTTTGCCTTCCTGTTTTATTTTTTTATTTTAAGCAAGCCAACGACAGTATTAAACACTACAGAATTGTACTTATTATTATTTTTAATGTTTTCATTCAGTGTTCTTGGAGAACTTTGAAGTATTTCATATACAATAAGAATGTTAACAGTGACCAAAATTCTGTTCTGGAGAAAATTTTCGAAATTCTACAGATCCATGACAATACTATGTATTGATGGTAATAGGAAACTGATTGCCAAAAGATACTACGTAGTAAAAGTTAACTCTGGAAAGCCTTTGGACCCTACCCCATACCCCCAAATAAGAAAAAATTGAAATACTCAAACAAAATTATCTTACTTAAGGATACAATATTCTTTAGAAATCAACTTTATAGCTAGGTAATTCCTTAAGGTACATATAAGAGATTAACATATTAAATATAATTCCATTCATTTAATCTTTATTTTATTTTGTTTAGTACAGGCATGGGAATAAAAAGAGAAGGAATTTCACATTAACTAAAATTACCTAAAAACAAGTTTCAAAAACAATTGTACGCCAACGAACAGAACAGAAAAAACAATAATGTTCTATTTTATGGTATTAGTCTTTGTTATTCTCAGAATAGGAAATATTCCAAACTAGAAGTTAATTGAAAGCAAGGGACTTGTTTTAGAATTTAATCACCATAAGTATTTTCTTCCAGATTCCTTAGTATTTTTTTTTTTTTCTGCTCCCAAAGTACTCCATCCAAGCCCAATACTACTTTCAGTTTCTCCTGGCTATTCAGATATTTTTTTTTTTTTAGAATCAATTACAGTTTTACCCAAATCTCTCACCAAATGCATGGCCCTGTCCCTCATGTGTCTCCATTTCTTGTTAGAGTGATGGCAATAGAACACGTTGAAAGACTGACAGTTCATAAAGATTTTATTGTAGGTATTATGTTGGTTTATCACTCTCTGTGTACATGGGAATAGCATAACAGTCTCGGGTTCTTCAGCTGGAATAAAAAATATTTTCAGAAAAGTCACTTTCCTTCCAAAGGTTTAGTTTAAAAAATTTTTTTATATTAAGCCTGTTTCTAGCAATTAATTTTGCTAAAGAATTGAGCTCTTGAAATTAAATGAACCAACTTATACAGTCAATATAAGTAATAAGCCAAAGGCTTTCCTTTTTTTTTCTAATAGTGAAAGATTGTTGGTGTGAGGTTGAATGTTGTGATTTAACAAATTCTTCAGTTGTATTTATTTGGCATGTGGTTATAATTTTAGGGCTCACTGATGGGAAAGTGCATTGAGGATCAACAGTGCCTTTGGGCAGAAGAATTTGACATCTTTTCTTTCCCATTCATTTGTGATTATATAATTGTGATGCGATATTCTTTGGTCCAGCTGGCATGCTTCTCTTTTGTTTTAATTATTACTGTGTTATAGTGTTAACTGCTATGCATTTGTTGTGAACTTTGATTCAAGTTTTGATCAGGCTTTTTTTTTTTTGGTAGATATGTTATGTTTCTATTTTTTATACACCATACGAAGTTTAACGTTTTGATGAGGATTGTTTTTAAAACTTCCAACTGTAATTACAATAAATAACGGTTTGGGGGATGCTTTTAAAACTGTTAGTGTTAATCACAAATCTCTAAATTCTGCAAAGAAGATGCTCCATTTCTTTTATAAACTAAACAGTGCTATACAAAGCATATGTATTCTCATGACTAAGGTACTTTTAAAATCATATGTGGCTAAATAATTAAATATAATTTTAACTAAAATACACAGTTGCCAGTAGTTTTCTACATTAAATCTAAAAGGAATGGGAGATATGTTCCCAGTTTCAATTTTTTAGTAGCTTTAATTCTACATTCTGGCTTTTTTTGGCTATAAAGAGGCATGTCTGTGTCCTCTTATTCTTTTTATCCTTTGCTTTCTCTTGTTGTCTGAGCTAATCCTATTTTCCTTTTCCTTTCTTTTCTTTTGTTTTTTTCTTGAAGAAAAATTTGAGTAGGAGCATGACCTAGGTTAAAGTTGAGCAGAAATTATTGTAACATAATTTGATTTGTTTTTAAACAAACAAAAAATACATCTGTTATAATAGAGGTGATCATGTTGGGGAATCGCCAAGGGTTATCCTTCCACTACATCACAGTATTAAATGCTAATAGCTCATTTAATTTATTATTCCCCATCTATTCACATATAAATACTTGCATTTCTTACATGCATAAAAATAAAAACTACCAAGTATTTTATATTTTCCAATATTTCTAGTGCATATTTTTAAAACATCATGGAATGAAGAATAACATTTTTGAGAAAGAAACCTTTCCTGTGACAAGTGTCTAGATCACATGAATACGAATGCTAATCACTAGAAACTAACTGGGGGCAACTATGTAAGTTATTACCGTCTTTTAATGAATCATAACACAGTACTTAGCCCTTTAATAATTACAGAAAACTGAAATAAAATATAGTCTTCTATGTAGTACCCTAAGAAAATCAAAATATAAAGCATAAAAGTTTTAAATTGGGCTCAAGAGTTGGGAGAGGGGAATATAAAGGCCTATAAAACTGAAACTTGTAGAAGGGTTTTTAAGGCATGTATGATGGATAAAAATTATATTGTCTATTGGAAAAAAGAATATCTGTTTCCCACTTCTGTAAATTAGTTAAAATAAAGAAGCTCCTAATGGCTTGTTTACATTTCCTTTGATACCTTATGGTAGAAGGTGACTGATGAATGCGTCCAGGGATGAGTGATCTTGAAATGTAACATCTCAGGACCTGCAGGTGTTTCAGCACTGCCTTCCCCCTGCTTGGGGGTTGTAATTGCTATTTGCTGTTGCCTGTGAATTATACATCTTTGCTAAAATTGAATCTTGCTTCTTCCACATCTCCTGGAGCAGCCATGGGGAGCCATCCTTCATCTTGATATTATGATTTCAGGACATCTAAATAATATTCTTTTCCTCAGTTCACTTCTCCATCTTTCCATTGCCTTATTTCAAGTTTACTTAAAGTTATTTCATTTTCTCATGTTGTCTTCCTTAGTCACATGCCAGTTGAAGTGGAATCGAATCCTGATTGCCTTGAAAGGTTATATAAACTTGTTCAGAAAACAATATTTTGTGATCAAATTTCATTTTTAAATTTCAGGAGTATTTGCATGGGAATTCATGAAATAGTAAAAGACTTGGAAGTCTCTTGCTTTGTAGACATTTAATTGGACTTAAATTTGGAAGTGATTTGGAAATTACTTATAGGTTCTGTAACTCATATAATGCCAGTCTGGTCGACATCAAAAGTTGGATATAATTTCATATTACTAAGATTTATTAAAGTCTTTATGCATATGACTATATACAACTTTAGAAAATATGGTTAAGCTTATCCTTTATTATTTAGTACAATATCACTTCTTCTTCCAAATATAATTTTATGCCTTACTAAGAAAATTTCTGGACTCTCCCCTTTCTGAATAGTGTTTAAACATTAATGTTTATTTTTGCAGATATCTTTCTTGAACTGTGTTTTCACAATTGCACATTTTAAAGTTATCTCAGAGATATTATCACTGTTAATATGTGCAAAATAAATTTGCTGATTATATCCAACTTTCTAAAGTTAGGCAATAAGAAGTTGATAAGGAATGTAAGATTATATGGAAAAATTTGACTTTTAAAAACATGTAATGATGTTATTCATGTTGCATTATTGATAATTGCTAGAAAAGATCCCTTTTTTAGAGTTATACATTTTACATAAGTTAATTTATTCTCCACTTGCAGCCTTATTATTTTTCATCATGTATTATGTAAAATAATTATGTAAAGTGAACACACAATTTATTTTGAGAACCTGAAGTTCAGCTCCACTAATTATGGACTATTGGCTACTTGATATTAGCCTTTAAAGCTGTAGGCACAAGTCAAAATTTGAAGGAAAGCTAGCTTTGATAAGTTTAAGGAATAGAATAGGTGAAAACTGAAGAACTCTGCATGCTTGATTATAAATCTGAGCTACCGACTGGGAGGGCAAGAAGTAGTCGCTGCGTGTTAAGGAGTGAGGGAGTCATGGAGGGTTTTACACAGTAATGAAATAACTGTAAAAGATTTATCTGGTCCAGGCATATGTGTGGGCTTATTATGTGCCGGACTCTTGGGATATATTGGCAAATAAGAAAGGTATAGAACCTGCACTCCAGAGCTCATAGTCAGTCTGCTGGAGGAGACAGATAAACAGATAACAAATGTGCACATGGAATAATGGAAAAGCAAATAACTGCTGCAAAGAGATGACAGAGGAGGGGAATGTCTGAGGGACTCACCTGAGGAAAATCCTCTCTGAAGAGATGGCTCTAGTTTCATGAAACATGAGGGTGAAGCAGGCAGAGAGCAAGAGGGAGAGAGACCAGGGGTCCTGACCAAGGGACAAGAGCCAGTGTTAAAGAGCTGGTGGCAGAAGGAATGGCAGGTGGGCTGGGTAGACCCTGTGGGGCTGGAGCAGAGGGAGGCAGGAGGACAAAGGTAACATTAGAAAGTGAGGCTGGGAGACAGGAGCCTAGACACATTTAGTGCACATCTAAATCCAAAAAAAAAAAAAAAATTTCTTTTTAGAAACACAGGTAATTATTTATTCAGTTATTTTCTGAATCTGAAAACATTTTCAAGCCTCACCAGTTTATGTGCCATAATAAAATGAGGAGACTGTTTAAATCCCTTCAAATTCCAGCCTTTGCAAGTGAAATGAGACAGGGAAATACAAATACTGTATGATAATCACTTATACATGAAATCTAAAAAGAACAGCAAATGAATGTAACGTAAGAGAAAGGGACTCACAGATACAGAGAACACATATTTATCTGTTCCAGTGGTTTGCAGTGGGGACAAGGAAGGGGGGAGGGGGACTAAGAGGTACAAAATATTATGTATTAAATAAGCTACAAGGTTATATTATACAACACAGGGAATACAGCCAATACTTTATAACAACTGTAAGTGGAATATAACCTTTAAAAATTATGAATCACTATATTGTATACCTGTAACTTATACAATATTGTACATCAACCGTACTTCAATAAAAAATATTTGTTAAAAGTCAAGCTTTTACGCTAAGACATGCAAACGAAGAAAATGAGACCTTTCCCCAAATCTACACCCTGCAAGTTAAGCATACGCTCCTGTCAGGGTCTATTTAAAAAATGTTTTTTCCCAATAAAAGATTGCTCTCTATTAAGCATCAGTGCAGGAAATTTCCTCTAATATTTCTCTTTGTCACTTTCTTTAAAAGTCTTAAGTTTAAAAAAAAAACAATCTCTGGCACTGAAAGCAGCAGTGATGTAAGTGAAGACATGTATGATGCACTCATGCATGTTTCTCCCAGGTCTGTGGGAACAAGATGAGGCAACGTGGGAGATGAACTAAAATGCTCCTCACCTAGTGGATTCCGGGCAGAGGGCAGTCTTTAAGACCCAGCAGCACAGTATTTGTCTGGAGAGGAAATGTTGCTTTTTGACAGATGAGAGAAATCCCCTTAGTGCTGGCTGTGGGAAGAGAGAAATGAAGTCAGTCACCTGGTGGTGAAGGCCAGTAAAACAGCAAAGCAGGAGGAAAATTTTTCTCTCCTTCTCTGGCTTCTATTTTTTTTTTTTCCTCTCTCTCTCTCTCTCTTTCTCTCTCTCCCCCTCTCCCCCTCTTTTCTCTCCTCTGTAGGAGACACCTCCTTATTCTTTCAACTCTTTTAGCATAACCTTCAAAGGAGAACATTCCCTTCAGACTTTATCTTTTTTTTCCCCACTGAGAGAATACCTCGTAGCTGCAAGATATTTTTTAAGTCTATGCAGGACTTCGGGGATTTGGTTATCTGCCACGGAAATTGATCATTGCTGAAGCTTGGAACTCACAGTGTGCTAAATTAGCTACCAGAGTAAGCCCGACCGAGGAGGGCTTTTATCATATACTCTTCTCTTCAGTTTGAACACATTTGCTTGAAATTTGCCGCATGATGCTGTCCAGGGAAGCAGCTTTTTTTCTCGGGATGCAGCAATTCGCTGGTTTCTAAGCTTATTGCAGAAGAAGAAATAATCTTAAATAGAGTGGATTTCCCCCCCCGCTTGATTCGACTGAGCTGTGTTGCACCGCGGTAAAGATCACCTGTCACTAAATCTTTGAGGAAGTAAAACAAAGTGAATTATAATTATTATTTATTTATTTTTATTATTTTTAACCGGTGGAGGCGGCGTGATCACGGAGAATGAGACTGAGAGATGCTGCCAGGGCTTGGAGGAGGATAAAGCTGAGTTTGGGCTGGAAACTAAAAGACTAGCTTGTTTTTTGGTACAACTTGCCCTGTTCCTCTTCACTTCCTTTAGTTTCGCTCCATGGACAGATCAACAAACCTGGACATTGAGGAGCTCAAGGTACGTGATGCTCGGGGCGGGCGTCGTTCCTTCCTAGCTGGCGCTCGCCTGCTCTCGCGTTCTCCTGTCTCTCTTTCTCGCTGCCTCTTCCTTGCGCTGCTAGAATAGTTGGTGGCCCCGTGGGACGGCGAGTGGGCATTTGGGGTGAAGTGTACCCGGGCGCGGGCGCCCCTCCTAGGACCGAGAATGAGGATGGAGGGCGGCTTTCTGGAGCTCGGAGTGCACTCTTGGGCAGGGTCCCCTCCCCGCCTGCTCCTCCCGGCATCAGCCATCCTGTCCCTCCCTCGTCAGTTACAGCAGCACTTTGGGTACCAGACCCGGCGCCGCGTGCCCGTTAACCTCGCCCGGGAAGCGGAGGCGGCGGGCGGCACAGTCTCTGCCCGCTGACGCCTGGTTGCCCAGGAAAGTTGCCCGAGCTGCGCGGCCACTTTGTCTCCTCTTCCCGCTCCGAGCTGCTTGTCCCCTGGCCCGACACGGGGACAGCCTATTTCCGCTCGGAGATTCGCGGTACAGAGGCGTCTGCAGCGACGGCTTGTTTTCATTCCAGCTCTTCATGAGACCCCTTTCTCCCAAGACCGTTGACACGGTTTCACCCACAGTTGCACTGCCCTGGGCGCGAACTCGTGTGTAGTGGGGGGATGCTCTGCAATTGAAGGGGTGAAGAGGTCCCCGCGCTGGCCTGGGGCACGCCAGCACAGCGAACGTGCCTCCCCTGAGCACCCAGCGCAGAGCGGGTCTGGGGAAGTGGGGAGGGGGCGGAGAAGCGGGAGCGGGTCTGGGCCGCAAGGGGTGGGAGCGGGAAGCGGTACCCAGAGAGGTTCTTGTGCATCCTTTCCCCTGTCAGAGCAGGAGCTGTCCTGGCCGGCGCGGAACCCCCTCTGCCCTCGCCGCTCCGCTGGGTCCCCTCAATGCACTCTCTCCCTCCCGGGTCCCAGGCTCCACCGAGAGGGGTTGGCTGGCGGGAGCGTTCAGGCTGACAGTTTGCCCCTCTGTGGGTACAGCTTTAAAAAAGCGATAAGCACCAGTGCAGTGCCCATTTGAAAAACAAACAAACAAACAAACTTAAGAAAAGAGCAATCTACAAAATTATTTAAATGTCCCGCTCACTGTAAATGAAAAAGCAGGAAAGGGGACAATGCTTGGGAGCATCCTTTCTTTTTATTCTTCACTTTTTTTTACCCCCAGGCATTTTCTACACTCTACTACATTGCTTCAGAGGGTTATTTCATACTAGAGATTCAGTTCAGATGGACTTGGTTCAGGTGAGGGCTTTTAGATGCACCCCTCAACACCTGGGGAAACTTCACTAGTAGAGGTTTTCCCCAAAATGTCAGGAAAATGGATGTACCCAGTAAAAGGAAAAAACTGGAGAAATCCCCTGTAGAGGGCAAAAGCCTCTTGTCTGCAGCCTGCTCTCCGGCCTGGCCACAGAGCATGAACTTGCCCACTCAGGAGCCCAGTTCTCCTGGAATGTGCACCCCAAATCTCTTGGTGCTCTAAATTGCATGGGAGAGAAGGGAGGCACAGAGAGAGAACTGGCCCTGCCACCCAATGTAGATGAAGGTGGGGTGGGGGAGGATGATGAGAAGAACTAAGACACCACTTCATTTAAGACTCAGGGTTTGTTGCAAAAAGTTAAATAGGGAGGTGACATATTTGCCGCTCTAGCTAAAGTTGGGGAACAATAAGTTTCTGTGTTGTGGCCAAGGTCACCATCCATAGACCTTGGCCTGGAAAAGAGGTCTTCTATTATCTCTATATTATATTAAGGTAGGACGCAATGCCTTTGTGTTTGAAAGGATATCTTGCTACCTTTTCCCAATCATCCCAGTCTCTTGGGAGAGAGATAGGTTTCATTTGAGATGCAAAGGAGAACATATGAACAACAGTGGTGAAGTACATCTCATGCAGAAGCAGAGTATCCAGATTATTTTTTTGTTAAATGTAGGGTATGGTACAGAGACAAGCTTTTTCTCATGGGAAATGGAAAGGAAAAATGATTTGGGATGATCACGTTCCCCACTATTCCATTAATTTCTTACTAGCTTATTCCCCTCTGAATCCTTGCATCACTAAATTTTTTAAATCAGTGAAAGAGCAAACCCACGGTGGAAACTTCTTTCTAGTTTAGTAGAAGATCCCAGCTTAACCTCAAAACTGCTACACATCCACTCAGGGCTTCTCACAGCCAGAATGTGCTAGACTTGGTAGAAACTGGAAGAGCTTGGGTGTAAGGGAACATTTTGACAATGACCCACTGGGAAGAAATGAAGGAATGTCAGAGGCAAAGATTTTTTGAGGATGCTGAAAAATTATGTGAAAGCCACGCTACTGGGAAAAGTCAAAACTGGCAAGAGAGGAAAGGTGGTCAAACCTTATTAGAAAACACTGAGATCCTCCAGTTTGGGAAATAAAATTTGTGTTTTCATGTTTGACTACACTTCTGGAACAAGGAGGCTTTAAAACACAATCTGGAATGTATACACTTTGTAGAGATGGGTGCACTACATGTGGAAAAACTTGTCTGGATTTCCTCTTAGCAGCAGAATCCATTGGCTTGGGTTTTCTAGACCATTCCAGTTGAAGTTATTTTCTGGTGGCTTCTTGCTGAAGAGCCCCTCATGTCGTCAGTGGAGAGAGGGGAGAAAAAAGCTGGGGATACCTAATTTTGACATTATTTGCTTTTAACTTTTCTTCCTGTGACCCAAGGATGCTTACTTTAAGGCAGATCCACATAAGAACTTTAATTTCTGAGATGCTTTAAATACATGAAAAGAAAAACAATATTCATTGGGATTTGATGGATAAATAAGTGTACATAATACAACAAGAATTCCATTTAGCTTAGTTTTAGACCATTAGTGTCATTATTAGTTGAAGCGGCTTACCTCAGGTTTTAGAAAAGGAAGATTCTGCTAATTCTTCATCTTTGTGCCAAACTGTTTTCTCTTCATGAGAGTTTTAACAAAGAATATATATATACTTTTCCTATGCTGCATGTGTGGATACTAAACTACAGTTTAGTAAATAGTATTATCTTTTGCAAGTTTTAAAATTAAAGGTAAGCTTCAATAATTGTGGTAAGCTATGTCATTATCATAAAACTAAATGTAAGATGCACATTAAAATATTTACTGGTGGAAAACTAACATATAGTTATGTGTATAAAACTTGCTAATGAAGACAAGCATGTTTCATCTTCTTTTCTGCACACAAGTGCCTGATGAAATAAATCAGTGTTGAAGTGAGAGAGTTTTCATTCAAAGAATTCTGGTCTTTCTTTTTCCTTTGATCTCTTCCTGTTTGTTTCTCCGATAAATTTATAACTTTACTCTGGATTTTGCCCTGGTGTTTGTTTTCAAGAAGAAACAACATCAAACAACTCAGCCTATGGGTGACTGCTTTGGAAATGTGGGTGTGAATGAATATTGATGTTAAAGAAAGCACCCTCTATCCTGGAATATCTTTGAGTTACAGAGTACTTTTAGTTGTTGATATTTAAAATAATAACTTTTGCTTCTATTTTAGATCTGGGGTTGCCTTCTTTTAAACTACACATCTTATGCACTGAAACAGAGAATGCCACTAATTTGTAGAGCTGGCACTTACACATTTGCTTTTTGCAGTGTTTATTTGTAAGAGATATTAGGCTGAATAAATGGTATGTTTAAGTAACACATATATCTTTGGCAATTCTTTTACTTAGCTTTTGAAATTCACTTGTATTAATTTGGCAGTCAAGACATTATGCTTTCACATGCTAGGAGTATATTTGTGGATAACTGTAATTTGCTTTGAGATTAAAAACATAAAATACATCGGGAGTATAGTAGAATTTTTGCAGTATTATTTGATACCGGCTTTTATTTATTTACTTCTCAGGATTGTTCCCATTAAAAGAAATGGGATGATTAGATAGAAGTTAAAAGTTAAAATGGAATTTTTCCAGTACGTACAGAACATAAACAGTATGCTTCTGGAATATTTCCTTATTTCCTTAATTATCATTTAAGGTACGAAAATTATAAATTACATAGTTATAAACTACATAGTTAATCCTGAGGTGCATAAGACAACTTTTCAATAAATATAATTATACTTGTTTGAGTTAATTAAATGTAGTTCAGTCACTGTTGTTTAATTTCATCTCTTTAATTTAAATAAAATTCCATCTATCAAGAGCTTGAAACTTACCCTAGATAAGCAAGTAAAAGCTTCCCTGAACAATACAATTAGGTCATCAAGAAAGTGCATGGGTGAGAAATGATAATCTAGCCAAAAAATGCATAGGTGTTTAAACAAGTGGTAATTGAAAAATGCTGAGGTCTAAAACCAAGTCTCATAGTACATTCTTCTACAATTTCAATCAAATAAGAGAGTTGGCACTTAGAAGAATTCTAAAAGTGTTTTTTTGTTTCATCAATAAGACACTCAGCCCAGGAAAGTTGGCTTGCTGCAGTGTAGGAGGCTTTGTGATGAGTGTAAGTAGGTGGTATTTTTTTGTTAGTCATTCCATAGTGAAAAATAGTACTTTTCAACAAATGTCATATTTTTAGCAACCTGCCTTATATATTCATTTCTTGGCTTAGAATAAGGAAACATAATTGTGAGTACTGAATTATTTGACCTCTTTCACACCTAAACGAATTATAACTTTGTCCATCCAGGTCAAGTTCCAATTTTCTTTTGATAACAGGGACACAAAGATGGAGAAACAGTTAACCTTGATTTCTTTGTATGCAGAGTATATACTTATTTCATTGAAGTTGAAGTAAACTTCAAGTAGCCATAGGGAAACATTAGTTTTTTATTCAGTGAGGAGGCATGAGGGAACATTTCTGATATAAGCAGAAAGAGAATTAAGAAAAACACATTTGAGGGAAGTAGTGCAAGTGATAATTTTAGACATCTTCAGGGGGATATATATAGTGATATATTGGAATACATCATGAAGTGATATTCCAATCTCTATACTGGCTATTACAGCTTTGCTGATCTCCAGACTTTACCAATTGAAAATACATCAAATTTTGAAGGTCCAGTAAAAATGAATATTTTAAGATTTATGGATGCAAAATCATGGCTATACAAGATGGCTTGATGCTATAAGACAGTAAATCAGCATGCGTCTTTTGGGACTTTCCTTTTATATAATATTTAATGAGGTGTTTCTCATACTGTATTGGAATTTCAGCTAAAATACAATTTGGCAGAGCTTACAACTTTAAGTTCCCAAGGAAAATGACCATGTACTTTTGTTCAAATCTCTGTGACGTTTTTGAGTATATGCATTTAAATAGGTAACTGTATAGATTAATAAATGTTTTGTGTCAAAATATAAGTTTATGAGTTTAATTGTTTAGAATTGTGCTCCATTTGTGATAAAATTCTTAGCTTCTAAATCTCTATGTGACTAAAAGTGAGCTACCTCATTTTATACAAGTACAGATTTTAACATACATCTAAGTTTTTATTTTACTCTGTCTCTTTTTTTTCTTGGCAAATGTTTAGAAGTATGAGGTAATCTTACATCCTCAATGAAACTTACTAGTGGCTTCTAGGCCAACCATGGAATGAATAAATTTAAGGATTACCGTCCCTCCAAGAGAATTACAGAGACTCCCATCCTAAACATTAAAAATTGTGCCGAGTGTCTTGAGAGTTTTCTTGATACTCCTAAATGATATTTTTATAGATTGACTCTGAAAAATATTGTAAGCCTGATCTGATTTTACAACATTTATGCTGCTTTTTGTAATTAAATCGGTTATCTAGAATGTTCTATGCCAAGCTGAGATAAGAAACCTTTTTTTTAAAAAAAGGATTTCATTATCCAGCCAGAAAAGCTTTAATTGCCATGGCAATGCCCATCAGTGAAACAGGAGCTGAAGCTTCAGCCTTAGATATTAATTGAAACAATCACCCCACACCAAAATGGAGTTCAGTGGCATTTGGAAGTCAGAAGACCCCAACACACTAAATCTCTCACTCCAAATCTAACAGCTTGTAACCTTTAAGGGGATTGATTGGTGTGGTGGGAAGGGCACAGATCTTATTAAAGGAATACTTAGAAGACCTTGTTTAAACCCTGGCTTTGCCATCCCAGTGGCACCTTGAGTGTGTCACAGGTTTCTCAGGTGATGGTGGTATTGCAAGGTGGGAATTGGATTTGATTCCTGGGTTTTGTTGTAATCGTTTTTAGCCACAGCTGAAGAACTTGTTTGAGCAATATCTTCTAAACAAGTGCAATATCTGATACCATTAAAGGGGAGCAGTTCTGGTTGGGGCAAGAGAGGTAGGGGCTCTGTCTAACCCACTTTGCCCCTGCACTTGACCCCAGGACGTTGCCTAGAACTGTAAGACTGAGAAACACAAAGTAAAAACCTCAGGACAAGTTGATCTCTACCTTCCAAGTCTTAGAGTCTAGGGCTCTGAATACTTTTTTGAGAATGACATTTTTATGCCCTTCTGGAAGAAAATCATTTTCAAATTGATAAAGTTAATATACCTCTTTTTATTCCCCAAATATAGCCTCTTTTGAACATCATAATAAGTTTGTCTGTTGAATATTATATTCTCATTTAAGGGTACCAAAATGGAGACTCAGGAAAATCAAGTAAAAAGCTATCACAGGGTGAATAAATAATGGAATAAAGACTCAAATCTATGCCTTCTGTATCCAAATACTATGCTCTCATATGTAGGCTAGAATTCTAGGATGTTTGTAGAACTTATGGTAGATGTTTTTCACTGAATTTATCTAATATTCTTGTTTCAAAGAAAAGTGACAATATTTGAGCCATACTCATAGTATTTACTCCTGTTACAGAAGAATTATTCACATTTCATTTGTTTCTTTTTTTTTTCTTTGTTTTAATACTAATATACTCATTCCTAATCAGTTACCTTGGGCCAAATTACTATTGGTTGATGTTTGTGAATAAAACCTAAGAGAAAGTGACAGATAAATCATGAATTTAGGCCACTGAAGAACAGTTTCGTAACCTTGTACCAATCTTTTAAAAAAACTGTGTATATTTTGTCTAGCTCTGTGAGTCTTCCTCATTATCCTGCCTCTTGAATCACTGCCAATAATTTTGATTTTGTTAGGACCATAAATTGGATTTAACCTCTAACATGGCTTTGGCATTTCAGCTTGTTGTGCGTTTAGTATTGGTCTTGAAATTGAAAAAAATAGATGAAAATGATTATACTTACACTAACATTATTATGCACTTAGCTTTTATGATAGCCCCCAAACCTGAAAATTAATACCAGATAATTTAATCCACAATGAAACTAAAGTCTCAATGGTAATCTTTGAGACTTAACATACCAGCAATCACAAATGAAGATACACAGATAACGAAACTTGATTTTGGAGGGACATTTCTTTTATATTCATAAGGGGATCTATAGTGAATAATACCTTTCTTGAGGAAAAGTTTTCAAAGCCTTTGCAAGTGTTAACATTTAAGAGTCTAACCAGATGCTACGATTATATGACAACACATTTTCTGCCTAAGAACCATCATTTTCTCAAATCTCTTCCCTTTCATTGTCAGAACTAGATTTAGGCATTCTTCTAGAGAGCACAGTTTCCATCATTTACCAGAGTGAATGGTTAAGTGACGCGATGAAGTCTAAGCAGCCAAGTTGATTTGCGCCTTGACTTCTGGGTGGGTGATCCGGTTGACTTAGGCTCTTAGTGCCTTGCGTGAGCACATGTGCTTTGTCAGTGCCTCAGCTGAGTTATTAATGGTTGTAAGTCACAAACATTCTGGGTCACTCCTAAATAATTAGAAATGCAGCCTTAAATCTCAGAGAGGCAAAAGCCTACCATCTTCTTCTTTGCTGGAGGCATGTAATGCTTCAATTCCTAACCCACATGTTATCATTATCTAACTTCTTTTCATATTGGTGTTTAAACTCTCGTCTTTGTTTAGAATGGCTCGAAAAAGACACATGCTCTACCTGAAATAAAAGAGCCTCTGATTCTTTCTTGGGTAGAAACAACCAATTCAGCTGCCACGAGCAAGAGCACTTTTGTGAAACGTGATATAATAAATCAATATCATGCATGGGAAAATACTGTTATCATTGCAATTCCATAAATTTCTATCTACTCAGAGTGTTTGAGGGTTTTAAAAATCCAGATCAGAAGGAGAAGCTAACTAATTCAAGTAAAAAATTGCTTACCTAAGACTTATCAAATTATATTCTGGGTTTCCACATCCCCCTCAACATGGGACTCATGAAAGAGAAATACTATCTAGTCTGAGAACCAGAATTAGTTATGCTTCTAAGCAACTGGTTGGTATTCAGTCTTAATCTTTTACATCATAAAACTGATTGTATTTTCTACTTTGCTTTAGTTGCTAAAAAGCTCAGAGGCAAATTTGTGACCCATCTCTAACAGGTATACTTGTGTCTTTACCTAATTCCCGGCCTCATAATGCTTTTTTCTCCACTATTCTTAAGCACTTTTATAAAGAATTAGTGGCTATAAATTCATACATACTTAGAGATTATTAAGACCTTTGCAGAGACAATTATTTCATAATGTTTCAGTGGACATGCCTCAATATCTTCTGAACAGCTTATACCTCTGTAGGCATTTACTTCCATTTGTCAGGGGCTGCAAAGTTTAAAAGGTTTGAATCATCATACCACGTGTATCCAGGTATGCTTTGTGCATGATTTCCATTGCACATAATAGCACTTGTGAACCTGGTAGCTTCCAAATGAAACCCACTGTACACCCAGAGTCGTAGACTACTATTTAGCACTTATGTTATCAAAACTTATACTTGTTCTAAGGCATTCTGTTTTAAATCATTATTATTCCTTATTGTTTTCAAATTTGGCCTTTGTGGAGAATGATCACCTGCATTTCTAAATCTTTGCCTTTCTAACGCTTATTATTTTTGTCTGATGTGGAGACAACATTTTAAGAAAAGTTTAAAAAAATGAGCTCATATGAATCAGCATTTTGTTTATTTTTTTTCAGATTTCCTTTTAAAAATCAATGTTTTGATCAGTTGCATTGCTCTATGCAGCAAAGGCAGTTGGATATTTTATCTCATCAATTTTCTTAAAGTTCATGCTTGAGTCTTGGTTCAAAGAGTAGGCAGTTCCATGCATAGTGTTGTGTCTTAATGATAAAGGTCCTCGCTGTTAAAGCATTCTTGGGAGAAATTTTAAGCATTTAGTAATTATGGATGTGAAATATACAGCTGGATTAGTTAAACACATTTTTGGCATGTGGCAAGTACAAGTGAAGATCTTTCACTTGTGCCTGAGGCCAATTACTATACAAATCTTTCGTTTTAGAAATACTGCTATGTTGTTGCATATGTATTTATTTCACTTATTTCCTAAAACAAGAAGAGCTCTTTGCACATAATAAATAAAAACACAACTGACTTTAAAGTGTTTAGCATTGACAACTAGTAATTTTTTTTCAATACTTGTTTCATATTTATATACACATGAAGTGAGTTTTGGAAACTTTTGGAAAAATATGATTCAAAAATGCTGAAAGCATAACATTATATGTGATGATATTCTATCTCAAATGATTAAATAGTTACTGCTATACTCTAACTTGATTTCGTAGACTTACATAATTGTAAAAATTAGCTGCGAGCATGCTCAGAGTATAATTTTTTGTCTCCTTTGCCTCATTTTCTGATGTTTAGTGAGATGCCCTACCCATCTTATCTTAAACTCTGTGCTCAGAGTTGTGGAACTGTATATTAAGTGTCTTCCAGCACGCACAGCATAATCAAAATCCAAAGAATGAAATCTCATTTTTTTCCACTTCTTGTTTTACAACGAATAGTGTTGGAGTACAAATGAATGAAGATGACAAGAAACATCAACTAAAAATTGGGAAGGTTATCAGCAATTTAAAGCTTAATTGAGAAAGAAAGAATGACTCCAAGTAAATGGAATAAACATGATTGCTTCTACCCCAAACAAACATTTGACTTAGCTGGTAATTCTCTCTCTCTATTTGATGTAAATCATCCAGTGTTTAAATTATTACATTACAAAACCTGTGATTCACTATGGTGTTAGTAGACAGAAGTCTTATAGCTCTTTGATATATGCATTATCGAATTCTTAGCAAGAATTTGTCTTTTTTATATTTTCAATGGAAATGCGATATGTGAACTCTTGCCAATTTGATCTTTCACTCTCCGAATCTTTACTTTCACTCTAAGCTCCAAAGTTCCTATTGCCTGGGATTTTGTCCATAGTATTTTTCATTTTTTAAAAAAATATTTATTTTATTTATTTATTTTATTTTATTTTAGGCTGTGTTGGGTCTTCCTTGTGGCACATGGGATCTTCGCTGAAGCATGCGGGATCCTTGGTTGCAGTGCAGGCTCTTTACTGAAGCATGTGGGCCTCTCTCTAGTTGTGGCCTGCAGGTTTTCACTTCTCTAGTTGTGGTGCTCCAGGGCGTGTGGGCTCTGTAGTTGAGGCATGCAGGCTTAGTATCCCCACCACATATGGGATCTTAGTTCCCCAACCAGGGATGGAACCCGCGTCCTCTGCATGGCAGGACAGATTCTTTACCGAAGGACCACCAGGGAAGTCCTGTCCATGGTATTTTTTGAGTTCCTCTTTATACATACTTTCTAGGTAATCTTATTTACTCATAGCTTCTGTTTTTACTTACAAGGAGATGATACTTAGTAATGCACACCCACCTTACACCTTTATCTTGAGCTGCATTTCCTCCTCCCTAATTTTCAACAATCTACTCTAGAAATCTTTATCTGGACATTTCACACTCACCTCAGTCTAACAAAACTTCTCTGTTTAGTGTGTCACCATTCACTTAGGCACCCCCACTGGTAGTCTTGGGATCCTTTTCTTCTGATCCCATTGATTCATCCCACTCATCTCATTGATCAGTCAGTCCATCATACCACAGAGCCAGAGTTCTCCTCTTCCACGCTTTTTGTTAAAACCCTAGATCAAATTCTCATCTTCTCCATTCTGAATTTTTGTTGAATATTCTCTGTCTTATTCTTGCAATTATGCTGATCATATTGCAGTGAATTCTAATGTGATGTTGCAGTTGTGACCCTAGGGTTAAGCGTATAGTTGGAATCACTGTTAAGGGATTTATATATTCTCTTTCTTATTCTTAGTAAGTCATCTCAAAGTAAGTTGGGAAAGAATGGAAACTGGGGCACCAAGTCTGGGCCTGATGCTGAGTAGAGAGGGATTTAGAGGTGTCTAGAAATGCATAAAGGTACCGTCAAAACGAAGAGAAGATGGTTTCTGTAAACTAGATCTGATAGTAGCCACTGATTAATTGTGACTAAAATGTTCAGGTTGGGAGAAAGGGAGCCACAGATCATTTGTAGATAATAGTGATTCATTTTATAGTTTTTTTTTTCTGTGTTGATGAAATCTTTGTGTAACATTGTCCCAGAACCATGAATTATGTTTGACAATTTCCTTAGCTGATTTTCTGTATTTTTGACATTTTGATCAGATTTCTTATAGTCAAACATTTTTATATGCCTCTGGGAATTTGACAGCTGTGTCTCTGAGAGGTGGCCCAAAGACTGGATGCTAACAGAATAAGCCACCTAACTAGACAGAGAGGCATATAAAGAAATCTCAATAAATATAGGCCAAGGTGTTTGTACTCTGAAATACACATCATAGCTAATGAACTTGGTTTGTTACTGACTTGTAAATCTCAGCTGTTGGTTAGATGGTTTTGCAGTTATTTTCTTCTTTAGACCCTTATTCTTTCAGTAAAAGCTACTTAGTCATCATAGCTGTGTTTTAACTATTCTGTGGGACTTATGGGCTAATAAGAGTAAAGTAATGTAGATATGCATATTTCAAAGTAGGAATTGGAAACCAACTGAAGTTGACTGGTGATAACGATGGCTGGGGAGTGGATCTCCTAAGAAAATGGAACTTGTAAGAATGGAGGAGTCCAGGAAGCAAAATCTGTTCATGGTTCCTCAAAGGGAGATTATTCCTTATTAGGGAACCAGCTAGGTTCTTGACACTTTCTAACTGCTCTGCCTTTGTCCAGCCTAGTCAACAAGCAATCCTCATTCCACAATTCCAGATTCCCTTTTAGAATAAGATAATGATATCTGGTCTCTCACTTGCTTAAAAGTCTTTGTCCATTCCCTTTTGTTTATTTTATAATCCTCAACATGATTAAGCATGATATAGAGCTTGGTCTATGACTACTCTCTTACCTACCTTCCAGCACACACACACACAACACACACACACACGTTCTACCATAATGTCACTGAATAACTCACTTCTCCTTGATCATGCCGGTTCTGTTTCCTTTTTTATATTTTATATGCATTTTCTTAGACTACATCTCTGCTTCTTTGCTGAGAGAACTTCTGCTTGTTGAGTGGTACCTAGACCCAGGAAGAGATGGTTGTTTCTTTCTTTGTGTTTCTGCACACTTGTATATTTAACTCCACTCTACATTCTTAATTCTGTGTGGTAGAAAAAATGGATAGTTGGTATGATACCAGTCTTTTTAGGCTTAGTGAAAATTGCTTAACTATCAGTATAAATTCAATATTCCTAAATGTTCTGAGTTTCCTTGAAAAGAATGTATATCTTTTCATTTGTTGGAGACCAAGTCTTAGATTAAGTTTAATATTTACATAGTTTCACCTTCCCTAATATTTCTAACTTGTTTGCTTAAGCTGTAAATTGTGAAAGAGATATGTTAAAATTCCTGTTATGATGGTGTTCTCGCATATCTCTCAGCTTTTGCCTTATATATTTGAGACTATGTTATCAGGTATGTATAAGTTTAAATTGTTATATTTTTCTGGTGAGTTGAGACCATTATTATTATGTAATGACCTCTTTATTTCTGGTAATTTTATTTTTTATAAAATTCTTTATATTTTAATATAGCTACATCAGCTTTAACTAAAGCACTGTACTATCACCCATCTTTATTTTGGTTAGTATTTCTGATATGTGCTTCTTTCATCCTTTTTCAGCCTCTTTGTTGTAAATATAAAAGGAAGGTGCTAAAATAAATATTTGCAAGGAATCCTTTCTAGTTCAACTGCTGGTGAAAGCTAATGCATTAAATCTTTTATGAGCACTAATATCGTAATGCAAACTTATTTATCAGATTTGCTAGCCGAGCAGGACTCTGGGGGCATTCTTTTCATAGGGTAGGATATTTTCCATGACAGGAAGAAGTTCCTCCTGGTTACTCCCTATCATATCATCATGTCTCATTTTCTCTTAGTGACAGTTTCACATTCCAAAGTAGGGTTTAAAAATATTTTTGTTCATTTTTTTCTCCCTATAAAGCATAAGCTCCATGAGGGCAGTGATCTTGTTTGATCACTCTATTCCAAGTATTTAAATGGATACCTGGCATATAACAAATATACTTAAAAGTTTTATTAAATAAATGAAGAAGTGAATAATTAAATAAGTGAGGAAGGCTGTGTAGGGCAATCTGATATGAGGTCCTACATAATTAGAGAACAGAAAAAAACCTCGTGAATGTAGTGTGGAGGAAGGAATAAGGAAGGGAAAAGTGGAATGCTGGAAGGGGGTGAGTGCTAGTTGGGGAAAGTGACCTAATTTATGACATTATTTATTATTATTCCTGTGCCAGAGCTGTAACATCATAGGAAAAATCTATAATAGGCTGTCTGTCCACATCAATGGGATGGCCTGCACTGCCATTAAAGATGGACTTCTGGAAGCCTTCTTCTAATTTCTTGAGTCTAGGTACTTAACCATAACTAACTGGGGTATGGTGAGACATCTGACCCAAGTGGGACCAATTAAATTCTTTCTCCATGGTATATGGATGAAATAACTGGATTTCAACCCTATTGTATCCAATATTCACTTTTTTTTTATTATTTTTTTGAGGGTACACCAAGTTCAATCATCTGTTTTTATACACACATCCCCGTGTTCCCTCCCTTCCTTGACTCCCCCCCACCTCGAGTCCCCCCCACCCTCCCCGCCCCAGTCCTCTAAGGCATCTTCCATCCTCGAGTTGGACTCCCTTTGTTATACAACAACTTCCCACTGACTATCTATTTTACAGTTGGTAGTATATATATGTCTGTGCTACTCTCCCACTTCATCTCAGTTTCCCCTTCACCCCCTGCCCCCTCCCATACCTCGAGTTCTCCAGTCCATTCTCTGTATCTGCGTCCTTGTTCTTGTCACTGAGTTCATCAGTACCATTTTTAGATTCCGTATATGTGAGTTAGCATACAATATTTGTCTTTCTCTTTCTGACTTACTTCACTCTGTATGACAGATTGTAGTTCTATCCACCTCATTACATATAGCTCCATCTCATCCCTTTTTATAGCTGAGTAATATTCCATTGTGTATATATGCCACATCTTCTTTATCCATTCATTTGTTGATGGGCATTTCGGTTGCTTCCATGTCCTGGCTATTGTAAATAGTGCTGCAATAAACATTATGGTACAAGTTTCTTTTGGGATTATGGTTTTCTTTGGGTATATGCCCAGGAGTGGGATGACTGGATCATATGGTAGTTCTATTTGTAGTTTTTTAAGGAACCTCCAAATTGTTTTCCATAGTGGCTGTACCAACTTACAGTCCCACCAACAGTGCAGGAGAGTTCCCTTTTCTCCACACCCTCTCCAACATTTGTTGTTTCCAGATTTTGTGATGATGGCCATTCTGACTGGTGTGAGGTGATACCTCATTGTGGCTTTGACTTGCATTTCTCTGATGATGAGTGATGTTGAGCATCTTTTCATGTGTGTGTTGGCCATCTGTATGTCTTCTTTGGAGAAATGTCTATTGAGGTCTTCTGCCCATTTGTGGATTGGGTTATTTGCTTTTTTGGTATTAAGCTTCATGAGCTGCTTGTATATTTTGGAGGTTAATCCTTTGTCCGTTGTTTCATAGGCAATTATTTTTTCCCATTCTGAGGGTTGCCTTTTAGTCTTGTTTATGGTTTCTTTCGCTGTGCAAAAGCTTTTAAGTTTCATGAGGTCCCATTTGTTTCTTCTTGATTTTATGTCCATGATTCTAGGAGGTGGGTCAAAAAGGATGTTGCTTTGATGTATGTCCTAGAGTGTTCTGCCTATGTTTTCCTCTAGGAGTTTTATAGTGTCTGGCCTTACATGTAGGTCTTTAATCCATTTGGAGTTTATTTGTGTGTATGGTGTTAGGAAGTGTTCTAATTTCATTCTTTGACATGTTGCTGTCCAATTTTCCCAGCACCACTTATTGAAGAGGCTGTCTTTTTTCCATTGTATACTCGTGCCTCCTTTGTCAAAGATAAGGTGCCCATATGTGTTTGGGCTTACTTCTGAGTTCTCTATTCTATTCCATTGATCTTCCTTTCTATTTTTGTACCAGTACCATACTGTCTTGATCACTATGGCCTTGTAGTATAGTTTGAAGTCAGGAAGCCTGATTCCACCAATTCCATTTTTCCTTCTCAAGATTGCTTTGGCTATTCGGGGTCTTTTGCGTTTCCATACAAATCGTAAGATTTCTTGCTCTAGTTCTGTGAAAAATGCCATTGGTAATTTGATCGGGATTGCATTGAATCTGTAAATTGCTTTGGGTAGTACAGTCATTTTCATGATGTTGATTCTTCCAATCCAGGAACATGGTATGTCCCTCCATCTGTTTGTGTCGTCTTTGATTTCTTTCATCAGTGTCTTAAAGTTGTCTGCATACAGATCTTTTGCCTCCTTAGGCAGGTTTATTCCTAGGTATTTGATTCTTTTGGTTGCAATGGTGAATGGGAGAGTTTCCTTAATTTCTCTTTCTGCTCTTCCGTTGTTAGTGTATAGGAATGCAAGAGATTTCTGTGCACTCATTTTGTATCCTGCTACTTGACTAAACTCATCAATGAGTGCTAGCAGTTTTCTGGTAGAGTCTTTCGGGTTTTCTATATATAATATCATGTCATCTGCAAAGAGTTACAATTTCAGTATTCACTTTTAATGGTGAATAATTTGTATAAAGCCTCCTTTAAAATTATCTCATAACATACTTTGATAATATAACTTACTTGCAAGTAATTTTTACAACGACCCCTTAAAATTCTTTTATAAATGCTTTGACAGTATAACCTACTTGCATATCATTTTGAAAATATCATGCCCTAATTGCAATATAAAGGAGAAACAAAAGGAAATAAGAGGAAAGCATTATCTGATGAGAGTCTATGTATTTCAAAATGTAAATGCTAGAACACAGTCAACGGAAAAGCTGCAAGTTAAGATTGAGAGGGATGAGTGGTTTTTCCTGAGGATATTTTTTTTGAAGTTTTGAGCATCTCTTGGTAAATTCTGAACAAAATAAAGTATAGCAGTTCTTTCCATTTACATAGATGTTGTATTCTTGGACAGTTCATTAATTTATGTAAAATTTATTAGCTTTTATCAAAAAATGTTCCACACTGTTCCAACTGTTCCACACATTGCTGGGATCACAGCCCCCATCACTGTGACAATCAAAAATGTCTTAATAAATTTCAAATATTCATTCTAGGGGGCAGTATTGCCCCTATTGGAATTTATTGGATTAGCTGATGATAAAATAGTCCTTTTTTCCTTTTTTTTTTTTTTTAGTGTTGCTAGAATTTTTAAATGGGTGGAAAGTAAGCTTTATTTGACTAAGTGCAGTGCACAGCTGTGGACTCTGCTGCTGCAAAAGAATGAAACCCAACAGAGGGGAGAGAAAGAGTTCCACTCTTTCTAGAGTCCTGTGATATTCCCCCCGGAAATAAATTTTGCTTTTTACTCCTCTTCTGTCTCCCCTTCTTCCTATACACATTAGCTTATTTTGATATCCCTTATTTGCAATGAAAATAGTCTGTTTTAATACTCTCCCTCTCTTCTCAAATCCAGAGGAACTTTGGGATTTTTCATATTGACTTCTACTTCTTCAAGCAAATAAAATAATTTCAATGTACAACAGCTTATGCAATTTTCTAAAAGCTTATAGCCTAGTTGAGTCTAAACGGTCCAGAAACTGGATGCTTGGCACCTGACTTGTCTCTGATGGTAACCAGAGCTGCCCAGACTGTGGCTTTGATGTCTCCGCATCCTCTTTTTAGTCCCCCTTTGCCACTGCTGATTATTATTAACTGTTATTAAGAAAACCTGCTGGCTACTATGTCTGTGATTCTCACGCTTCAGGGAGCAGGACCATGTAACAAGAAGTTTAGAGTAAGACTTTATTTTTATAAACAATTGTTTATTTAAAGAGAGCTATAAAAATGACTTTTGAAATCTCAATTCCACATGTTAATTAACTTGAAAACTTCTGGTTTTAGTATATAGTTTAGACTATATTGAGAAAAGTGATTTTCTCCTCGTATCTCAACTGTTAAGTATGTTTGTAGGCATGGATGTTTTCTGTTTTTTCTTGAAATTATTTTAAGATTAGTATTTGTCAGTTATAAGTTTATATTACAGATATGTGAATTTTAAAGGCATCATTAAAACCATATATGTGGTACTCAGAGTTGTGTTGAACAAAAATGAACATACTTTATTTCTTATATCTCTTTACAACTACCATCAAATTATTTTTACATTAAATTTTTTTTGTTTTATCCCCCACAGCTAGAAAAGTACATTACACATAGTACGTGCTTAATAAATATTTGTTGTTACTCAACCTTTAAATGAAAGTTTTCTGATACTAATCTTACTGCTCTTCCTCTTCCAAATTCATTATCAGACACAGGTGAGTATGTGATTAAAAATGATCTATGTGCTCAGGACAGATTTCTCCTTGGTTAAAGCACCTGTGTCATTCAGTATTCATCTAGATGAGGTGGCTCATAGTCAGCATTTGGGTAAACATCTCATCCACTCAGGCTCCTGAGACACTTGCACTGTTGTGTAATAAAAGCTTTTGGGATAGAAGTGTCGCACTTCATCCTGGCGTAAAATTCCCATTACCATCTGACAGTCATAGAAAGAAAAACATACCTTTAACAAATGACCATTGTGTTGAATTTGGTATTAAATCTTGACCCGTGAGTAATGGGAAATAAATGATAGTATATGAAAGTAGAACCTGCAGTAGAAGCTTTGCATCAGATGCATAAGAGTTGATAGATTATATTGACTCGGCAGTGTATTTGAACACAGACAAATCAAAATTGTTAGTTTGTATTTTGTTCAAATCACACACTTCCATGTTTATGTAAAATATATCAAAACAAAACTGTTTTGGAGAAATGCAAGAGAAAGTCAGGGAGAATAGTATGACAGTCATCTACACATACAGTCCCCAAGAGAGTTCATTCCAGAGAATTTAAATAATGACAAATAAATATATTATGAAGACAGCCACCCACTTAGCCAAGTACTTGTACGAGAAGTACTTAATACATAATTATTGAACAGAGTTTAATTTTAGTATAAAAGGTCTTTACTTTCCACATTATGGAAAATTCCTAATCATGGAGTAAACTTAGTGGCAGACTTCTCAATGAAGAAGAAAACAAAAAAAACCTAACAGCCTTTGATAAGCCGTTTGGAACACCCACTCTCTCTTTGTTGCTCAGCTTTGGAGTCTCACAGACGTGGGTTCATTTCCAGCTCCACTTGTGAGCTGTGTGAACTTGGCCAAGTTATTTAATTTTGCTAAATGTCAATGTCCTCAAATAGCAAAATTGCATTAATAATTGTATCTACCCCATATAGATTGTAAGACTATAATGAGACATTTACGTGAGTAGTCATCAGTGATTAGCACTGAGCTGTCCATCTATATCTCAGTTATTATTTCATTATTATTGTTAACATGGTATTCATGAGAGCAGGCAAGCATGGGTGAGATGTAAGAAAAGATTAGTGTATTCACCTGTGAAGCGTGGCGGGTTCCTCGTGGAAGGAGAAGCGGATGAGCGGGCTGCATGGGAGAGCGTTGCCAACTGGCCGCGTAAAAACCTAGCCTCTGATGAGACTTAAGTGTTGGTCTTTGCATGGCTCTATGATAGAACTAAATGTAAGTGCTTGAGTTTAATAATATCAAAAGCTCTCCAAAGGTTCTTAACTGCCTAAAGGCAGCTTTTAATTTTAAACACTGAGAAAAGTCAATCAGCCTACACCTAAAAATATGCATTGGAATGTGTTTTGCATGCATTAAAACCTAATTTCACATCTCACCAAGTTTAACTACTTTTTTGCTCAACTAGTCTCAGATTCTGGGTATTTTATTTATTTATAATAGAGCACATAGGTTGTTTAAACTTACACAGGCCTGCATTAAGTAGCTATTCTGCCTATTTGTATGCATGCTTTCATCAGTGTTGTTTCCTTGAGATATTTTAAAATCTAAAGGCTTTCATCAAAAACTTAAGAAAAATTATATACCATAAATAAGTTCCCTTTCAACCCACTGGGAAAAGCAAAATCTAATAGAATAGAAAAACAAGATTTTATTAAAATGCATTCATATTGCATAATAAATGATCTTTATTTTACATAGAATTTATTGCATGTGTGTTTACCAAAGTAAAATTAAAATGACACTTTTATTTGTTCTGATATGCAGAGCACTTCAATATGCAGAACCTTTGTTTTGTCAGCCTTATTGCTATTGCTTCAGTTTGCTCAAAGACTTTATACTGGAGAATTTCATCTTCTAATTTGTGTAAGTAGGCAAGCTAGTCTATTTGTGAATGCTGATATTTCAAAACTGCTAAGTGGAAAAATGAATGCCTGCAAATTAGGGGGAAAAAAAAGAGAGAAGGCATTACTGTTGATACTTTCTCCACATTTTTAAGTGTGGGGCTTGGGGCAAGGCGGGGAAAGGACCTTGACTGTAGCCCTGCCTGGGTTGGTGTAATTTGCCATAACTGAGAGTCCAGCCTTATAGTTATGGGACTCAAGTTGACACTACTACTGAAATTTCCAAGAAGCTAGTTCAGTGAGTTCAATTCTTATCCTACTTTGTGGGGTTAATATGAGCTGTTATGACAGTCACTTTTTTGATCCTATCAGTTTTGTAACATAATATAAGCTCATAAGCAGGACATGATGGGCTGAAAGGTAAAAAGAGATTCTATCTGTCCTCCCAAAAGATTGTCTTCAGTTTGATGGTAGAATTCTTTACCCTTTGATATTCCCCCCTGGCCCCACAACTTTCTTACAGCCTTGTATAAAAGGAAATAGTTCAAGAAAAGATGAATTTTATTCTCTCCCAATTCTAGCATTCTGTCAGTAACTCTATTTCTACTACAGCTGCAACTGTTATAACCATATTTTATCCTTTTACTTCTTTAAAATACTTGACATTTAGAAGATACAATTCCAGGAATCTAAAGTAACAAGATATTGTCTATATTCTCTTTAATAGTGAGTTGATAAGAGTAGTGGTGTCTATGTAGTCCTTTTGCCAGTTTTCTGGGAATTCTGTATATTGATATAGAACTTGTACAGAGTCTTTAACATGGCCAACTTCCTTTAGCACAATTTTGGAATAAAATAGTGCATAAAAACTTCCTTTTTCTTGAAACTGGAAATGACTTTGCTTTCACCCTTTTCCTCAGGGAATGAAATTATGGGCTCTGGGCAGATGTTACTCGTAATTAGAGTAGATGGGGCTATACAGGAGATGTTCTGGACTCTCCTGGGTGGTGTTAGCCCCATTTCCCCCAAAACTACAAGGGTACATTGAAAATGCACTCTTGAGGAAGGTAGGCTCAAGCCAGGGGCAAGCATGGACTTTCAATATTCAACCGTAATGAAGGAAGAATGGCATTCTTGAGAACAGTAATGGCATCTCTCTTTGGATTAATGTTTGTACTGCCTCATCATTATCTTATTTTGCACAAAGACAGACAACATATTTATTTATTTTTTGAAAAATGTGTTTAATCAGTTTACTGTCTGTAAAGGTGTGTATAATCCTTTTAATGAGTGACTGTTAGTGGTTTATTACTACTCCAGAGCTCAACAGAACTGATCAGAGTTTGGCTGGGTCAGACTGCTTTAGCGAATGTTTTGGTTCAGCTTGTCTTGGTGATGAAGCTTTGTAATTTGGACCAAGAAAGCTTACGCTTACTGGTCCTCTTGTGCTGGAAAAGACCCGTGGCAGCCTTCGTGATAGTTTCACAACCAGTTGGCTCTAATCATCCTGAGTAACCGTTAAGTGGCTCAACGCAACCATAGATACCTAGAGGCATCGCTAGATAAATGGATGTGGGCGTCCATGTGCTCTAGACAGAAATCTGAAATCTAGACTTCCCCTGAAGCAAGTAAAACAGTGCCTGTAAAAATAACAAGTTCAGCAAGATTTCAATTGTTTATGTTATATTCAGATAATGGAATTTTCCTGAGACTTTAAGTAAGTTTCTTCTTGTGGCTACCAAAAGAGATGAATTTTGGGAAAAACTATTTTATAGGCAGTCTACCCAGAACTACTTTTATTAAGTAGGAAGCTTTATATAAATGCAAAGTACTCACATATTAATCTCTTGAAGAGCAAGGATTATCTTAATTGTAATTCTGATGTATCTAGTTTAATGCCACAAGATGCTCCAACCTACTTCAGTTAACTAAGAGACTTATAAACTAATTTCTTACAGTGCTTTACATATTCAGCAATCTACATTGTCATTATTTAAAGATGAAAAGAGGGAGTTGTTTCAAGATTAAATGTTAAAAGATGCAAACTAACATGCTCATTTAATTAAGGAAGCATGCAGATGAGTGTGTGGGAAGAATATCAACCTTAACATTGTGTTTTATATATTGTATCCACCACTAGTTTTCATCATAGTCTCATTATCTGAAACTTCTCGCTTCTTTCTAATTGAAAGAACACCTGCTCTTCCTTTCTTATTGAGTTTGCTGTTTTCATTTGCTCTCAGGAACATCTCTAAAGACCAATTGCCAAATTATCTCCTTAAATTTGCTTCTTCAGCATTTGGATGGGCAATTACCTTGGAAAGGAGAAGTTAAGCCAAAGTGTTCAAAATTTGTGTCTAAGGTTTCTTATATAAGGACTATGCCTCTTTTAGGAAGATAAATTATAATGTGAACTCCCCCACTATTCAGGAAACTGGCCTGAGATTGCACAGGAAGAGAGGTACACATCTAGCATGACAAATATTCTAACAAAACCCAAGAAGCAATTAGAATCTGTGCAGAAGTTTTAGATTTCAAACCTAATTTTGATTAGCTAGTATACTGGATATTATGTAAGTGATTATACTCATAGACACATCAAAGTTGGAAAAGTCAAAGTTGCAACAATCAAATGAGCCTCAATGAATGTTAATTTTCAAAACATTAAATAAAAGCAGTGTTGAGATTCTAGATTTTCCTATAAAGTATGGTATATATTTTAAATAATAAATATCCTTGCTAACGTGTGTTTTTTAGACTATTATTTTGTGTATTCCTTGATGGTACAAACAAAAAATATATAAAATTTTCTTTTTATTTATATCTACAATATTTTATGATTCCAAAAAATAAGCAAATAATTTTACATTATGAATCCTTCATATTACAACAGTTGTTTTTCAGTGTCACTTTTGGTGCCTAATTTTTTTTTTTTAATACATAGCTGCATTCTTTTTTTTTTTTTTAATATTTATTTATTTATTTATTTTGGCTGCAAAGGGTCTTAGTTGCAGCACAATGGATCTTCATTGCGGCATGAGTGATCTTTAACTGGGGTGTGCGAGCTTCTTAGTTGTGGCATGTGGACTCTTAGTTGTGACATGCATGTGGGATCTAGTTCCCTGATCAGGGATGGAACTCAGGATTGGAGCGTTGGAGCATTGGAGCACAGAGTCTTACCCACTGGACCACCAGGGAAGTCCCCATGCCTAACTTTCTTTATATATAAAGTCAGACTTTCTTTTAGATGGCTGAGCATCAGTTAGCATTTACTTATAATAAAAATTATGAAAAGTAAAGTGAATATAAAAAAGCTACTATTAGTCAATGAAAGTAAACAGGGGCACATTAGAAAACAAAATAGTGGTAACTTAAATTAAAAACTCTGTATTCTTGAAAGTCACAGAGTACAGCTGAACACCAACAAAAAATATATAATTTCATGGTGTTACCATTCATAGCCACAATGCTTAGAATTGTTCATTTTCTTTTTTGTTTTCCAGAGAAATTTTATTTGTTGGGAAAGGTAGAAAACATTCTCCTCCTTTTGTTAAAGAGTATTCCAACAATTACAGTGAGTTTACCACTTTTTCAAGACCTATAGCATCCTTATTTTTGTAGAACAAGAAGTTCATGGGCTTCATGTCAAGCATCTTCTTGTTTTTTTTTGGTATAGGAATCCTCTGAAAATTATTTGTCAAATGTACAGAGATTTCTGTATATCTGTGAAATTTATGAATCTATGTAGGAATAGCACATTTAGGACTTGTAACTTGTTTCATGTGTAGACTGATACTGTTTAGTAAATGGAAAGGTACTAGAGAGAATTCTAACTAATATTTTACAAAATTATTAGTACTAATAAGGCTATATTAAAAATTCTTTTTTTCACGAATATAATTCTTTTCTCTTCAGCTCTTCAAATGTTTTACATGTAGAAGCATTGATTTTTTTTCTGCAATAAATGTGTGTATATTTTCTACATGGTTTTCCAAAGGGAAAAAAAGTGTGTATTTTTCTTAGTACATATTTTACTTCTGTATGATGTAATATTTAAAAAAATCAACCCCCCTAGAAGATACTTTAGTGTATTTAGGGGTAGAGTCACTCGCGTTGCAATTATGTGGTTACTACTTTATTTCCCTTAAATTGATTTATTTTAAACTTTATATGGGCTTATCTCCAATTAAAGGGAATTATTTTAAAATGCATTTAGTATAAATTATGCTCACCTGATAGAATCTATTTTATAACTTCTTTCTTTATGTCATCCCTCAATGGTGGGGAAAAGGTACTAAATGCTTTTGTGTATTTAAGTTGTTAATCTTACTGAATTCCATACATTAGAATTCTGATTTTTATTATGTTGAGCACTACCATCTAGAGGCAAATGCCTGTTCCAGATTTCTATGTTTTTTTCACTCCAGTCGATCTGTGGTCAGCTATAATCTGTTGCCCCAAAGAGGGAAGCTGAATACCATCTATTTTTTAGGTAATGGTGTTGAAGTTATTTTACCCTATTATAGTATTTCCCCCATTCCAGTCATAGCAATTCCTTAGTCCCCTGGGGAAATCTAAAGTCACATTTAATGTATTAATAGATTTACCTGCTAAAACTCTGCATCCTCTCTGAGAAATTTATAAGTATATAAGATAGACAGTTTTGTTCTCTTATCTGTAGGTTCTTGGTTTCTTAGGGGAAATCTGTGTATTTAAACACATTAACAAATGATGTATTTTTTGAGCTTTGGTCAAGGTTCTCAATCAACCCACACAAAGTATTGAAATGGTAAGAAGCTAGGAAGTCACATCCCAAAAGAGATCATCAGTGAAATTTCTCCCCAAATTGAATAAAAACAGCAAAACAGTAGCTGAATGATCCTAAATCATTCTATAACGACTCATTGAAAGAGATAGCATAAGAATCCTGAGCTTAATTCTTAGGATCTTTTTTATGCTGGCTTAATTACAAAATAAAAATGATTAGAGTTAATCCATTAAGATGTGGCTTCAAAAGAATTTTCCTCATGTATAGTTCTGTATAACATACTTCTCTTCTTGAAATAAGCTAACCAGTGTTGATGTCAGGATAGAGTAGCTAAATCATTATAAGAACAACTCTAATTAAGAACGATGGATCTTAAGAGACTTAAGAAGCCTCTTGAGGATAGGAAACTTAGGACCATCCTTGGATATATTATTATTTAGCTGCCTGTAAAGTCATTTCTTAAGATCCAGGTAATAGCCTGGGAGAATTTTTAAAGCTCTTTTGAATCTCTTCTCTGCATGGAAGTGTGACTACTTTGAGCAATCTAACCAATGTATATACTCAAAAACCCTTTGGTAACATTTCCATTTGTTTGTTTTCCTTAGCAGTCTGCCTTTTTCGCAAGATTCAGCTTTAAGCTTGAATACTCACATCACTAGAAACCTTCTCCCCAAAGCAGAATCTAATCAAAGATAGTTCCATTAAAAGACAACATACCTACTTATGTACAGAAATGGAATCTGAATGCTGATAAATTCCATTATCCTAAATAATCAGTCTGTTTTATAGTGGCTTGGTCCAGTCTTGGGGTGGTGGTAACAGTTTTCAGCCTAGACTAGGAATATGGGATTGACGTGTACATACTACTATATTTAAAATAGATAACCAACAAGGGCCTACTATAAAAAGTTAATTAGTTAATAAAAAGATAAAGACTATAGAAGAAAACAAAGTCAAATTCCCCGGTGGCTTCCCTGACCATTATATGTCCCCAGCATACTTTAATACATGTGCTTCAATTACTAAAAATTTTAACTGAAATGTGACATAATGGAGAAGAAATGCAAATATTTAGGCCTTCTATGTTTTTAAATATAATCTGTTAAATACTAATATTATTATTATTGCTATTATTATGTTTACGAGATATCTGGCCTTGAGGAAATACTCAGCTCTACATAAGTAGACTTATATACATATAGAGTAGCTAGAGAGACGTGTGAAGTTGACTGTTGGTATATTAGTTTCTAAATAATACAAACTTAGGGGTTTAAATCAATATAAATTTATTCTCTTACAGTTTTGGAAGCCAGAGTCTGACAGGGGTCTTACATGATTAAAACAAAGGTGTCAGCAGGTCTTGTTTCCTCTAGAGGTTTCAGAGAAAACCCATTTCCTTGCCTTTTCTAGCTAAGGAAAGTCACCTACATTTCTTGGCTTGTGGTCCCTTCCTCAGAACCAATCACATTTTCTCCCCCTGCTTCTGTCCTTACATTGTCTTGTTCATGTTCAGTCATCAAATCTCTTGCTGTCTTCCTCTTTTGATTAGATATAGGCCCATCCAGATAACAATAATTTCCCCATGTCATGATCCTTAATTTAGTCACATGTGCAAAATCTCTTTTGTCATATAAGGTAACATTCACAGGGGCCAGGGACTGGGGCCAGGTTAGATTTGGGAGCCATTATTCAGCCTACCACAGATGATTTCACTTTTTACTTTTTTGGAAGAGAGAATTTGAACATGTTTTTTCATGCTGATGAGAGGGAGACAGTAGAAGAGAAAGGCTGAAGATAATGAGAAAATTAGGAAATCATCACTAGATCTAGTAGTCCCTTCAGTAGGCAGAAGAGGATGAGACCTAGGGAACAGGTAGAGAGATTATCATCACAGGAGAGGCTAGGGCACTATTCTCCAGGGAGGAAGAAAAGATGGGTAGAGGTGCAGGTGAATTTGTAGTAGGTGTGGATGGTGGCAGGAAACAGAGGGGATTCCTACCTGAGAGTTTCTCTTTTGGCTGTTACATTGGAGGCAGGTATTTTTCTGGAAATGGAGGGGCGGTTATGAGGTAGGAAGTTTGATGGAGGATGCAGAGGATGAGAAATAAGTTGTATGGATAATGGTAAGAAGACCAAACTTAGGAAACACAGAAGGCATATTGTTCAGGAGAGAGGAACTGATTTCTATGGAAGATTGTGAATTATTCCATGGGTTCTGTATTTTTTTTTATAAAAACAGGCAGAAGCTTGGATATTATTGTAGAAGATTTGGACAGTTAGGTTGATCACAGATTTCTAGGCAGGGGCGATGGAAGATGGGGGAATAAGGGAGTTGAAGCTTTTGGAATGACAAATATTAGATTCTAAACTGGTTGGGGAAAAAGTAAAGAAAAGGTTAGTGGGGGCAACTGAGTGAGAGATGAGAGGGTGGGAGATTGTTGGCAGAGAGTAGGAAGCTTAAGTTTCGATTTTAAGAGCTAGAGGAATTCCAGCTGAGTATGGGTGTGGGAGTGCATGTCTGGAGGGGCTTGGTGATAAGTGTTCTAGAGATGAGGAGTACAAGGATGGAGAGAGTACTGGATTGTTCATTCTTTGCAAAGGTATTTAAACCATTTAGGAAGATGGAAGGACTTGGGGTCTAGAAGACAGTGAATGGAAGTGGGTGATTACAAAGTTGGCTGTTGAGGGAGTCATTCCTCAGTGAAAAGCCAAGAGCCAGGTTGCAACTAAGGCAAAGAGGCAAAGGGTAAGTGTGATGAACAAACTGTGACTATAGGGAAGTTTCTTATGGAGTAGAGTTATAAAGGACATAGTAGAGAGGTTGGGAGGGAGGAATTCTGTGGGAAAGTGGATTAGACAAGAGGATTACTGGAGAATTCTTATGGGATATTGTATTGAGAGAAGAGAGATCCAGGAATGACTTCATACCATGCAATGAGTGTCAGCTATGGTAGTTTTGGCTAAAAGTAAACCCTCCCCCGCCCCGAGGTGTTTGTAACTATGACTATTTACTGTCTTGCACAAATAGACACCCAGAGCTTGTTTAGTTCCACGGTTAACTCAACAGCTCAATAACTGGAGAATTCAAATTCTTTTCATCTTCCTGCACAGAAATCCTTTCTATTTTGGCCTTTTCTTTTTCAGGATGTTTTTTAGGATCATAAAATAAAAGGTAACAAGTATTTTCAAAACAGAACACCCAGGGGGAAACTAAGAAATGCCCCCCCCTTTTTTTTCTTTAAGGTGAGTAAAGTTCTCCTAGAAACTCCACCTCTGTCATCTACCAAAATATAATTGGCCAAATTATATCATACACCCATGACTAAACTCATGGTTTGGCAAGATTAGAGAGACCACCATGATTAGCTGAGAACAATAAATATTTACCTCCGGCACCTTGGAGAGATCAGCCTCCCTCCAAAGGAGGAAGAAGAACAATGGCTTTGTTTAGGCAATAAATAGTGTCGGGTCATGTGGTGGTGGCCTTGGGTCAGAAACACTTGAAGCCTGTCAGTTTTCACTTTATTTTTGTCTGTTGGTAACTGTGTGGCCTTGAGCAATTGACAACCTCCTCACCTGTAGAATTGTGATTTAACTTACAAAAAACTCCTAGCCCACAAAAATACTAGCATAAGCTGCTGCTCCTCCTTTTTATTTTTTAATTTTTTCTGATGCTTGAAATAGGTATTTTAACACAAGCTAAAATCACCACATTTCTTTAACTTTTCTGCTGACCTTTAACTTTTCTGTCCCTCCATCTGACTATAAAAATAAATGAAAGACAGAGTTTTGAAAATAAAAAGTGAAGATTGAGTATGGATCTCTCCAATTCCAGAGGCCTTAATTTTTTATACTCCTTTCAAATAGTCTCAGAAGTCACTTAGAAGAGAATTCTCATCTAACTATATTCTGATGAAAGTTGAAGAACTTTAGAAGCTTTACAAGAATTTAACTTTCCTTGTATATAAAATAACGCAACACAAATAGAACACAGAAACATAGAATTTTGGTTTTAAAAAGTGCTCTAGAAATCATTTAGTCTAAATTATTTATTTTCAGTTGGAGAAACTAAAGATATTTGTGATGCATTGAAAAGTCATGAATGAATATGAAGGTTGGAACTTCAAGTAGTTTCTTAGAACTCTGAAGCTAGGATTCCTTTCTACTCTCCCATATCACTCTAAAGAACTCCATTTTTCTTGACATTAAAATGAAGTATTTTCTTTAAAAAGCTCTATCATTTTAGGTAGTATTAACAAACATCTCTCTCTGTATTATATGATGTTATATTAATTATATTATACCATGTACAAAGATATATAATAGTCTATACTATGAAAGCTTTGTGGGTTCTTGAGCAAGTTACTTGCTCTTTAATATTTCAGTTGACCTACTGCAAATGTAAGGCACTAATAATTAGTAAGATACTAATAATTTCTACTTTGTAGAATTCCTGAGAGCTTTCAATGAGGTAACTATCATTAAAAGTGCATCCCCCCCCCCCCCCCCCCACCACCACCCGGAGCCATGCTGGTTCTGCAGCTCAGCGGTGGCTAAGTCCTCTGTTCAACAGGATGGGGTTTGTTAAAGTTGTCAACAGTAAGGCCTACTTCAAAAGATACCAAGTGAAATTTAGAAGATGGAGAGAGGGCAAAACTGACTACTATGCTCGGAAACGATTGGTAATCCAAGACAAAAATAAGTAGAACACACCCAAATACAGAATGATAGTTCAGGTAACCAACAGAGATACCATTTGTCAGATTGCCTGTGCCCACATAGAAGGAGATATGACAGTTTGTGCAGCTTGTACTAACGAACTCCCAAAGCATGGTGTGAAGCTTGGCCTGACAGCAGCGTATTGTACTGGCCTGCTGCTGGCCCACAGGCTTCTTAATAGGTTTGGTATGGACAAAATTTATGAAGGCCAAGTCGAGGTGACTGGAGATGAATACAGTGTGGAAAGCATTGATGGTCAACCTGGTGCCTTCATCTGCTACTTGGATGCAGGGGTTGCCTGGACTACTACTGGGAAGAAAGTTTTTGGGACTCTGAAGGGAGCTGTCGAAGGAGGCTTGTCTATCCCTCACAGTACCAAACAGTTTGCTGGTTATGATTCAGAAAGCAAGGAATTCAATGCTGAGGTTTACCGAAAGCACATCGTGGGGCAGAACGTGGCAGATGATATGCGTTACCTGATTGAAGAAAATGCAGATGCTTGCAAAACACAATTCTCTCAATACATAAAGAACAATATAACTCCAGACATGACAGAGGAGATGTATAAGAAAGCTCATGCTACAATATGAGAGAATCTAGTATATGAGAAGAAGCCTGAGAAAGAAATTAAAAAGAAGAGGTGGAACCGTCCTAAAATGTCACTTGCCCAGAAGAAAGATCGGGTAGCTCAGAAGGCGGCAAGCTTCCTTAGAGCTCAGGAATGGGCTACTGAGAGTTAATAAACCAAACCACAATTTCTATGAAGATTTTTTTAGATCAAGAGAATAATAAACTTATTGACTAAGTAAAAAAAAAGTGCCTCTTCTTTCTGATACACTATGGAATAAATTAGCTTTTGTAGGTTACTATGTTAACAGAATCATCATATTCTATATTATCTTGGGGAAAAAAATCTATGAAAAATACATTCTGAGTTTCTGACAACTGATTTATAAACTCATTTCTGGAAAACACTCTACTTATGAGATTGAAATTGCTAATAATTAAATATAAAACAAACTTCAGAATAGATTACAAGCAAATTATTTGGATGGGTTAGTTAGAAATTATGTCTTAAATTGTGCCTGTCACTGGCAATAATTGATTTTTTGCTATAATGTGCCACACCTTATGCTGGAAATCATCAATGACATCATTGGCCTGGCTCTGATGAGCCCCTCCCCCATCTCTTTTCCTGCATGAGAAACACTTTCTTTGACATCCTTACACAATCTTCCAAAGAAATCGTTTTGGCCTTGAAAGGAATTATTTTTCACTATATCTGTCTGTATTATATTTCACTATATCTGTGGCTTTATTGTTTTATGAATTGTCTTTAAACAACAGATGTAAACACTTTTTAGTAGACACAGGAACCTATGGAACAGAGATTAAGAAATTTAAGTTAAAGTTTCCTAAGATTTTGGAGAAATCTGAAAGCACGTTAGGAAACCAAAGGAAGCACACGGCTTCCATCGGTCATTATTTCTTAAAGAGTGTAGCGTTTTGAGAAAGTTATATAAAATTTGTCAACACTAAATACAAACTTTCTCTTAGAACAAGTGTGTTTTATATCTACCTCCCTTTCAAACCTATCCAATTTTTTTTTTTAAAGGATCTCTGTCACCTTCTACTTTCCCTCTTTATATAAAAGTGCTCTGGTTTCTCCTATCTTAAGCCCCTCCTCTAAATCTTCTTGTTCTTTCTAGCTAATTTTTCTTCTTTTCACTTCCAAACTTTCTGGTCAGATGGGGAAAGCCTCTACTTCTATTTCTTCAAGAGCTCTTCTTTCTCAAACAGGTGATTGCTGCTGTCATCTGTTTTCTCAGGCTTCCTAACCTTCTGAGGTTAGATACAGTGACTTTTTCTTGTTCTAAAAGTCCTTGTCCTGTGGGTACTGCTGAGCTTTCTGCTCCCCCGACCCCTCTCCCCGAACTCTCTTTCACCCCTGACTTCTACCATCCAACTCTCCTTGTCTTTCTGCTGTCTCTGATCACTCTTCCAAGTCTTTCTGTTCTACCCTCATGTCTCTTAAACATGGATACTTTGTCAATTTCAGGTCTAACCTAATGCTTTCTCAGTGCTCTCTTTTTGGCATACCTTCTTTATTCTCAGGACTTAAACCTTCATCCCAGAAAATGATTCCCGCTGAATGCCTTGTCTTCTCTTCTCCCAAAGGTCCACTTTTGCAATCGCTTGCCTAGCATTTCTTCTTGATTAGCCTGCCATCAACTCAAACGTAGTGTGTCTGAAACGGAACAGCTTTTCTCTTTATAAAACTCCTTAGCCTCTTGACTTCCATTTATCTCTTAGTGACTCCGAAATTCTCACTTTACAAAGATTTGAAACCTAACAGCCTTCCTTTTGCTCTGTCTGCCTTCTTAAGCTCCATATCCCTTCAGTCTTGGAGTTTCTGTGAATTATTTCTTAACAATATCACTTGCATTGAATCCTTCTTTTTTTACTGCCAGCTTTTCTATTCTGGGTCCTTAGTGTTTAATATTTGTCTTATTGTAGCAGTCTTCCAGATCACATCCTCCATCTCATCTTTCACTCCAGTTCTTACCCTTTCTGCACTCTGAAGGCAAATTCATCTTTCTATAGTACTGCTTTGATTATGCCATTATAAACAAAATCTTCGATGACTCCTATATTGGAAAAAAATCTCTTTTGTCACTCATGAAAGACTCTTCCCAATGTAAAAGCAGCTTATCTTCCTGTTCTTATCTTTTTGCACAAAAGGACCCTTTGCTCCAGCTAATTGGATCAGTCACCACTTTCATGAAATACTGATGCTCTTCTTGGCGCCTCTCCCAGAAGGCCCTTTGTACTGCTCACAACCAGCTCAGCCTGTAATATGGAGCTGAGTTCTCACCTCTTCTGCAACGCCTTCCTGGATCACCTGGCACAGCATAATCTCTGCTTCCATGAACTTTCATAGCATCTGTTAACCGATCAATTCATTTTGCAGAGAGTCGTGTGCTGGCATGACAACCTATTCCATTGTTATCTTGAACTACTTTTAGAAATGTCTTTTCAAGAACTAAATCTATTTAAAATTTTACTGTAGATATGCTTCTTTCTATTCGCTTAATTAGAATAGAAGACCTTAACGACACGGGCCACGTACATTCATTCAACTTTTACTAACTACTTGCTGTGAAATTCTTGAGCGATATGGAGCTGAATCAAACATGATCCTGTCTATGAAAAGTGCCACTTTGGTGGGACAGACTGGTAGATAAACGGATAATTGTGGGAGGTTCTTTTAAATGTTATAGTAGAACGTATGTGTGGGATACAATTGGGATGGAGAGGAGAGAGGACCATCATGAGGAGTGTTTACAAAAGGTCACACTGACAGATGAGTCTGGAAAGGCTTTCTAGAGGGTAGTAGTCAAGACGAGTCCTCCTTTTCTATCATGTTTTATTCTTACAAAGTGCTGTGAGCATTTCAAAAGAAGGGGAGACCCAGCTGGGTGAGGAAATACATCACAGGAAAGCTAACCCTTGAGATGTATATTTTCTAGTAAAATAGAACACGTGAAAATTCAACTCATTTTTAAGAATAAAGTAAGCTACCCAGTTTGAAGCATGGTGTTTTATTGGTGGTAATAACAATTAAAATAAAAAATAATATACTTATGTACAGTGTGGATTTATGTTATTTTCTAATACCTATCTAAAGTGCCTTTTTTTTTGGGGGGGGGGGTACACCAAGTTCAATCATCTGTTTTTATACACATATCCCCATATTCCCTCCCTTCCTTGACTCCCCCCCCCTCGAGTCCCCCCCACCCTCCCCGCCCCAGCCCTCTAAGGCATCTTCCATCCTCGAGTTGGACTCCCTTTGTTATACAACAACTTCCCACTATCTATTTTACTGTTGGTAGTATATATATGTCTGTGCTACTCTCTCACTTCTTCTCAGTTTCCCCTTCACCCCCCGCTAAAGTGCCTTTTATCCATGCATTTCCTTCTATAAACAGCTGTTAAGATAAAACCCTTAAGATAAAACTCTCCAGCATTTTATGTTGGAGAAAACATTATTTGACTTTGGCTTTCTAGAATTTATAAATTGCAAAATCTACCTGGTGGCTTCAACTCCATATTATAATTCATAATTATTGTGAAATAATCTTAAGGTGAGCATTTTTCTCTTTAATGCCTTTAGATATAGAGAGTTTTCTTCAACAGTTTTCAAGAAACTTGAAATGTAGGAAAATAAGAGGCAGTACTTTTTAAAGGTGGAAGGAAATAGCTACTGTAATTGGGCATGGCTTGAAAAATTAATATTCTGCCCATGCAAATTTTTGCTTTCTCATATGTGATAAACATAAAGATAAAGCAAGAAGAAAATGAGAAATATTTTTATTGTAAGTCATCTAAAGATAGCCCGAAGAGAATTTTATTAAATGAGAAACTTAGTTTTGTAGCAAAGCTGTGACATGAGTAGGATAAATACATCAATTTGAATTCTTTTTGTATAGTATGTAAATGAATTGCAAAATTAGTTATTCTACTTCTTTTTAAATTACTATCATGTTTTGGATAAGAAACAAAAAAGGAAATTATTGATTCTTAGATGGAAAAGGGAATGATTGATCCTGAAGCACTGGCTATATTACATGTGATATTTTAGCTAAATCACATATATGCTTTTTTAATTGAAGTATAGTTGATTTACAATATTATATTAGTTTCAGATGTACAGTAAATGACTCAATAGTTTTAGAGATTATACTTCATTTAAAGTTATAACATATTGGCTATATTTCCTGTACTGTACATTACATCCTTGTATCTTCTTTATTTTATACCTAGTAGTTTGTTTTTATACCTCCTGATCCTCTTCCCCTATCTTACCCCATTCTGCTGTCCCTTTTCCTACTGGTAGTGACTAGTTTGTTCTCTATACCTGTGAGTCTGTTTCTGTTTTGTTATATTCATCAATCTATTTTTTAGATTCTGCATACAAGTGAAAATACACAATATTTGTCTCCATTTGATTTATTTCACTAAGCATAATATCCTCCAGGTCCATTTATGTTGTTGCAAATGGGAAAATTTCATTTTTTTAAATGGATGAGTGATATTGCATTGTTTATATCCACACCACATCTTCCTTATCCATTCATCTGTTGATGGACACTTAGGTTGCTTCTATATCTTAGCTATTGTAAATAATGCTACTGTGAACGTTGGGGTGCATATATCTTTTCAAATTATTGTTTTTATTTTCTTCAGACACATACCCAGGAGTGGAATTGCTGGATCATATTGTAGTTCTATTTTTAATATTTTGAGGACTCTCCATAATATTTTCCATAGTGGCTGTATCAATTTACATTCCCACCAACATATTATGTTTTAAATGAACTTCCTGTTGGTAGGCCTTATAAGGTCTTGGTGATTTACTTATTCTCCCTTGTATTTGCACTCTGTTTTTATCACTTGCTACAATAACTATATGATATATATGAATACCACATTTCTTTATTTGAAAAAAAGCAAAATCAAAACAAGTTTAGGTTTTAAGTAGCCTATGGCATTTGCATGAAGAATCAACATGCTTCTTGCTGTATAGTTAAATCCACAAAGTCAGGATCATGTTTTACGTAAGTCCTGTGTAGTCTATTTGAGCCAAACCTGATAAAAATGGTCATAAGAAACTGCAGTCCTGTCAGGGGGTTTGAACACTCAAGCTTGACATTGGTCTAGTTGAGAAGCCAAATACAATTCCCATCCCTATAGATTTTGTTATCCCAGTGACAATAGAGATAAAAGGTAGACGAATGTTTAGGAATCTTCAGAATGTGCATATATATTTGAATTTTGATTAATATACTTATAATAAGCAAATATTCTTGCTGAGAGTGGAATGGAATACAAAATTCCAGAAGGTGGACCGAGGCAGAGTGTCACAGAAGCAGTAGGCCTTTGGGGTCACACAGGATGAATTTGCACTTCAGTCTAGCTTTTTACTAGCTTTTACCAGCCTTGCCCAGATTCCTTGCAATTTTTATCCTTTCTGAGTGATGTTGATTGTTCCTACAATTTAGGAACATATATAAAATATCTGGCTATAGAAAGTACTTAAGAAATATTCCTATCAGAGATGTTATTACTTAGGCAAATATTAACAGTGATAAAATATTATCTTTAGGGTCCTCCTTTGCTTTGAGATTCTGACCCAGGATCTTGGGCTGTGAAATTGTTATCCAGTTGATTATAAGGCATTTTAATACAAGAATGTTGTTTTTCTGACCCTTACATGGATCCATTAGTGATGAATGGTTGTGCCTGTGGAACAAGAGACGGTGCCTCTGATTATTTTAATCATACATAAAGAATGAAAACAAAAGTGCACTAGCGGATAAGCCCTTTAGAAGCAGAACAAGTGAATATGGAAAGAGCATATTTACTCTCAGGGTACATAGAGAAACGATTCTGCTGTGGAAAACCTGTCTGTATCCTGATTTTTCAAGGCTGTTACCAAAAGGGGAAAGAGGCTCAACTTTTATAGATTGCGATGTGTGGTTTTTTTTCAGTTGTGTAAGCACAATTGTCGAGCATAATTTTCCCTGTGAGCTGAGGGCAGCAGCATGGCAGTTTCACAAACACTTGGACAGTACCTGTCAGAAAGCCTAGATGTAGAATCGAAGACCATTAACTCAGGTGGCTCCTGTAGTTCCAACACTAACAGGGGTTCAGGCTTGGCCTTGAACTAACATTTATTAGTCGTGTCCTTTGGCAAGTTGCATTTCTCCAAGACCTGTGAAGTGAAGGGATGATAACGCCTGGTCTACCTTGCTGGATTGCTGTGAAGGTTAAATTTGATTATAGATGATTAAATATGGAGAAAATTCTGAGTCATTGGCAGGTGTTGGGTCTCTTCTGTCTGGCCTTTTTATATGGATCTGATTTTGGGGATGTGGGAGGGCGAAGGCTTTGTTATCCCCAGTGACAGTGGAGACACGAGAGGAAAAGAACGCTTAGGAACTTTTCGAATGTCCATTTATATTTGAACTTTGATTTCAACTTTTATAATAAGCAAATATTATTTCTGAGAATGTCTGAGAAAGAAATAGAATATGTCCAGAAGGGGGACTGACATGGAGTGTAACAGAGGCAAGAGGGACTTTGGGGTCAGACAGACATGCTTTTGTGTCTCAGCCTAGCTTTTTCCTATCTTCATGACCCTGCCTTCACTCTTTTTATTTCTCTCATCTCGGATGACCTTTATAGTTCCTGCAACTCAGGAGTATTGTTGAGGGATCTTCCATTTCTGACCTACTCTGTTTTGCTCTCTAACCACCTGGCCTTATTCCTGCTCACGTGCCAGAAAGGACCCAAGGTGAGTGACGTGACTACACATAACAGTAATTAGAGTGACGAGAGAACCTTGGAAGTGAAGTTTTGTAGTCACTTCCACACATCATACCGTGAGGCCACCCCTGATGCTCCCCGAACCCTCTCTGGGAAGCTCTGGATCCTGCCCTTAGAATCTGTGGGACTCAGCCCCTGTCTATCTCATCATGTGCACAGCAGAATCGTATTCTGATGCCTTGTAGGAGGTACAGCGATCGCCAGGGGCATCGTGGGAAACCCGAGGGCTCAAGTCCTGGTGGAATAGTAGTGAGGCTCTTACTGAGTTTTACACATTTTTAGATCTGGTAACAAGAGGTAATTTATTGAAATTCTAGAAACTTAAACCATTCTGAAGCCACAGATATACCTTCAGACCTGACTTTAAACTTGAAGATTCTGTGCAGGAGCTTGTGAAAACCCACCAAGCACACACCCAGAGAGCTCATCCTGGGTAAAAAAGAAACATGTTTCTTTTTGTTAAATAATTTTTCCAATTGAAAATTGAAAACTTGACTTGGGTCATTTAAAATCAAGAAAAAAATGAAAGTGTAGACCACAGCAAATATGCCACATCATCTGAAGGTGTTGTCCTTCTTCTCTACAAATTCTCCTATTTATTTTTGTAATTGGTACTCAGGGTTTCATCATGTTGTGACTGGTTGGGTAGAGAAAAAGAAAGTAATGCACTTAAAAAGTCTTGCCCTATTCTACCCAGTTGAAAACAACAACAGCAAGGAAATATTTCACCTCCCTCTACAGGTTTGATACTTTACAAAAAATATTTCTTAACCATCATTTATTTCTTAATTGAGGGTTATTTTTTATGAAGTTAATAAAGTATATCCTTTGTTTCCCTGAGAGATAATTTATATGTTAATTGCTAATTTCTGCTTTAATATTATTGGCAGGTATTAGCAAACTGTGGATTTATATGTTCTTGCCTGTAGAGGAATATCAACTGCTTTATCTCTTGTTTATGAAGATGATCTACTTTCTAATCCTATATGGAAGCCATAATTTCCTTCATGCTTTCCCTCTTGGCTGAAAATCATAATTAGTTCTGATTCCAGTGTACTATGGGGTAACAATGATTTTGAGAACACATGGATCATTCCAATCTCATAAGTAACGGTATTGCTCAAGTTTATTACACAAATTGAAAAGATTAAAAAAATTAAACATTAGACAGAAATAAATTCTGTGTTTAATGGGGATTAAATTGCTTCACTGGTTGAGAGAATTGCATCTCTGATCTAGACTGAAAGTGAGCTTTAGATTTTTGCTGTTTTCTGCTATCACTACCATAATTCACATTTTATTTATTTATATATTTTAAAATTTTTTTTGCAGTAAAGTTGACTTGCAATATTGTGTTAGTTTCAGGTGTACAGCAAAGTGAATCAGTTATACATATACACATATATACATATATATATTGTACACTTTAAAAAAGGACTAACATTATGGTTACACTTTGCAGTCATTCAGGAAGCATTTGTTAAAGAAAGAAAGAAATGAATGTAAGCTTAAATTATAATGGGCCATCTCTGGGAACCCTGCCTTCCTTGTAATGAGCATTAAGGTAAAATACTGTTGTTTAGCTCCCAGGAAACATCCTGACCAGGGCCTCCTGTGAATGGCTTCAGGAAGGAAGAAATTAACACAACCTTTACCGAATGCCAACAAAAAAATCAGTCAATCTAACAAAGAAATGGAAAATTTGATTCGAGTCAAATTGGAGGATAATAACCTGGGAAGAGTGTCTAAGAAAGCTCTGAGAATTATTCTGCCCATTAGAAATCAAGGCACAGTAAGTTTTCTGAGACAGAGGGCGGGACGTCAAGTGACATGTTATTGACAGTTTACATAATCCAGATCTAAGCATCATCGTGGTGGGTCATATGAACTCTTACGAGATCAAGAAGGAATGTTATCGTTTTTTTTTCCTTTTAAAAAGAATTTTATTGGGATATAATTGACATACAGTAAACTGCATATATTTAAAGTGTAAAAAAAAATGAATGAACGAATGGATGAATGAATGAATTGGAAATACCATCCCAAATTCTGTGAAAATTCCAAAATCCTGGGCATCATTTCTGTCCAAATATGAATGTTTGTAAAATTTACAAAGCTTTGGTAGCTAGTGTGGGCTCAAGAAGCTCAGGAAGTATCTTTCAAGGAAATCATTGTATCATGAAAGAAGATTTAAGTTACTTTGCGTGTTAAAGATTATTTTAAATGTGAATTGCACATCCTGTAGATGTTCCATTAACCTGCTAACCTGTGCTTTTCCCTGATACTCAAATGCGACATTAAATTGATTTCCTTGACAAAAAACAGTGGAGAGTAAAGAACTCTTTCTTTACTCAGGGTCACACTGAATCTGAGACTCCCACTTAGCTGTGCAATATTGAACTAGAAGCTTCTCTCATGCTCTGTATTGTGTGCTTACTTGTGCCTGCTTGGCAAGGAGATGAGCACATAGTAGTCAATAGTAGCCATTATCATGGTGGTGGTTGGTTGTGGTTACTATTATATTATGGAGTATATTGTAATAATTTATTTCAGGGTGTACAGTTAACAGCATCTAAGGGGGAGCTGTAGCCATATGCTACTGTGATGCATTAATTTGAATTCTTTGTATTCTAAAGGATAATTATTCTTTTCATAAAATCTTTGCATGTATGAACTACCCCAGATTAATGTCATATGTTTAACAGCTTTCATTTCCTGACTTAAATTTTCAATAACTTCCCATCAGAGTGAATAGAATATGTTGACTAGAGTAAGAATACCCCAAAGGGCCTGCCAAGTTTAATATGTATATTCATGATATAGAAGAATTATGAGAAACTCTGAATTTGATGTTTTCCTTTACTTGTTGAGATATGAAATGTGAGTTCAGTGAAAAATGCATAACCACTTCCAATATTGTTGTAGACTAAAGAAATGCATATGTTGAAGTCCTAACCTCCAATGTGATGGTATTTGGAGATGGGGCCTATAGGAGGTAACTAGGTTGAGATTGAGGTCATGAGGGTGGAGCCCCCGGACAGGATTATTGTACTTACAAGAAATATAATAAAGTGTTGGTTCTGAAATAATGGGGTTGTCACTTCACAGGGTATATGTAAATTAAATCACACTGTACACCTTAAAAAAAATCACATTGCTCAACCTAAATAGATGCAGTTTTTATGTGTCAATCATACCTCAGTAAAGCTGGAATAAAAATAAAATAACACAATCCAGAAGATGCATTTTTTCAGATTATCACATCCATGACTCATTTGCAAGATGATAACATCTCATGTAATCTCTAGCCTTTATACAGTGATTCCTAAACTTACTGGACTTTTGGTTCCTGCATATTTGCACTGGGATATTTTAATATATGTCTCTTGTCATTACCCACTCCCACCTAATAGTGCCCTATGATATATATTTATATCCAAAATTTTAAAAGGATTTAATATCAAATAATACATTAATATTTAAACCAATTTATAACTGTCTTTCTTTAAATATTTTTGAATTTTGCTTGACCTAATGGAGGCAATGAGATATTTTCAAACCTAGTTTTGAACTAAACAAATTTGGCATTAAGAACTAGGCTATACTTAAAAAAAATTAAAAATAAATAAAAAATAAATTCTGACATTTGGGGATGAATACCTTAAAAAAACCTAAGTCTAAGAAAATATAAATGTATAAAGCCCATTATAAATATATAAAAGAATAGCTATGAGTTTGTGTTGTCTCATTTAATATAAAATACAGTTTAAATTATTTGTTATAAATTCATACTGAAATATGGGAGGTAAAATTTTGAGATGAAAAATGGTTTTGCAGTCATAGGGTTACACTATTGTGTAATTTAGCACACTAAGCAGTGATGTTTGGGGGCTCATTTTGCAGTGAGATGTTTAGTTGCCTTACAGCAGAATTTCATTGGGTTGGCACATGGGTGGAATTTGATTCCCCAGTCAGGCATGGACTCTTGTCACCAAAGGGATAAAAATATAACATTTTCTATTATTTTAGCATTGCCAGGGAGGAGTCTGATGACAGCAAGAAACAGAGATGCGGAAGACAAAAAGATGCTCAGGTTAGAGAGCACCAAGGGCTGGGCGTGAGAGTTAGTGTGCCCAGGGCCAAGATCACAAACAAAAGTCAGCCTTGTGTCAACAGTCAGAGCCAGCAGCAAGCAGCTGGCGCAGAGAGGTGAGCCTTCAGAGAAATCGTGTCAGGCATTCTGAATAAGTAATCACGTACACAGATCTTGTGTGTACTCATCAAAGGTTAATAAGGTCTCTGGCGGGAGGACACAACAGTCCTAGCACAGGATCCCCTGGGCAAGAAAACTGTAAGACATATTTACAGGTTCGTGGGATTAGGATGTGGACATCTTTTGGGGGCAGGTGGTGAATTATTACGTCTGCCACACTTAGTTATATACCAATATCTGTCTGAAGGTGTAACCTATCTGACATTTATGATAGGGCTCTGATGGCCATGATGAATGAACTTAAAGGCGCCACCTCTTATAGGATGCTTTACTAATGAGGCTAACTTCATTTTGGGTGAATCATATCAAAGGGAGGGCAGTGTGTGTGTGTGTGTGTGTGTGTGTGTGTGTGTGTGTGTGTGTGTTTGTGTTTAGGGGTGGAGCATAGGGAATAGCTCAATTCAAAACTTTTTTGAATAAGAAGTACTAAAACTACATAGAAACTGTTTAAGCAAAGAGAAAAAAATCTTCTTGCCTCTAAGAGTCAACTCAGAAAACATTAAATGTTTACAGGCCTGATTTTAAGTGAAGTGAAAAATAGGTTCTTCGAGTCTGTAAATGGAAGAATTATATTCTAACAAATTATATTGCCTAATTCGAGGGTAGAAGAGTGCAGGTGAGAATTTTGGTTCAGTCTTTTAGCCACTAGAATAGTACCATAGGAGCATGTTTGAGAAGTAGCAGTTTTAAGGTAACTGCTTATATTTTATCTTAAAATGAGGTCCATGATTTTACACGTAAAAGCTAACTCAGCTTTGTTTTTTTCTTCTCGGCTTTAGCTAAATTGTTGATTATAGATGGCCAAATGGTGCCACCAGCAGAAAATTATATTTTACATAGAAGTATTCTACTATAGATTTACCACAATACTTACTAGCTGCTAATATTATAATCTTATATTTCAGCCAGAGATGGGATTGTGGAGAATGCTAAGAAATAGCAGTTATAAGAGGATAATGCTTGAGAGTATGGGCACGATATGTAGACTATGTGAGTTTAAATTCTTCACTCTACCATCTCTTGATTGTGGGTGTCAGGCAAGTTACTTGACTATTTTGTGCCTCAGTTTTGATTTTTTTTTATTTGCAAAGTACCATTTGATAGCACCTACTATATAGGATCGTTACAGTGATTAAATGGGTTAATACATGGAGAATGCTTAAAACAGTGCTTAATACATAGAAAATACTCAGTAGGTATTAGTATAAATACTAAGCCTAAATTTGTCAAAAATCCCATGTGTGGCAATTTTAAAGGTATCATCACAAATGTTTTGGACTGAAATGCTTTAGCATGCTTGGCTAAGTATAAAGTTATATTCAACAATATATTCAAATAATCTTCCATGGTTTTGATGCTTATCCTACTGAATATCTTCCATAAATGCTCTTGTGATTTCTATTCCTAGTCACACTGGAAAGCTGAGAAAAAAAATACATATGATCAGAATCAGGGAGACTGACCTGAAGGATGTTAGCCTTTTCAATCAAATGCTTCAACTGGGCTTACCTCAGTTAGGTTCCAGAAAGCCTTATCCGCAGTTTCCATCTCTGCTCCCCGTATTTTCCGTTGCAAGCGGCAGAACTTTAGTGGCAGGCATGAAATAATTTACACTAAATGAGCAAAGTGTGCCAGTTGTAATGCCTCTTTAAAGCACTTTTTGGTATGAATCTATTTCTTTATCTGGGAATTCTTATTTCAATACATTTTTTGAAAGTCATCTTTCCTCTATAGATACAGCTTAAAATAAACCAGTTCAGGCTGTTTTTGCTTTTTTTGGAATGAGAAACCACAAGGACACAGGATCCAGAAGGATTTCCTTAAAGCAGCTCAAAGTTCTCTCTGAAGTTAACTGCAAGGGAGCAGAAGACTTGAACAAAAATGATAATTTTAGGAGCTGTACAAATTCCAGAGTAAGAAAATATCGTAGAACTTCATGGTTGTGAAGCTGGTTTGTTTTACTAATAGTATATGGGATCTCTTGATGTATTTGACATTGGTGGCAGTCAACCATTAAACACTGATTCTGAGATTTTGGATTAGAAGTTAGCAGCTTTTCCTCCCCAAAATGAAGATTTGGAAATCCAAATTTCAAAGTTGTAGAAGAGAGTAAAGAATGAATAGTTTCAATTGTTGCTTAGTCGCAACTAGAAGATATTTAAATGAAATGATATGCTTCTGCTTTCAAAATATTTTCTAGCATCCTCGATTTAGTATAAATTAAACCTCTAGGTTTCAACCTTTTTCAGGAAGATTTTGAAATACAGATGTATTTTAAGAGATAGTCATGTTCATTCTTCATTTTTCCCCCATATTACTCATTAGAACAATGTTCTGAAGAAGCTAAAGCTGTGTTAACATCATCTCCAGGGATTTTGGCCATTGAAAAGAATAGAAGGATGTCACCAGGGCAATTATCTATGCAGGCAAGGGGATTCAGGAGCAAAATTTTACACTGATGAGGAAATAGGACAAAAACCAATAGCATTTGGAGTAGGAATATTGCTGTTATTGGGAGAAGAGGTTATCATGGCAGAATTAAAAGCACTGGACTATAAGAATAGCTCCAGTTATAGAGCTTTTATATTGTATAAAGTTGCAAGTAATTTATACATATTAACTTATTTAATCTTCATAATCCTTTGACCTAGGTACTACTTTTATACCATTTTTTTCAGATAAGAAAACTGAGACACCGTTTTTGCCCAGAGCTGTTTAACTAGAGCTGAATTTCAAAGCTAGCAATCTGGCCCCTTCAAGATCCTACCATAGAGCATGGGGAGATGGAAGTGTAATATTTTTCTCCCAGGTTATTTTACCTTTAATATTTTAGAATAATTTTGTATAAGTAGTACTGCTGAAAATTTTAAAGACTTTTATCCTCCCCTGAAATATAATGATACTTTTCAACTTTTTTTACTTTTATATTATTTGTGCATATACCTTATTACTACAAATTCATGTGAGGCAAGTACTAAATATCAGTTACGTTTGTTTCCTTGCTGTGTTTTCCTAAATCATACATTACGTACTTTCATATACAGTAAGAATTTAATAAATATTTTTGGAAACAACGTGAATAAACAGAGATGTTATCTAGGAGAACTTTAGGTCCTAACATGTCTAGTTTAAAAATACTAAGGATTTTCTTTTAAAGAACCCTTAAAGCCTTAACTGAAGTTGTTCTCAAGGTTAAATACGATTCACATTCTCAAATTTATAGTTTAGTTTAAATCCCTTAAGCAGTGACATTCAACCTGGTCAAACATATTTTCCACATCATTTGTTATGACAAGTTTACCTTCCAGGGCTAGGTATATTTGCAAATATGAAGTGAATGCAAACTATTTTCTTTTGGATAATGAATCAGTTGAATACAGACCAGATCAGAAGAAAATTTAGAATTTTTCAGTCTTGAACAGTGTATATATTTCAGTTTAGATCCCTTTTAATTCATCAGATGAATTATATGCCAATAATAATCCTGGAAAAATAAACCCATTGGATACCACTGATCACTTGAAATAAAAAATTGTACACCTTATCCAAATGTAATTTAATTAAAAGGAATAGTCACTTAGCTGCTACAAACCTACTTTGGAAACACTATTTCTCATACCATTACTACTGAATAAGACTTTTTATTAAATTTCCAATCTTTGTTGCTTAATATCAGCCTATATGTTTGTATCATGCTCCGTGCAGGAGGACTCAGACATCTGAGACAAGCTGATTGTAGAGAGCCTTTCAAGAGGTCTTATTGTAACCAGAAAGTGTTTGGTTGACAATCTTTAGATTCTTTGTTTCTCTGATTAGACTGTGAATTCAGAGCAGGGCTACATCTTGTCTACTACTATCTTTTCTGAGCCTGATGATGCCTAGTACATAGTAGGTACTTAACACACATTGGATAGATAAATGAATGAATAAGTGAGTTAGTTGTCCTTTTATCTCTGCTTTCCTGATTTGCCCGCAGATACTATGCATAGACTGCTCTGTGAAGATGAGGACACTGATATCAGGGTTACATAAAGTCTGAACAAGCTATAGCATAAGGGATACAAAAATAAATTATGCCCTGGCGATGTGATGGTGGGGAGCAGGGACTGAGTGTAGAGAGGAAGAGCAGGCACGGATTTGTGAAAGGACCTGGGATGAGAAAGTCAGGTGGGCTGTGTCACAGGCAGTTTTGTGGAGAATGGCAGGAAATGAAGGTAGGTGGATTGTAGCTAAGTTGTTATGGGTCTGGAATGCAAAGGTAAGGCTTTTGGTCTGTAGAATACAGGAAGTCAGTGGAGAGCCAAGGAGGAGATGAAATAAAGAGCATCTTGAAGATGGCAGGAGGCTTCACATGGGAAAATGCATCACCGTTCTTATCAAGTATTTTGAAATGGTAACTGCACCTTAAGCCTTCTGAAACTTAACGGGAAATGAGTGCCACACCTATTGTTTTGGCTATCATGACTTAGGTGCCAGGTAAATTTGTGGATGGAAAGTTTTCCCTTATGAAAACCTAGAATGACCAATTGAAGCGGGTGTTTCAAGGAAACATCCCTTCAGGAGGTTATGAATGCACTGGTGAAACGTGTTTGCTTCCGTATAATGAGCATGTTAATACAGTATACAAATACAAATCATCACGGAGACCGAGGTCAAATTCTTCCCTCTTTACTTTCTTTACTCCCTTGCAAACTTGACCTTCCAAATTTATTTTCTCTTAGAATGTAACTGGGTACATTTTCCTTACAGAAGTACAAAATCTTATTTGTAAACTGAAAGAAATGAACATTGATCTGTATTAAAGCAAAAACAAAATATGTTTTAGTAAAAATAAAAGTATGACCAACTACCTGAAACAATTTCAATTAAATGTATTTATTGCCATGTGCTACGCTCTTAAAAGTTTGATAGCCTTCCATTTTTAAGAGCATATCCGTGCTACTTTCTGGATATTCAGTGAACGTTTGAGTGAAGAGACTAAATGTCAAAGTTTGACTATTGCAAAAGACAAGAGAAGATATTACCATATTGTCTTCAAACTTCTTTCTGTCTTCATCCTCAGATCTCTCTCTGTTGCTCTTCCTTCCTTCCCTTCCTTCCTTTCTTCCCTTTTCAAATTGACACCTCCTGATACAATCTGACAAAGAAGTCTTAAACACCTACTAGAGACAATGAAATTGCAGAATGTATATTTATCAGTCCTGAAGTGAAATGGCAGATTGAAAACCTTTAGCATATTAATTGTTTATGTGCAAATAAATTCTGCTAAGTACAAATGATCCTTATCTGTTTATTAAAACAAGCACAACAGGACTTTTACTTGGAAAATGTTTTTCATATTTAGAGCTATTCTTTGCAGGAAATGCTAAATGAGTCATGCCAATGAGTGAAAACAAAACAAAACAACCCCAACACATTTCATGACTACCAAGTAGAAAGACAAAGACAAAAATTTTCCCCAGTAAATTTATTTCTTACACTGGCATATATAAATTCTGTGTTTACATTTTTAGCTAATATAGATCTACAGGTACACTAAGAAGGAAATTTTAAAATATACTTATAGAATATGTTTGTACTGAACAATTCCTCTAGTGACAGATGCTCTAAGAGCTAATTGAATTTAAAAGCTCATAAGAATGGAAAAGAGGACATGTAATCTACTGATCACATCAGTTTTGGGGTGGTTCACTCTTCTTTATTTTATTCAACTTTTATAAGTCCCACTTCATTTAATACTCAGATTGGTGAATTATGATGTTTGGGGAGGTATTCTGCTGTTAAGTTCTCTAAAGAATATTTGAATCCATACCCAGAAACTAATCCCATCGCCATAAAACCCGAGACTGTGAGCCACGTGGTAGAGCAGGCCTCCTGGGTCCCCTTATCCTCCTGCTTTCCAGCTGGGTGCCCCTTCCCAATAAAGTCTCTTGCTTTGTCAAGAAAAATAAAAAGAAGAATATTTGAATCTATGGAAAGTGGAAATTATTATTATGTTGATAAGATTAAAATTGCGTATGCATACATTCATATGTATTGTTCGTAAGTAGAAAAATATGTTATATACAATTTTAAATAATTTGTAATTCTTATGTATCATATACAAATGCATCATACAAGATACAGATATGTTTTCTCCTAACCCTTAATCATTTTCATCAATAATATTTAATGAGTTTTTTGTTTTATATCATGAACTAATTCACATAGTTTTCTTGGAGTTGAGATTCTGTGTTTGGAGATGTCATTCAAATTAAAAAGGTATCTTTTCCCCCCATCTAATAAATTGCCATGATTGATTAAACCAACCAAGAGCTTCTATATGTATATTTAAAAACTTCTGGCTGTAGTTATTCTGGTATTTAAAAATAGAGACAATATATTGGCTTTTAAGTCAATAAACTATTGGTTCTTAAGTTGGGGGGTGGTCTAGGGAGGAGAAAGAATGTGCCTAAAAATTACTTTGACATTAAAATTTCTTTAGGTGATTTTGATTCTATCTCCTCCATAAGTTTGAATGTATGTATTCAAATTTCTGGGAAATAGATGAGAAAAGTAACAATTTTTAAAAAAAATTCATGAGTGTTCATATTTGGATAATAGAACAGTTTTATATTAGAAGCATTACCTTAAACATGAATATGGAGCTGATTTGGAATACAAAGTTGAAATGAGAGAAAAGGGCTGAAAGAAGATATTGTACTGTGAACATAAGTGGCTTCATCTACTGCAAGAAATTATAAGGATGATTGGACTTAATTCAAGAATCAGCTAGTAGATCTAAATAAACAAAATTACATTTTTTTTTTTTTGCAAAAACTTAAAACTTCTTATTGACTTATGTATGCCTCTTACTGGAAATCATTGTTCATAGTGTTTTATATCAGTTAGGATAATTTTAGCTATGAGTAATAGAAAAATCTCCACTTAGACATTTAACCATTAAGAGAAGTAATTATCTCATATAAAAAGTAATCCAGAGGCAAAGTTGTCCCAGGGTCTGTTAACTCAGTGGCTCAACAATGTGATCAAGTTCTCAGATGTGCAGTTATCCTATTATTCTCGCTTACTCCCCTCATGGCTGCAAAAACACTGCAGTTACTCTCTCCAGGCTATATGTATTCATTGAACGAAGAGAAAAGACTGTCTTCCTTTATTATTTCTCTTTTTCAGAGGGAGGAAATTTTACCCATAAGTTGCCCCTGCCCCAAACGTTCCTTCAAGCCTCGTTTTTAAGATTTAAGTCCATGTACCTTTCTTGCTTTATCAGACTCTATCAGGATGTGCTTCTAATCATGTAGAAACTTGAACACTGGGATTCTACCGTGTAGGGAAAAAAGAGAGATGGAAATGGCTGTTGCATGGGCAATGAGTATCTATATACTACATGAGTCTTAAAAAAAAAAGAAAGAAAATAAATAAACATTTTAAATAGCAGAATGGGAAATATTTAATTTTACATTTATTTGCTGATTCAAAAAATTAAGAATGTCAATAAAATTGAATACCAAGAGTTTTCAGCGAATGTTTGTTAATACTTGTGCATAGACATTTGCACAAAATAGGAATTGAGGTTACTTGAGATAAATTTTAGAGCTATTAGAAAGAAAAAATGATTTACTAAATAATTGCTATAACCATATAATTAATAATTATATCAACTGATTGTATAATTATTGTTTTTAAATAATAACTTATTAAAGGAGAGAGCATAAAAACATGCAACTTTTTTTTTTCTTGTAAAAAGGAAAGTTTGCTTTATTTCAGAGGCCAGCAACTGGGGGAGAGGGTGGGCTCTTGTCCAAAGGCCTACTCCCTACCACCCCTCCCCCCAAGGGCCTCCTCCACTTGGCAGTCAGTGGGCAAGAACTTTTAAGGGTAGTTTCAGGCAGAGGGAGGGAGCTACGTGCAGAAACAGCAGAGTCAGGTCTGACAGTCGTCGTGAAATTGGTCATGCTATGCTCTGATCAGTGTCATCTTGCTTTTTTTTAAGAACAGTTAACCTTCAGTTCCAGGATCAGTTTGTTCCCATTTCTTTGATGCCAGTTCTCAGAATTGTGGCAGATTATGTCATGGCTATAGCCTGGTCATCGCGTAGTTAACTTCTTCCTGGTGAGGATTTCAGTATCAACAAAACTGCTCAAAGGATTATCTATAGCCCTTGAGGAGGAACTAAAGGTCCTCAGCTTTGCTTAATGACTAAATTATTATTAAGAAATAAATATATTTTAAGTGATTTTTATCTAGTTCTTTTGTATTTAATCACAGGATTTCTTTTCACTTAAAAAGAACTCTCAACCTAAGGTATCACATCTCATTGACCTTGCATAGCTATAGTTGTTGAAATAAAATGGGCCTCATTCTTGAAGCATTGTAGCAGAAATGTAATCATAGCTTCCCTCAAACTGTCTCCAAAACTTCCACAATATGCAATCTATCTGTTTAAATTTGAAGTCATGGACAGTTGAATACTAAGCGACAGAGCCAATAAGATCCACTTAAATGCTTAAAAACCCCAGTAGCTAAAAAACAAGTTTTCAAGGTTAATATTTTGGACAAAATCAATGTAGTAGACTTTTTTTGTCTCATTAGCTACAGACAAACAATTAACAATTCTTAATTACTAACTGAAATCAGAGAGTATTCAAATTAAGTAAAATACCTTTCATTCACTTGATAAATACTTATTAATTGCCTAAAGTGCAATTTTAGGAAGTATGAGTTGTTTATACTTGGAACGTGATTTTACTGCCTTTCTTTTAAGATAAATTAAAAACTATGACTATGAATTAGGAATTGATATTATTTCAAAACTCCAGGAGCAATGCTTTATAGATACTGATGATTTATAATTAGAAAGGGGTATGTTCACCTGAAAATGAAAAATTCCTCCTTTACTTTATTTTGGATAGAAAAAGAATACCAAATAAAGTTTGTACCTCCAATAGTAAGAAGAACTGTGGTGCTTTCCATGAACCAAGGTAGGGAGCCCAACATTTGTAATCAGCAGCACTTTGGTTACTCTTTACTGTTAGCTCCCATGCTTGACCCTGACTGCTTCACTTTCTCCCGTTCTCCTCAGTCTCATTGCTGTGCTGTTGGCAAGAAACATTCAGTAAATATAAAGATTCTAGGTATCATGTAGATGTCCCAAATTTACTTTTTGACTGCTTGGTCAGAAATGCTATGAACTTACATAGGACCCTGTGTATAAATACAAGCCAAAGGCTACACAAAGAGTCCCTACTTCCCTGAACATGGTGTTAGCGCAGGCTGTTAGCTAAGCACATGTTTCCCGAATAAGGAAATAAATAAATGATCAAGCGTCAAGCCTTAAACTTGAAAGGAATTTTCTAGTGCAAAATGTATCTTTCAAACAGTTTGAAAATTATCTTCCTTTACAAGTAATTTAAAGCACATCATAAAATAATTAGTATTTTCTCTGTGAGATGTTTGATGTGATTAAAAAACAGATGACTGATACTTAGAAAATGGAGAAGAAAGAGAGCAAGACTGAATGTAGACCACATAGTAATCCATTAGGAAGTAGAAAAATATATTAGAGGCATAATGAAGTATGTTTTTATGGTATATTATATTTCTATCCAATTATTGAGTGGATAACTGTACCTTTTTACGTTTTCCAACAGAAACCAAGTATCTATCAACAGATTCATTTCTAAGCAGATATTTTAATTGTCAAATAAGTAAAATCACACTTCCCTACAAATCCATGACAAATCCTTACTCGCTATAGACTAGACAAATGACTACTCTTTAGACTTTTGTAAATATCAATAGCAACTGTTTAAGTGGCTATATACTTAAGAAAATATGTTATGCCTCTGATTTAGTGATTTTTCTACTTAATTATTTTTTTTGAAAAAATAATAAATAGTTCAATAGTTATTTCAAATGGCTTCTCTTACTGTGATCCATTATGCTTGCTTAAACAGCTCTCTAAAGTTTGGGAATGAATCAGCAACACACACAGAAGAAATGCCCACCAATTTAAAGGAGACTGTTGTAGTTCTTCCAATTCCATATGTTTAGTGAAAAATCCGCATGAGGTCAGTGGTCTCATATTTTAGCTAACAGATGGGGGTGGGATAGAAATTAGGGGAAAGGACAATTGGAGTGGAAAATGCATCAATGTGGACAGAGCAACCAGGCAACTCTTCGACTCTCTCCCCAGTATTTCTTCTGTTTGTCCCAGAAGAGAAGTGTTAGTTGGGTCAATGACAAACAGTTAATGAATAAATTCCTCAGTCTTCCTGGAACCCAGATTTGGTAATGCTATTCGGTTCTGAACAACAGAATATTAACTGAAATGATAGATGTGACTGTCTAGAGAGTGTACGCCCTTTCTTGTTCTCTTCTTTCTTTTCACTGGAGCAGTAGCCAGGATCATGGGTAACATCACTTTCATGATCCTACTTATATTATGGGTAGAAGCCTGATTTGAGGATGGAGGATACTGAATCTTCCACTGAAGTCACCATATCAGCTCTTGGAGACTATTTCTGTTTGGACTATTTTGTGTGAGAGAAATTAACTTCTGTGCTGCTTATGTCAATATTAGTTTGACCTTTGTTTTATTTTAACAGAAAGAAGAGCTAAAAAAAAGGATGCTCCTTATTTTAAAGCATGTATATTTACATATGAAGGTTTTGCAGTCAGAAAATATCATTAACTACGTTGCAGATCTTAAGGATTTAGATGATTCTGTTTTATCATAAATAACTCTAAGTATCTACTATATATATAGATATACAGTTCTATTTTATGTGAGACATTTACTCATTGGAATGTCTCAAGTAGGCAGTCGCAGAGAATTTGCCGTGATGATATAAAGGGATCTATTGTGTGCTGTCTAATAGGATAGCTGCGAGTCCTTGAAATGGGGCTACTGGGACTGAGGCACTGAATTTTAATTTTTATTTCATTTTAATTAGTTTGTGTTCCAGTAGGCACATCTGGGTAGCAGCTACCATAAGAACAGCGCAGGTAGAGGCAATGAAACATTTACGGGGTAGGGACAACGTCCTGAGAAGAGCTGTTAGCAACGTAAGCAGCATAGTTCCAGCCCCTTCTCTGCCTTCTTCTACACAGCGTGCCTTCTCTGTTTCATTCTTTTTCATTTGCTGTTTTTTGAGAAGGTATAGATGAGTAGGTAGATAGCTAGAGCTGTAGATAGTAGAGAAACAGAGTTCCTATATTTCAAGTGAGTAAATACACAAAAGAGGGCTTTAAACAAGTAGGAACATATGTGTATGTCAAGGTGGACTCCTGGGAGTGTCCCAATGAGCACCTAAAGCTATATGATCAACGTGCTGCATTTTTCTGAAGTAGCAATGTCCTTAATTATTTTGATGGAACTAATTATTGTACCTTAAAAAAACACATTATGTAATTGCCAGACATTTATAGCAAAACTCAGGAGTTCTGTTTGTCTCTTCAGTATATAAAATCTGTTGGCATGGCTAATCCCTCAGTGGAGACAATTAGGAACACCCAGAAGAAGGCTCGCCTCAAGCCCTGATCTTTCTCTATTTCTTTCTCCCGACTCTAAGTTTCCAAACTTTGTTTTAGAGAGTGTACTGTGAGGTTTGTCTAGTCCCTAATGAAAACTCCCATTTTGTTTATATTGCTCCTAAACTGAGTTTAGATTTCCACTCTATATGAAGCAGGATTGCATTTGCTTCTGGACCTAAAAGATACCCTGGGAGATAAAGGGGACCTTCCCAGGTACAAGGTCGTTTTAGACCTAATTGCCCTTAGACTCTCCAAGTTTTAGTCTCCACTTATTAAGTTAGTGGCCAGGCAGGAAACAGACGACATGCTTATCTAGGCTTTTGATGAGAATCTGGTAAAGAGACTATTTAAAGAGAGCCAGTGAGAGATGTTGAGGCAGATAGGGATTAGCAAGAGCTAGAAACCCTCACAGGCCAGGGTTGAGAGGGAGAATCAGTGTCACTAAAGCCTGGTGAAGACGGCATCCATGGCTGCCACTTCCAGAAGAGCAAGGCAGGAAGGGAGTGGGTGAGGAAATAGCCTGTGCTCGTTCTTCTCTCTTCCCCAGTCTCTTATGGTGTCTGCCATTGGCTCGTGAAGGCAGAGTGCAAGAGAGCGAAGGAGATGGAAACCTGGGGCACGGCGCAGGACAAAAACAACAAAAAAGGCAGAAAATGGATGGAAGGGAGAAAAATAACCAGCAGCTGAGTTCCCAACACAACTCCCCAGCTCTGATCCTGCCACTAAGAACTTAGTGTTTTTTAAATGAGATAGTCTTTCCTAGTTTGAAGGGATATAAATGCACCTGTTCTAGCTTTTTAAATTAGTTTGATTCTGTGATACTTACAAATTTGTGGTCTAACAGAAATGACACATTTTGGTTTTTTGAATTTGTTTTAAATAAGATTGGAATTTTTAAAAAGGGTTAGGTAATCTCTATCATGAAATGGGGTTTGGTTCCCTACCAAAAGTCTTCCAGATGAAGCCATATTAAAAGGTTTAGTGTGTCATTTTACTTGAAATGACAAAGAATTTCTCATAATAATAATGTTCTTTTATGAGCAAGCCTGCTAAGGAAAGGCAAACATTTTGAGCATAATCATCTTTCAGAAAATATAGAAAATGTGTGATTGGAAGGTACTGCTGAAATGGAGGATGAAAATAAGTAAAATACATATATTTTCAGCACCATAAGCACAGCTAACTGCGTATTCGATTTTGCTTATCATACGTTCTTATTCTATTTGCTTTACATGGACCTTTATTACTCTGTACACTGTGTAGTAATTACGCTTGATCACAGAAAATATTTTTGAGTCAAAAATGCTAGATAGTTGGGTTAATATTTGTAAAATGTGGGTGGATTTTGTGAGAGGAGACTGTGTTTTGTAACTAAGTATCATTATAATGTCCATGAAAGCAAGCTCTCCTTTATTTTGAATCAAGATCACTAGTAAATATAAATAATTGGGAAAAGTATCTTGGCATATTTTAATCCTATATTTTCGTAAGAAATATATATGACAATAAACAAGCAGATATTAGTGATTTTCTTTCTCCAAATGGTAACTTAAATGATGTGTCATAGGATCATTTTGGATTAAACCCAATCCCCTAAAACTTTCACTTCTCATTTAGAGCCCAATAATCACTAATGCACAAAATCACCCACAGGCTATACAAGATCAGGTGACATCTCTGAGTTTTCAAAGTTCTGCTGTAGATATTTAGTATAATAGTAATTTATATTATAGTATATTCTTTTATAGTTTGATGATGTGGTTTTGGTGTAACTCTGTCAATTAATCTAAACATTAAATTAAGGATATTATCCATATCTGGATAAACATTTATGAAACATCAAATAAATACACATATCTAGTTTTGTTGGATGAAGAAAAATTGTCATTTTATAGATAGAGGGGACCACTTTGAGATTCTTGCTGTTTCATCATTTTAGAATGAATAAAGTGATTTCCTCATTATTTCTTTAAGGACTGTAGTCAGAACCATGCTGTGGTTTATCTACTATCCTTAGAAGCCTTTTTGCCACTGCATGGGATGTACCAGAGGTTCAAAAGTTGAAAGTTAAAAATTTGGAGGCATTGGAAGTTATCAGGAAAGTGAAGAAACAAAGTACAACTCTCCAAATAATCCTATTTTTTTTCTGGATCCAAATATGGCTTTTTATCTTACAGATTTCTGCCCATCCTTTACTTAATGCAGTTATAAATTATATACCCAGACACATACACACATCTCTATAGATACTTCCTCATATAAAACTGTTTGGTTAATGACTTTTTGTCCTAACAATGCTTGAAAAGTTATCCTCTTTTTAGATGACATTTTGTTTTTAGTATATCAAAATCTTCACCACAGTATACATTAAATATATTTTAAGAAGTTATATTTCAACATTATGGTTGTAGGCAAAAACACGCTCATCAATTTACTTAACACGGCAGTGTCTTAGAAAATATCACATGGAACAAATTTCAATTTCATGTCATGTGTGTATGAACCAAAGCTTCTTGCTTTGCCAAGAGTACGTTGAGAAGACTTCTCAGTCTGATGCGCACGCAGACTATTTTGGAGGGGATGTCTAAGCTCTCTCTTGTTTAGTCTTTATTTTGGTCTTTAGGTGTTTTTTGTGTGTATGCTTTATTCTTAAGTACAGTTTGAATACAAGATAAACTTTTTGAGCATTGAAAATTGGTGAAGAAAAAGGTGTGGAAAGTAAAAAACTAAATACAATAAACTTTCATTCTATTTTATATAAAAACTATTTATTTACTTTCAAATTGTTATTTACAACTTCCATAACTTGTTTTCATTATTCGATGGACATGTTTTTTCCTCAGTGAAAATTGTTTGGATATTTTGGGTTGAAATGAAACATCATAATTTTTCCTCATTGAAATTAATGGAAGTATATTTTTTCATTTAATTACTTTTTATTGAAGTGGCTTGATTTTCAGGAATAAATTAGTATTGCTAATCGAGAAATGGGTGTGTGTGTGCGCGCACACGTGCGCACACGTGTGGGCGAATGTATCTTCATTGAGAATACATACACTTATTCTGTTATTGTTTTAGTTTACTGTAACCCATGTAGGGTCATGTGCTGGCATTCTGTTTTGTCCTTTTTTTGGTCAACTTGTCATTTGCATCTATGCTAAATTTGTGACTGCTTTTATGCCTAGATCAGAGTGAGTATTGCTTTTGATCAAAGACAACATTTACATAAAACAAAGCAAAATAAAAGCAAACTTTTGGTACTTTTTTGGACTGAGTCTTTCAGGACATGTTTCTGAACCCCACAGCATGTAATATTGCAAATAGTATTTCATAAGGGCACTACTCAAGTCAATTTATCAACATATTAGTTCAACTGAAGCATCTCCAATAGCTTTACATGATAGTTTTGAAACAGCCAACACGAAAGCTATGACTTGCAGTTCGTGCCAGTTGCTCTTAGTGGAGTATTCTAATTGTCATTCTTGTTTGAACATCTATTTTGATTTTGCCTTTTGGTTCTCTAGGAGGGAGTTTTTTTTTTTTTTTAATTCTAAATGGTTCAATTTTTTTTCAGTTAATCTTTTCTTACTAAGTTTTAGTTTTATTACATTGTATTCAGATAATTTGCCTGAATAATTTCTACTTCCAGGAGTTTATCATGGTTTACTTGAAGGCATAATAGTCAATTTTTGTATTTATTCCATAGAAATTTGAAAACAATGTTATCAAGTATAAATGTCTTAACACAAATTAAAAAGCAGAGATTTAAAAAAAAAATCCAGCTACCTCTTGTGAACTACAAGCTGCTCATTTTTTTAATATAAATTTATTTATTTATTTATTTAATTTATTGTCTGCATTGGGTCTTTGCTGCTGCACGCAGGCTTTCTCTAGTTGATGCGAGCGGGGGCTACTCTTCATTGTGGTGCGCCGGCTCCTCATTGTAGTGGTTTCTCTTGCTGCGGAGTACAGGCTCTAGATGCGTGGGCTTCAGTAGTTGCAGCACATGGGCTAATAGTTGTGGCTCACAGGCTCTAAGGCACAGGCTCAATAGTTGTGGCCCATGGCTTAGTTGCTTTGCGGCATGTGGGATCTTCCTAGAGCACGGCTCGAACCCATGTCCCCTGCATTGGTAGGCAGATTCTTAACCACTGCACCACCTAGGAAGTCCCAAGCTGCTCCTTTTTTTAGTACAAAGAAATGGTTAAAAGTTAAAGGATAGAGTAGTGGTAAACATTTCTATAGTGCCTTTTATATCTCAAGAACTGTTTTAAGTACTTTACATGTACTAGCTCATTTATCTTCATAAGCATCCTATTATGAAGGAGATATTATTACTGTCCCGATTTTACAGAGGAGAAAACTGAGTTGAGTAACTTTTCTAAGGTTATGCATTGGTCACACAAAGTTTTAATTTTTATATTTTACAGAGCATTCAGTTATAATGGATTTAATGTGAATAATGTTGTAAAGCAAAAAGGATACAAAAAAGTTATTTATGTATCTATGTAAGATAGTAACTTTCTGCATCTTTGCAATTCTAAGGTAAATAGAGAAGAATAAAGTGTGAAATCTCTCCCTGTTTTTAGTGACATCATAATTTTAGTTCTGCTGGACTAGAAGCTAATGGTTTCTCCTTGTGATCATGACCAGGGTCATTTTTCTTGAAATTACTTGTATAAAGACTTGCCTGAATGTAGGAATGATAGCAGGGGAATTTGGAAAAGCGATCTTTTGTAATCACTTTTAATCACATTATACCATGTAGAAAAAAAAATGTGTGTATAATATAGCCAGGCTACTAAACAGAACATCTTGATCTGAATTTCAGGGCTGGGGTAGGATCTGGCATGTCCAGTGGTCTGTACAATTCAGTAGGAATCAATCCAGCTGTTTTACATCCTTGCAGGGCTATTGTGCACGGCACGGTTTAGCTCAAACCTTCCTCCTAGCCTCTCTCCTTGTGTTTGAGACAGCTACTCGTACTAGCTCCTGTTAGTGCTCAGATGAAGAGCCCTTCAACCTGTTGCTTTGTTCCTCATCCTTGATTTCTTGTCATTCTCCTTTGATTAAATTGGCAGAACAATGTCGTTGAGACTGTCACTTTTTTTATTCCTTAGAGTTACACCCAAATAGTACTCATTTTCTTTCTCACTCATAAGTTACTTCCAAAAACAAAGGCTGTGCACACACTTCATACCATTTAGAATGTGGAATTATGTATTTCCCAGCATGAATTGCAAACCGTTCCCATTACTGAAACAATAAAAATTACTTGTGAATTTTGGTTTTCTGGTTAGTTAGCAAAACATCTTGGGATCATAAGAACCCTTTAATGCTTGTTTTGGGGTGATTGCTAATCACATATCATATATAGTATTTTGTCAAAACTGTGAATTACTGTGGAAAAATGCTACAGACATAAAATCTATCATCTTATTTTTTTTCTTTTTCTTTATAATTTGTTTCTAGCTGAAGTAAATGAATTAGGACCGAGAGGTTTAGAGAAGGAATAATTCACTATTCACACATATTCCTCATTCCCTCTATCTAAGAAAAAATAGCAACTGAGATTACCTTAGATTATTATTATGTCAATTATTATTTAAATGATATCTTTAGACATTTTTGAAATTTATTCTTTTAGGTTTATTTTTTTCTGAGTGTTTATTCTCCCCAAAACGAAATAACTCTTTACAGATTTACGCCTATGTATGTAATTTGTGGTTCTTTGGTACATAAACTTAACAGAAAGACAGTCTCACAATGTATCCACATGTTAAAACAATAAACATTTTATCATGTTTCTAAACTGACTTCCCAATGTTTAGTATTAACATTCTATATTCTGATTAAAAATAGGTAATATTTATTGGATTGAGTTTATTTTATATTCAAGGGCAAAAGTATCATTTGTGAAACATTTGTTTGCCTCGCTCTGGACAAAAAAATGTTGCCAGTTATTTTAGTAAACTATGAATGTTGCCTGCCATCAGCCACCAAGCCATCAACCACTGCAGCCACCCCAGTGGTGTGCCCTGTGGGAATTCAGGATGGAGAAGAAGAGGATACTGGCCGTAGGCAGTTAAGATGCATGTCCAAGGAATAATTTCAATGAGCACAGACTCTTGCATCTTCCTATACATAGAAAAGCACTAAAATCATTAACTTGAGACATCCTTTTTTTGTATGTGATTAGCAGTAATCTTTTGATGTTTGACTACATTTTTTCCCCCAGCAAAAACTTCTATCTATCCTGGCTCCTCCATTACCTTTTAGAACAGTTCCTCAGAGCTACCTGAGAGGCCGTCTCCCAGGCTATAGTTCTTAGTAAGGTCCTCAGATAAAACATAACTCAAAACTTTTAGGCTGTGTTTTGTGTTTTGTGTGTGTGTGAGTGTGTGTGTGTGTGTGTGTGTGTGTTTTAGTTGACATCCCTCTATATTTTTCTTCCTTGCATTTTTTACCCTAAGCCAGGCTTTGTAATCATTGCTTCAGGAATTTGGGGCGAATAGTATGCAGGGATGTCTGAAGTCAGTGTATTTCCCAGTCTTCAGTTAAAGCTCCAACACTTGACGGTTTGTAGCAGGTATCATGCAGGTGTGGGAGAGAAGGAAAGTTCTTTAAAGTTCCTTGGCAGGAAGAGGAGATCCCTAGAGGCTGGGAGGGAATGTCCTGGGGAAAAGTCAGGAAATGCAAAAGGGAATTATATGGAACTCCCAGCAAGGCTGGGTCCCAAGCACAGAGTTCAGGGCAGAAGTCCTAGGATGTGGTGATATTCGCAGGGCAATGACTGTGTGGGGCACACGGAGAGGCTGGACCTTAGGCTGGAGAGTGAGGTCCTCAGCCTCCACAAGTGTGTGGAATGGAAGCCCAAGAGCCTGCCCCTCTGCAGGGTCCACATGGACTGGTACTAGGGTGTCCCAGGAATTGCCAGGACAGGCTGATAACATAAGTGGAGAGCTCTCATCTCTTTGTTTTTAAGTCATAGAACAAAGTAATATATTTTGTCAGAAGCTACCATAAATTTATATCATTGGTGTTTGCACAGTATACATTTTAGAGCTTTTTCTTTGAATATTGACCTTTATTCTTTCATCAATGTTTTTTAAATTAATCAATTTAGGGGTCTATCCCAAACTCGTAAATTTCTTTATCCTTTTCTTGGGGAAAAATGATTATTTATAATGTATCCCATTACAAGATTAAATGTCTCTAATTTTCCTTATCAAGTAGTTGATATTGTCAACATTTATGGGTAAAACAAAGCAAAGTCTCATAATCCGGATTGGTACAGGTCCTGGAAAATTGCTGGATTTCTTGTTGTTTAGTCTCTCAGTCCTATCAGGTGAGGTCAGGCTTCAGCCCCTCTTTCTAGAATATGTTGTAGCCCACGTGCTGCACTGACTCCTTCTCCCCATCAGCTGCTGTGAGAGGAACATCCCCTAACCTGCCCCCTCATGGCATAACCTTTGCCATCAGGGGACATTGGCATGCCCCTTATTTGCCATGTTGGGTTTCCTTAATTCCAGAGGTATGTTCACGATTCTATACTGCTATCTGGTTTCGGCTGTTATTCATATTTGATTTTAAAAAGTTTTTCAAAAACTTTGAATTAAGTTATTCCTTAAAGCAAGGCTCACAAATTTGAAAGAGCTGTTATCATATAGTTTCTTTTGATAAGGTTTGTTTACCCGAGGAAACTATTTACTTGTGAAGAGAAAATTGTTTAAATTTGTAAGTCTTTCAAAGTATATTTTGCAATCATTTGCTTTAAATTGTTCACTAATAGTTTAGTTAGATTATGTAATAATTACTCTGTGCAACACTACTTTGGAATTTCTGTGGTATTTTTAGTATAAAGCTAATATGTTTAACATTTATTCTTTGAAAACTTGATATATTGGTATGTTGTGTTTTTTAAACAAGTATTTTTTTGAGACTTTTCAATTATACGGTATTGCCACCAAACACTAAATATTTATAGGTGTGAAATATTTAAGAAAAGAAAATCGATGTCTTTAAAATTGAAAATAGGGCATATTATGCATGAAATAAAAAAGGATAATAAAATTCTACGTCAAAGGAAGAGATAACTCGTAGCTGTGGGTTCCATTAACACGTCGCTAGGGAGTAACTTTCATGCTACAGTGTGGGAGGTGGGCCAGCAGAAAGCCTCTATTTTAAATCACCAGAAGCTTTCAGTCTGATGTGTAAGAACTTCCACTTAACTAAAAATGTGATAGCATAGTCGTTATAACGTGCATAGTAAGAACATGTTTGATTTATAATCACAGAATTTTGGTTTTTCATTTAACGTAAGTGTCAAAGTTCATATGAACAGTAAATTTTAGTAGGTTTCACCTCTTCATCTTGCGATTCAGTGCTGTCCACAGGAAAGCCCCAAGTTATCTTTCTGTTCTTACCTGCCATTAGCCCATGTTCCCACAAACATCACTACTTTCTGTTCCTGATGTGGCTCTTCTCCTTTTTAACTCCATTCCTTGATTTTGCAGTCTTCCTCACCTGGAAGTCCTTGTCTTTCTCCATTTATCTAAATTCTGCCTGTGTTTCCTCCTCATTTAATAGGCTTCTACACCTTGAAGACTCATCTAGATATAATGTGAATTTACTTTCTATTCTCCTACCACCACCAACCCTACTGGACCTAGCAGTTCAGCTATTGATGAGCTGTGCTAACCCCTCTACTGGAGACTCCAGGATGAGGACAATGTCTTACTCAACTGTGACCACTGAGGCACTCACAAAGTGTTTTGCACTTTTATGCATTGAATTTGATCTATTTGCAGAATATACAGGATGATTAATGATGCCTCATATTGAAGTGCAAACAAAAAAGAATATCTAAATAAAACATCTGCTCATGAAGAAATGTGTCTGAGAGAAAATACAGATGCTCCTTAATAATTGTCTAGTCACCATTCTAAATTTATAAGATGTGAATATTAAGGAATGCTCTGTGTACTACCAAGGATTATTTTCAAATGTATTTCCAAGAATGCCGTAAAAAATGAGCTTTTTAAAAAATGTGTATCATAATTTTGTTTTCTTCCAGCTTCATTGAGGTATGATTGACAAGTAAAATTGTATATATTTATGGTATATAATACGATGTTTTGATATACATATATAGTGTGAAATGGTCACCACAATCAGGTTACTTATATCTATCACCTCACATAGCTGTCATTTTGTGTGTGTGTGTTGAGAATACTTGAGACCTACTCTCTTATCAAATTTCTATGACCAGAACTTATTTATCTTATAACTGAGAGTTTACATTCTTTTACCAATTCTCCCCTTTTCCTTCACTCCGTAGCCCATGGTAAACACCATTCTACTATCTTACTATGAGTTTGATGCTTTTAGGTTCTACATAAGAGTGATATTATGCAGTGTTTGTCTTTTTATGCTTGATTTATTTTACATAGCATTATGTCCTCCAGCTTCATATGTGTTGTTGCAAATGGCAGAATTTCTTTCTTTTTAAAGGCTGAATAATATTCTATTAATATTCTATCTATCTATCTATCTATCTACCTACCTATCTACCTCCCTACCTATCTACCTCGCAGTTTCTTTATCCATTCACTTGTTGATGAACATTTAGGTTGTTTCCATATCTTAGCTGCTGTGTATAATACTGCAATGAATAGGAGGTGCAAATATCTCTTTGATTTTATTTCCTTTGGGAAAACCCAGAAGTGGGATTGCTGGATTATATGATAGTTCTCTTTGTAATTTTTTGAGGAAACTCCATACTGTTTTCCATAGTGGCTGCACCAATTTATATTCCCCCTTCTATCACATTTGAAGACTTTGGTTTTCACACCACTTTGTGAAGACATACTATATGTTATAATACATGAGACACTTCGCTATCATACAGTGAAAGAGATTCATGTAATAATTCCCGATATTAAGTGGGTCCTAGGTATGTGCCAGGTTCTGTGTTATGTGCTTGACAGAGATTGTCTCATTTAGTCACCTCGGAACGTTAAATGATATTGTCATCCTCTAATTCATGGATAATAAAACTCTATTTCATAGACTGAAAAATTTGCTCAATGTCACACCAATAGTAGATCAGGCTTATGGAAGTAAGTCTGGGCTTTTAAATTCTGGATTTACTGCCTTCTTCTTCTTGAGGTTGCAACAACCTTTTAGACTCCAATGAGAAGAAATTAGTTGACCATTTTTTTTTTTGAACGTTGTAACGAGTAAATCATTGCAGTATGTTTATCTCCTCCAAAAACAAGAATAAAATAGGCTTAAAATAACAATTTATTTGATTTTAATGGTTAATAAACAGTTTTTAGTAATAAGTAATTCCTTTATGTTATTTTTGTATACAACTTAGCAATAAAACTACCTATCTATTTATTGTTATGAGGAATTCAAGTAAAATCTGTGTCTGTGGTATTGGGTGATTTAAAAAGTATGCACCATTGCCAAATGTTCTGAAGAGATAAAGCACACACTGAAAATGCTTCAACTCATATGCTTCAACTCGTTTCAGTAAAGGTAAGATTCTATTCTAGGAAGTTTTTTAATAGACTCCAAGCCTGGGTATATTTGTCAGGGATAGACACTCCTTTTGAGATTTGCTAATGAGTTCTTTGAAGTTTCATTAGCCACACGTACAAATGGGTTGTGAACATAAACTGGGGGAAAGTCTTTAGATTTAAAAAATATTTTATTTTTTAATATCCTGAGATTTAGAGTGGTTATTAAATGGTTTGCTTTATCCTAATCCAGTGTATCTTCTACTAGTCATTCAGTAAAATAGTTTTTATTTTACTAAAAATACAAAAATAAAAAGGATTATTTTCCCTTAACACAAGGTAAAAGATAATGTTGACTAATTCTATTTTGGGTAACTGGTTTTTGCAATTTGTTTTGCAGAGCAATTGGCTTTTCTAACATAGAAACCTCCATTTTTAAGACATTAGTTTCCTTTGCTTGCCTAAAGGCTCAAGATCTCTTTTTCCTTTTCAATGGGGTGAAGAAGCACACTGTTCAATTGATTTGGTTATTCTCTTGGCCTGTATTCAAGGGTGATCTCTTTGAACATGAGTATAAGCCATTAGGTGTAGAAAACTAGACGGGAAATGAGTATACAATTGGTCATGAATTTAGATGAAATTGAAGAAAGATTTGACTATGGGTCCCTACAGTTTAGACCAAGATATGGTATTTGACACACCCCAAATCTCAGATGGCAAATAAACCATCTACAACAGGCTTGATATCTGTCTTAGTCACAAAGGAAGACCATCAGGGGCTCACATACCAACAAGATTAAGAAGGAAATAAATGATTCAAACTGAAATCAGAAGAACTTCTAATGGGTAAAAATAAAGTTTATTGCCACAGAGAAATCTGAACTTAATAGAACTCTTATGTGATACCCCATTGGATCTCCAGCTAAAAAGAGAAATAGCTTTCAGAGTGTGAATAATGATAGAGCACGGAGGTCCTGAAGGTCTGGTGGCGTTTCAGTGGATGCTTCTTCCGTTATAAGGAGATCAACCTATTATCTCGTGTGTATGATAAAATTAAGTAAAATGCAAGGAAACATTTTAAATGGAAAGGGTATTTATGTTTCTAGATTTGTTTTCAGCTACTCAAGCACGGTATACTTTTTCTTGAGGCTGAGCGACTCTGCTGGGAATCCGTGCTGGGTTTTCTTACCCTGCCAAATCTCTTTTTTACTTTAAGCTCTTAAAATATAGTTCTTTGATTATTATAATGCAGGAAAACTAATTACCTCAAAGACTACTTTATCACTTTTCAATTAAAAGAGTAGGTAGCAGATAATATTTCCATCCAGAGAGTTAACTCCAACAAGAAAGTATTTAGAGGTCATTCTCCTTATCTTTCTTCCATGTAAATTGGTTTTGTTGTTGTTGCTGTTGTTTTAAATTATTGCTGTTACTTTTCTTTATATTTCAGTGAACCTTGTAATATTTTGGTTAGTCTAAATATCAGGTGTAATAATCAACACAACATTTAGGATACAGACTGTTCCAAATAATCTAAATTTTGTTGTTTTCATTTCTCCAAAGCATTTCAAAAGGATTACATAATAGTACATCTCTTTTTGTTGGATTAAATGATTCATAGATATTTTGCAGTTTCTTACCCCTTTCCTCATTTTTAAAGTCCATATCAAAAGTAGAGAATGATCTTGAGGACACGGGGGGGGAGGGGGGGCGGGGGGGGACCTGGGACAAAGTGAGACAGCAGCATTGACATGTATACACTACCAAATGTAAAATACTAGCTTCCCAGCTAGTGGGAAGCTGCTGCATACCACAGGGAGATCAACTCAACTCGATGCTTGGTGATGACCTAGAGGGATGGGATAGAGAGGGTGGGAGGGAGGCTCAAGAGGGAGGAGATATGGGAAAATATGTGTAAATGCAGCTGATTCACTTTGTTGTACAGCAGAAACTGGCACCACATTGTAAAACAATTATTCTCCAATGAAGAGCTGAAAAAAAATAGTAAAGTCCATATCAAAACTCTGGTTAATTTTTTTTTATTCTGATGGAGAACTTAGAAATATTATGTGGATACTCCATAAGCCCTATATGCTGAGATAGTTAAAAGCTGTGTAGTTCAAGTTAAAGAATTATCGAATAACTGTTCTGTATAAAGCACTTTTCTAGTGGCTTTTAGAAGAGAGTGGATAGAATGATTAAAAACATAGTGTACCAGTTTCCAGGGACACATGATCCATTAGTTTAAAATGGATTGTCAAGTTCCCTAGTCTGTTGAATTAAAAACAAACAAACAAACAACAAAACAGTTTGACAGAGCACAAAGAAAGAATTTGAGCTATAGTAACAGAATGGTCTCTTAAGAGGTAACTTGACTGAGCAGATGTGGACAGTTGTTTATTTACCCAATTTCCTTTTAGACATGACTTCTTCAAGGCCAGGAAATTCTAATTTCTCTCTTATCTTAAATCTTTGGGGAAGAGTAGGTGCTCAACAGATGTTTCTTGTGTGAATGACTGACTGACAGAATGAAGAAACTGAAGCTCAAGAGCAAAGGTGTCACCGAGCAGGGATGGGCCAATCACGATTTTATAATTTCCATACACGTGTCGAAGTCTCAGTGACCAGCAAACTTCAGATGTTGGGCAGGCATAGACGAGATGGGTCAGAGAGCAGACATATATGATTTATGGCAAAATAACTTCAGTTTACATGTGGACAAATGTAATTGCTGATCTTCAATTAGTTATATTGACAGAAAGTTTTTCATTTGCCATCTAAAACTTATTTTGAACCGTTAACCTCTCAGTTATCCATCTGAACTGTATCATTTAGCTGTTTCCTCTGACCACAACAGTTTAAATACTTTGATGCAATATTTTTATTGGAAACTATTACCTGTGTTGGGATAAATAGCTTATTCTTTACTAAGACAATGTCAAATAAGACATTTCAATCATAGACATGGTAAACTGTGGTATAGGAAATTAAATGTTTCCCTGAACAATGAGACTTAGTTTATTCCCTAAACCTCTGCTTGTCACATTTTACTCATGTTTGGCTTAATAAAGGGCAAACTGTCCTAAGTATTAGAGATTTTTAAGGGTAAAAGAGTCCTCAAGACCGACATAACAAAAGTAGTCAGCTAATGATAACTCTTAAGAAAATAATTTGCCATTGAATTTAATAACACTTTACTTTAGGTTCTCTAGTTAGTAGACCTTATACTTTAAGAAATAGATAAGTAAAATCATTAAATATATTTATTATAACTTAAAGAGTGAGTAAAGGAAAAAGAAAACATGAAGTCAAAAAAATAGAGTGAAAGGAAGTTAACTAAGAAGAGTCTAGTATTAATATTTTCTAGCCTAAGAGCAGATGTAATTGCAGTTTATTGTAATGGTCAACAGCATGGCTCCTGATGGAGACAGCCTTGAGGATCTGCCACTTAGTAGCTGTGCTTCGGTCCCTTCAGCTCTGAAGTGAGGCTAATAAAGGTGTTTGGGACATTGTGAGAATTAAATGTGTGCGTGCTTGTGAAGTGTTTAGAACAGTGGCTAGCACATGGCACATGTTATGTAAGTGTAGGCCAGTACTATAGAAATAATACGGGTGTAGTTCTTCAAAGACAATCCTGAGTAAGACCTGCTATATATAGATGGCTATCTAACTGCTGTGTATATAATAAAAGGTATATGACAACTTCTCCGGTCATCTTTCTGTATTCCCAGTCACAGCGTGCCTGGAAGATACAAGTAAGCATGAAAGGATCTTAGAAGCGTGCTTGAAAGAAGTTATATTTATTATGTAAATGTACTACTATCTACTCTCACCACTTTTCTTTCTTTTCCGTTTTCATCTTCATTTTCCTCATTTAAGTTACTTAGGCTCTTTCTGTGGTTTCACTGTTGCTTTACTAGTGTAGCATAATGCTTAGAAAATGTTTATAAAATTTTACTGCTAAAAACTCTACATATAGGATTTGAACTCTTTAAAGTAGATGCTATAAAAACCTAATAAATAATTAAAAGAATGCAGAGATGATAATAGGAGAAATATATGGAAGTGGTGCACTTAGAGGATGACAATAAGGAGTCTTGGGTATCATCCGTTTCAGAGACTGACCCACCCAGCAACATAACCCGTTTTCCCAAGAAGGACGACTTTGCAAGAGGAAAAAAGCAGACGTGAGGTTGTTGTTGTTTTTTTAATAAATTTATTTATTTATTCATTTATTCATTCATTCATTCATTCATTCATTCATTTATTTATTTATTAGCTGTGTTGGGTCTTCGTTGCTACTGCATGGGCTTTCTCTAGTTGTGGCATGCGGGGGCTACTCTTCGTTGTGGTGCGTGGGCTTCTCAGTGTAATGGCTTCTCTTGTTGTGGAGCACAGGCTCTAGGAGCACGGGCTTCAGTAGTTGTGGTATGTGGGCTCAGTAATTGTGGTGCATGGGCTTAGTTGCTCCACGTCATGTGGCATCTTCCTGGAACAGGGATTGAATCCATGTCCCCTGCATTGGTAGACGGATTCTCAACCACTGTGCCACCAGGGAAGCCCAGCCATGTGAGTTATATATGCAAATTTTTTTCTACTACATCCATCCATCACCAAACTTGTCTAAGCTTTGTAGAAAACATATTTTTATATGAAAACTATACAGTAAAGCAGACACCTCCACTTACATTTCCAATAGGCATCTCTAATTTAACATCAAAACTGATTTGATCATCCCTTCAAATCGAGCTCCCATTGGTGTTCTTCTCATCAATTAAGGGGAATGGCATCCTTCCATTTGCTGAGGCCAAAAGGCATAATGCCACCCTTTACTTCTCTCTTTTTTTTTTGTTGGCAAATCCCATATATTGCACCTTCAAACTATATTCTCATCCCACCCATTTCCCACCACCTCTGCTCTAAGCCACCTTCATCTCTTACTTGGATCACTGTGATGGCCTCCTAACACCTGTCACTGATCTTGCTTCTATTCTGTCTATTCTCAACAGGCTGGTGAAGGGATCTTTTAAGACTTAAGTCGAATCATGATGCTCCCCTGCTTGATCTTTCAGCAGCCTCCCTCTATGTGGAAGATCCAGAGACCTTGCAATGACTTCTCAATTCTTATAGGATCTGGTCTTCTGTTCCCTCTCTGAACTTTATGCATTACTACTCCCCACTCTCCTTTTATAGCTCCAGAAACACTGCCCTCTCCACTGTCCTTTGAACATACCAGCCTTCCTCAACCTTACAGTGTTCACCTTAAATGCTCTCTCTTCAGATCATCCTTGGCTCCCTTTCTCACCTCCCTTAATGTCACTTTTCCTGTTAGGTCCTTCCCAGGAAACCATATTTAAAATGGCAAATTTTCTCATTCCCTCAAACACTTCCCATCCTCCTTCCCTGCCTTATTTTTCTCCATAACATTTACCACCTCTCAGTATACTATGCGTTTTACTTACTATTCGTAGTGTCTATCTTCTACCACTAGAACATATGCTTCATGAGGGTCAGGAATTTACCTGTTTTGCCTATTAATGTATTCTCAGTAGTGAGCAGTGCCTGGCAGCAAGTGAGTGCTTAATAGGTTTTTATTGAAATAATTAAATGTGTAAGAATGAATGAATGAATGAAAGCAAAGAATGAAATTTTAGGAAAGAAGAGAGATAAGCAGAAATGTTATAAAAAGTGGAAACCAACAAGTGTCAACTAAGTTGTTTGCATTTTATTTACTTGACAAAATGTAAATACTGCATGCCAAATAGTTGGCAATTACGAAATTGCAAAAAAGAAAAGAGGAAAACAGCTTTGACTTCATGGTTGTAGGATTCACCATAACAAAATAAGTTAATCTTAAAGTATTTTAATCTTATACTCTGAACAAACTTCTGTAGAATGAAGACAGCTATGATATTTTGAGTGTCTCATTTAATTAACTCACAAGAGCAAAGTTTTCTTAGACCTGGGAAGATGGTGGACAAATAACTCAAGACATGTTCATAGCTTTACATTAGTCAAAGTAAAAATGGATGAAGAAATAAACAAGAATTTTTCAAACTAGTCCAAAATCTTCTAGTCAGCACCTGTCTTAGCCCTCACCAATAGGAGCATTTAAAATGGGGTCATTGGAAAACATTCTAGTTTTACTAAGTTGATCCTTTTCTTTATCACAAGCTACATGTAAATTACTTTCAGACCTAGCCATATATCTATGCTAACGGACTGACTCCTATTGACTCCTGTTTAAAACTGTCACCTCACACCCATGTGCATCGAAGCATTATTCACAACAGCCAAAAGGTGGAAGCAACCCAAGTGTCCACCACCAGATGAATAGCTAAACAAAATGTGGTATATGCAGAATAAGGAATATTATTCAGCCTTAACAGGAAAGGAAATTCTGAACCATGCTATGAACCTTGAGGACATTATGCTGAGTGAAACAGTACAGTCATAAAAAAGCCAATACTATTTGGGCCCACTTATATAAGGAACCTAGAGTAGTCAGGTTCATAGGTACAGAAAGTTTAATGGGTATAGAGTTGCAGTTTTGCAAGATAAAGAGTTTTGAAGTGTGAATGCACTTAAGATTAGTAAACTGTATACTTAAACTTGTTAAGATGGTAAATTTTATGTTATGTGTATTTCATCACAATTAAAAATATAAGGAACACCTCATATCTTGATGCTGCTATTTGCTCTTACTGGTCCATGCTGGACACCTTCTGTCTTTCATTATTCGACTAAGCCCCCATTAGCATAAGATTGTAGCTGCTTGCAGCTTGTAGACAGCAAGGTTAGTGGGTAGAGAAAGGCAGTAATTAAAAGGTAGGAGTCAACCTCAAACTCAATGTCAGACATCAGTAGCCCCAGAAAATTATCTGCCATTACCTGACACAGACTGACCATACCTCTCCCTGGGTTCAGACTTCACATCATGCTTCTAAGGTCTTTCTTTCTCCTTAGATCTTTGGTCATCACTCTTGGTCTCCCTATCCCTCACCTTCCATCTCCAAAGCAATTCTGTCCTTGGGAAATTATAAACTCCTCTACCTTTGTTTTGTAGACCATGCCCTGAAGGGCTCGCCATTTATATTCAAAGAGCCTATCAAGGTATTTTCCACATGAATTATGAATTCCAAATGAATTATAAGTTCCAAATGAATTTTTAAATGAGAAGAATTATTACCCTTCCTTAGTATTCTGAATATGCTTCAGTAGGCTTTAGCATAAAATAGTAATATTTTTTCTTCATACCACTCATGGAAAATATTAAATCACCCTCTGCACCTTGTAGATTAAATATTGAGGAAGTCTTTTTAACCCAAGTATATATCAAATGCTACAGCTATAATTTTGTATTTATTGCTACCTGTGTATAAGAAAATGCATGACTATATCAGCTGTGTGGAGAACAACCTTCTGGGGACCTCAGATTCCACCAACAGCTAGCACAAAGGAAAAGAGTTGTGGGGGAGGTTTTGGCCTATAGGACCTGCTGGAAAGGATGACAGGTGATGAGCAGGTGGAGGAACCTGGCATGTGGTGATGTGGGGAGGAAAGTGATGCCCCGATGCGTGAGGACGTTTTTTTTTGGCAGTAAGCTAGAAAAGATCTGATAAAAATGGAGAAGAGAAGAAATAAGAGATATCAAAAGACAGTGGCAGGCATGAGAGATGACAACCTTTGTGTAGCGGGTGGTGAGCAGTAGGCATACAGACAAAGAAAAGACAAGAAAACCAGCAACAGGGAAGCTGAAGAGGACAGCTCTGTGAGTTGCAGGGCAGGAGCAGGCTGGGTGGAGGTGGGGGTGTCAGGGCGCCCTGGGAAGGAGTGATGAGGTCAGATGGTCTCAATGTTCCCTTTGTAGGGCAAGGAGTCATCTTGTTCCCTCATGCGTCTGTTTATATAAAGAGGGCTGGATAGATGGCATATCTAGATGGAGGGTCCTTGTTTGGCATAGATCTCTCAATGAAGCACTTCCAAAAAAGTGTTAGAACCACAGTGATCTAGCGCTTTAAAGTGGGATGTGTGTGTGTGTGTATGTGAGTGAGTGTGTGTGTGTTTATCTGTTTGTATGTGTGTGTTGTTTAGGAAGTGAGTACAAGCGATTGTCACGTGCTCCAGAATTATGTGCCTAGGAGAACCCTGGACATGAGTCTGAGGGTGCAGCCTCTTTCTTGGGTCTGAATAGTGCAAGCATGAATCCTACGAGTGTAGAATCCACACATTTGTATCAACTCCAAAGGTCTCTTTTGTTTGTTTTTAATTTTCTTTTCTTTGTGAAAGTGAAGGAAGAAAGTATTGTGTTCCTCTTGTAAGAAGAAAATCGCATTGTGAGTGAAAGAAAAAATACTCATGAATAAGTATAAAGTAAAATCATCTACCTATATGACGTGAGGTCTCTGTTGGCAGAGCTGTTTAATTATTTCCTCTACTTCTGCATTATCTCAAGGAATAAATCAACAGCAGGTGTATATGCTTACCTAAATTTTAGATCTTCTGCTCATGTTTTAAATGAATGATTCTCAGAGACCAGAAAGTATTGGGGAGTTCTTCTTTTTAAATTAGTACTTACTGCAGTGTCAGAGTTTTGAGAAAATGCCCTTTACTAGGGTATGGATGGACATTTTCAAAAATATGGTTTTATCATTTCAAGCTGGGAGGTAAGAGAGTTAGTGAGAAGTAGCAAACCATGACAATCAAAAATTTTGTAGCTTTTTAGGTATTTCTGTCTGAGTACAGTCTATCTCAAGAATGATTTCACGGTGCAGACACAGTGAGTCTGTTCCTCGCCACGCATGCTGAATTGTCTCACTGTTGTGGCAGTGGCAGCCAGTCTCCCCACTTTTCCTTCTGTGGAGCTTCTAGTTTTATGAAGGCGCCATTATTTTTCAAGCCAATTTTATGGCTCAGTTATGACATTGCTTCCAGTTGGTTGGTTTGAGATACACTGCTGTGCTGGACGTCCTTGTGAATGTATTTTTTGTGTTACTTTAAGAATGTCTAATTAGAGGAAATTCCAAACATTGGGATTTCTGGGTCAAGATAAGGATATATTCATGGTTTTTGACACATTTTACCAGATTTTCTTTAAGGATGTATTTATACAAATGCCATCAGGGTGTGAACCGTTGGGCACCAGAGTCTCAAATGAAGGTCTCAGTTGAATTACAAAATATTCCCAGGTTTTGTTTATAATTGCTTGATGTTCAACTTTAAATGCAAAACCTTCTTGAATAATTTCTGGAGGCTGTTTGCTTCCTCCAATTTTCGATTCAAATTGTTGACCACCTCTCACTTGTAACCCAGGCAGGGCGTGTATTCTGCTCCTTCTAACTCTGTGCTCAACATATTTTCTGCCGTCTGAACAGAGACCTATTCCTGCATGTCCCCTCTCTGGTGGCCCTCTCTGTGGGAGGTGTATCATTCCTACCCCTTCATGTAAGCCTTGTGCATGTGACACTCTGGCCAATGCATGCTGAGAGTGAACAAAAATTTTAGTCCCATCTTTGCTTCTTCTCTCCAGAGGGCCTCATCCAGGTGGGGACCTCCTTTAGCGTGGCTCTCCCAGCGGAACCAAGAAGTGCCTCGCTCACAGCCAGCAGGTGTTGTGAATGAGAAATACACATTTGTTGTTTTGCACCAATGGGATGTTATTAGCAAGACTAGTGAAAGCTGACTAATATAATCTCTGAGCTGTATCTGAATCTGGCGAGGTGCTTTGGTATTCTCCCAGTACTGAGGTGATGGAGTTAGTTTTATAACGCTCTGGTTGCAAATTCCACGTTGGCTACAACATGGCTTTCAATATATTTCTTGTGAATATTGTAAATGAGACATTTATTTTGGTTGCAGTAGCTCAAAAGTATAATGTTTATTTTCAATGCAACCATGCAATTGTGTTTGCATGAGAATTAGCCCCTGATGGCCTGAGCCATCACTGTCTGTGATGGGTTCACTTCTCTCATCTGGAATGGTACTAGTTATATGCAATCCTGGTAGTATTGAGAAATTAGTCTTTCAAATAATCTTCTGTGTTCCTTAGTTCGTATGAAAAACTTTGGATATTATTGGAGGCCACAAACAAAACCTCTGTACTATTCTACACTTTCATATATTCATTTTTTTGAGACTTACAGAGTACAAGGAAGGACTCCAAACATATACAGTTCCTTTCTTCTACCAGGTAGGCTGGTGGTAATGAGGTTGACCCCATCTGCCGTGACTGCCTTTGCTGGAAATCACTGTAGCAGTGAGCAGATTAGACGGATATGCTTAGGTTCAGGTACTTTTGCTCCAGAGAATACAATGAAGTTCTTAATTGAGACCTTAAACACAATTTTCTTTTGCAAATAAAATATATATACTCTGGCACAGCTCCATAACATTTTTGAACTGGTAAGTTAAACATGTTAAAGAAATAAAGTTATCTCAAATGAATGTGATTTATGTCCTCTCATTCTCCTCAATGCCTTCTTATTTTCTCAAGTTGAGGATAACCGTTTTCATTGCCCTTCTGTCATGTTTCGTATCTGTTGCTGTTATCTCTTTTGACATCTGTGGCCTGGAGCTTGCAAAGATCTGCTTTTCCTGCATCTGCATATTCTACCATGAGGCGATGGCTGCTGTAACCCTCTCTCCAGGGCAGCTGTTTATTTCTTCTTGATTTCTCTCCGTCTATTCTGCTCCAGTATCACGGCTGCTATTCCTCTAAGTCTGAGATTTCCACTTGCTCTTTCTTTACATGTCTGTTCTGACCCTTAGCTCACCATTCTTGAAGTATTTTTACTTTGCTTTTTCTCCAGTCTTACTAAAGCAGCCTGTTTTCTGTGATTCTGCAGTTCTGAGCTACATTGATAACAGCTTGACACCCTTCATTGTTAGAAGTTGGGTTCTTTTTAAGCGACTTCAGGACACCTCATTTTTTAACAGAAAACAAGCAAACGAATAAACAACACAGAAAGATGATTTTCTCAGAGAGAAATTCAAAGTAAAAAAACCTTTATGACACTATGATATTTTCTTGTTCTTACTTGAAAGCTTCCTCAGCCACGATTCCAAAGGCTATTGAGATCAGCTTCATGTCACTTCAGGTTTTTGGCTTTTCAGATCTTTCCCCCTCAATCTATGTGATTTATACATAGATTAACAGGTTCTATCACAAGAGATTGTTTCATAACCAATGGTTCTCTGGAGATAATAAAACTTATTAAAGTATATTGAGGGGTAATTATACAGCTGAAAAAAGCAGTGCCGTTGTTGGATAATTTGTTCATTTACTAATTTATTCATTCAGTATTTATTCAGTGGTTTGATCTCATTAATAATCTTTCTGGATCAGTGTTGTTCCTTAATCTGAAATATTAAAAAGCAATTTCATGATATTTAATATCATATTGTTATGTGTATATAATATATATTTATGTAAACAGTGGATAGACAGATAGATATTTTATACCCAGAGAACTAAGAATTACAAAATTCCTATTTAGACCTGAAATTTTGACATAATTTTCAATGTTTCCAGATTTTCACTGGTATTTATCCATTTCTCTCACAATAGAACATAGACTTATTTCAATGTGATTATATATTTGCAGTCTATTGCAGCATATTAAATTACCCTAGGATTGAGTGTCTGAAACAGCAGATGTTTATTATTTCACAGTTTATGTCGGTCAGGATTCTGGGAGTGGCTTAGTGGCATGGTTCTGGCTTCGGGTCTCTCTTGCAGCCTCACTGCTGGCTGGGCTGCAGCATCTGAAGCCTTGACTAGGGCTGGAAGGTGTCCTTCCAAGCAGCTCATTCGCATGGTTGGCATCTGGTGTTGGTTGTTGGCTGAGGTGCCTTCTTACTCCTCTGCATGGCCTCTCACCTTCCAAGGCCCTTCCAGTAGAGTAGCCTGGAGTTTTCTTCATGGTGGCTGGACTCGGAGAGAAAGAAAGAGACAGAAAGGAGGAGACAGAGTCAGAGAGTCAAGACAGAGAGAAAGAAAGACAAGACAGAGGTAGGGGGGAGAGAGAGATGGAGACAGAAAGGGACAGAGAGAGAATCTCAGACAGATGTCAATACAATCCGTTGCTCAGGGCCCATCACTTCTGCCATATTCCATTAGTTAGAAGCAAGATATATTAAGTCCAGTGCATGCTACAGGGGGATGGAATACATGGGGTGTGACTACCAGAATGTGAGGATCACTGGGGACCGTTTAAGAGGCTGCCCATCAGAGATTCATTAGTTGCAAATCGTAGGAAGTCAAATTTAGCTTAAGTCAAAAGGAGAATTTAAGTATCTTCCAGAAACAAATAAGTCAGTTTTTCTCTTTCTGTGGGTACAGATTTTCCTTATTTCCTTCTCTTTCGGTGTCTAGGTGGAAATAGTCTTCCAAAAATCCCAATATATTTTTTCAACTGAAGCACCAAAAGGGACCAACTTCAATTGCTTTGGTCTGATTCAAATCCCTTTTAAAGAGATTCTCATTAGCCCAAATGAATCTTGTTCCAATCAATTGTGTGTGTGAGTGGGTGAAGGGTTGGGTGTGGAAGTGTGTGGGCGGGGGGAAATGGGAATGAGGCCACATGACTTTGTGCTCAGCAGAGGTTATGGACACTAGCATTTGAGAAGAGACCTTCTCAAGAGGGAAATGCAGGTCAATTAATTTACCATTAAAATAACTTGCTGGCTTAAGTCTACTGCTGGTCTGAGGTTTTAAATTGTATATGTTTGGCAGAGCTAACGATGTCTATTTTTCTCAGTTGTAATAACTATAAAAATTATCAACTGTTTAAGTATGTTCATTTAACTGATTCCACTAAGTTTTAAAAAGCAACAGACAAAATGCAAACAATTATTCCAACACCACTGTTCAGACAGATCATGTGATGCTTTAAAACAGAGCTCTTGCATGTCAGTGGGATTTTCAAGATATTTGCTTATTAGATGACGTATCATTTTTTTGTATCAGATTTTGTATGAAAGCTGTTTTGGGTGTGTCAATGCCCAATGAAGGAAAGTGCAGATAAGCTTTATATGAAATGTGACTATTGTACATATAATTAATATAATATAATAGTATAGCATATTATATTTAATTATATACAATTATAAAGTAATACATATTCCTCATAAAATATCCAGACAGTACATACTTTTGTAAAGAAGGAAGTGAAAATCACTTATAAATCCATGAGCCTGGATAACCACCACGTACATTTTGGTGTGGAACCTTTCAGACTTTTTCTCAATGAATATTTTCCACCAGTAGCTGTTTTGTAGCTTGCTTTTTACATTTGCCAACACGTTGCAGATTTTTCCTATATAACTAAGTATAGACATATACAATTAATGTTAATGGCTACACTGTATTTCTTTGTATGGTGTCCCAAAATGTTTCCAGATCCCTATTGGCGTACATTTTTTTTCTGGTTTCTAATTATTTTCTATTATCAATAGAATATCCTTGTACTATAACTTTGAACACTCATCTGATTATTAGTGTGTATTTTTAAAAGTGGAATCGCTGGGTCAGTGAATATGCATTTGAATTTTGAGACAGATTGCCAAATTACCCTCCAGGAAGATTTTTCTTGCAGTTGATGTTTCAACCAGCAGTCTTCGAGGGTTCCTGTTTCCTTCAACCTCCTTAAACTGGCTATTAGCACTGTTTTTAATCATAGCAATGTTATAAGTGAAAAGTGATATTTCACTGTTGCTTTTAATTTGCATTTAAAATCTTGTCCTTAAAACAGAAGGGCTTGGCCAGAGCATAGCAAGTTTAGTTTGTCAGAGCCTCTGGGGCCTGGGAATATGTGAAAAGCTGGGATATAGGAGAATTTTTTGTGCCTTTGATCCAAATAATTTGCTTCCAGTACATTGACATTTGGTGCTCAAAATTGTTCATTTACCCTGGGCACATTGCTGAGAGTCATGGTAGCCTGTCTGTCTTGCTGGGCACCTTTTACATTTTGAAAATATGCTTTGCTCTCAAATTGTGCTAAATGGGTGACTAGTTACTTGGTAAATTTGGGTATCTGTCTTTGGGATCCACTTTTTCTTCCAGACCTTATCTCTTGCAGGTGCAGGGATTATCCTGCAAATATTATCACGATTAATTAGTTGTTTAGTTAATAGTGACATGCAAGAAATATTTGCTCCTTCTGATTCCAGTCTGGCTTCCAGAGCCTCTGACCTGCAGGTTGGAGAGGGGCTCATATCACCAGCACTCGCTTCTTGAAAACGGAGGCTATTAACAGAGTCTTCCAGAACCTTCTCTGATCGCTTTCTGCTGCTTTGTGCCAGCTTTCTCAGGAAGGTGAATTCTGGGCAGTGTCCTGTGACATGTGGTCCGTCATCCTCCTGGTTTCAGTGCTGGTGCAGTTTTGCTCCCAGTTTTTGCTTCTCTTTGTCCTTCTCAGTCAGGTTTTTGATGACTGTGACAGCGCGTGGAACAAGTGGTAATATGATCCTTTCACCATCCTCTTTCCTAGAGGTTAACATGTCGGAATTTCATCTTGTTATGGCATCCAACTTCCAATTTTTGTATTAGCTTGTGTCTGAAATTCAAGAATCCAGGCTTTCTTGGAGAACAGTATCCGTATCACCTGACAAACTCCTGTAATGGGGAAGCATCTTCTGTCTTCACACCTATTAACCACAGTGTGTATAAGTGAGACTCAAGAATGTAGTAAATTCAGGGGTTGTATTACTCGAGCAAAAATAATTGATGGTTACCAGACAGAGGATACTGAGAACGACAGGGAGCCTGTCTCCTTGCAATTCCTATCACTCTGGAGAAGACTGCTTTAACCTTTGATTTGCTAATTAATTATGGAGAGATGCAGTCATGCTATAATACCCAGGAGGTCACACAGCTGCACACCTAACTCACTTTTATGTGAAGGAAGCAAATGAGCAAAAATCAGGCTGACATCAAGGCGGCTTTTTTTTTTTTTTCCCCAAAATGAAGCTCATTAACCACCAATGAGCTATTCAGCCTGTGTCCTGTATCAGCTTAATGCTCTCAAACCCTCAGTGTATCCCAACAATCATTGCCCCAGTTATTGACCCAAGTCATCAAGGATGGGGTGAATTGTTTTGTTCAATTTATTAAAAAGGCATCACTGTGTGTATTTTATTTTAGAAAAGTTCTTACTGCAAAGAAATTAGCGAAGTAGAAAAGATATATTTTCTCAGTCTTTTATGGCCTATCTCACCTCTGCCCTAGCAGAAGCCTTTGGAGTAAGTGACTTTGTAATTTATCATCCAGTTCAGGACCCTGAGAATGAAATGTACCCCTATCCTTACTGATTCCAGGGCAGCAGATATATATTTGTACCCCGGGGCCAAACCGGAAGTTCTGGTTTTCCTGCTTAGGAGTCTAGACTCGGTGCTCTGCCACAACCCCAGAAAAGCAAGCCCCATTCCACCATGTAAAAGTGAATCATGTATATACTACACAGGTTGTCCAGAGGATTCAGAGACAAGTGTTTATATTTCATATTAGAGACAGAGATTAATAAACACCCATCTTCAGCATCTCTGCCTCCTACACCAAAGTGCCTCCCCAGGAACACGAGCTCTGTCCCTTTAAAGAGGCTTTCAACATGTGGGTTGAGTTCTGGGCCCACCTCCCCCAAAGCACCCCGGCTTTCCTACTGCACCCAATCCCTTCTGGGAGGAACCAGTCTCCCATGGAAGCTTCTCCTCAAGCATCCACTCTGAGGGAGTTCCCTCACCCAGTTGCAGGTAGATATCACAAACAAACTTTTTTCTTTTCCTTCCCTTTTATTTATTTGTTTGTTTGTTTATCTATTTGTGAAGGATAAGGATAGGTTGGGAGCCTTTACTGTCATCTTATTCAAGTTTTGGGAGGCAGAGGAGATAAAAACATATGCCTAATCATCCATAATTAACAGACATTTCTGTGCCATTTTTTAAAATTGTGTAGTGATTTTTCTTTGTTAATTTTTTAATTTTTAAAAAATTTTTATTGGCGTATAGTTGCTTTACAATATTCTGTTAGTTTCTACTGTACAGTGAAGTGAATCAGCTATACGTATACATATACCCCCTCTTTTTTGGATTTCCTTCCCATTTATGTCATCACAGAGCATTGAGTACAGTTCTCTGAGCTATACAGTAGGTTTTCATTAGGGATCCATTTTATACATAGTATCAATAGTGTATATATATCAATCCCATCTCCCAGTTCATCCCACCCTACCGCCTTGGTATCCATACGTTTGTTCTCTATGTCTGTGTCTCTATTTCTGCTTTGCAAATAAGATCATCTATACCATTTTTTTAGATCCCACATATATGCATTAATATACAATATTTGTTTTTCTTTTTCTGACTTACTTCACTCTGTATGACAGTCTCTAGTTCTTTAAATCTTTTACTGAGTCTTCATACCAGTCTAAAAGGTTGATGTTACTGTAACTATTCTATATGCAAGAAGATGGAAGTTCAGAAGTATTAAGAGATTTGCTTGTTCAAATTTGTTCACAGTTTGGGATTTCAAAGCCTCAGTAGCCTCCAAAGCCCACACCTTCCTCACACCTCCATCACAGAACATCTCTTTAATGTGACAATACTGACAATTCTTAAGCTCCACGAAAAGTTTCCTATCAAAATAATGTTTTAATTTTTGTGATTTTTTAGATTAGTTTCATTTCTGGTCCACCTAATTTAATAGTTGATCAGACCTAGGCAAAAAAGAGAATATCTAACGAGCACGTCTGTATTTCAGAATATTAAAGAATTAGTTAAAACCTTACCAGAGCAGCCAGAAGTGAGGAGACATGGCAGTACTTGGGGAATAGTGTGCTCGCATCAAAGGCTGCCTAGTGACTCCCTGTGCAATCATTTGAAAATAAAAGGAAAACAAAATCTGCAAATGCTCAGAGGAGAACAGTTTATAGGGCAAACTAGTAAGAGTTTATTATGCTAGACAAACTTGATTTCTAGTGTTTTCTAAAATGACATAGTGGATGAAGAAAATGTAAGCAGCAGATGGAATATATTAGGGCTTTCACACACTTGCCATGCCAGAAAATGTTTGGTAAATAATTAATTAAAATTAGTGTCTCTCTAAGCATTGTTGCTTTCACTGAAAATAAACTGAAGTTAAACATATCTTTTAAAAGATGAATGTCAATCTGCTAAGATGAAGAACATTTCCAAAAGCGAATGATAGGACCACTTTTAAGCATGCTGCATTGAATATCCTCATTACACTAGTGACCACAGATATATAAACACTGACAATGACCAGGTTATAAGAAAATCCTACCTTACTTTAGAGATGGAAACATTGAGCCCAAGGAGATGGGTTAATTCATCTAGTCCCAAATATAGTGGGTAAATTATTAAATAAACCAGTAGTTTTTCTGCATACTCATTTCAATAAGACATGGTTTCCAGAATGGAATAATTTATCCAAAACAAATTTAAAATGGCACTGTTAACTAATTTCCGAAGATTTGGCTATTATCACTATCTTTAAAAAACTGGAGAATGAGAATATTATAAATGCAAAATGTCCCTTTATAATTTTCTTAAAGCATTCCATTTCTTTTCCTAAGAGAATTACCTGGCTTAAGCCTTATGTAAATTATTCTGCTTTTGTGTACTAGTGAGAAGAAACATCTTTATTCCTTCAATAGACATTTTTGTATGCCTACTATGTGCTAGTGTTGTGCTAGGCTAGGGGTAGAGGGATAAACTACAGGTCCCTCTGAGGATGGATGTTCATTTCCGTGGAAAACTAGACTTTATATTATGGTTGTAAGCAGGCAATCTAATTAAAATTTTCCTTATTTCTAAGGTCCAAGATTTATGGTTTTCACAACAGCTATCACGTAATTATTCTGACATTCTACACATATGGTATTACTAGATAGCCATGACTGTGAAATGTGGTTCCTTAGCAACTGCAAATGTACCTTGGAGAGGCAAAGAAATTGTCATGAAATGCTCTAGGACAACAAGTCCTTATCAAAAACCATAGGTTAACCCACAATATGATATTTTTTAGTATGCAGTGAAAAATATTTCAGGTAGAAAGCATAAGTTAAAATAGCATTTTTCTGGTGATTTCCTAATGTTGGAAGTCACATTGTTGCCTAAATAAGATGAGACAGGATGGTTTACTTGAAATTTTTTGCCCAAGGTTTGCAGTGTATGAGCAGTGAAGGGCTAGGCTTCCACATTCACTGTCTGCTACTCTAGCATCATATCATTCTGAATTAAAATGATTTGAAGGGGAAATTCTTTAAGTTCTAGGTGCCCCTAATTTTACAGGCTCCACACCATCATGTATCAAATATGTAAAAATGTACCACATCCCATATTAAATATGTAATTTCTCAAGCATTATGTTCAGAAAGCAGGACTTCTCAGATTGCAATCAGAAGCAACTTCTCCACTGCCGATGTAAGCACACTCTGGCGTAAATTCTTTCCTTACCTCCAAATAAAATCTTTGACCCCAGAACCCATCTGCTCACTCATAGATGGTTAAATCTCCTCTAGTCATTTTGTCAAAAGAATTATCTCGTATAATTGTAATAAATGTTTCCATTCCAGTGTGATGCTCAACCCAAACTTCAGAGTCAGAGAGTTTCCTCCTTCCAGATTTGTAGGAGGTCCGTGGTCAACTCTTGCTCTTATGGGAGCATTTCTGAGCTCCTGAGAAACTCTCTCTGTTGACTGGTCACTCCTACTGAGCTTTTTTCAGTGTAGTCAGTGCCTAGGGCTGTCCAAAGCTCTGCATTCCACAGCTCTTTTCACTGAGGTTCTCACTATGCCCAAAGCCTTCTTGGACAGGACCTTGGACAGGACAGAAATAAGTACCCAAATCACATACTTTACTCTGTCGTCGTTGAAAGTACAGTTACTTCCTAAAAGTTGTTCCTATTCTGCAACTACTGGAAATTTCAGCTAACCACTGAGTGTAGGCATCTTGTTCAGGTGTGAATCAGCTACAAGTGCCCCAAACTCCAGGTTGCACGTGTAATATAACCCAAGCCCTAAGAATTTATACCCAAATCAACATGACTCATTGCAATACTAAGTTAGCATGGAAGCAACAGACCCTACCAAGAAGGACCTGAGCTGTGAAATCAGACTGAACCGGGTTCAAATCCACAACTTCCAACTCTAGTCTTTGGCATTGTGGGGGTAGTGAGGAAAAGAGAAGTTACTGAAGGGCTCTGAGTCGCAAATTAGTTAATTGATGATGAATTTCTTAATATTTGGTGTAACATATATATGTGAATGATTTTAGATGTAAAATTATACAACAGGGTGAAAGTTAAATCAAGAAATAAGAGTGAAAGGAAAATGTGAACATAAGTTTAAGATATAGCCAGAATTAATTTTAGTACACAAAATGTATGTCTTCACAATTTCCTCATTGCTTAAGTGGAGCTGTGAGCGTCTGACAGATAATAGTTACTCATTAGTTACACGGTGGTCATCATGACTGCAGGTGTGCACAACTTGTCACTGCAAAGACTGCAAAGATGTATTTGTTTTCACTTTACACTCAGTTTTCGATTCTTCTGAGGTTATCATGAGAAGATAGAAATGAATGGATTTTGGAATAAGGATGGACTGGGCAGAATAAGTGAGCTGTCTTGATGGATGGTAGATAAAGTGCAGTCTGAACTAGAAAAGCTTTCAGAATATAGAAGCAAACAATACAGGTAGAGAAATAAATTATGCGATTACTTATATAAAAATGTAAATGTTCATAAAATCATTGTAGGAGAGTAAGGAAGCCTTAAGGGTAAACACTTCAGATGATTTTTGTTTTTGTTGGCATTACCATTACTATTTTCAACTAATTTTTGTTGAATTATAAATATGAGCTAAACCGTTAATGTGTGTTCTGTTAACGCTCAAGAGTGAAAATATTTGTTCTCGTCCAATAGACGGATGAGGGTACTGTGGTTCCATTTGCCCAAGTTAACACAGGATTCAAGTCCAAGACTGACGTTAAAGCACCTCTTAACCATTACATGGCTTTCATTATTTATAAGCCATAAATAAACTCAGTGACCAGTGCCTACCACCCACTTCTAACGTATAAAATAGAGGTACAAACACTTTATCATATAGCTTGCTCTAGCATAGAATTAGGTACTTAGTAATGACTTTGACAGTGGCTATTAAGATGTGACATGACATGGGGGAACTTCAGTGGGTACTGTCGTCACTGTTAGGCTGTCTCTAATAATAAAAAAGCGGTAGTCATCACAGTAATAATGATGCTTTTGATATAGACGATTGACCTTATACAAAGTATAAAAAATAACATCTTCAGGAAATTTTACTACACTTATTGATCCCTAACATATACTCTGAAAAAAGTGTGCTTGATGTGTGAACATTCCTTTGAAAAAAGTCCCCAAGACATACCCCTACCTTTCCCACATTTGATAAATGTTGTTATCCATTGATATTTCTTTAGAGAAATCCGGAAGTATTAAGGGCACGAACTACGTTCAAGAAGTTTTATTACTGAAATTACTAGAGGAATTTGGTTTTGATGCTTATTATCTGATAATATTTAGCAACAGCAACTGGAGAGCCTCCAAGCCCTGGCTTGTTTATATTGATATTAATTTACCTTGTTTGTCAGGGAGGAAAAGAAAATTTAGAGAAATACGTGTAAAGAGCAAAATGCTTAACCCAGATCTTGCTTCAATTCAGCATTAACTGTCAGTCTGTTTCAAGATAAATGAAACCATGGAGCTGATGCAAAACTATTTGATTCCTCTAATTGATATTTTCTTGTTACATGAGTTAGACTTTCCTTTTCTATCTTGAACTTCATCCTCTTTATGCTTTCAGTTTAGCAAGGCTTCATTTTGGTTCTTCCTTCTAAGATACGTGGTATAAAACATTTCTAATCTGGGCATTCTTCTCTAACCAACACTCCATCCCACCCCATATCACAAATAAGTCATCTGTGTATCATTACAAGATGGTATTTGTAACCGAATGTGCTGGAGTGACACTTGATATTCAGAGGTCACATGGAGACTGCCCCCCCCCCCGCACCCTCCCCGCAAATCACTGTGGTACTCTCTCAAATGGCTTAAAGGATTGAACCATACAATCAACTCATGTTGGTTAGAAGCAGTCAATTGAGGCAAAGAATGTTTAAATAACCACAGACCATGCATAATGGTCCTGAGCAGGAGAGTGTACACAATCTAAATGTTATCTGATATGTTTACCTGTTGGAAATAGAGTCACAATTTGTAAGAGCCACCGGAATTTGTAAAAGTCCACCACCTATACTTTAAAGTCAAAAAAAAAAGTGTTTCTTGACCCCAATTTAGCTTCATCTATTAGAGTTGGTAGACATTTAGAAAACAGTATATGCAGATTTCTACACATTTTAATAAGATACTGAATCTTGTTGACAAGGTGACTTTGTTTCCTTTGTATGCTGGGAAAAAAGTGAATGGAAGAATTGTAAAATGTCATTTTTTATTTAGCGTCATTCTATAGCCCTCTTCTCAAGGGAAAAGCTGGATTAAAATACAAAATCAGCTAAAATGATCCAATTTAAGCAATTCTGCTTTTCCTGACTTGCTTATTTATCTGAAAGTGTTCAGCAATATTTTAGGTGGAAAATGTTATCAGATATAGACTGTCTGCCTTTAGGGAAATATATTGATCCACTTAGCACGAAAACTAAATGGTAAATTCAAAGCTCAGAACCATAAGTTATCTACAATTTGGAAAGGGTCAAAAATCAAGAAATAAACTTGCACATAATTTTTCTCAGCCTGCTGGCTGTGGGGAACTAGATGTAAGACCGCATCTTGGCTATTAAGATGCCTAAATGGACCCAAGTTGCTCTAATTTAGCGATTGAAGGGCAAACATACTAGCAAACCAGTAACAGACCCTCATAATAACTGCATTTCAAAACAACATGTTTTGAAAAACTGTTGTCTTTCAAAAACAAAGAAGATGTTCAGAACAAACTGTTTTATATTCAAATGTGTTTTGGAAACACTGACTACTCTATTCCTTCTTTAGAGATTAAAAAAATCTAATAGATTAAAAGCTATAATGTATGTTTTTTTTTTTTTTTCCTGTGACACAGAGTTTTCCAAATTTGCTCATTATATCCTTTGTGGAATATCGTCTTTAACATTTTGTCAAACACAAGTGTTTCAAAGGAAATAACCGGAGAATTCTGAATTAGAATTTTTGGTGACTTTCACTTACATTGTGTAGAACTAGCTGCATGTATTTAAAAATCTTGCACATTTATGCAAAGAGTACATGCTCTATCGCGAGTTCTCCAAAACTTGGTTTCAGTTGTTTCTTCAAGTCATATCCTAAAATTGAAAGGATTTATTGATACAAAAGGAAAAAGCCCTAATTTTCAATAGTCACAGAGACCTCCTTACTGCTTAGTTAGGAAAGACCTTCTGCTTGGGAATTGTGATTATTCTTGAACGTGCCTTAGGGTATATTGCTTAAATTAGATTTTCTGGTGGTTTCTTGACCATGTAATTCAGTTTGTGTTTGAAGGCTTAAAAACAACAAATGATTGGAAGTTAAAAAAAAAAATTTTATTACACTACTCCTTCCACTTTTTTGTATGTTTGAAATTTTCCATAATAAAAAAGTTAAAAAAAAAAGACGCCTCGATATTCCTACTGCACAGCTGTCTTTAAATACCATAAGCATGTTTATAAGTTGATATTACCCATGGAAGTGAAGTTTTCCAACTAATATGAGAAAAGTTTTTTTTTTTTCCCCTACTGTAAAGGGAAAGGCAATGTAAACACAGATAATAAAGCTTGATTAAAAAAGGATGCTTAAATATTTATGGAATAGTCTTACAGAAGCAAAATACATTAATTGGTCTCAGTCGTATGCCTTAATCAAGGATATTATAGATGTTAATCAGCACATAGCTAAAAAAATAAAGCTGACAAACCTCATATTGTTAATATTATTAATTTTCTAGAACACTTTAATTTTCATTGGTAATGCTAAATAACAGAAAATCAAAACAAATGCCTCATAGTAGGCTTACTAGGGAAAATAAACTTCCCTGAAATTAGAAGAGAATTATTAAATGTTTTCTGCCCTTTGAGATTTCATAAATCTGAAATTAAGAATCTAGTAAATTTTTTACCTGCTCAGAGCAAATATATACCACTAATCTCTTTGGATATGGTCTGATTTTATTATCTTTGTTGTAAAGGCTGATGTTTTGTTTTGCTATTGCTGTTGCTAAACTGAATGGACATTACTCATAATTAAGGACAAAAGAGTGAAAAACATCATTCTGCTGTGGTTAGGTTGCAGATTTTTTTTTTCCTCTACAAGTGACATACTGCAAATGGTTCTGATTGCAGCATTTGAGAAAAGACTGAACTGGAATAGGTCCAGAAAAGAGTGCCTAAAAAGGGCTGAGGAGAAGAGCAGCAATATAAGGAGAGTCTAAAATAAATAGGCTTTTTCAGCCTGAAAAACACCAAGGCTGAGAAGGGATTTCATTGAAGCCTATAAAATCAGAAAGTGTACAGATAGAGAGGACATGGCTTGTTGACCAAACTCGTTGATGTTTTAAAAGAATCATTTTTCAGCTTATTAAAAGAAGTACTTATTTACAAAATGGCTCATATTTATATTAAATTTATAATCCCAAGAAGTAGACTTGATAGAAACATGTATACAAAAGGAATTTCGGAAAGAAAATGTGAATGGCACACCGTGAGCTGATTATTAGGAAGTTAGGAACACTGCGAATCCGCTTTTCTTTTTTTTTGTCAGAGGCTTATGAAGGGCTTTGCAATAGTAATTTGGCAAACAGACTCTCAAAAAAAAAAAAAATCCCTGATTGTTAGCATTTGCTGACTTCTATGGTGTAAACACTCACCGTGATTGATTTCAAGCTACCAAGAGTTTAACAACTGGTTTCCCAAATTTGTGAATATTTAACAATTGGCTCCTACAACCCATCAAATACACCACACATCATATTTACAATCTATAAACAAAGTCACTGTTGGAGAGAGGACTATTATGTTTAGTCTATTAGCCTGAGTGACCAATGGGGAAGAAACCTACAATAGTCCCACAAATTAGCGTAATTGAATTAAAATCATCATTTAAAAATCTAATTTCATATGTCTTCTTTCCCATTTGTATGAATTCTGCCTTTGGTTTTCATTCATTCGTTCACTGATTCATTCATTCAGCTCTATTTCTTCAGCACCTGGCATGTGATGTGGGCTCTAAGAGTAGGAAGACTTGGCAGGGGAGGAGATTGGGGTGCAGGCCTCCATAGTGCGATGGTGTACATCTTCTTGGGTAGTGCAGAGCAGTGTACTGGGCAGACAAATGTGACATACACAGCATCTGTAGGCAAGTAAAAGATGATGGCTCAGTGGCTATGAGGACCACAGGGCCTCTGGTGTGCTCTTTCCCAAATGTAATTGCTCTTGAGTCCCTTTCTTTCTTTAACCACGCCTAAGTGTGCCTGTTTCTTCCCAAATAAGTGGCTGTGTTGACAGAAACTGTATGAAGAAAATAATAGCAAGACAATGACTTGTAATTAACTGAGTTAACAGCTTCGCGTAAGCAAAATGAACAATTTCCAGGCGCTTTTATGTACTTCCACCAATGCACTGAAAGAATTACGCTTATACATTTGTTCTAGAAAGTGGCTGGAAGGTGTTAAAGTTGTTTAGCTCTATTACTAATAAAAAGACTTGCTTAGTAATTAACATCAAGGCATTCATTTCATAAAAGGGTATTAGGGTCTTGTTATAAAATAGGAAAGATTAAAAATCGAAAAGATGAAGAGCTAGCAGCTCTTTCAGGATGAGAGATATCTTTCACCCACACCAAAACTATATTTATTCTTTTCAAGATGTTTTTAGCTATTCACTATGCCAGTTTCATGGCTGGCTTTGTGGGATAAGTAGGAGTTTGGCCTTTGATGTTGTATATGATGACTAGAGCTGGTTCAAATTGGAAGCCTCAGTAATTGCTTTAACTAGGAAGAAATTGTTCATTGATTAAAAGAAATTTTGCTTTCAGTTAAAGAAAGTGTTTTGTGTTTATTCAGCTAGTCAGTATAAATTAGAGTACAATGCTTAGATGAATACTTACTAGTCCCCAAGAAATCAGGATTTCCTTTGGTTAAAATGTATAAAAGACCTAGAATATTTCCCTTTTTTTTTCCCCTAAAGCACTTCGGCTTTTTTATTTTTAAAGGATTTTCCTTTTATTTTGTATTATTATTACTATTTTAAATTTTTTAAATTAATTAGTTTATTTTTTGGCTGTGTTTGGTCTTTTTTGCTGTGTGCAGGCTTTCTCTAGTCGTGGCTTCTCCGGTGGTTTCTCTTGTTGTGGAGCATGGGCTCTAGGGGTGTGGACTTCAGTAGTTGTGGCATGCGGGCTCAGTAGTTGTGGCTCACAGGCTTAGTTGCTCCGCAGCATGTGGGATCTTCCCAGGCCAAGGATGGAACCATGTCCCCTGCATGGCAGGCGGATTGTTAACCATTGCACTACCAGGGAAGTCCCTAGAATATTTCTGATTTCCCTTTATTTTGACATATGAGTAAAATGTTATCTGGTTTCACACATAAGATATATATTTGGAACTTCCAGAGGCAACATTATTTATTCTACGTCATTAAGTAATAACCTAATGCATCACCATTATTTATTATTGACAAATTTTCAAATATTGTGATGTAAAATCCTGAAGCATCCTAAGCTTGCTTACAGATCCCACTTTGAGAATGAACTGGCAGCTTCGTGGTGAGACTGCAAAGCTTCTCAGTTTGTCCATCTCTGTAAACCCCACGTCTAGCACAACGCTTAGCACCTAGTGAGCACTCCATGAGTGACTGTAAGACAGATAGAATGTGTTCAGAAATATTAAGCAATAACACGGTATCTTCCACTTGATGAATTTAGTAATAATTTTGTCATTCAGATCTCTTCTGTAGACCCAGGTGATGAATATTCAGAAAACTTAAGACATGCGATCTTTGGCAGGATGCATAATTTTTAAATATAGTCACTGCTTATAATGCTTACAATTATTTACAATATTTCATGGCAGTGGAAAATGTTTTCATCAGTTTTCATCACCCCACGATATCATTTATTCTTAAAGACATTGCAAGGGATTGAAGTAACTTAACCAGTGATATAATTAAACGGAAGGTAAATATTGCTTTTCAGAGGTGAATGTCAACCACCTGACATGAGGAACATTTTTAAAAACTGTTTAGCTTCACTAGAGTTTGGCTTACTGTAGCCTTTATTTACTGTTGATACAGAACATTTCCTTTTTGTATTTGCTACAAAATTACAACACCCTTAGTAATCACGTTTATTAATCTTTCCTATTTGTGGAGATTTTTTAGTGCATTCGTATCCCTGGCCTGAATTTGAGAAGTCTGGGTAAGGGGAGTTTTGTGCCAAGTGCTGAGGCTATAGATTTGTGTTCCAGACAAGTGGCTTACTCTGAATTGTAGCCCTCATGGCTGATGAACCACTGCAGGGCCACCCAGCACCACACCACAGCCCAGCTACGTGGGCTCCTTGTCTTTGGCTCTACGGGAGCCCTTAAGGCAAAGAACAAAGGATCCAGGTAGAACTAAAATATTCCTGCAGGAACTGCCACAGCCACCTGGTAAAGAAATGCCTTAAATACCAGTTCAGATAACATCTAAACTGACCAAAATATGACGTCTCATAACAATGGGGAGAGGAAAGAACAACTCATGCTTTCTGGCCTACTTAGTCATACAGGATGCATCACTGGTGTCATGTTTAAAATACCGAGATCACTAAATATATGCTTGTGTATATGCATATATGCATATGTGGGGATGTGTTTATCTAACTTTGTAAAACAGTCCCCATGTAGCTGTCTGAGGACACAGATGAAGCACAGCGGAGTGGTACTCACTACCTCTCACCTCCCTCCCCACCCCCCCCAGTTCTTTTCCAGACCCCATGAAGCACAGCAGCTTCTTGCAAAGGGAGTGACACTTCATCTAGGTGTTTTTACAAGGAGATTGAAGGAAGAACTGAGATTTTTAAAAAACACATCTCTGGATTTATCTAAACTGAATATTGTGACCTTAGTGCTTTTACAACTTCACATGAAATGATGCTGTCTCTACATATGGCTGGTGATCAAACACCTTTCTCAAGTCACAAGAAACACTTAAAAAGTTCGTATTTCTTTCCTTACTTCTGAGTTTCTGACAGATTCATTAAAATCTTTAAGACTTCCATTCTGGATGTATGAGAGGAGAGGACATTTTGTGGCAATGAGTTTTGGAAGAATATTAGGTAAAAAAAAAATTGGAGATTGCCTTTAGGTTTTTGACTATTGAAAGACATTGTGGACTGAATGAATTTTAAATTAAGAAGTCCAGGGTAATGACTTGAGGTGCAAAGGCTGCATAAGCTTTGAGAGAGAGATTGGTAGGATCTAGGGAGTTGTGTTTGGGTGTGGTTGTGAGAGTGTATGCCTCAATAGGGGCAGTTGGGGGAGGGAGAGACAAAAACTACTCTAGGCAAGAGGAAGAAGTTTGATCATTTTAGTTATGGCCCTTGTCAAATAAAAAAAAAATCAGAGTTAACGAAGGAGAGACTTTATTCTAAAGGATTATTGTCAGAGAGGGCAAAGAAACTGCTACTGTAGGAAGATTTCTCCAATCATAGATCCATTAGGGGTTTTCTTTTATAAGGAGGCATAAGAAAGGCTCAAAAGAACAAGGTTTGGGGAAGTGAGTGAGGGATGCTGGTGGCTGATGGGGTGGTAGGTCAGAGACTGGTTTACTCTGAGGGCGAGCCTACTCTCCAGACAGCCTATGAAGGAAGAGTACATACGTGCTGGCTCAGACTGAGGATGGCCCCACATTTAGGGATTTGGGGGAAGGAGAGATTCCTAGTGGAAATTAGTTAATAAGTTTTGTTCTGATTAATCAGTTCATGGGCAAAGAAAGGACATTTGAAGGATGTCTGTGTGCCCTTGTCATAAGTAACAAGGGCATCCATGAGTCTTATCTAAGTCACCTGTGGAAGGGTTTCTTTGCATGGGGCCATTTTTTTGGAACAGAAACGGTGGGGGGATTTTTTAACCTTTGCTCTTTCCTAGGATCACAGGGCTCAGGTAAAATTCAGTGTTTTCACCAGCCATGGGGAGGAGAGCAGAAGATCAGTTGGGTCAGAGCTCCAAGGACCAATGAGAGTATCTGGAGAGACAGTCCGAGTATAGTGAAGGGGAGGAAGCCCACCACAGATGGTAGGCTGGGACCCGGGCATTCAGGCCTGAAAAACATCCATGGAAGGAATATGTATCCAAGCAGCAGGGTCTCAGGCATAGGGCTGGAGATCAGAGGCAAAGTTTCATTCCTCAGATCTACAGTGTTGAGAGTAAGAGGGGGTCCTAAGACTCAAAGTATATAAAGTGGCTCCTGGCTTCTGGAACAGGAAAGCACTTCCATTTAGAGTAACCAGTACATCAGTAGCGCTGAACTAAATCAGAGGTAGGTTGGAGATTATTGGAAACAATGCTTCTTCCACCACTGAGGGGAACTGATTCCAAACTCTGGAGCTTAGTTCAGCTCTTATGGGATGGGTGGGAAAGAGAACAGGCAGAACCTGGCACATAATATCTTTAAAAAGGAATTTCTTTTTTCAAGAAAACCAATTTATTTTCAGCCTGAATAATGACCAACTGTATCATGAACCTCTGTCATTTCCATACTGTATACTTAGAAATTTCTTTTTGTTTTGTAGGTCAGCATCCCGAGTCTCATGTGGGAAAAGCATAGTTAAATTTAGGAAGGAAACAGAATATAAATAGCTATATTAAAGGATTGTAAGGTTTGAAAAATTACATGTCAAAATTGAAAATGTAAAAGTTAGTTTTTTTTTGGTTTCTCTATTTTTAAATTTGTTTCTCCTCTGTTGATAACATTAATGTTGAATATTGAATTATTTTTATTCCAAATGTTGCATATAGTTTTTATATGCAATATGTAAGACTTTTACAGATGTATTGCATGTGGTTTACCATTTGCTTTCCTTAGGTTATCTTAAGTTTATTTAAACATCCAAGAAGTGTTGATAATACATAAACATGAATGTATGATAGAAAAGTCTGTTTTATTTGATTAATTCATAAGAATATTTATGAAAGTTTTATGTATGGGAAGAAAACATATCATTTTCCTGACCCTGTGTAACACAGTTCCCAAGGATGGATTCAAACATAGCAATGACTTCAGAACTGCTCTCTCTATATCTGGTCTAGTAAGCCCTGGGTTATTTATTCAAATTCCAAATGTTTATTCAGGATACAGAGTGGTACTTAACAAGATTTCTCTGCTGAATGCTGTTATCATTGCATGTAGTTCTAACTTTGCTATAACACCTATCCTGATATCACTTATATTTTGGTTATATAAATAGCAAATTTAAAACTTCTTACACCTTACACTGATATGGAAATACATATATATCTCCCTTCCATATCAGTGAAAGGTGCAAGAAGTATTAGAGGGTGATGGATGTACTTTGTACGTCTTTGACAATGCTGCAGTTCTTAAAGCAGTGTCTCATTCACGATCAGCATTCATTATATGTGGTGATTTAAATAAAAAATTAAATCTTAAAATTGAGTGTTATCCTTTTAATCCTATGCATTCCTATCAATTGTTAAAACAACATGATGTATAGATTATGAATAGTGCATAGAATTAGAATGTGTCTAGAGATGTGTATGAGATGTCAAAGATAAGCTGCAGGGCTCCGTCCCTTAGTTCCTGGTCACAGCCCACCCTGCTCCCTGTCTTGTTCCCCACTTACTCCCCACAAGATACAGTGCACAGAGCTCTCCTGGAATTGGAGGCCTTTAGAGATCTGACCTCTGTCTGCTCCTCTGGCATCAGTTCCTGATTTCCTCCCACCTGTGCCCTGTGCTTCAGTCATCCGTAACCGCAGGCGGGTTGCTGAATGAGCTGTGGTTTTCAAGTCTCTGCCTTTGTCCACAGTGTTGCATTTTCCTGGTGAGCTTCCACACAGCACTGGGCATCTTCTCTACTTCCCAGGTAGTTTCTCATTGTCCTCTTTGCATCCTCACTGCCCTTTGTCCTTAACCTTCGTTTTAACGTCAACTCCTCAATACTGCATTTACCTGTTCTTGTTCCTGTCTAACCCACAATTCACCAAGAGCTCTTCGAGGATGGGGGTTAATCTTACTCTGCTTACATGCCAGTGGCTTGCCTTGCGCAGTGCCTTGCTGAAAGACTGTCAACGAGTTCCTATTAAATTAATTAATGAAAAGTTGTTTTTTCAAGATTTTTTTCTTCTATGGAATAACGGGTAGAAATAAGTAAGTCCATGCCCTTGGAAATTATTCCTAAATATTATCAGATCTATGCAGATAAAAAATCCTATGAATTTGATACTTTTAGCTGTTAAGTATGTAAACTTTTAAGTTATTTTGATACCACTAGCACCATGTTAGTTCATCTACTTTAGTGAATCCTCATACTTTTTTTTTTTAAGTAACAGATTTGTGGACATGGCACATCATGAAAATGAATAATTATCTATTTTTTTGAATTAACTGAGTTTATGTGTACATGTGTCAATATTATTTACATATGTATATATCTATGCCTGTTTTCTATCATCTATTTCATTGAGATCCTGTAAGAGTATATCAGAGACTATAAAAAATGGCAAAGTAAAAATGGCATTTTGATTTATTTACAAACCTTGTAAATCAAAAGCATACTAGGAGAGTTGATGGAATAATTAATAATTAATTTTTCTTGGAGAGATCAGGGAAGTTTGCACAAAGGAGATAATTTTTAATTTAGGTCTTCAAGGATGACTAACACTTTTCCAGATGGAGGGCACCATTCTACCCAGAAAAATACCACCATGAGCAACAGAAAGTGGCCTCATCTTGCCGGGTGTGTTTGGAACCCTGGAACTTAGGTCAGAGGGACCATGGTCCCATATAGATAAAGGAATATGAATGTGGAAAGACAGAGAGGAAAATCTTAGGGCCAAAAAAAATTAGCAATTATATGCAGATATCCTTTCCTATTTAGTCTAAAGAATAAAGGGTCAACATCCACAGAATGAATATAAATCTCAGTCGGTTCTGCTTAGTTTAACATTATAATCATTTTTCATAATATGCATAGAATACCAAATTTGAGCATGCTTTCTTAAAGCAACCGTTGCTATGTATAATACTTCAATATATCCTCTATTTTTAGACCTCATTTTCAGAATTCATTGCCATAATATATTATGTCATGAAATAAAATTTTGTACTGATATCGATTCAAAGAAAAACTTATGAATTTTTTCATGTAAACCACATTTTTTTTTTTTTTTTTGGACCATAATTACCTCCTCTTGCCTAGGTAATGGATGCGTCTTAGCTAAAATGCAATCACATTGTTTGATTTTTCCCCTTTGGCATTTCCAGTGTTTAGACCTCATAATAGTTAAAAACAAATTAAGTTGGCGCAGTAGCAACTGCACAACCACAGAACTACTTGGAATTGGCAGAGCCATCAAGAGCTTGGCTGGTATTTTGGCACTTGCTTTTGCAATTGAAAAGGAACTCCTCAAGTAAATAGATTCTTCTAGTATTGGGGGTTTTGAGAATGCTTATTTTAAAATTCTTTCCTATTTTGAATTAAGTCATATCTATCCATGGCTAGACAAGCTGTGCTGGCTTTGAGAACACAGTCTATGTAGTTGAGAACGGATGTCTTTAGAACTCAAACAGTTCTGCCCCATTAGTGGGTTGCAATAAACCCATTCAGTCATTAAGGTTCATAATCTTAATTCCCACAATATGAAATTCTTCCTTGCCAAAGTTTATTTACTTCTCAAAGATAAAAACATTCTCTTTCTTTCCCATCCTGGTAATACAGATGCAATATCAAAGCCCTACTTTCAAAATATCAGAGCAGGCTCACTCCTTTTCGAATTGCAATAAAGGCTGTCACTCTCTGTCACATGCATTATTACAATAGTCTTCTAAATGGTTTTCTGGTTTTATATCTCAGCCTCCTCCACCCTGTTCATCCCCCACGCCACAGCTAAAATTATTCTGAAAAGAAAATTTGATGAAGTCTCCTTCCTACTTAAAATCTAGTAATAGATTTCAAAACGGAAGTTGTAAACTTACTGGAAAGGCCATTCATCATCTATCCTCGCCTACCCGTCTAGTCTCTTTCTTCCCTGGTCCCAGTTTGTAGACTGCCTTCTGTACCGCAGACTTCATTTTGTTAACTCACTCTTCTGTTCTCACATGATATGTATATTTCTCCAGAAAGCCATTTGACCCTCTGAGCCTAGGATTACTCTTACTCCAGTGTACTTATGATAACGCTATACCCCTCACATTATATTTACTATTTATTCTCTATTTCTACGCGTGAAGCAGAAACTATAAGGGTGGGTGCTTTGTTTACCTTTTTTTCCTTACATCATTCTTGTCACTTAGAATGTTCTTAGCAAATATTCATTAAGTGGATGAGATAAGAAATGTGAAAAGCATGAGATAGGTAAGTCACCAAAGTTCCTGTCATCAACTAGGTAACAAGTCTTGATCAAATTATCCTAACCTCTAAGCCTATCCCCATTTCATCAGCTGTAAAATGAGGATGTCTGGACTATGTAAATTCTATATCCCATCTGGTCTAAAATTCTATGACCCTATTTTGTCATTAAGCCAAGAACTACTGAGTATCATGTTTTCACAGCAAAAATGTTAGATATAAGATCCAATGCAAAAAATTTGAAAGAAAGAAACTAATAATCTAGCTGGAGAAAGAATGCCTGGCTATGATAAACAAAAAGAATAAAAAACATTAATCTTTATAAAATGTGTAACTCTTTATATATTTGCCAAGGAAAGGGAGCTAAAGATTGTCAGAATTAGTTGATTTTGTTTTGAGAAGTGTTCTTGGAAAAAACTTAGGATGCTACCTAAATTTAGAAAATACCTTGAAGTGAAAAAGTAGTGTGAAAAATGACATCAGTGTCATGGCTGTGAGCCTTTTATAACAGCAGAAGAGCATGAAAGCTTCACAAAATGGGATTTTCTATTTCCAGAGCAGTACCAGAGTTCTATTGGGTGACAAATATCTCCAAGTAGGTTTTATGGGGAAATGTTTTTGGGGTCTGTTTACTTACAATGTAGTTGTAGACATTGACTCAATACTACTCACATCGAAAGCTCCGAGTTTCCAAATAATAGTAAGAACCCTTTTGTTAACCTTGAATAAATAGACTACCAGTTTTTTCTCCAGTAAAAATGGGTTTATTTGGGATCAGCAAAGAATTGAAATTCGAGGTCTGCAACCCTGGCGAGCTACTGTACAAGTCCCACAGAACAAGGAGAGGAGAAGTCTCTCAAAAGACAGAAAAAGGAAGTTGGGAGGGCTATAGTAAATAAAGGGTCCACTGGAGGAATTGAAAGTTCAGTGTATAGTGGCTTTTCATTGACTGAGTCGTGACAGTCTCATTGGCTGAGCTCTTGCCAGGCAGGAAAAGAAAGTCTTTCTCCTCCCTGTTCGGCTCTGCTATTGCTGTAGGATGTAAGAGCTTCCCCTTCTGGACTCCTGACTCTTTTTATTAAGCTCTTTATTGGAATATAATTGTTTTACACTCTTGTACCAGCTTATGAGGTACACCAAAGTCAATCAGCTGTATTTATACACATATCCCCATATCCCCTCCCTCCGGCGACTCCCCCCCACCCTCCTTGCCCGGGCCCTCTAAGGCATCACCCATCATCCTCCTGACTCTATTTTAATTGAGGTTTCTGTTTATTCATTTTTATGCTTTTCATGGCATAACATTATGAACAATGTGTTACATCTGTGCATTTGGGTTTTCCTTATCTTCAGTGTACAAACTTAGTTTTTCAAGATAACTTGAGTCCTGTGATATCTTTACAGGTAAAACTTAAGGAAAAGGAACTGTTACTGACTGATATTCATAACTAAGCTTATTTGTAAGAATTTGATTTTTAGTAGTGTAACGGGTCAAGACAGGAAATCTGGAAAACATTTATAATTGGCCTTGATTGCTAAATGAAATAATATAAATAAAGCACCTAAGACACAGAAAGACATATGGTAGCCACTCAATGTTACTCCCATTATTTCTTGTTTTCTGCCTTCTTGGTCAAAATAATGAGTCATTAAAATATATGTATCTTCAACTCTTAATTGTTTGTGCATATCCACTTTTATTCATGACTTTCCTATCCAGAAAGATATTCTATCCTAAAGATATCCTACAAAAGGCAAAATATTTCAGCTCCCAGGAAATAAGGTATTTGAATCCATTTTCTAATATATATGACTGGAAAATGATTTTCTAGAATGGAGGGAAAATGAAAAAGTAATGTATCAAAGTTTCTAAGTCTTGAATGTCCCTATTTTCCACTTCACTTTAAATTTCTCTGACACTTTCAGATCCTATTCAGTGTGCCACAATTCTCATTAAGCCTTTCCCAAGTTCCTCACTTGGAAGGAATGGATTTTTTTTTCACACTCATTGCAGATTATCTATCTATATTGCAGAGTTTTTAGGTTGAGTGAGCCCAAAAAATATTAGAGCTGGGAGGGAATTTGAAGTTATTTTATCCAAACTCCAAATTTAAAAAGCAAAGAAACGGTGCCAGAGAAATTAATACATGTCATTGTCTATTTTTGTATAAAACTTTTCAGATTTTTGTATTAAACTTATGTGATATTCCTGAACATCAATATCTCTGCCACTTTCAACAGCTCTGACTAGTTCAAAAGTTTCTCTAAAATTCTTACATATCCAACTGACCCTTATTGTCTACAACTGTTCAAGAGAAAACCTCTTTTCAAGTCAGCAGTTTTTGTCTTCGTTTTTATTTTTCCAGAATATATTTTCTTCTTCCCACATGTTAGCACCATTTTTTAAACCTTTCTTATTGGATTTTATTTGTTTTCTTGCTTGAAGTGATTTCCATTCATTTATCCTGCCAATCTACCTATTATTTAGGGCCCGAAGCCCTACTTCACGTTATAATGAAGCTTTTAAGTTACTCCAGCATGTGGTCTTTGCTACAGCTTTATGCATTTATGTCCTGTATCATATATTCCCACATTATTATATATGTATAGATTCATCCATTGGTTGTTTAATGCACTTATGCTGTACTCTAACAACTGGATTAACATAATCACCTTATGGGTGGAGCTTTTTGCCCAGAGCTGTTGCCTTGTGTGTTCAGTGATTGCTGAAAGCACCTTCTTGGTACTGGGGATAATAATTTATTTGCCACATTTTGTAACCTTTAAGGTTCAAATGAGAAGTGCTCTGGAATGTGTTAAAAGTTCTGTGCCTAGAGCCAATATACCATCTGTGTCTAAAAGAAATGTTATTTATTGTAGCTCATTAGAAGAAATTGGAAAGATCTGAGAGGGAGAGTGAGTGGTTTTGATGTGATTAGGGTGAATGGAGATCTTTTTTTTTTTTTAGACAATACTGGTTTGTAAAGCTATGAGATATAACTTCAAACCATGCTTTGAGAAGATGGCTCACAATAACCAAATAAGGGTGAAATGAAATTGTATCATTCATTCAGTGTAAATACTTATTAACCAGTTTATTTTCTCATTACAAAATCATTGTGGCAACCCAATGAAAAATTGGAGAAAATGGTTATTTGAACCACGTACCCATTGACTCACTTATCCAATGTGTTCAGATAAATGGAATCTGACAGGATTCCCAGCAGGGCTCTGTCATGGCATTGGTGCTTTTGATTAGATACCAAAGAAGGCCATCTTCAGAGGCTGTTATTTGGATTAATTCCCAGGGCTGATTGCTACCCCAGTATCTTTAAAAAGAAGTACTGTTACAAGGTATTCATATGCAAATGGGACAGTGATTTAATATTGCAAAGTTTGAGAGAATTGGGAAAATCAACAAAACCCTTCTTTGAAAATTTTGTTGCTATCTAGTTGAAACGAAAGAGATAACAGTTTTGTGGGGTGGACCAAAAGCATGGGTGATGGGTCTAGCATGTCAATTTATTTTCTCAGGGGGTACAATGGAGTCTTTATAGAAGTTCCTATCTATTACATCACAAGACGAGATTTCTAAACCTTAATACCAGATTGCTAACATTATCAGTGTAGTGACTGTAACATCTGCTAAACTGAAAAGAAAAGTTAAGCTTTTTTTTTTCCTTTTCTTTTTTTTTTAATCTAAAAGTTAGTGCCATTTTAAAAGAAAAATCCTTGGTAGCAGTAAGTATTATTATATATAAATATATATATACTACCAACTGTAAAATAGATAGCCAGTGGGACGTTGTTGTATAACAAAGGGAGTTCAACTTGAGGATGGAAGATGCCTTAGAGGACTGGGACAGGGAGGGTGGGGGGGACTCGAGGGAGGGTGGGGGGGGCAGTTGAAGGAGGGAGGGAATATGGGGATATGTGTATAAAAACAGATGATTGAACTTGGTGTACCCCCCCAAAAATAATAAATAAATAAATAAAATTAAATAAAAGCAAAAAAATAAAAAAAAAATAAAAGAAAAATCCTTGGTAGCAGTATTAACCACTTAAATTAATCAGCAAATCTAGTTGGAATAGTGGTGAAAATATAGCCTTGAACTGAAATATATTTAATAGTGTTGGGGTTGAATATTATACATATAAGATTTTGATAGAAAACATATGAATAGTCTTATGAAAGAAAGCTCAATTATAGTTGCATCTGATTTTCTCACAATTTATATATGCTTACAGTTTTTTTTTCAAATGTGATCATCTCAAAGTCACTGAAATTTTTAAATCTACAAAATCTCATTTTGTATTTATTTGATAACTCTTTGTCAGTGTCAGTGAAACATTGTTAGAAAAATATAAAAGCAGAACTGAGAGGTGTTAAGGCCAGAATACTGAAACACAGCAGTGATAGAGGAGTGGAGGAACTAAAATGAAGGGTAGGGAAGGAAGAAATTTCTGTGCAGGATAGAATGCATCTGACAAAATCGCAAAAGGAGCCATATCACTAAAAACAGAGCTAGTTGGGAGGGGAATTGAGCTGTCAACTAACCTAAAAATACTCTGACCCAATTTTATCATGCGTGGACATTTCCTAATAGAAATATAAGTAGATTTTTAAAGGAATTATTTGCTATTTTGAACTATTTGCTACTGTATAAATATTTGTATAGTTCATTGCTATTTCTATCAGTCATGCTCTATTTAGAGTGTTAACAAATGGTTCATTGCATCCTTAAAAGAGGGTAAGGACTAAAGCATAAATAAGAAGATGTACTTCTGAAAAAAAAATCGAATCATAATTTATTGCCTAGTGTAATTGTCCAGCAGAGTGCATACTACTCAAATAGCAGTGAACTGGGAGAAAATGTCCACTTTGCAATTTAGAGAGCCCATGTTAAGAGTAAAATCTCAGAGATTTTCTCTGTGTAATGTACAAGATTTTATCTGGAATATATTTATATTCCTTTAAAAAACCAGTGCCGTAGCTGCAGACCCCTTATTACTTAAAGGCACATATTTATAACTATTGGGAGATGATCTCAGGGCTGTCACATGGGGATAATAACCTGTCATTATATGGAAAGCCTGATTTCCTAGGGTGCCTTTAAATTTTTTTTCTAATATATCTCAGATGGGACAGATGGAGATTTTATTCCCATTCTAGTCTAAGCTACTCCTGATCAGGGGTTCTCAACCTTACTTTTGATCAACCTATTAACTACATTAGGGGAAAAAAAGACTCTAAGCCTCCCACTCAGATGTCTCTGTATTTTTCACAAATAGGAACAGGCAGAGAGATTTACCTACACTGCCTCCCTAGAGGGATGGAGAAAAGAAATGGCTGGACAGGGGCATGCCTCATCTCAGCAGTGGCCAGGAGGGCAGTTCTGGGGATCCTAGTGTCTCTGCTACCCCTTTATCTAGACTCTTTCTTCCTTCGCTCTCTGGAAGCTGCACTCAGAGACCTCAGAGAATCCAGCTGAAACCAAGCATGGGCTCAAAGCTCCACAACTTCTTTGTATTTAAAAAAAATAAAAATATTCTCCCGGATATTTTCACCACTTTCTTTGCCCTCTTCAGAAATACAGGAAGTCACTAGGAAAGACCAACTATATCGATTAATATCAAACCTTAAGTGCTTTTCTTATTTAGCTGTTGAATTCTATAAATAAAGCCTTGGTATGTGCTTTATAAATTTATAGTAAAATGAGATTTGGAGATTGTTTTCTGCCCTAAATATTAAAGTGCTCCATGAAAACCTGACAAACTATAGCCAAGTCTTATCTTTCATGATAATTTGGCATAGATTTAATCATCCCATTTTAGCTATATGCGTATTAGTGTAAACAAACATTTCTCCAAGGATAAAATCCACATTTATTATATTGAACATAAAAATGAATACCTAAGGTATATCTAGGTAATGTTGAGGTTTTGCATTTGTTCTAATATACAGATTATGTAACTGTTCTAACATATGGAGACCTTGACCTTCAAGTACAGCTGACTGGTTACATGATACTGTTTATGAATGGGATAAGGCAGTCATTTATTTCCTGAGTGGTTAAATTGTCAATTTAGTAAATGGCTTTTCTTATCCAAAAGGGATATTGGGGAAATAATAACAATAACTCACATTTGTGCAGCATTTGGCAGTACATAAGATAACTTGCTTACAAGTATATTATCTTATAAGATCCTCACAAAGTAATGAAAAGTAGGTAGAGCATGTGTCCTTTCCTATGTTTTACAGATGATAAGACAGAAGCCAGAAAGCTTATAACCTGGTCAACATCACACAGCTAATAAGTATCAGACCCAAGGCTTAAAGTCTCATCTTCTGACTCTGGCTTCTGGTCTTTCCATTGTGTGGTGATTGATTTATAAATTAATAAGATTTGAATGCAGACAATATTTGCTTTAAAAAGTAATCAACACCCAGCATATTTGGAAGAAATCATACACTTACTTTTACAAGTAAAATAATTTAAATGAATTGTTACAGAGCTGTAATTTGAAGAAATAGTATTTTAGAAGTGATATAACTGTTATCGTTGGATAATTTGAGTGATGGCATGAAAATTCACGAGTATGGCTGTCTTAGAACTACCAATCTAGAAGAAAAATCATACAGTGAACACCCATAAAGTTATACTTGTATGGAGAGCATGTATCTATGATTGCAGTTGTATTTCTAGAACGAGTTTTAACATTACTTGATGATAGCATTTATATATTACTGATGGGGAAAAATTTGGAGTTCATAGCTTTATGCCTGCTCGCCTTTGTTTGAAAACCCTTTAGCAACTACCCGGCTCTGTAATCACCTGTAACCTATGGAAATTGAGTAGCCAATCAATTAATCCCAACTGTAGCCAATCAATTAATGTCAACTGTAGCCAATCAATTAATGCCAATTTAACCTGTATAAGGAGAGAATTCACCTAGAACAGGGCCCAGAATTTTTGGAGTGTTATCTCATCTGGGTCTGCAGGCTCAACAACCCTGAGTTCTCCAACCCTCTGAGTGTGGTGCTTGGTTTCTCGTGGGATCGATTTCTGCAACATTACCAGGTTACTCTCAATTTTAATACTACTGTATAACGAGTTTCTGACACTTTAGGAATGAGAAAAATGATAAAACACCAAACAAAAATATTTTGAGGGTTAGTAAGCAAGCTGTTTCCACTGATATTTGTGTAAAGTTGAATACTTTCCCTTTATTCTTCACTTTTCATGTGTATTTTATTATGTATATTTTATTTCTTGTGATATACCCTTTTTTCTTATCATCAGCCTCTTATACCAGTTTTATTGAGAAGCAGTAGTTGAACGTGGTTTAATAAAGTAGGACTTGTCACTCGGCCAAAACACCTTTGACAAAATCTATTCTACATTTTTAAGCTGATTAAAAGCCATTTTTATCCAATATACTAAAAATCTTACCCATTTCTTGTTGGAGTATATTGTGTATGAGGGAAATCCATGTTTGAATTTTAAGTAATAATTTAAAGAAAAAAATTTTTTTATCCAAAGCTATCACTGAACTACTTTACACAATACAAATTGGAACAAAAAGTATATAATAACCTATTTGATCTCAATTAATTTTGTAATTTACTATCGCCAAATATTGCAAAAAACAGCAAACGTGTATTTTCTGCTTCTGATTGATTGATTTTTCTATTTATTTATTTATGTATGTATGTATGTATAGGGCTAAATTTTAAAGTGAAGAAGCATAGTTTCTAGTACCATTTCTGGACTGTAGATCAGGGCTTGGCAAACTATTGCCTGCAGATCCTATCTTGCTGCACCATTTTTTTTTAAATAAAGTTTTATTGGAACATAACCAGTCTCATCTACTTACATGTTATTTAGGGGTGCTTTTATGCTATAAGGGCCAGATTGAGTAAATACAACGAAGATCACATGTCCTACATAGCCTAATGTATTCCGGCTTGTTGCAGAAAAAGTTTGCTGACAACCTTATAAAGATTCCTATTTGTAGACTAACCGGTACTGTTTCCTACACTAATTTTCTTAATTATCTTTAATATGTTCCACCTTTGGAAATATGACTGCTTTCTGCAGAAAAATGGGTTTTCATCTGTGAATGAATCTTACACTTTTTTAATATGTGAGGAAGCTCTGTGTTTTTAAATAGTTTACATTTCTTCAAAAGAAATCTTTCAATAGTAATAACCTAAAAGACATTTGAACAGTAGAACATTGGAATCTAGAACAATTAAGACTGAGTTTTTATGCACAAATTGATATTTCTTAGACATCTAGCAATAAGCCCTGAAAATATTTCTTTGTGTGAACCGTGATAACGTAGTGTATGTTTTGAGAGGAAAACCTCTGGCATGTTAATTTAAATTAATAGTCATCTGTAGCTAATGTGTAATCTGCAACATATGATTAACCATTTATATAGACATAGTGGATATGCTTGTCCTAAAATCCTAGACTTCCATCATGGTAAACAATCTTAGTTCCAGTAGAGAGCTTTAGTGCTTGCCTATATCCAGTTTTCTACCAGTCATGGTCTCACAGGAACACTCCACGTCCAAGACCATTTGCAGTTAGGTGGGGCTCCACAATTACTTCTTGCCAGTGAAATGCACCCAGAAGTCATGCGTGTGTCACTTGCTGCTGAGGCATTTAAAAACCAGTGTGCCTCTTCCATGCTCTGGTTTTCCCTGCCTCTGATACCTCAGAAGCCTTGGGGAGAGATGGCAGCACCACAAGATGGAGGACACCCGGGTCCCTGAATCACTGGATAGAGGCAAGACCCTGCTGAACTATCTGACTCTGTGTGGGCAGAAATAAAATTTCTCTTTTCCTTCTTCAAGCTTGTCAAACACTTAGATTTTGGAGGGTATTGATTATTTACCGTGGCAGTTTTATCATAACTAATGCACTCTTATATTGTAGCCTTGCTTGCAATCATTTATTAATGCCTACTTATTGTCTCTATTGATGGCTTTGTTTTTTGTTTTTTTAAATCAGCTTCCTTCCTTCCTTCCTTTATTTATTTATTTATTGGCTGCATTGAGTCTTTGTTGCTGTACGCAGGCTTTCTCTAGTGTGGAGAGCAGGGGCTACTCTTTGTTGTGGTGCGTGGCCTTCTCATTGCAGTGGCTTCTCTTGTCACAGAGCATGGTCTCTAGGCACGTGGGCTTCAGTAGTTGGGGCACATGGGCTCAATAGTTGTGACCCATGGGTTCTAGAGCACAGGTTCCGTAGTTGTGGCATACAGGCTTAGTTGCTCTGCAGCACGTGGGATCTTCCCCGGACCAGGGCTTGAACCTGTGTCCCCTGCACTGGCAGGCAGATTCTTAACCACTGCAGTACCAGGGAAGTGCCTATTGATGGTTTTGAAATAGAAGTTTTTCTTTTTTCAGTGCTGAGTTCAGAGGAACACTCATTGGACATAGAATAAAAAATTCAGCGTTCAAGTTCTCTCTCTGATGGTTTTGACTACATAGCTGTCTTTAATACTTGTACCCATGTGATTTGAGATAGTTAAGAAATAGAACAAAGCAAGCATTTGTATTCTAGGATTGAGAGTCAGGGAGGGTACATTGCCTATAAATTTATAGCTCAATCCGAATAGCTGTGTGGTTTAAGTAACTATTCTTACTTCAAGTGTCAGGTCAAGATTATCTCATATTTCCAGTAATAGGCATAGCTCTCTATAGATATAGGTTTTTGAAAAATAATCACAATTTTATGGTTGTTGTTACTCAAGTAGTGATTCAAATATATTGGAAAGGCTTGCTTTCTAGGAGTTTCCTTCTGAATCATCTTATAAATCAGAATAGATTTGTAAAGAGAGAATACCATCTCATTTTTTTTGTTTGAATATCAGTTTGAATTTTGATATTACTAATCTCAGACTGGGAAAAAAAATCCAAAGCCATCGAATACAACAATTTGATTTTAGAGCAAAGCAAACTAAAGATCATGGAAGGAAGATAATTTGAGGCCATGCAGCTGGTGAGAGAAAAAACAATAACAAGAATTCAAATGTCTAGACATCCAGGACAGGGTTCTTCCTACTTTTAACCACAAAAATGATATAGGCCAGAGATATGCATTTCAGTCAAAAACTTGATTAACTAGACATATAAATAATATATTAGATATATATGTGTGTATATATATATCACATATACAATATATGTAATATTGATATATTGAGATCTTTTACACCAAAATAAGTAAATTAAATGTCAAATTTATCAGGAAACACAATTTATTTCTGTAATATTGAGGGGGCAAAAGGAGGGAAAGACAGACCCTCATTTAAAATTAGAGAGATCTTGTGCTCAGTTAGAGAATGATTGCAGAGACATAATCCTGGAGGAAGATGGAAAACAAAGCTGATTGACAGAGATATCTGCAGCAGTGCGTGCTCTGTGATGGAATGAGAAGATGGGGCTTTGGGGGAAACTGTATAAAAGCAGGGTGATGCTATGGGTGGAAAAAATGGATTGGAGGTGGATTGTGGAAAGTCAGGCTAACAAGTTAGGACCTTAGTAAAAGAACTAGTGGGAACCTTTGCGTAGTTTTAAGCAATGATTTTGGGAGGTGACTGTTAGACAGGCTGCATGAGGAATTTGAGAGGGAAGGGCTGGAAACAGGAATACAGCTGACCACTTATGTCTCACGGTGCTAGTTCAGGTGCAAGGGATACAACTTGGGTGATTAAAATAGTAATAGAAGGAAGACACTGAAGTCAGAAATATTTTGAGGAGGAGGGTATTGTATTTGGTTATGGGCTAGCCGCTGGGCAGGAGTGAAAGAGAGAGAAAATGAGTGAAGTTTGGAGCCAAGTGTAGAGGCAGACCTGTTGTCATTAGCTCACTTAAGGATTTGGGGGAGAAAATCTGGTATGTTTGGGAGAAGATGCAATGGAACGTATAGATGAATAGGAACATTTGGTCAGGATTTTTGAGATGGAGTTAAATTAGGGCTTTCACATGTAAGAACTCATTTCATTTTGTTCTGCTGTTTAACAAAGGACCCCAAAACTTGTGGCATCAAAGGAGAGCAATGATTTATTTTGCTTATGAATTGCAAGTAAGGCAGAACTTGTCAGGGACAGCTCATTTCTGCTCAACACAGCATCGGTTGGGACTGCTCGCCCATAAGCTAGAGGATCCACCAGTAAGGTGACTCCCTTACATGGCTGATAAGCAGGTGCTGGCTGTCATCTGAGAGCTCCTTTGAGACTATGGGCTGGGAGCCTTATTTCCTCCCTAAGGGGCTGCTTGGGCTTCCTCACGTCGTGGTGGCAGGGTTTCAAGAGCCACAGGCACAAGAAACAGGAGTGAAACTGCCTATTTGTTATGGCCTGTGCTTCCAAACTGGCATAGTACCTTTTCCACTGACTCTATTTGTCCAGGACTCACAGAGCTGAGATTCAAAGTGAGGAGATGTGTATTCTATGTCTCAACTGAGAGACCATTAAATAACTTCAAGGTCACCACCAACTAAAGATCAAACATAACGTCTAATCTCACTAACAGAGAAGGGCTGGTGGAGAGAAGAGATCTCAGGACTAGTTGTTTTATTACCTACAGCACAGCTTTCTCACTAAGGTGATGGCCGGTGACATGCCTCTTTGCTCACTGTGTCCTTGGGACAAAGGAGTCAGCAGACTCAGGTGTCCTATGGAGTGGGATGTGCACACCTGTTTTGCTTTGATTTCACTTTGGTGAAACCTATTGCCTACACTGTGTAGACCAGAGGACCATAATTCTGTGATGAAAAGTAACTGAAAGCTCTCTGGCTATCTTGCTAGAAAACCATGCACATATCTTATACTAAATACTGAGTTTCATGCAGTGTTCAGCTGGGTCAGCCCCGTCCATGGATCTTACAGGAACTACCAGGTGATCATCGTGAACACAACTTTCCGAGTCTCCTTTTTTTTTTTTTTTAAACTAAAATCTTTAGAGCTTAATGTATCTCCTTAATAATTTTCAGATAATACTGACACTGTAGAACTCTTTTTGAAGCAACTCTGGAGTCCTGAGGTAACTCAGGGATCATCTAATTGGTCTGCCTCCTCCTCCCTCCCAAAGACAAAATAACCAATTAAATTTTTACATGTCAAAGTAGTAATTTAACTCCATCGAGTATTCTCACAAATGTGCTATTTGTTTTATAAATCCCCTCTAGATTCCTCAGCTCATGCTAGGTTTTTGTAAAGTCATAAAATGACTCTAAATTATTAACTCATGAAAATGTCTCTGTGGCCTCAAGAGAGATGAAGAGAGACAGAAAGAAAACAGTGCTCACAAGACATTTATGGATTTGTAAAGTGCTCTATGGAAAATTATAATGTATATCTTCAAGATTATTTCATTTGGCAGCATATTAAAATTTTTAAATATATTTTGAATATATATTTATAGAGAATATACATATATATATAGATATTTCTATTATCTTGGTTACATTTTAACAGAAATTTGTCCAGGAAGCTATTTCTTTATTGCATTTATGGGCTACTTAAATTATAGTGCTGCTGTAAAAATAATCACAACTATTCCCAAAATGTCACTTAAAATTTTAATAACAACAGTAATAACAATGGCTATCATGATCCCAGCGCTTACTACGTGCCCCGAGTGTTCCACATGTAATTCATCTAATCTACCCAATAACTCTCTGAGTACTTAGATGGTATGTGATAAATGGTGGGAGTTTTGCCCATCTTTTTCTGCACCATTCTTAATCAGTTTATACCTGCTTCCATTTTTCTTATTTGAACCACGTCATAGAACTACTTAAGATGTAGACATCTTGAAATTATTATCTCTCCTATACCGTATCCCAAATAGATAGTTATACTCACCAGTGTCTTACTCTGTGATCATTTCTAGTATGAAGATTTTTCCTTTATCCTCAGCTATACTGGAAATAAGTATGTATTCTCTATCTGGCAGATATTCCTTCTCAAATTTTAAAACTCATCCCCAGTGTCATACACAAAACAAAGATTTCAGTTGATTTCTAAGCTGATTGTGAATTGTATCTCATGACTCATTAGCAGAGAATGAAAATACATCATACACATGATGGTTTCATGCATCTGTAATCTCTGGAGGGGAGGAGACATCATCCTCTTTGTTGTGCTTTCTGCATCACCATTCACATCCACATAAAGAAAAATCTTTTGGGATGACATGTACACACTGCTATATTTGAAATGGGTAACCAACAAGGACCTAGCATATAGCACAGGGAACTCTGCTCAATATTATGTAACAACCTAAATGGGAAAAGAATTTGAAAAAGAATAGATACATGCATATGTATAAATGAATCACTTTGCTGTACACCTGAAACTATCACAACATTGTTAATCAACTATGCTCCAATATAAAATAAAAAGTTTTAAAAAAAAAAGAAAAACCTTCAAGATTTTACTAGCTCTGTGTGTAAGGTCTCTATTACCTTTGTGGAGGTTTTTTATTTGATTTTTTTACCCCTTCCAATTATGGACAATTTTAGCCAGATTTTCTCAGTTTTCTTGTAAAAAATTGCTATAGGACCATCAAACCTCAAAATGGAGAAAACTGAAGCCCAATTCTCTTCTTTTGTTGCAATAGTTTTCTCAATGTGATAATTTACGATTCTTTCACTCACTGAGGTCAGCCTATATCTCTGACTATATAACAATAATGAGTTGGCTTATTTTTTGTTCCATCATGATAGGAAATGTATTACGTAGAGAGCACACAAGAGAACATAGAAACGTACATTCTATTATTAGAGGCCCTTTCAATACAACTTAATAGTGATAATTTGAATTCATCATTTTAATTTTCAAATATTATCTTTATTCTATCATCTCTAGTCCAGTAAAGATTCAGAAAACCAAGGCATAGACGTGGGTCACACGTACAATATGTGTCGCTCTGGCACTAGAAGTTAAGCCACTCCATCAATCCTAAATTGGTGACCACACACTCTTATTATTTTAAATATTAAAGTTACTAGAAACCTGTTCTCATCTGTTTTATATTTTGAGCTCCTAGTGCATTTGCTCATTGGCTGTTTACTGATATATGAGTACATCCAAGATCCGCTTGATTTTATTAATAGGGCTTCCCAACTGCTGTGTAGCAAATGGGTAATTAGTGTGCGAAGACTTTTATTTCTTTTCATCCTCAGGACCTCTGACAGGAGGCAAGGTGTTGAATAGTGAAGAGCCTCAAGTTTACTATATGAGCTATAAAATTATTATCATTTTCTCAGTGTGCCCTACCAGGAAAAAAGTTGAGAACTACATGTTTAACACATATATTACTAATTAAGAAAGAATTTAACTTGATTAAAATTCAAGTTAAGAAGATATTAAAAGAGCAACCAGTTGCACCTACAGAAAACAGAAGAAATAAATCAATGAAAACAAAAGGGAAAATTAGTGAATTATCAAAAAGAAAGTAGTAGAATTGATAAATCAAAAGCTCTTATGGGGGTGAAAAGAAAACTACTAGCAAATCTAACAGAAAAAGAAAAGCATGTAACTTAGAAATGAGGATGTCAGAATGATTACAGCTACAGAGTGAATTAAAAGGCTTATGAGAGCATAATTTGCCTGTCTATTCAAGTAAATACAAAAACTGAATGAAATAAATGACTTCTAAGAAAATATAAATCTCAAAAGGTGATCTCAGGCCAAATCCATGACCACAGAAGAAACAGGAAATGTTTTCAGTGAGTAAACCTCACGGAAGTGCTAGGCCAGTAGTTTCAGAAAGAAATTCTCTAAAATCTTTGAAGCATAGAGAACTTCAATTCTATTCAACTTGTTTCAGGCCTGAAAAAACATAAAAGTATTAAAATATTTTTATAAATTAGTAGAATATGATGACAAAACTTTAAAAAGTACACACAAAATTAAGTAAACTAATCTTATTTATGAATATCTATTAAAAACATACATATATGATTCAGAATTAGCAATACATGAACAAGTATTATATCCTGATCATGTGATGAAGGGTATTCAGGTTAGGAATGCAAGTGTAGATCTGTGTTGGGTAATCTATCAACACAACTTACCATATTAATATGTAAGAGGAGAAAAAATTGCTTTTTAAGTGTATGCATAAGTTAATCTAGCAAAATTCAACACCAAATCCTGAATTAATAAAAAATATGAATATGGTATAAACTGAGAAGAGTTTCTTTCCTCTGGTATGGAGCTCAAAACAATCTCATAATTAATTGTGAGACAGAAGATTTCTCAGTAAAGCTGGAAATAAGAATGTTGACTACTATCACCAGCACTACTTAAAATTACTAGGAATTTTAACTCCATAATTAGATGAGAGGAAGAAATATTAGAAACTGGGGATTAAGATAAACTACTGGAATTATTTGCATATGATATGCCATACACAGAAAGTTTAAGAAATACTACTGCAAATGGAAATAGAGAATGGAATAGAATGGTGAGTTATAAAAGGTGAAAACACAAAAATTAGTAGTCTGTATGCAGTAAGAGGTGATAAAATACAATGGATGGAAAGGTTTTATTTCCAATAGGAAATATATTTAGACTAGGCATACACATTTAGTCTATGTGGACATGGAAGAAGGCTTACAAGAGAGGATTTAAAAATTAAACTGGAGGGCTTCCCTGGTGGTGCAGTGGCTAAGAATTTGCCTGCCAATGCAGGGGACACGGGTTTGATCCCTGGGCCGGGAAGATCCCACATGTCACAGAGCAACTGAGCCTGTGCTCTAGAGCCTGAGAGCCACAATTATTGAGCCTATGTGTCTCAACTGCTGAATCCCGCATGCCTGGAGCTGGTGCTCTGCAACAAGAGAAGCCACCAGACACTGAGAAAGCAGTGCAAAGCAATGAAGAGTAGCCCCTGCTCTCCACAACTAGAGAGAAAGCCTGTGCTCAGGAATGAGGACCCAAATCAGCCAAAAATAAAACAAATAAATAAACAATAAAATAAATCTTTTTAAAAAATTAGAGTATGTAAATGAGATTTGACTCAATGGGAAGACATCTTATTGATATATAGAAACACTCAGTAGTGTTAATATGTCAGTTCTCCCTAAATCAATTTATAAAGACATATAACGTATTTGAAAATATCAAGAATTCTTGTAAAATTGACAAATGCTACTAATGCTTATATGGGAAAATAAGTGTATGAGATTTGCCAAGGAATATCTAAAAAAAGGGGTAATAAAGGGGCTATCCACACTGATATTAAAACATGTAACAATTCCACAATAATTTAAACAGGTTAGGATTGGTATAAGCAGATTAGTGGAACTAGAACTATTCAAAATAGTTGGGAAATCACCTCAAATAAATACCAAATTTCACAGGTTAAATTCATGGGGAACTAGATGGGCTATTCAATAACGACTGGAGAAGAATTGGTTAGCTCTCTCAGCAAAAAGTTAAGCTGGGATTCTGCCTGTATCCCACTGTACAGATAAATAAAGGATTTTTAAAAGATGATACCACTGAATTATAGAAAATAACTTTGGTGAAATTAGGTATGTTTGTGAGTGCTGTATGCCTTCCCATGCACCATCATAAGCTCAGAAGCTGTGATTAAAGATTGATAAATTTGACCATAATCAGAAACTTCTTCAGTGGGGAAAATTATAAGCAGAATCAAAATGTAAAAGTTAAACTGGGAATATACTTGATTTTCCTAGTATACAAAGAACACAGCAATTAGTAAAAAATAACAAAAAAACTGTGCAAGGTCATGCATGGACTGTGTATTATAAAAGGAATTTAAGTGGTCAATAACTTCAAAAATGTTTATTTCACAGCAAAAGTGGCAATTAAAAATCTTTCAGGTTAGCAAAGATTTTTTAAAATGACAAGATTCAGTTAGCAATAGTTTAGTGAAGTAGACTTTCCCATACTGTCAGGGTATAGAGGAGAGAATAAACTTTTTGGGTGACAATTTGGTAGTATTTCAACAACAACAGTAATAACGACAAAAATTGTGAGATAGAATCAAGATGGCAGAGTAGGAGGACGTGCACTCACTCCCTTTTGCAAGAGCACCGGAATTACAACTAACTGCTGAACAATCATCGACAGAAAGACACTGGAATTCACCAAAAAAGACTCCTCACATCCAGAGACAAAGGACAAGCCACAATGAGATGGTAGGAGGGGCGCAATCGCGTTAAAATCAAATCCAATAAACGCTGGATGGGTGACTCACAAGCTAGAGAACAGTTATACCACAGAAATCCTGACGGTTCTAAGCCCCACGTCAGGCTTCCTAACCTGGCAGTCCAGCAACGGGAGGAGTAATCCCCAGAGAATCAAACTTTGAAAGCCAGCGGGATTTGATTGCAGGACCTCCACAGGACTGGGGGAAATGGAGACTCCACTCTTGGAGAGCACACAAAAACGTGTGCTCACCAGCACCCGGGGGAAGGAGCAGTGACCCCATAGGAGACTGAAGCAGACCTACCTGCTGGTGTTGGAGGGTTGCCTGCAGAGGTGGGGGGAAGCTATGTCTCACCAAGGAGACAGGGGCACTGGCAGCAGGGGTTCTGGGAAGTGCTCATTGACGTGAGCCCTCCCAGAGTCCACCATTAGCCCCACCAAAGAGCCTGTAAGCTCCAGTGCTAGATAGACTCAGGCCAAATGACCAACAGGGTGGGAACACAGCTCCACCCATTGGCAAACAAGCAGATTACAGTTTTACTGAGCTCCGCCCACCCAGCCCAACCCACCATCAGTCCCTCCCCTCAGGAAGCACCCATGAGCCACCTAGATAGCTTCCTCCACAAGAGGGCAGACAGAAGTATCAAGCAGTATCAGCAGTATTTCATCTTGTGGAACTGAAAATCACAGCCACAGAAAGATAGAGAAAATGAAAAAGCAGAGGACTTTGTACCAGATGAAGGGACAGGATAAAACCCCAGAAAAATGACTAAATGAAGAGGAGATAGGCATCCTTCCAGAAAAAGAATTCAGAATAATGATGCTGAAGATGATCCAGGACTTCAAAAAAACACTGGATGCAAAGATCGAAAAGTTTACCAAAGACCTAGAAGAATTAAAGAGCAAACAAACAGAGATATGCAACACAATAACTGAAATGAAAAATACACAAGAAGGAACCAACAGCAGATTAACTGAGGCAGAAGGGCGAATAAGTGAGCTGGAAGACAGAATGGTGATAACCACTGATGTGGAAAAGAATAAAGAAAAAAGAATGAAAAGAACTGAAGACAGCCTAAGAGACCTCTGGGACAATGTTAAACGCACCCACATTTGCATTATAGGGGTCCCAGAAGGAGAAGAGAGAGAGAAAGGACCCGAGAAAATATTGGAAGAGATTCTAGTTGAAAACTTCCCTAACATGGGAAAGGAAATAGCGACCCAAGTCCAGGAAGTGCAGAGAGTCCCAGGCAGGATAAACCTAAGGAGGAACATGCTAAGACATATAGTAGTCAAATGGACAAAAATTAAAGACAGAAAAAGTTATTAAAAGCAACAAGGGAAAAAAGACAAATAACATACAAGGGAACTCCCATAAGGTTAACAGCTGATTTCTCAGCAGAAACTCTGCAAGCCAGAAGGGAGTAGCACAATATATTTCAAGTGATGAAAGGGAAGAACCTACAACCAAGAATACTCTACCCAGCAAGGATCTCATTCAGATTTGATGGAGAAATCCAAAGCTTTCCAGACAAGCAACAGCTAAGAGAATTCAGCACCACCAAACCAGCCCTACAACAAATGTTAAAGGAACTTCTCTAAGCAGGAAACATAAGAGAAGAAAAGGACCTACAAAAACAAAACAATTAAGAAAATGGTGCTAGGAACATACATATTGATAATTACCTTAAATGTAAATGGACTAAATGCACCAACCAAAAGACACAGACTGGCTGAATGGATACAAAAACAAGACCTATATATATGCTGTCTTGAAGAGACCCACTTCAGACCTAGACAAACATACAGACTGAAAGTGAGGGGATGGAAAAAGATATTCCATGCAAATGGAAATCAAAAGAAAGCTGGAGTAGCGATACTCATATCAGATAAAATAGACTTTAAAATGAAAAATGTTACAAGAGACAAGAAAGGACATTACATAAAGATCAAGGGATCAATCCAAGACCAATTATAAATATATATGCACCCAATATAGGAGCATCTTAATGCATAAGGCAAATGCTAACAACTGTGAAAGAGGAAATGCAAGGCAGAAATAGAGACACAGATGTAGAAAACAAACATATGGACATCAAGTGGGGAAAGTGGGGAGGGGTGGGGATGAATTGGGAGATTGGGATACCAAATTATATACTCCAAATATATGCTGTTTATTGTCTGTTAACTGTATCTCAATAAAAGTTCTTAAAAAGACTGCTTACACCCTATGATTCAGAAAATTTAAGACAAGTGGGAAAAGGATTAAAAAATGTTTATTGTGATATTTGTAACAGCAAAAATGAAACAATCTAAATAGGTACTAGTTAAATAACTTGTAGCATATCGTTAAAATGGAATATCGCATAGCTGCTCTGTAGAATGTGATAGGTTTATATGTACCATTTTGGAAAGCTTTATGAACTCAAAAAATGCCCAAGAGAAAAACAAGTTTTACATATGGTCATATAATAGTTATAAAAATTAGCATATGATATATGCATGCTTATGTAATAGTTTATACATAAAACATTTTTGGAAGAACACGCAAGAAACTCTTTACATGGCTGTTTCTGTAGATTGAAAATGCAAGTGAAGCAAGAAACAGAATTTTACTTTTCACTTTTTAAACTTTTTGTAACATTTGAATTATGAATTTAGTTTTAAGAACTTAAAAATATTGGATACATATATATGTATATATATATAATATATTTTCTTGCAGTGGTTTCTTTCCTTTCATGTTGCAGCCTGTGCATGGCTTTCAGTTTTTCTTTGCAGCCTTGATCTAACACTTTGCATCCATTGCTTCAGACACAAATTTTCATTCTAAACTGACCTCTGTGTAAGAGGCTATATTATATAACTAGCCTCTGGGTGGCTTAGATGGAAAGGCGCAAAATCCTGGGCAAGGGATTATTTTGAGGATGACCTAAGAAAATAGAGCATTGGAAGCAGAAGGAGGGGACAAGTTAGGGAAGAGCTGAAGTTCACCCCTGATGATTTCCTAATTGAGAAATGGGAATAGTTCCTCTAATTTAGAGAAACGTGCTACTTGTAAGGGTGTTTCCATTGCTAGGTTGCTTTGTCATCTAGAGTTTCTGGTAATCAACACTTTATTTGGATGACTTTGACACTGTTTCTGTTGCTTCATGTTTGTATGTGTTATAGCACCAATTAGATTTAATGTTATATATATAAAATAAAAATATTTTTAGTTATTTTCATACTAAAATCAGGTTAATCTTTCCTCCAGTTCCTCTTGTTTAGACTCCTTTCTTAGCTTCTTATTACTTAAGAAATAAAACCCAAATGAAAATCCCAACTTCTGTGTCTCACTCTATGAGTCTAGTTATCTTTCTAACTTTAAATCATTTTCTACAAGAGATTTCACTGCAACCAAACCAGTTTTACGATGGCTCATTGAACCTGTTCATTCCCTCTTCAGTTTCTTCTCCCTCAAATCCAGCTTTTCCACAGCCTGAAGTTTCATTTTTTCTGTTATGAACTCCTCCAGCTCTCATTTGACATTCAGCATATACAACACTGTATTGTTCTTTGTTCTTTGATATATTATATGTGTTCTATTTATACTACATTGTATTTTACCTATTATATCTGCTTGTTTTATTTGCACACAAAGACAATACGTTCCTTGAGGCAAGGAAGTAAATTTACATTTGTTTGTGTTTGTAGCACCTACATACATTCTTGGAGAAAAGAAGTCCTTGATGAGTGTTAACTACATTAACAGTGGTTTGAATGAGGTAATAAGATTCATTAGAAATAGAAGATTCGAGAAAAAGTAGAGCTTCCATGCAAAGGTATTCTTCTACCCAAATCATGATCACTTTAATGGAAGTTTTAATACCTTCCTCCATAAATTGGTCCTTTGTGCCAATATAACTATTTTAGGTTTTTTAAAAGAGAATTATTAGATTTAAAAAAAAATGTGCAGTAAGTACAGAGAGTTACCATATACCCTCCTTATCCTCACTTCCCAAAATTTCTCCTATTGACATCTCACGTTACTGTGTTACGTTTGTTATAATTGATGAACAAGTTGCTATAGTTTTTATAAATTAAGGCCCATAGTTTACATTAGGGGTCACTGTTTGTGTTGCATAGTTTTATGGGTTTTGACAAATGTGTAATGTCAGGTGTCCACCATTACAGTATCATACAGACTAGTGCTAAAAACCTCCTGCATTCTATGTATTTCTCATTCTCTCCACCCCTGAGCCTCTGCCAATCTCTGATCTTTTTACTCTCTCCACAGTTTTGCCTTTTCAGAATATCAGATAGTTGGAATCATGTAGCATGCAGCCTTTTCATACTGGCTTCTTTCACTTAGTGATAGGCATTTCAGTTTCTTCCATGACTTTCCATGGCTTCGTAGCTCATTTCCTTTTATCACTGAATAATACTCAATGTGTGGATGTACCACAGTTTGTTTACTCATTCTGTTTGAAGGACAGCATAGTTGCTTCCAAGTTTTGGCAATTATGACTAAAGCTGCTATAAACATCTTTGTGCGTGTTTTTGTAGGAACATAAGTTTTCCACTCATATTAGCCAATTCCTAGAGGTGTGGTTTCTGGTTTCCATGGTAAATCTATGTTTAACTTTGTATAAAACTATCAAACAGTCTTCCAAATTGGCTATACCAATTTTGATTTTCAGTAGCAGTGGATGAAAGTTTCTGTTCTTCTATGTCCTCACCATCATTTTGTTGTCTGTGTTCTGGATTTTAGCTATTTGAATAGATGTTTAGTGGTACCTCACTTTTGTTTTAATTTTCTATTTCCTAATGACAGAACATATCTTCATATGCTTATTTGCCATCTGTGCATCTTCTTTGGTGATGTGTCTTTTCAGATCTTCTGCCTATATTTAAATTGAATTGTTTTCTTATTGTTGAGTTTTGACATTTTGCATTGCGTTGTATATTTTGGAGTCTTTTATCACACGTGTAATTTGAAATGTTTTCCCCCAGTCTGTAGCTTGTTTTTTCATTCTCTTATCAGTGTCTTTTACAGAGCAGAAGTTTTAAATTTCAATTATTTTTATTTTTCTGGGATTATGCTTCTGGTGTTGTGTCTAAAAAGTCATCACCAAACACAAGGACACCTAGATTTTCTCCTATGTTATCTTCTAGATGTTTTATAGTCTTGAATTTTGCATTTTAAATCTGTGATCCATTTGGAATTGATTTTTGTGAAAGGTGTAAGTTCTGAATGTCTTGCATGTGGAGTGCCACTATTTAAGCACCATTTGTTAAAATGACTTCTTTTCCATTGAATTGACTTTGCTTCTCTGTCAAATATCAATTGACTTTATTTACGTGGCTCTATTTCTGGGCTCTCTGTTCTGTTCCATTAAGTCTATTTGTCTATTCTTTTGCCAATACCACACTTCCTTGATAACTGTAGCCTCATAGTAAGTCCTGAAGTTGGATAGTGTCAGTTCTTCAATTTTGTTTTTTTAGTGTTGTGTTGGCTATTCTGGGTCTTTTGACTTTCCATGTAAACATTAGCATCAATTTGTTGATAACTACAAAATAACTTGCTGAAATTTTGATAGGGATTTTGTTGAATATATAGATCAAATTAAGAATAACTGAAATATTAAAATATTGTTTTCCTGCCCATGAACATAAAATAGCTCTCCATTCATTTAGATCTTCTTTGATTTTTTTCATCAGCGTTTTGTAGTTTTCCTCGTATAGATCCTAGTTTTTGTTTTTGTTAACTTTGTACTTAAGTATATTCTGGATAGTAACATAAATAGCATTATATTTTAAATTTCATATTCCAATTGTTTGTTGCTGGAGTAGAGAAAAGAAATTGATTTTGTTTATTAATCTTATAACCTGCAACTTTGCAATAGTCAACAGTTCCAGGAGGTTTTGTTGTCTATTCTTTGGGATTTTCCACATAGACAATCATGTCATCTGAGAACAAAGACAGTTTTATTTCTCTGTCCCCAATCTATATACCTTTTATTCACTTTTCTTATCTCATTGCATTAGTTAGGACTTCCAGTACAATGTTAAATAGGAATAGTAAGAGAGGACATCCTTATCTTTTTCCTGACCTTGAAGGAACATCTAGTTTGTTGATGTTGTTTTGTTTTTGGTATTTTTACCATAAAGTATGATGTTGACTCTAGAGTTTCTTCTTAGATTTTTTTTATTACATTGAGGAAGTATCCCTTTATTCCCAGTTTGCTGAAATTTTTTATCATGAATGTGTATTGAATTTTCTCAAATGCTTTTTCTGAATCTATTGATATAATCACTGATTTTTTTTCTCCTTAGCCTGTTTATGTGCTAGATTACATTGATTTTTAATGTTGAACCAGCCTTGCAATAAATGGAAAAAAATCTCACTTGGTTCTAGTGTATAGTTTTTTATACATAGTTGGATTTGATTTGCTATATTTCGTTGAGGATTTTTGGAGATATATTCATCTGCAGTTATCTTTTCTTGTGAGGTCTTTGGTTTTGGATTAGGGTAATGCTGGCCTCATATAATGAGTTAGGAGGTATTCCTTCCTCTTTAATTTTTTTTTGGCAGAGATTGTAGAGAATTGGTATCATTTTTTCCTTGAATGTTTTGTAGAATTTACCAGTGAAACTATCTGGGCCTCTTGCTTTCTGTTTTGGAAAGTTATTTAATTATCAATTCCATTAGTTAATTCAAATTGTCTATGTCTGCATGTGTGAGTTTTGGTAGATTGTGCTTTTCAAGATATTAGTCTATTTCATCTTAGTTATCAAATTTGTATTGCATAGTTATTAAAAATATTCCTTTATTATATTTTTAATGCCATGAGATCAATAGTAATGACCCCTCTTTCTTTTCTGATACTAGTAATTTGTATTTTATGGTTTTTTACATTTATATTTGGCTACTCTATATTTGTTTATATTTATGTCTTAACAGATTATAAAGAAGACAGAATAAAATTTACCATAACATGATTCATATACAGTACATAAGACCTGGTTCTCCTAGAGAATTATATATTCAAAAACATATAGAAAAGAACAAACAAATAACATTATAAGTATGAGATCCATTTCTAATTGAAGAGCTTCATTATTCATGTATAAGTAATCACACATGGTCAGAAAGATTCTTTATGTGCATTGTGGTTCTACAGAATTTATCAAGACAGGCTCTAGCAAAGAGATATTTGGTCATTCCATTTCATTTAGAAGTACTCAGGTGTTCAATAAAGCCTGCAGAAGTACTGCCTTTTAGTCATTCGTTTACTAAACCAAAATTGTTTTTTCTTAGCTTTACTGAGAAATAATTGACATATATCACTTGTATGAGTTGAAGGTGTACAGGATGATGGTTTGATTTACATATATTGTGAAATGATTACTACCATTGCTTTAGTTAACATCCATCATCTGATAAAGATACAATAAAAAGAAAAGAAAAAAAAATTCTCCTTGTGATGAGAACTCTCAGGATCTACTAGTCATCATGTTGTACGTTACACTCCTAGCACTTTTTTCTCTAATAACTGGAGTAATGTATATATCACTTAGGTTGTTTCCATGTTTTGGCTATTGTAAATAATGCTGTAAGAACATGGGGGAACAGATATTTCAGGTTAGTATTATTTCCTTTGCATATATTCCCAAAAATGGAATTGCTGGATCATATGGTAGTTCTATTTTTAATCTTTGGAGGAAAGTTTGTACTGTTTTCTACAGTGGCTGTACCAGTTTACAATCCCACCAATGGTGCACAAGGGCTTCCTTTTCTCCACATTGTCAGCAGCTTTTGTTATCTCTTATCTGTTTGATGATGGTCATTCTAATAGGCATTTAATTTGCATTTCCGTAATGACTAGTGATGTTGAATACCTTTTCATGGACCTGTTGGCCATTCATATATCTTTTTTGGAAAAATGCATATTCAGGTTCGTTACACATTTTTTTTTAAAGGGTAATTATTTTATTTTTTTTTTAAGTTTCTTTATTTATTATTTTTTGGGGGTACACCAAGTTCAATCATCTATTTTTATACACATATCCCCATATTCCCTCCCTCCCTCGACTCCCCCCCACCTTCCCCGTCCCAGTCCTCTAAGGCATCATCCATCATTGAATTGAACTCCCTTTGTTATACAGCAACTTCCCACTGGCTATCTATTTTACAGTTGTTAGTATGTATATGTCTGTGCTACTCTCTCACTTCATCTCAGCTTCCCCTTCACCTCCTGCCCCCCCAAACCTCGAGTTCTCCAGTCCATTCTCTGCATCTGCGTATTTGTTCTTGTCTTCTCACTGAGTACATCAGTACCATTTTTAGATTCCGTATATATGAGTTAGCATACAATATTTGTCTTTTTCTTTCTGACTTACTTCACTCTGTATGACAGACTCTAGGTCTATCCACCTCATGACATATAGCTCCATCTCATCCCTTTCTATAGCTGAATAATATTCCATTGTATATATGTGCCACATCTTCTTTATCCATTCATTTGTTGATGGGCATTTCGGTTGCTTCCATGTCCTGGCTATTGTAAATAGTGCTGCAATAAACATTATGGTACATGTTTCTTTTGGGATTATGATTTTCTTTGGGTAGATGCCCAGGAGTGGGATTACTGGATCATATGGTAATTCTATTTGTAGTTTTTCAAGGAACCTCCAAATTGTTTTCCATAGTGGCTGTAGCAACTAACATTCCCATCAACAGTGTATGAGAGTTCCCTTTTCTCCACACCCTCTCCAATATTTGTTGTTTCCAGATTTTGTGATGATGGCCATTCTGATCGGTGTGAGGTGAGACCTCATTGTGGCTTTCACTTGCATTTCTCTAATGATTAGTGACATTGAGCATCTTTTCATGTGTTTGTTGGCCATCTGTCTGTCTTCTTTGGAGAAATGTCTATTTAGATCTTCCACCCATTTGTGGATTGGGTTATTTGCTTTTTTGGTATTAAGCTTCATGAGCTGCTTGTATATTTTGGAGGGTAATCCTTTGTCTGTTGTTTCGTAGGCAACTATTTTTTCCCACTCTGAGGGTTGCCTTCTCGTCTTGTTTATGGTTTCTTTCACTGTGCAAAAGCTTTTAAGTTTCATGAGGTCCCATTTGTTTATTCTTGATTTTATTTCCATGATTCTAGGAGGTGGGTCAAAAAGGATCTTGCTTTGATGGATGTCATAGAGAGTTCTGCCTATGTTTTCCTCTAGGAGTTTTAGAGTGTCTGGCCTTACATGTAGCTCTTTAATCCATTTTGAATTTATTTTTGTGTATGGTGTAGGAGGTGTTCTAATTTCATTCTTTTACATGTAGCTGTCCAATTTTCCCAGCACCACTTATTGAAGAGGCTGTCTTTTTTCCATTGTATATTCTTGTCTCCTTTGCCAAAGATAAGGTGCCCATATGTGTTTGGGCTTACTTCCGAGTTCTCCATTCTATTCCATTGATCTTCCTTTCTATTTTTGTGCCAGTACCATACTGTCTTGATCAATATGGCATTATAGTATAGTTTGAAGTGAGGAAGCCTGATTCCACCAACTCCATTTTTCCTTCTCAAGATTGCTTTGGCTATTTGAGGTCTTTTGTGTTTCCATACAAATCGTAAGATTTCTTGCTCTAGTTCTGTGAAAAATGCCATTGGTAATTTGATCAGGATTGCATTGAATCTGTAAATTGCTTTGGGTAGTACAGTCATTTTCACGATGTTGATTATTCCAATCCAGGAACATGGTATGTCCCTCCATCTGTTTGTGTCGTCTTTGATTTCTTTCATCAGTGTCTTAAAGTTTTCTGCATACAGATCTTTTGCCTCCTTAGGCCGGTTTATTCCTAGGTATTTTATTCTTTTGGTTGCAATGGTGAATGGGATTGTTTCCTTAATTTCTCTTTCTGCTCTTCCGTTGTTAGTGTATAGGAATGCAAGAGATTTCTGTGCATTACTTTTGCATCCTGCTACTTGACTAAACTCATCAATGAGTGCTAGCAGTTTTCTGGTAGAGTCTTTAGGGTTTTCTATATATAATATCATGTCATCTGCAAAGAGTGGCAATTTTTCTTCTTCTTTTCCAATTTGGATTCCTTTTATTTCATTTTCTTCTCTGATTGCTGTGGCTAAAACTTCCAAAACTATGTTGAATAATAATGGTGAGAGTGGACACCCTTGTCTTGTTCCTGTTCTGAGAGGGAATTCTTTCAGTTTTTCCCCATTGAGAATGATGTTGGCTTTTGGTTTCTCATATATGGCTTTTATTATGTTGAGGTAATTTCCTTCTATGCCCATTTTCTGGAGAGCTTTTATCATAAATGGATGTTGAACTTTGTCAAAAGCTTTTTCTGCATCTATTGAAATGATCATATGGTTTTTATCCTTCAATTTGTTGATATGATGTATCACATTGATTGATTTGTGTGTATTGAAGAATCCTTGCATCCCAGGGATAAACCCCACTTGATCATGGTGTATGATTTTTTTAATGTGCTGTTGGATTCTGTTAGCTAGTATTTTGTTGAGGATTTTTGCATCTATATTCATCAGTGATATTGGCCTGTAATGTTCTTTTTTTGTGACATCGTTGCCTGGTTTTGGTATCAGGGTGATGGTGGCCTCGTAGAATGGGTTTGGAAGTGTTCCGCATTCTGCAATATTTTGGAAGAGTTTGAGAAGGCTAGGTGTTAGCTCTCCTCTAAATGTTTGATAGAATTCACCCGTGAATCCATCTGGCCCTGGGCTTTTGTGTGTTGGGAGATTTTTAATCACTGCCTCAATTTCTGCACTTGTGATTGGTCTGTTCATAGTTTCTATTCCTTCCTGGTTCAGTCTTGGAAGATTGTATTTTTCTAAGAATGTATCCATTTCTTCCAGGTTATCCAATTGATTGGCATATAGTTGCTTGTAGTAGTCTCTCATGATGTTTTGTATTTCTGAGGTGTGCGTTGTTACTTCTCCTTTTTCATTTCTAATTCTGTTGATTTGCATCTTCTCCCTTTCTTTCTTGATGAGTCTGGCTAATGGTTTATCAATTTTGTTAATCTTCTCAAAGAACCAGCTTTTAGTTTTATTAATTTTTGCTATGGCTTCCTTCCTTTCTTTTTCATTTATTTCTGCTCTGATCTTTATGATTTCTTTCCTTCTGCTCACTTTGGGGTTTCTTTGTTCTTTCTCTAGTTGTTTTAGGTGTAGGGTTAGGTTGTTTATTCAATAATTTTCTTGTTTCTTAAGCTAGGACTGTATTGCTATAAACTTCCCTCTTAGAACTGCTCTTTCTGCGTCCCATAGGTTTTGGGTTGTTGTGTTTTCATTGTCATTTGTTTCTAGATATTTTTTGATTTCCTCTTTGATTTCTTTAGTGATTTCTTGGTTGTTTAATAGCATATTGTTTAGCCTCCATGTGTCTGCATTTTTTGCAGTTTTTTTCCTGTAATTGATATCTAGTCTCATGGCGTTGTGGTCTGAGAAGATGTTTGATATGATTTCAATTTTCTTGAATTTGCTGAGCTTTGATTTGTGACCCAAGATGTGATCTATCCTGGAAAATGTTCCGTATGCACTTTGAGAAGAAAGTGTATTCTGTCATTTTTGGATGGAATGTCCTATAAATATCAATTAAGTCGAGATGGTCTAATGTGTCATTTAAAGCTTGTGTGTCTTTATTTATTTTCTGTTTGCATGATCTCTCCATTGAGGTAAGTGGGGTGTTCAAGTCTCCCACTATTATTGTGTTACTGTTGATGTCCCCTTTTATGGCTATTAGCATTTGCCTTATGTATTGAGGTGCTCCTATGTTGGGGGCATAGATATTTACCATTGTGATATGTTCTTCTTGGATGGATCCCTTGATCATTATGTAGGTCCTTCCTTGTCTCTTGTAATAGTCTTTACTTTCAAGTCTAATTTGTCTGATATGAGTATTGTTACTCCAGCTTTCTTTTGACTTCCATTTGCATGGAATATTTTTTCCATCCCTTTACTTTCAGTCTATATGTATCCCTTGGTCTGAAGTGGGTTTCTTGCAGGCAGCATATAGAAGGGTCTTGTTTTTGTATCCATTCAGCCAGTCTGTGTCTTTTGGTTGGAGCATTGAATCCATTTACATTTAAGGTGATTATTGACATGTGTGTTCCAATTACCATTTTCTTAATTGTTTTGGGTTTGTATTTGTAGGTGTTTTCCTTTTCTTGTGTGTCCTACTTAGAGAAGTTCCTTTAGCACTTGTTGTAAGGCTGGTTTGGTGGTGGTGAATTCTCTTAACTTTTGCTTGTCTGGAAAGCTTTTGATTTCTCCCTCAAATCTGAATGAGATTCTTGCTGGGTAGAGTATTCTTGGCTGTAGGTTTCTCTCTTTCAGGACTTTCAGTATATCCTGCCATTCCCTTCTGGCCTGCAGAGTTTCTGTAGAGAGGTCAGCTGTTATCCTGATGGGTTTTCCCTTATATGTTGTTTGTTGCTTTTCTCTTGCTGCTTTTAATATTTTTTCTTTGTGTTTAATTGTCGTTAGTTTGATTCATATGTGTCTTGTTGTATTTCTCCTTGGGTTTATTCTGTATGGGACTCTCTGTGCTTCTTGGAGTTGGTTAATTATTTCCTTTCCCATGTTGGGGAAGTTTTCCACTAGAACCTCTTCAAAGATTTTCTCAGACCCTTTCTTGTTTTCTTCTTCTTCTGGGATGCCTATAATTTGAATGTTGGTATGCTTAATGTTATCACTGAGGTCTTTGAGACTCTCTTCTATTCTTTTTATTCTTTTTTCTTTTTCCTGCTCTGTGGCATTTATTTCCTCCATTTGATCTTCCAATTCACTTATTCATTCTTCTGCCTCAGTCATTCTGCTGGTTATAGCACCTAGAGTATTTCTAATTTCAGTTATTTTGTTATCCATTGCTGTTTGTTTTTCTGAGTTCTTATGAACTGTTTCTTGTACTTTCTCTATTTTGTTATCAAGATTTTGTATCATTTTTACTATCATTACTCTAAATTCTTTTTCAGGCATTTTTCCTATTTCCTCCTCATTTATTTGGTCTTGTGGGTTTTTTTCCTGCTCCTTTGCCTGCATGGTGTTTCTTTGTTTCCTCATGGTTGTCCAGACTTTTGGGGTTGCTTGTCCCGGCGATAGAGGTGTTTATAGAAGGATGTTCAAGCCTCAGACTAATGTCCGAGTGTTGAGTTAAACCAATACTAAGTCTAGGAAACACATGCATGTATAAGACACACAATTACTGAATCCATTCTGATATAAGGCTCTGGAAAGAGCTGACAGAAGAACCCCAGTATGGTATCAGATTTTCAAAGAGAAACCCTACAGAAATTGACATCCAAAACAGAACAAAACAGAAACAAAAGCAAAAACAAACAAACAAATAACACCTTACACATACAAACACTAATCCAGGGAGATTTTGTAAGCTAGGATCAAATATAAAAAAGAGCTAGAGTACCACCAGACAGAATGGAGATTCTCAGAATGTAATTAGACAATTGTACTAAGAACTAAGATAAAGACAAAAACCTAATATTATATACCAAGGCGGTGCGTCATCTGGAGAATAAAGCAAGGAGTCTGAGCAGATTGATATAGTTGCTTATAAGTATGCTAAGATAAAATAAACTAAAAATGGATGGAAGAAAGGGGAACAGAAGAGCGTAGTGTGATTGGAAATATGTAAATAAAAAGAAAGGAATAGAAATGTATAAAAGATAGGGATGAAAGGAAGGTATGAGAGATATATTGTCCGTACTACCAAAAACTTAGCTAGAAATAGAAGTATATAAAAAGGCAAAAAAATAAAAATAGAATAAATAATAGAATTAAAAAAATATGTTATAAAAGTTGTAGATCCCTTAGGACTAAGATCGTAATTAATAAAGGAAGAAAAAAAAAAGTAAAAGAAAAAAAAAATCCAGAACTGATCCCAGAATGGACCTGTTCAATAGGATTGATACTAATATTTCTGTTTCCTTAGAGTCTCAGCTGTAAGTGTCCTTCTACTTGCCTAGGGCTTTTTTGCATTGTTCTGTGACCAGCAGAGCTTCCTTTATTGTTCGTCTGTAAGCGTCAGTGTGTGGGGAGGGAGAGGGTACAATAGTGGCTCCTTCCCCTGGGAGTGAGTGAGCAGTGGCACACTGTTGTTTTAGTCGGGCTTGGAGGTGCCTGTTGCAGAGGGACACCGGTGGCTCAGGTGTAAACAGAAAGTCTCAGAGTTGGGCCTCTCTTGGTGTTTTTTTTTTTTTTCTCAGCAGTCTCCCTGCTGCCTGAGTCCCAAGGGGTTTTGAGCTCGCCCCGACCAAGGGCCTGAGGGTACTTGTTATCCCTGAGCACCTTAGGTGATCCAGAGGGTGTCTCTCCACTGCCCCCGCAGGCACCAAAGGGGAGAGAGAGGCTATGCCCTCTGCTCCTCCCCCCCACCCATGAGCCTGCAGCCTCCAGCTGCCATCATGGCCAGGCAGCTCTCAGGGGCAGGCACTCCTTGCCGCGGACCTCTTCCCTCCTGTCCTCTTGGTCCATCACCTTACTGGCAACAATTTTTCTCACCCTGAACCAGCTCTCCAGTTCCCATGCTCCTGCTCCCGGACCCTCTGTTCAGCTGTGAATCAACGTCTCAGTCCGGGAACACTGAGCTGCAGTACAGGCCCTCCGTATGTTTCTCACTCCCTCCCGTCTGCCGCAACTCCACCGCTTCACCCTCTGAGCCATCGTAGATGCCTCCCTACCGGTTATGTTGGTATCCTTGTGGTCCTTTCTGGTGTCCGAGGTCATCTGCTGCTGTTCAGTTGCTTCTCTGTGGGAATTATTGCATCTTTTGGTGCACTCCCAATGCATCTGTGGAGAGGGATGCATTCCACGTCCCTCTACTTTGCCATCATCTTTTTCTCCCTTTACACATTTTTAAATTGGATTTTTTTCGGGTTTATTTTTTGCTATTGAATTGCTCAGATATTAACACCTTTTCAAATATATGGTTTGCAAATTTGTTTCCCATTCCATAGGTTGCTTTCTCTCTTTGTTGATGTGAATCAAGTTTTATTGAGTACCAAAATTTATATTATTTCTATAGAGGAAAGTAAAAGTTATATTAAAGGGCTTCCTAGGTGGTGCAGTGGTTGAGAATCTGCCTGCCAAATGCAGGGGACATGGGTTCGATTCCTGCTCCAGGAAGATCCCACATGCTACGGAGCAACTAAGCCCGTGCACGACAACTATTGAGCCTGCGCTTTACAGCCTGTGAGCCACAACTATTGAGCCCATGTGCTGCAACTACTGAAGCCCAAGTGTCTAGAGCTGGTGCTCTGCAACAAGAGAAGCCATGGCAATGAGGAGCCTGCACACTGCAACAAAGAATAGCCCCCACTCACCACAACTAAAAAAAAGAAAGCCCACGCACAGCAAAAAAGACCCAACAGAGCCAATAAAAATAAATTTTTAAAAAAGGAGAAATTAAAAAAAAAAGGTATATTAAAAAAAACTGGGGAAAAAGGGGAAGCAGGTGAATATTTCAGGAACAGATATGCTTGAGATCTTCAATATAAATATACCATTTATAAAGTGATGAAACCAGAATTTAATAGAAAACTCCAATTTGATGTTTTATAGGATAAAAAGGCACATTCTAAAAGCAAAGTATTTTTGTAAATAAAACACTGGGCTCAAGAGTCAGGAGGCATGTGTTTTAGAACTAACTTTTCCACTGACTAGCTGTGTGATACTGAGCAGGACACAATTTTTTGGGGTCTGACATATTTCAGAGGATCTGTATGATTTGCTCAGTTCTATGAAGCTCTAACTGTATCTAACATGCTCAGCTACCTCTAGGTCAAAAGAGTACTGAAAATGTGAAAAAGGATATTTGACATTTTAGTTTCAATCTTATTTCAGTTTTCTTTTTCTCCTTCATTTTCTCCCTTCTTACTCATTTTACTCCTCTTCTTCTATCTCTTCTTCCTTATTCCTTTAACTTCCTCCTATAACGCCTCTTTTCTTATCACCTTTCTCCTGCTCTCGTTGTGATACGGGGCAGTTATATGTACAGAATTAGCAGTTGATATTCAAGGCTAGATAGATTTCCAAGCCATGAGTTTAAACTTAGTGCTAATAAGGCTGACTGCAGTTTAATTCCCAAGGGTGGCCAGGTAATGAGAAGAGATATATACCTGTCACTATTTCAAGAGCAATACTCAGCATCTGGTCTTCCAACAATGGGAAATTTTTTCAAACTTGGTGATAAATGGGTTAAGTGTGGGTACACTGTGACTATTTCTGCATTGAGGTCAGTCTCTTATATGTCACAATTATGTTTCCATGCTCAAGAGCAGCTGAAGAGTTTGAAAAGCTCAGTCTCTTTATATTCATGTGCTCGCTATTTATATACATTATAAAGTCAGTGAAACTAAGGGGAAGCTCTAAGGCTTAGAGGTTTTAGATAATAGTGGCCCAAACAGTCTTTTCATCGAAGATGTTTACAATTTATTTTGCTTCATATTTCTCTGTGAGGAGATAAAGGATGATTTTCTAAAGGCTTCCGGGGCCTGTGCTTCATAGATAGGGAGGACGCTTGTCTCACTTTGCCTGGGACGGTCCTGGTTAATGCCTGTGGTCCCCCCATAGTTGTTAATAGAGCCTCCTTTTAATTTTGCAAGTGTCCCAGTTTGGAAGATAAATTATGTGGTCCCTCTATTCATAGACCATCTTGAAGCCGAAGGAGCTATTTCTTGTATGCTTAGATAAGGCACAGTTTGGTTTTTCTCTTTCAAGCAAAGGCCATGCTGGTGAGTCCAGACAGCTGAAAGACAGCACTGAGCATTTTTCTTGCAGGGTATCTTGAGATATTTTTGGTTGGTTCAAAATATTGAATTGCTCACTTTTGTGAACCAGTTTATCAGTTTTAGAATTAGTTGACAAAGTAAATTGCTTCTTGAAAAGGCTTGATCCTTGTTGAAAATCAGCCTGATTTAGGGAGGAGTGGAACTTTTAGCTGAGTTTTCCTGGGAACATCAATTGGTTGAATTTGCAGAAATAAAGACACATTTTCTTTGATTTGCCAACTCTTTTAATCACTATGCATTGAAAAGCGTAAAGTTTCAAAACTCTGAGCTATGACTGCATTCACCCTCCTTAGCCTGCTGCTTGCTTTCATCAGATGAGTGTGCGAAAGAAACCCTTATTGATTTGACAGAGTGGAGCTTTTTGGCTGAGTGAATTGTGCTTGGTAACAGAAAACATTTGGGAGAATATGCGGAGTGTATATTTCTTTTCCAAAAATCTGTAGTCCTAATGTTTTAGGGAGTCTAATTTCAATTTAGTTAAAGGAAGACTGCTAATTCAACTGTATTCAAACAATTAGCAGATAATGTATCATTATGAGAAAGGTATAAAAACAAAAACCTAGTAAGGGACAAACAGAAATCACACAACTGAAATGAATAGATCAAATGTTATCACATAATTAAGATTCTTTCACAAAATCTGTTTGAAATAGAAGTATTGCAGTTTTCCTGACTTCACAATGTAGAGCCTATTGATTTTGGGTAAAATGAAGGTCACATGGTGGTTCATCTCATGCCCTCCTCCTTCTCGCTCACCATGATCTAGTCACATGTCATCTCCCTGATCCTGGAATGTGCTAGTCTCCCAATGACTATTCCAGCTCATCCTTTATGACTTGTTTTGGTCACTGGTCTTCTCCCCACCCCATTTCCATTATGTGTCTCTCTAAGGTGCTCCTATATGACAACATGGCGTAGGAGACATAGGGATGCTTTTCAAACTGCGGTACTTAATTGTCTGTATCTTTCACTTGACTGTGAGCTCTGTGATGCTGGCTTATGTTTGTAATAACTCACAGCTTTTGTATTGTTATTCTTTATTTTGGGGAGTGTACCTCACAAGGATAGCTGCTTTCTGTCATTTAATTCCCAGCTCAAATGGCTTCTCAGAAACTGTCCAATCTAGAGGAGTTTCCCTATCATTGTCCGTTTATTTCAGCTGAGGGACTCTATTTAGACTTATTTGTTTGTTTGTTTGTTTTAAAGCTCTTTATTGGCATATAATTGGTTTACACTGTTGTGCCAGTTTTTGAGGTACACCAAAGTGAATCAGCTGTATTTATACATATATCCCCATATCCCTTCCCTCCTGCCACTCTCTCCCACCCTCCCTATCCTGGCCCTCTAAGTCATCACCCATCATCGAGTTTATCTCCCTATGTTATGCAGCAACTTCATTTAGTTTCTTCTACCACTAGCAGATAAGGACCTTTTGAACAGAGGTCTCACTTATCTTGTACATTGCTATATCCCAAGGACCCATAAAACACCTCATATACAGAATCTATTCAAATATTATACGTGAACAAGTGATATTGCTGTATTTCTATAAGTTGGCACTCATGAAATTTTTGAGCATTCATATAGATTGTGTAACAAACAGGTTATTGTGTAGATTGTTGGAAATTTCAGTCTCAGCTTTGTAATATAAATTGCACCTAACACATCAAATTATTACAAATCAATTAACCTTGAGGTCAAAATAACAATAAAACACAACTTTTCACACAGCTTTTCTCTTTGAGGTATGTTAATCAAGTGCTACATTTCTAATATTCCTTAATGAAGGGAAATATTGTATGATATCCCTTTTATGCAGAATCTAAAAAGAAATGATACAAATGAACTTATTTACAAAACAGAAACAGACTTACAGACTTAGAGAATGAATTTATGGTTACGGGGGGAGGGAGATGGGGGAGGGAAGGGATAGTTAGGGAGTTTGGGATCGACATGTATGTGCTGCTGTATTTAAAATAGATAACCAACAGAGACCTTTTGTATAGCACAGGGAACTCTACTCCATGTTATGTGGCAGCCTGGATAGGAGGGGAGTTTGGGGGAGAATGGATAGGTGTACATGTATGGCTGAGTCACTTTGCTGTGTACCTGAAACTATCACAACATTGTTAATCGGCTATACTCCAATATAAAGTAAAAAGTTTAAAAAAAAAGAGGTACAACAATCCACTATTTAAACCAAATACAAAATTGGAAAATTGGGAAATTTTGTACCTCAATTTATATCATGTATATATATATATATATATATATACTTGTTTTTTCTATATGAGTCTTATTCATGTTGACATACATGGGGAAAATAGCTGAAACGTTTTTCTGAGCAACTGTGCTCAGAAAATTTATAGTGTAAATTTATTGGAAATGAAGCACACAGTCATCATGGTGGACGGACCATAAAAGGATGACTTTTAATGTGTATATCAAGCTACACATTGTTGAGTTAGGATAACTCAGCCTTAATTCCTGCTGAGAAATGTGAACTTCAAATAGAAGTTGAGAAGTGTCCAGTAAATATACATGCATTTGTGACTTTCCATGAAAGTCATCCAGACTTATCTATTCTTAAAATCTATGTGAGAATTCTTTATCATATTACCTATGTCTAAGAAAACCTAATGAATGTTACCTTTTTCAGGTCACAGAGAACTTATTTCATTGATTCATTATTATTACTGAGCCTGATAAACTACCAAACAATGAGACCAGGGTTGGATTTTGTATTTTTATAATAATGGCTAAGTCATCTTCTGAAAAATTCTAACAACACCCTGGGGAATGTGATACTAAGAGCATGTATTTGTCATGTGTGGCCACAAGCAATCTGCAAACGATTTCTAAATGACATTCTGTAAATCCAAGCTTTATTTGGATGCCTACACATCTGTTCTCCTGTTAGCAGTATTGTCAAATAACTTTAAGTGGGTGTACTTTAAATATTGGAAAGCTTTTACATTCTTCAGAAGCCCCGATGGTGCATGTAATGATGATCTCAATTCTTTTCTATCAGGATGAATTTTCTATGACTTGATAAATATGTAATAGAAAGATATTAAAATATGGTTTTCCTGGTTCTTTTGAAATGTAGAATATTAATAAAATCACCAGGGATGTTTTACAATTGGCAGGTTTCTTTTACACCTTAGGTATCTAGATGTTAATATGTAAAACAGCTTCTTAATACTTCATTTTCTTTCACTCAGTATAAAACAATGAATAGTCACTTAATTTATGTAAACGAGAATGTTTTCCCCATCACTTTTTTGATTTAATAATCAGGCTAGCTGTATTTTGTTAAAAATTTCATTCCCCCTTCCAAATTATTGTACACACAAAGTAAGCATTTTAAAATAGTTCAGTGATAGCAATAAATACAGATTTCATGTAACTATTAAACATTGATGTATAATCAGTTATCTGCATCCAATATTAATTATAGAGTTCTCAGGAATTATAGTACCAATGCAGCAGTATACCAGTTCTGGAATTATGGCATATTAGGACTGAGAGAAAAACAGTCCTTAACCACTCAATGAAACAGTTAAACCAAAGAATAGAGAAGTTAAAAGACTTGTCTATGGTTGCAGAGCTACTGAGGCACAGGATTTACGTTCCATGATTCTAGGTCCAGTGTTCTCACTGACCATATCATGTGCTTTTCATAGAGATATACTTAAAGTAGTGGGAATAACAGCAGTGCTTTACGATTTGGAGTCTTCGTAGTGTATCTCAGACTTTAAAAGGGTGCATAAGATTTATATCAGATGCTTATTTAAAATAAAGATTTTTGAGTTCCATCTCCGGTAGGTCTGTGAGGCAATTTGTAGTAGAATCTGGGTCTCCATTTTTAACAAGGGTGTCTGGTGATTCTGATTAATTTGGCAAACATTTTGGCTTATGATCTTTACATTCAAGCATATGGTGTGTATGTAAAATAGTACATAGAAAGCATAGGATCTCTGTGGGGCACTGGATGATTAAGTCCTCCAGAACGATGATTTCTAAAGATGCGAGTGAACATAAAAAGTATGGATAAAATACAACTTCCTTTTTGAGATTCATAAGGAGTTTTGTTTAATTGAATTACTTCAGTCAAAAGTCTGTTGATAGCACACCCTTTCACCATCCATCCTGGCCTAAAGAGGTAACAAAAAAGTGTCTATTTGAGAAGACTGATTACCCTATCAATTCAAATATGTCTATGGTAATAAATCAAAACATTTATTTTAATATGAAAACATTATTAAATGACTCCATTTTCTATTCTAAGTATGTATATAACTGTCAATCAACTAGATGCCACAAAATTTATATGCAGAATCAAGGTAATCAGCCTTAATTGTTCAAGGAAAAATTCAGGTCACCTATCAATCTAGAAGAAGAAAGATGTCCAGATTTTATTTTGGCTATTTAGCATTCCCCCTGTTAATTTCCTATTTTAATTTTCCAGCCTCCTAAATTAACTATTCAACATTTCACTATTCAGATTTCCACACACCTGTTTGGCATGAAGACAAAAAGGGTAAGAAGAAATGGTGTTTGTGAGATTAGTCCCAAACCAGCCCTTTTATTGACCCACAAGTCATTAACCATCTGTTTGCTTCCTATCAGCCCCTGGCTGTATCTTCCTGTATCCTACCTGCTGGAGCCCTTGCAGATGAATTCCTGATTAATCAGTTTCTCTGGCTCTTAATCTTGCCCTTAATTCCTAAGATGAGAGCATATTTCTTCCTTTCAGGAATATGCTAAAGTTTGAATTGTGCTTCTGGACATGCAGACCTTTGATCTGGATTGAGTACGGTCTATGCCCTGCTCCCTGAGTGGCCTCATTGGAAGTAATTTATAGCTTTTTCTCTCTAGCCTACTCTGAGCTTGCATACCCAGTGATATTGTCATATATCGACACAATGTTCAAATATAGAAAATGCATAGGTATTTGGTCTTGGGAACTATATTTGGGGGTATGTAAGCCTCATGCTCTAATTTTAAAGACTAAGCAGTATAGTTTGACCAAACTATATGATTTTTTTTTTTTTTTTTTTTTTTTTGCCTTTACTGCACTGATAACTTTTAGGCTTGAACCCTGGGTCAGTATGTAAGTAAACGGCAAATAGTGATTGCTTCAATTTATTTCTCAGGGATATTATGACCTTTGTCTGCAAACTGTAAAATTCAACCAATTTTTTTTATCTGAGAACAAAATTTCCCTTTTTAATGCACTCTGTCAGCAACTGTAAAGTTGGCAAAGAACATGTTAAGTAATTATACAGAACAACACTCTACTAGAAGTGCCAACTATTTTTACTACCTTGTTCAGGCCACAGACTTTGAATTTAGATGTTCTGACAACTGTATTGTCTTATACAATATGTTTGACCCACATTTTGTGGAACAATGCCTACAAACTTGATTGTTTTTTTCCTGTTGGTCCTTCTCTGAATACAGTATTAACTCACTCAGCAATAACTTCATCCATAAATTAAAGTTGCATTATTACATTGTGACAGCTGTATTGATAAACTATGGTCCACAACAATAGCCAAGGTTTACTGAGTGCTTAGTATCTGTATGACACTGTTGTAAGCACTTTCTATTTACGCCCTCAGTTCCTGCAATACCCTTGAGGTGAGTTCTGTGATTGTGAAACAGTGACACAAAAAGGCTAAGGAACTCACCCAAGGTCAAACAGGTACAAAGTGGCAGAGCCAAGTGTGTGAGTGGCCTAGAGCCAGAGGTCTTAATTATATGTTTTACATCTCAATCTTTTTTAAAATTTTATTTTGTTGAAGGATAGTCGAATTACAATGTTGTGTTAATTTCTGCTGTACAGCAAAGTGATTCAGTTATAAATTTTCATATATATTTTCATATTCTTTTCCATTATAATTTATTACAGAATATTGACTATAGTTCCCTGTGCTGTACAGTAGGACCTTGTTGTTTGTCCATCCTATATATGAGTTTGCATCTGCTAATCCCAAACTCCCAATCCATTCCTCCCCAATCATCCCTCCACCCTGGCAACCACAATTTTATTCTCTACATCTGTGAGTCTGCTTTTGTTTGTCGTCTCAATCTTGAATATAAACTTGATGAAAGTTAGCTTTCCACGCAGATTCTTTACATGAGGTACATCACTGTACTGTAAAAATTAAATTTTTGGTAAGTCTCAAAAAAGGCAGGGGAAGTGAAAGACTACACCCTGGTCAGTCTTTGAATGTTTAGAGGTAGGGTGGTTCAAGAAATTTACACTGATTTCAATTCAAGAAGTATTTTAGTTGTCCAGGTCCTAGATAGGAGAAATGTTGAAATTAGGATCATACTTATTTGAACACATTAAAATCTACTTATTGCTAGTCACCTAATGTAATAGAAACTAAAACAAAGGGGATTAGGAAATTGAAGAAATGAATACTAGCTAGTCACAATATGTTATATAATGCTTTATCTAATTATTAAACTTCAGTATATACAGATTAGTCATGTGTGATTATAAAATTAGATTAAACATTTATATTATAAAACTTTGGCAATAAACCAACATTTTCATGTCAAATTTTTAATAGTTGAAGGCATTTCTTCTACCTTTAATACAGATAAAATATATTACAATTAATATCTTACATGCAAATAAATTTAGACAAAGAATATTTATTGTCATGACAATATTGTTAAATTCTAAGCACAATTTACACCATTGCTAAATTCCAAGCAAAAGGAACAATTTAAAACACTGGTTCATTTTTGTCCACAGTTTTCAGAAGGAAAGCTAAAAGTAATATAGCAGTTGTGTGCGATTGTGATGCAAAAGCCGTGTGTGATTTGAGCCTATTTCTCTGATTGTTTCTGGAGGACAGTCTATATTATGAAACATTGATGTATCCATGCATGATGGCATACATGCTGAAGAGGCTCCTGTGAGGACAGTGGGGCGGGGTGTCCTATCAGCAAGGCACAGCAGTGTTCTCACCCAGGCTCTTTCTTCTTTAAGTGAGGGGAACATGTATTTTCCCTGGTTCTAGGTCTTGGCTGTCTAGTTCATGCCTGGCATCATTCATTGTGTCTAAAAAATTCTCAACTCTGTAGTTTACTCCAATAATTAACGTCTCCACTTATGTAAAACAAATGAATTGCAATTGTGCTTCTATTGAACACATTCAGGCCAAGTCATTTTTATAGTAGAGAAATAGAGTGAAATTTTCTGATGTGGTTACAAGAAAATGTATTCCTCCTTTAGAAATACAGAGGTACTATAACTATATAGCAGAAAAGTAACTATAAACTTCCTTTGAAGGACAGATTCTCACACAATGGATGGAAAAGCATGGGCCCAGGAGAGAGCTTGAAGCTCAGCTCCAATACTTACTGTGTGTGTGAGTTTAGTCGCATCCCTCATCTCAGTTATCTTATTGTGTAAAACATGGATGAGCAGTAATATGTTCAAACACCCACATGTATAAAGTGTTGTACATGTTGCACAGCATGAGTACTCAGAAAATGGTAGTTTTATACTTTCAGACTCTTTTTCTCTTCAGTGAGATTGATGATTTGACATATACTTTTTCTGCTGGACATTTACATGATTCCCTGCTCCTCTGTTAACAACAGGAGATGAAAAAGAAATAAAATATGAGGCATATGATGAGGAGGATAGTAACTGAAAAGTAACATTTTAGTTATTTTGAGTAACTAAATGAAAACAATTAAAATGTTTTGAATGAAATAAAGGCTCATTTTAATTTGCATGGTAAGTGGTAAGAAATGAAGATTCATAGACTCATACTACGCATTATATTGTCTTAGTTGTATGTTGTGTTAGGTATGCTGGCTTATTTGCAGAAAATGCCTTAATACTTTGAGTAAATTTAAGGTTTTGACCCTCTTCTTTAGTTTTTTTTTCTCTAAGCCTTTGAAGCTTTAATGATAACTTAGCTGAACCCACATAAAAAGGAGATTTACATTAATGAATAATTAATTACAGTATCTGAAATTAAAATCAATCTCATTAAGTGAAAACTGTCAGCTTTTCTGGCAGATTATTTATAGACCCACGTGTATAAGATTTATCCTGAATGAAAATTTGCAGATTACAATAGTATCTGAAAATACTTTGACATCAATTGGACTTTTGTCTATTGGTAGAAATTCATCATGCTCCTCAAATTTTTGAGTTTCCCCAAAATGGTGGGGAGTAAAACCAGTCTTCGAGTTAATGATAATCTGTCTCATTTCTGCCTTTATTGCAGAGATGTTCATAATGACCTCTCATACATAAATATCCCAACATGCCATGGAATTGTGTTGAGACGCATATAGGAAAGACTGGAAAATTACAAGTTACCACCTCCATCAGATAGGAAAGTCCCCGAGCCTCTTGATATGTGTAGTAGATTCCAGTCAAAATTTACTATGTCCAGAAGAATGTCACGAATTAACAATTTTGGAGCACTGACTATATGTTTTATACGTTTCATCTCCACAATAGCTCTATAAAGTAAGTTTTATTGCCCTCATTTTACAGATGAGGAAACAGAAGTACAGAGAGGTTAAGTGATTTACTCAGCTTTACAGCTTTAACAGAAAGATTAGTACAAATATGAACTAAATCCCATGAGTGAGTTCAAATCTCATGCCCTTCTATGTCGTGCTGTCTTATGAGAAAATAAGCTGATTAACCATTTTGCCAAAACTTGCCCTCAGACAACAAAAAAAAATGACATCTTAGTAGAAAATATACAAGGTAAGAAATTCAGAAATTCACTGACAGTTGAAATTCCCCTAGATTAAATTTCCATCTGGCTGGAAAAATAGGTCAAACCCATTTTCAAGGAAGAAAATGTAGAGGAGAAAAAATTAATTTTGTTTCAGTGAGTTGTAAAAATCCTTATACTTGAAAACATTCAAGGTTCCCAAAGCTAGTTGAGAAATAAAGATTTTGGGGGAGGATGACATATAAAAAATTCCAGAATTATTTGGATTATAGAACAGAGGATGAAGCAAGGATTAATATGGTTAAAACTCCACAGCACATACATCCAGATAACTACGTAGTTTTCAAAAGGTGCTGAATTTACATAAGGGCAGAGCTTAGACAAACCTGTCTAAGAGGAGACAACTGGATTAAGGAACATGAATGGTCTTTTCTAAACCTAAGCTTGTGTATGTCTTTAGCAACTACAGTGTATTTTTAGGATTATGGAAAATGTTTTTCTGATTTCTGAGCACAGAGATTTAAGGAGAAATTGATATATCGTTCAAAGACTATTGCAATAAAAATCTTTCATGTTCCCCTAGGACTTTCATATTTTGCTTATTAGAATGTACCCTTTTAAAATAGTGGTAAATAGCATTCTTTTTTTGAAGAATGATTACTAAGTTTAGATTTCATTATTCAACATCCATGGAAGTTAATTACATTTCACAAAATCTCCAGGTTCCAAATCACAATGCAGACTTAAATTCCATGCAATGTATCTTCTTAACCACAAAAGAATAAAATTTCATTTCAGAACCTTGAGTAGATGGAAATCTCAAACCCCAACACTTTGGATCATGTATGGATTCTGTACTGAGTGGGAGGGCAGGTGAGTCTGGTGTGAGAGATACTCCCAGGAGCACACAAACGTGAGAGGCAGAGGCTAACTCTGATTGGAAACAACACAAGGAAGTGTGTTGACTTGTTGGCAGAATGTAGAGAGCAATCCCGGAAGAATGAGTAATTCGTAACTAGGGGAGAAGTGTAGACAGGAGTGAAAAAAGGAGTAGCAAAGTTGATGACTAGGGTAACAGTGAAACGGAGCAAAATTAAATGTACATGATGATTGAGACTGTTTTGGAATTAATTTTTACAGAAGGATTGTGTGTCAGGTGTAATTTTCTTACCATAGCCAAGGTATCAGGTCACTTAAAAGTGCTGGTTTACAATGGAATATTACTCAGCCATAAAAAAGAGTGAAATTGAGTTATTCATAGTGAGGTAGATGGACCTAGAATCTGTCATACAGAGCGAAGGAAGCCAGAAAGAGAAAAACGAATATCGTATGCTAACTCATATATATGGAATCTAAAAAAATGATACTGGTGAACCCAGTGACAGGGCAAGAATAAAGATGCAGATATAGAGAACGGACTTGAGGACAAGGGGTGGGGGGCGAAGGGGAACCTGGGACGAAGTGAGAGAGCAGTACTGACATATATACACTACCAAATGTAAAATAGATGGCTAGTGGAAAGCTGCTGCAAAGCACAGGGAGATCAACTCGATGATGGATGGTGACTTAGAGGGGTGGGATAGGGAGGGTGGGAAGGAGTCGAAGGAGGGAGGGGATATGAGGATGTAAGTATAAATAGAGCTGATTCACTTCGTTGTAAAGCAGAAACTGGCATGACAGTGTACAGCAATTATACTCCAATAAAGAACTAAAACAAAAAGGTGCTGGTTTATACTGAACATATGTAGACACACGTCACTTTCCACACGCTCCCGCTTTAGTGAAATTGATAATGCCACTCCCGAGCAGCTGAAAACGAGTTTTTTTGTTTTTGTTTTTCTGACAAATGAAGCCATCGTGCATGTGCAGTCTTAGATCTCAGTGGTATATCTAATGTTTTACGAACTCACTTGTACTGATCATTACCCCCATTTTTTTGTAAATCAAAGATAACTCACTGATTTGAGTTTCTAGGCATTATGAAAGTACAAATAGTATTTATATCTTCAAGGAACTCAATGTCCAAATAAGAATATAAGACTTAAGGACATGAAAATCAAACATGGGTAGAGTTTTGATTCGGAGTTAAACGAACAAGGGTCAAACACTGGCCCCATCTCATTTGACTGTCTAAGTTATTTTACCTTCTGAAGCCTCATTTCCTTCATCAAAACCAGGATAATTGATTACATAGATCTCCTGTGGTTATTTTGAGGATACAGTTAGATAATGTGCATTTATCAAATTACTTGGTCCCTTGGCACAAACTAGATTGAACACCTACCCATAATTATCATTATTGAATTATATTGACCATTGCTAATGGATCTAAGAGGGAAAGGAGGTGTATTTGGTGTGAGTTTGTGAGATACAGTCTTATTGAAAAGGCTTTAGTGTGTCACTAAGTGCAGATCACATCACGTTAGACATCAGGATGTACTGTGACCCTGATTTCTTTGGAAAATCTAATATTGCCAGCTTCATTGATTTGAGCAACTGATTTAATGCCTTCATGTATTTGTATTGCTCATCTGAATATGCAGTGACATGTAATCAATAATCTTTGTGGTGTCTTATTCATAACCGACATAAAATGATTAATAGATTAGTATAGGCTGAACTTCTTTGTTATCTTTAAAGACATCACAGACATACTAATAAAAAGAAGATATTAAAAGAAGATATCTGTGATCTCTATGAAGAACATAGCACAGTGACCATGCACACTATTGAAATAAAGGACATCAATGACCAAGAATTCCACATTCTTCTTCAAAACTGACTTGCTCATTTGGAGATTTGCCACAATGACAGGCAATCACTTCCTAAAAAATTGCAAATGGCATAGTAGATATTTTCTGCTGTGTTCTCATGGCCTTGAGAATATTTCATGATTATTTCACTAATTTTTTTGTAGATGCTCACTGAATATAGATGACTATAACTTGGCAACTTACATTACTGCAGTCAAAGATTATGAAATATAAAGAAGAACTTAACACTTGAAAAAATCCAAGTCTCATAAGGAGAAATGACAGAAAGTTGCTGTTTTAATGAAATAGCAAATCCACTTTATTAATGATAACCCCATGTTTTTAAAAGTCCATTTTAGTAAAAGAGATTTTTTAAAATGTCAGAAGATCTACCTATGACACTTTTTTAATGAATAAAATTTAGGTTGTATGAATTATATCTGTAAAAATTAGTGATACTCTGATTTTTAAGGGGAGAGGATCTGTTATATGCTGATTCTCCAATGATTATAAGGCTTATTATTTGATTTAGTTTTGAAAGCAACATGGGAAATTAATAGATTTGTAATTGACCAAAGAAAGGTGGGAAATTGATGTGAACATTTGTAATCTATGGTTTTTTTGCTTTCATGTTACAGTCTCAGTTTTCTCTGGGAATCTGTGTAATCCAATATGTATTACTTTGTGGGAAGATTTATCTGTTTACTTTTAAGGGTAGATATTTCACGTAAACATGACTATTAGATCATAAACTGCCTTTGTAACAGAGCATTCCTGCCCTCAAGAAAGAAATTTGTCTGTAGAAAAAAAATCAAATGAATAAATAAATAGTGTAAAGTCCGACTGTGAAATACAGTGCTTTGATCTTCAGTTTAGGGGGGGAGAAAAGAGAAAAAAAGAGCCAGGGAGTTAAGTACTGTCTGAATAAACCTTTTGTACATAAACAATCTTCAAAGTCAGTCTTTTAGAATAAGGTCATTTTCAGAAATGACAGAAAGTCAAGTGAGCAATAATGACAGAATTGCTGCTTTATTCAATTAGAGCCCATTAATGGTTCTTTAAGTCGTATTGACTTGATAAGAAGGTGGAAAGGGAAACAGCCCCAAAGTACCAAAGGTCCTCTCAGGGTAATAGATGTAAATTGTAGACAAATAAGTCTTGAAACATCATTCCTACTTCTAGATCACTTGGTGACGCCTTTGCACAGGACATTTACATGTTCTATGCCATATGTCCCAGTTTACAAGAATGAAGACAGAGATTTCACTGTTCCTGATCTTCACATGGATTTAGTAATTTCTGTAAATCATTTAGTGGTTTGGAAACTATCTGCCATCCTCCCTAATCCTCTCTCTCTTTGTTAATTGGCCAATGTGTGTTTATTGACTGCTTAATGTAGACTAAATCCACACGAAGGAGGGGGTGGGTGGGGGAGATTCAAAAGAAATCAAACTAAACCACTTTGTCTCTTTCAAATATGTATAATAGATGACACATGGCTCTTATCTTTAAGACAAGCACATTCTATTTAAGGACCAAAATGAATAAAAGCAGCAAATCTAAAGAACTACAGAGGGTAGTATAGTGCCTCACTCTATCAGGCAACTTGGGTGTTGATATCTTTTTCTCACTTAACTTGTTTCCTTTTTCTTCATTGCAGTCAATTCCTTCCCAGTGCAGCCACATTCTGAGGTACTGGGGGTTAGGGCTTTGACATATGAATTTTGTGGGGACACAATTTAGCTCATAACGTATACCATCAACCCACTCTTTGGATGAGGGAAGGATGCTCAGGATGACGCTTGGAACTTTCTTGGGCTTCCTTTGACACTGAGTAGGTGTAGGTGGGGTCAAGTTCACATGGAGGGTCCTTCAGTGAGGCAGGATGGATAGAGGAGAGTTACTGGGCATTTTGAATAGCATTGCTGCTTCCAAGGAACTGGCTGGAGAAAAAGTAAAAGCTAAAAACCACACTCATACTCATTCATACACACATTCATATGGCAAGTCTTGAGTCATAGAGATTTCATAGAAAATCAGCCTGGAACAAGGCCTGGCGCCACCTCATCACTGCCTCCACATAGATATCTGGTCTAAGACTCAAGGAGGAGAAATGGTTTAAAGGGAACCAGCGTGGAATCTTTACAGAGATGCTACAAGAAAATAAAAATTAAAAAAAGAATAAGAGAAACAAATGGCAGAAGAAAAAAATTCACTAGAGGAGATAGGCTAAAGAAGAAATTGGACATAAAGGAAGAGTTAAAGAGGATTAGAGAGAGAATATGGCAAGAAATATGAAATGCACTTTATTGGTATCTCTGAATAAAAGAACCAAAATAAGGAACAAAAAACCTTTGATCAAGACAACTGAAGAAAATTTTCTTGAGAAGGAGAAGGCTTGAGTCTACAGAATGAATGGAGCAAACATGTCCTAGGAGAAATTAACAGAGAATAATTAATTGATACATAGCCCAGTAAAATGATTAAATTCTAAAGACAAAGGTATTTGCCTAAGCAGACTTGTAAAATTCAATTCATCTCTAAGGCAAAAATTTTAATTTACTCTTATAATAAGTTACTCACAGCAGTGGTCAGGACTGAAAGAAAATGCAGCCTATGCTAGGGGGAAGCTGCTGCACAGCACAGGGATATCAACCCGATGATTGGTGACGACCTAGAGGGGTGGGATAGGGAGGGTGGGAGGGAGGCTCAAGAAGGACAGGATATGGGGATATATGCATACATATAGCTGATTCACTTTGTTGTACAGCAGAAACTAACACAACTTTGTAAAGCAATTATACTCCAATAAGATCTGAAAAAAAGAAAATGCAGCCTATGAAGTTCTCAAAAAAAAAAAGTTTACACCAAAGAGTTTAGACCAAAGCAAGCAAAATATCTTTAAAGGCAGCAGATAAATATTTTTTGAACATGTAAGGAATCAATAAATACAGTTTCCATGATCTTTGATAAAAACGTGATGATAAAATCCAGCTAATAATAAATTTAATAAAGATTGGCAGTGAGTATTGAATCCAATTAAATATAGGATAAAAGACTAAAATAAGTGTGATTTAAGGCTTCACAACAGAATATGAAAGTTATAAGGCCTGACAGTGTAAAATTTACATATCTTTAAAAGACTGAGCTTGGGAGGAGGGAAGAGGAGAATAGTTGGGAGACTTCAAGGATATGGATTTATAAAGCTGAGGGTCAAAGGATGTAATAATTTAAACTCACAAATCAGTTAACATAAGTATTAGTATGCTTAAATCGCATAAAGATAAACATTAAGAAAACATATTCAATAAAATTAAGAAAGTGAAATATATTTCTTAAATTCTTGCTTTAGAGGAACAAGAGAGAAAAGAGTATTAAGATACTATGTAAAATTATAGTTATAAGTGTACTATGTGAACAAAAATAAATCTAAATTATCAGAAGAAATGCAAAGAAAGCAAAGATTGTACATAAGAATATATATCAGAGAATATAACCTAAGATGACAGAACTAAGGTCAAACGTGTCACATCAAGAAATGTAGATAAATTGGACCAAACATTGTATTAAACCAAAGGAGTCACCAATTGGATTACAAGGCAAAATTCAACATATGCTCTGTGCAAGAGATATCAGATCCCCCTAACGGCTTTGTGGGAGGTGGACTTAAAAGAGACAAGTCTGGAAATGGGGAGACCAGTCAAAATGCTACCATAGTTTTGCTACAGGAGAGATGATGAAGTCTTGACCTGAGACAGAGAGTGGATTTCAGGAATCATGAGGATCTAAAAGTAGAGAATCTTATGTTACCGACTGGGTGTGGTATTGAGAGAGAGGGAAGATGTCTCCTAGGTTTCTCATGGAATCACCATCTGCTGAGACAGGGAATATTGGATAGATAAGGATTTTGAAGAGAAAGATGGTCCATTTATCTTGCACCTCTTGAGCTGGATAAGTCTATGGATTGCCTAAGTAGATCTGCTGAGTGGGTAGTATCTACATTAATCTAAACTTCTTGGACAGGTCTGGGAGGAAGATACTAATTTGGAACTTTCCCCAGTGCAGGGAAGAGAAGAAAGTTCATGTGTAGTGTGTGAACTATATATTAAAGACAAATATTAATGTAACTCTGTTAGTGACACAATAGAGTTAAGTCAAATATACCCTCAAAATACTCTAAAATTCTCACTTTTCCTATTATCTATGACCAAAAAAATTTCCATTTTATTACAGCAATGAGTCTCCATAAGGAACATTCCACACAAGTAATTTAACATTTCAAGTTGTTAAAATCACTTTGCTTTTGGCTTCATAATGTAAAATGCTACCCAAAGCACACTGTAATTATGTAGGAATGCACAGCTTGTCAGATATCATAGATTTTAAGCTCCCAATCAATTGAAATGAAGCACATTCCATGAAAGTCTTTGCCTAAAAGATGTTTCTTATTGAGAGGTGGCACTCTAAGGAAATATACCACTTTTTTCTCTGTGAGACAGAAGAGGAGAATGCAAGGGGATGCAAAGAGGGAATGCAGAGGGAGGGGAGTGAAGAAAGGGTGGCTGGGCCCATGCAGATAAAGGCAGATAGGAAGGGAGAGGAAAAGATACTTTTTTGACTTCCTTATTATACTTAAGTATAATTCCAGGACCCCCTCAGATAACAAAATCTGGGGATGCTCAAGTCCCTTATATAAAGTGGTGTATATAACTTACACACATCCTCCCATACACTTTAAATCATCTCTAGATTACTTATAGTACCTAATACAATGTAAATGCTATGTAAATACTTGCTGGTTTGTGGCGAATTCAAGTTTTGCTTTTTAGAAATTTCTGTAGTCTTTCAGATATTTTTGATCGGGGTTGGTTGAATTCACAGATGCAGAACCACGGATATGAGGGGCTCACTACACTATTGAAAGATTTTGAAGACACAAATTTAGAGCAACCTCTACTTTCTGGCGGGGTTGAGACAGATGGGGATGGGAGCAGAAGGAGGCAAAGAGGGCAGCCAAAGTCCTAGAGAACAGGTACCAGTTAGCATAGGATACAGATTAGCAAACTAAAGAAATACTTTATATCAGTGCTAAAAGGACAAGAATGGAAGGCGCCTTTACAGTGCAGTGGGATTATGCAAGAAAAGAAAATTCTGAGTGATGTGCTTGTGGGAACTTTTTTTTTTTCCTTTTCTTTCAGGAACTTTGAAGAGATCATCTCCTTGTCCTCTTTTTCACTTATCGCCTATCCTACTAACTTCTTTTTGTTTTGTTTTAACTTTTTATTTTATATTGGAGTACAGTTGATTAACAATGTTGTGTTAGTTTCAGGTGTACAGCAAACTGATTCAGTTATACATGTTTCTATTCTTTTTCAAATTCTTTTCCCAATTATGTTGTTAGAGAATATTGAGCAGAGTTCCCTGCGCTATACACTAAGTCCTTGTTGGTTATCCATTTTAAATGTAGCAGTGTGTACGTGTCAATCTGAAACTCCCTAACTACCCTTTCCCCCAGCCCATCGCCCCTGGTAACAATACCTTCACCTGTGAGTCAGTTTCTGTTTTGTAAATAAGTTCATTTGTATCATTTTTTTTAGGTTCTGCATATAAGCATAACTTCTAACGCCTTTACTACAATCACAATCTTCCCTCTCATCCCCCCCCCCCACCCCTCACTTCCTCCCACCTACTTTCTTTCTCTTTCCAATTGCCCTCTGGCCTCCAACATCACCCACATCACCTCTAATATATACACTTTCCTCTTCCCTTCTTAAACATGCTTCCCTATCCCAAAAGTCCTGCAAATTTTCAGAAAAAGGCAAAAAAAAAAAAAAAAAAAAGCCCTCACAGAGTAGCCAAATGTATTTGGATGTGTTTAAATTTCCTTCAACTTAGACTTTGGCAGGGACAAAAAGAACCCATTGTATGTAATGGCCTTATCTTTTAAGTGTATTTTAGAGGTGATGATATTACAGCAAAAGAGCCATGTCTTTTAATTTTATCTATATATGATGTTAGTTTGTGAGAAATCATAAGTTCATAAGATGCTGACTTTTGTGGGGAAGGTCTGGTATATGTCAAATGGCTTGTATTCATACCCAGTGTTTATCAGTGATTCATTGATGCTTACGTTGCTTTAGAAAAAAAAGATAGGCAAACACAAATTTCTTTTAGTGAATTAGACTTTACAGCAGGAAAATATTGTCTCAAAATACCAATAATGTGCCAAAAATTAGATGCATTTGTCTATTTTGCATGTAATACTAAAGGCATTTTGTATAATTGCAACTTGAACTATAAGTAGCTTATGTTAGTGCCTGGAATATAAAAAAAGAGGTGACCAATATAAGAATCTCCAGGACAGAGTTGTAGTCTAGGTTCTGCCACTACCAGGTTTGTGCCTTTCCTTACTCAAAATCCTTGAGCCTCAACTCCCTCATTTGCTAAAAACTGAGAGGATTATGCTAGAGCTGCAATGCCTCTTCTAGCTCTCCATCACCACGTTTGTTTCTAAAAGATGCTTTAAAAGTTATCATCATACTCCTTTCCTTCTTAAAGTTCAGTGTGCTTTTAAAATAAAATGACCCCATGAAATGTCAGGGCATTTTAAAAATGAATGCCTTCTTGGAATTTAAATATGTTCTATGTCTAAATTATTTAGATATACTCTCAATACAGGACGTGCATTTCTTAGCCTAGAAACAACTATCCTAAAGTAGGAATGATATCCCACATTTTTGTCTAAATACTATATAACTGTATGCTCTAGAACGAATGCAAAAAATATTTCACATAATTTGAATTCTGAAGATGAGATATCTGAAGAAAGATGTTAATTTACATAATACATTATGAAGTCTAGTTTCAAAGTAGCTGAATGAAAAGAGAGTAAAGCTATAGGCATTCCATACAGTCTTGTTTAGGGCATACTCTGTGACAGCGGGTGGGTTAGGTGCTGAGGGTGTAGAAAAGAGTGAGACACACTGTAGCCGAGAGGACTGAGAAACACAGTCAGATCCACTGATCCAGGGATGGCACAGAGGGGGCAGTTGATGTACTAGACTGAGCTAAGGTGATGTCACTTTCATCACATAAGGTGATATCTCCATTCAGTTCAGTTAGAAAAGAGGTAAAAGTGTATCTCAGAAGGCAAGAGGTGTAGGGCCAGAGGAAAAGCCACGGCAGGCAGATGACAGAGCATGGGCAAAGGCCCAGATGTGAAAGCAGTGTCATGAGTTTGGAGAAACAGAGGGGTTTTAAATGCCTGGATAATAAACTTGTATACTGTATTAAACTTAGAATTGACCCTGAGTGCATCAAGGAATGATGAAGAAAATGATGAATGGAGTGCCTTTTAGTGATATTATTTTAAAATAGTATGGGGATTAATTTTGTGGGGTGGAAGCAAGATATAGGGACACCAGTCAGGAAACCCTTGTAGAAGTCTCCTGGAAAGATGATGGGCTCTGACCTGTGTATTAGGGTTCTTCAGAGAAACAGACCAGTATAAAAAAGGTTTTAAGGAATTGACTGATGACATTGTGGGGACTTGCACGTCTGAAATTTACAGAGCAATCTGGAAGCCTGGAAATTCAGATAAGTCTGGTATTGCAGCCTTATGTCTAAAATCTGCCAGGGCAGGCCAGGTAGACTAGACACTCAGGCAGGATTTCTGTGTTGCAGTGTTGAGGCTGAATTCCTTCTCCTTCAGGAAACATCAGTCTTTGATCTTAAAGCCTTCAATGGATTGGATGAGGCCCACCCACATTATGGAGGTTTGTCTGCAATACTCAAAGGCTATTGATTTAAATGTTACTCATATCTAAAATACCCTCACAGCAGTATCAAAACTGGTGTTTGATCAAGCTGGGCACCATAGTCTAGCCAAACTGGCACGTAAATTTGCCATCACAACTTGTAGTTTTTATTAATCTTGTATATTTATTTATTGTGAATCACTTAGGGTTTTCAGATGGTATCATAAATGTATCATAAAGCCTCTTTTATCTCCCCTTTGGAGGTCTTTATTTTCTTTCTTCAAAACTCTTCATTGTGAACCCTGCCTCAGTCTTGACCTTCTTGGTTTCATCTGTGTCCCAAACCGCTGGCCTCCATCCCAAGTTTAATGTTCTATGTCCAATTTCTGCAGAGCAAAGCTAAACAAGCAAAGAAATTAGTATGTGAGAATAGGTTATGGAGCAGGTCAGGACAGGATGGTGTGCCTTATATTTCAGGCAGTGTGTGACATACTATCCCTGTAGAGAAAACGCTTTGACCACTGATGTGAAATTAATGGGAGGGATTTGGAGTTTCAAAGAAATCTGATGGGGAAGGGCGATGGGATTTTTCTTTGTTGTTATTGTTCTTTTTGGTATTCTTCAAACCACATTATGGCATATAAATAATTTCAACTATAAATTTCAATTTTTTTAAGGTTCAGCCCCACCTTGATAAGATGTTTTTCTTTTCACATAAGCGAGTTTCATGTAGCACACTTCCTAGAAGGCCAGGCTCTAGACTCAACCTGAATTCCCTTCCTATGACTGGGGATGAGACAGGCACAGCATAAAGGACTGCCTAGAAAATAAAGTCCAGGGATGGGGGGAGAGTGGGCATCTGGAGCTTGGTCAGTTGCTAGAAAATGGGGAAGAGAATTTCAACGTGTAACCAAACTGAGGAGAGAGAAGCAGATTTCATGTGCTGGAGTTTGTGGCAAGGGACTAATGGTCTATGGAGATGGATCCAAGTTGGTCCCTAGTCAGTGAGGGCAGTACTGAGCAATTTCCTGTAAAGAAGGTATCTGCCTCTGACTATTATATGTCACCCCTCTGTGCCCTGTGGGAGGCCCAGTTTGGGGAGACAGTCTTCAGCGGACTCACCTTTTTCCCTCATATTTATTTTTTCCTAAGCTCCTCCCTTCCTAAGCTCCTCCCCTCTGAGGGGTCAATGAGATCAGACAAGCGACCTATCCAAACATGCCACCCATGGAGAACCACCAAAGCAGGTGTTTGTTTTGACTTTGAGGTTGGGACTCACAAATGACACTCTTACATTTCAGAAATCATGTATATCCTGTGAATTTTTGAATGCTGATTTTCCTGAATTAAAATAAGATAAAAGAGAATAGTTGCATAGCTCTTTCAGACTGCTATATATTTATATTCCTTTATTTGATCCTTATACCCCTGTGAAGTAGGCATGGCAAATGTTTTGATCCAATGCTACAGAAAATCTTAAGTGTCTTGCTTAAGATTGCATGCATAATAAATAGAAAAGTTGTGAGCAGAACTTAGATTTTTCTGAAGTTCTGTCTTGCTCCTTTCATCATATCTCATTCAGCTTTAAGGATTTCTCAAAGAAACCTAGCTACCCTTCAAAGAATTCATGGAATTCTATGCTAATTGTTCAGATTAAACAACAAATAGAAAAACACTTTCTGAGAAACCTCAGGAAGAATATGACCATCTCTCACGTTAGTAAGTTGCCTCTCTAAATATGTTTAAAGTTTTAAAATATAAACTTTATTACTAAACACTATAAAGAGGAAACTTTACTTAAGTAAATGACTGTTACTTCAAAAATCAGGTTTTTCCTTCCCTTGAAAAATGAAGACGCTTTCATAGGAAGTCAGAATCTTCTTAGGTATTGCCTAGGATGGAAGTTAGCTACCACTTACTGAGCATCTGCGATGTACATACTACCTCAGCTCTCCTAAGAGAGGTATGTTATCCCCCCCACCCCCATTTTAGTTAGCACTTTAGTAACTTGTCTGAGGACCCTTGGCTGAGTGGCAGATCAAAATGGAAACCTCAGTGGTTTGACAGCAAATCCCATGCTTTTTTCTGCTATACTCTACTAGAATGGTCTCTAAAGCCATAAGGAACGAATGGCTAATACACTCATTCAGCCAGAAGACTACATCATGTTTGCATTGCCAAGGAGTTAAAAGAAGTTAACTATAAAACTTGTAAAATATTAAATCTAAATATCACACTGAGCCTTGAATTACTCTTTAAGTAACATCCCTGTGTGGTAAAAATCCATTTGCAATAAATTTTCATATGCAAGCTGAAGGATTTCAGAGTCTTTCTGGAAAGCCCATGGGCCCTATGCAATTTGTACTCCCTACATTTTTCCCTCTGAGTGCTTAGAAATTCATTGTTAGAGGAGTTTAGTCTATTACCTCAAACTCAAGTCCCAGTCAATTACCACATGTTCATTTTCATTTTATGTGTATAACTGTCACACTGTTCCAAAAAAAGCTTCATATACTGAAAGTGTCAGCTGTATATTATCAATAGCAGAACAATGAAACAAATTGTGTAGATATAGGGAGATTTTCCAGGTGTCCTTGTATACAGGAAAGCCTTCAGAGAAGATGACCCTTAAAACTGAGTTCTCATGATAATATGCAAATGGATCTAGTGTTTATAATTTTCTGAATTCAATTATGTGTGTAGTGCAGCCCTCCAAAATTGTAATTCTGGTGATCAGAGGAATACTTTGAAGCTTGCTGAAAGTAGCTAATATAACCATCAAAATTTTACATGTCTTTTTTTGACTAGTTAGTAGAAATGACATATAGCAGAGGAAGGAAAATACTGCACCATTCACACTAGAAGAATTTTTATTGGACATTGATAATTTTAATTCAGTGTTGAGTTTATTAACTAAATTCACATATTTCTTTACCTCAACTACTCCATCTTTCAGTCTCTTCTGCAGATGTGTGTGTGTGTTTGTGTGTTCACGCACCCACTTTCACATGTGTGTCTAGGGCTAATGAAGAGACACATAAAATGAGACACATATGTTCTATAGCTTACAAAGATGTAAGAAGAAGACAGTTTAGGTTTTAAAGGAGATTTTTAAAAAGTGGAAAATTTCAAGATATATGTGCATTGTTTAATATTGGGGTAAGTGATCTGGAAAAGGATGTCGGAAATGCATTCTCTGACTTTGCAGATGATATTAAATTCTTCAGGTTAATGCTACACCAAGATGACCAAAATAAATGACAGATGTTAGAGAAGGCCATGAGTGTGAAATACAGTGATCTTGAATTCCACGATGAGCAAAAGTGAAGCAATACATTTATGGGCACTGATCAGAACTGAACTAAGAAGATGTCAGAAGTGAAATTAACAATGGAATCCGGGAAAAGAACCTGAAAGTTACTGTTTCCAAACATTTTGGGCCAGCATACTGCTGAGTAGCCTTACCCAGAAAGAATTTTAGAAAAACCATGAAGGCAAATTCAACTCCTATATTAAATCTTGAGGTGTTCACACCTTAAAAATATAACACTTATGTGAATTTCTGTGATACTTATAATAACCTTGTAAATAATAAGCTATTCTAGGCTTTGAACAATAATGCTTCCAAAACTTTGCACTGTCATAAATTATGGGGTAAAATCTATATGACTGTGCTGTGGTACTCAGAGTATGGACTTTGATCATCAAATTAAGAAAGAATTTTTTGGAATATTGTGTAATGGTGCTGCCTGTTAGCCAATACATCAATTTTAGCAGTAGTCTTTTTTTGTCCAGTAAGATTTAATTTTTTGAATATTAGATTTCTTTGTATTTTGCTCTTTTTGTTTCATAAAAGCAATTGTAAAATAGGAAAATAAAAGTGCTGACACTAGTATTAGAAGCACAGAGCCAGTAAACCTAATATGACAGAGAAAAATTGGACCCAAAGAAATCAGCAAATATTTAAACTCAGTCTATGTCTTGCTGGGTTTAATTGAATGGACTATGTGTACAATGAGGAAGAAATGTTTTTTAAAAAGATGTTTTATTAAATTAAGGAAAATCCTAAATGGTAGTAATCTACCTTTGCAGATTTTAGCAAGGAGGGACTTTTTTCTTATAAAAGATACTATTTTCAAGTTTTACATACTAAACTTTCAGTATTCTTTGCAAGAACATTTTATGTAAAGGAGGTATGGGTATAAAAAGATCATGGATACAAAGCTGATGCTACAAGTTTACTAGCTATATGATTTTTAACAAATCACTTAACTTCTCTGAATATCAATATTCTCATCTGTAATTAGGGGATAAAAAGGACTATATCATAGGTTTTTACGGTGATGCATCAAGATTACAAATGTAAACACTTAGCACAGTTTCTAATACTGTTAGGTACTCAAATTGTGGTAATTAGTATTTTTACATGTTCTAACACTAAAGCCTAAATTGTTACAAAGTGGACAGTCTTGGAGATAGATATTGAATCTTGGAGATAGATATTGAATTCGAAAACCTCTGAGTAGAGTGATTACCATAAAGATGTCTCTTTAGAATGGAAATTGAACCCAAGAACAAAGATCACAATGATGTTGAATGGTTTATGCACCAAATAACAAGACTAATAATAAGAATAATAATTGAAAAGAGAGATTAAATCTCTACTTATTGCCTTTAGGACACAATCTAACCTCTTTTACAAGGATTTTAAAGTTCGTGTTGATTTGATCCCTGTTCACATCTTCAGTTGTATCTTTTATGGTAGTGTTTTTATATTCTATAACTTAGACTTTCTGAACTACTTTTAGTCACCAAAATGTGCCATGATTTCTGTGTGTGGTACTTTCTATGCCTAGAAAATGATTTTTCAGGTCAATTGGTTATTCCAACTCATCCTTTAAGTCTTTTTTTGGTCACTGGTCTTCTCTCCATCTCTATTTCTATTCAATGTCTCTCTAATGTGCTCCTATATAATAACATGGCATAAGAGGCGTAAGGATGCTATTGAAACTGCAGTGCTTAATTGTTTGTATCTTGCACTAGACTATGAGTTCTGTGATGATGGCTTATGTGTGCCTTCCTTACCTTGCACAGTGCATGGTCTAGATAGAAGGACAATAAATGTTTATGAATGCAAGAAAGGATGAATGAATTCTGAGGTTGATGATGGTAAATATATGTACAATCAAAGAAACTCATATGAAATAATTTTGTCAAGTTCAGCAAAATAAGAAGTGGTATAAATTAAATTTAAAATGTTTCAAAGGAAGGCTTCGCAAAGTCAATAGATAGCAATCAGAGATATTTACATAAGCATTGTCCAAGGAACTAGGGAATAGGGTTAAGAGCCTTCATTCTTAGATGTCTACACCTACTGCTCACAGAATGATATTTGTAAATTCACTTAACTTTTTTTTTTGGCTTTGGTAAGTATATCTATACAGTGAGGATAAGAAAATCTATATAAATAAATGCAAAAGATTGAATAATTCCTTGAGCTCTCTTCTAGCTCTAAGATGCATAATTCTTTAGCTCAGTTGTAAAATTAAAGATAAGATTTTGTGATGTAAAATTTTCAGTATGCATATTTAAAAAATAATCATTATGAGAATAGTGTGTGTATGTGTGTATTGTATACATAAACAAAAGCACATTGTTTTTGCAATGAAATAGGATCCCATATGGAAATAAGTGAATGAAAATTACACAAAGTTAGACATTTTAAACTGGCATAATCATTTCCATATAAACATTATAGCTATTTACATACAATTTACATATATATATATTTAAAAGCATGCAAATTATTATGTATGCAACTGCAAATTGAGATACAGTTCACAATTATTTTAGTATTATAAAGAAAGTTTTCTCCCTAGCTGTTGATTATTTATATCTTATAAAAACCTTGATGAATACAGATGATTTGTATAAAGGTATTACTTTTGAGAAAAATTGTATTTGCTTGTCAGTTCAGGCCATTTTTCATATACAGAGAAATCCTCCTACTTTCCAACTATAATATTCCTCCATGGTAATGTATAGGGCTTGGTGTCAAAAATTTTCTGTGAATAAAAATCTCACAGTAAGAGAGAGACTGAGTAGCAGAATTTGGGAGTTATGAAATGGAAATAAGCTGGTCTAAAAGCCCAGTGATGCACATTAAAAAAAAAAAAGGTAATCATTGTGCAGGAATTATTAAGAAATGGAAAGTCCCCCACTTACATCAATGGATAGATCATCCAGACAGAAAATCAGCAAAGAAACATTGGCCTTAAATGACACATTAGAGCAGATAGACTTAACAGATACATACAGAATATTGCATATTGCATCCAAAAGAGACAAAATAGACATTCTTCTCAAGTGCATATGGAACATTCTCCAGGACAGATCATATGTTAGGCCACAAAATAAGTCATAATAAATTAAAGAGGATTGAAATTGTATCAAGCATCTTTTCCATCCACAATGATATGAAACTAGAAATTAATTACCTTAAGAAAATTGGAAAATTCACAAATATGTGGAAATTAAACAACATGCTACTGAACAACAAATTGGTCAGAGAAGAAATCAAAAATACCTTAAGATAAATGAAAATGGAAATATAATATACTAGAATTTGTGGGATGCACTAAAAGAGTTCTAAGAGGGAAGTTCATGGTGATAAATGCCTACCTCAAGGAAGTCTTAAATAACCTAACTTTACACCTCAAGGAATTAGAAAAAGAAGAACAAACAAAGCCCAAGGTAGTAGAAGGAAGGAAATAACAAAGATGAGAGCAGAAATAAATGAAACAGAAACAAAAAGACAATAGAGAAGGCCAATGAAACTAATTGCTGGTTCTTTGAAAAGATAAGCAAAATTTGATAAGCATTTAGCTAGATTAACCAAGAAAAAGAGATGACTCAAATAAATAAAATCAGAAATGAAAAAGATGTTACAACTGATACCACAGAAATACAAAGAATTATGAGACACTACTATGAACAGTTATATGCCAACAAGTTGAACAAGCTAGGAGAAATGATTAAATTTCTAGAAACATACAACCTACCAAGACTTAATCTTGATAAAATAGAAAACTGAACAGACCTATTACTAATAAAGAGATTGAATCAGTAATAAAAAAACCTTCCAAAAAACAAAAGTCCAGCACCAGACACTTCACTGGTGAATTGATAGAATTCAAGGAAGAATTAATACCAATCCTTCACAAACTCTTCCAAAAATAGAAGAATGCTTCTAAACTCATTTTATGAGACCAGCAATACCCTGATACCAAAACCAGACAAGAACATCACAAGGAAAGAAAATTATAGACCAATATTGCTGGTGAACATACATGTAAAAACCTTCAACAAAATATTAGCAAGCCAAATTCAACAATACGTTAAATGGATCATAAACCATGATTAAGTGGGATTTATTCTGGGAATGCAAGTATGGTTCAACATCTGCAAATCAGTCAGTGTGATGCATCACATTAACAAAATGATGGATATAAAGCATATGATCATCTCAATAGATGCAGAAAGAGTATCTGACAAAATTCAACATCCATTCATGATTAAAAACTCTCAATAAAGTGGGTATAGAGAGAATATACCTCAACATAATAAAAGTTATATATGACAACCCCACAGCTAACATCATAGTCAATATTGAAAAGCTGAAAGCATTTTCTCCAAGATCAGAAGAAGACAAACATGCCCATTCTTGTCACTTTTTTCAATGTAGTACTGGAAGTTCTAGCCAGAGCCATTTAGCAATAAAAGTAAAAGGCACCCAAATTGGAAAGGAAAAAGTAAAACTCTCACTATTTGCAGATGACATGATATTATACATATAGAAAACCCTAAAGACTTCATACAAAATTGTTGGAACTCATATGAACACCAAGGTGGGAAAGTGGGGGCGGGGGGCGGTTGGGGTGGGATGAACTGGGAGATTGAGATTGCCATATATACATTAATGTGTATAAAGTAGATGACTAATAAGAAAAAATATCAAATTGTACACTTAAAAATTGTTAGAACTAACTTCAGTAAAGTTGCAGGATACAAAATCAATACACAAAAATCAGTTATTTTTCTATGCATCAGTAAAGAACTATCAGAAAAAGAAACTTTTTAAAAATATCCCATTTACCATTGCATCAAACAGAAATAGATACCTAGGAATAAATTTAAACAAGGAGATGAAAACCTGTATATTAAACAGGTTTAATAAGACATTAATGAAAGAAATTATTTTCCAATGTGATTTCACTAGTGGTCGTGTATCACCCATACTACATTTCTCTAAACTCATGTTTTCAAATGCTTAGCAGACATTTCTATTAATATGTTTCAAAAGCACAAAACCACAAATGTCTGAAGGAGAATTCATCACTTACCACCTTAGGCCTCTACTATTCCATACGTCTATAAATAACACCATCATTCTCCATCACTCAAACCCAAAACTTAGCCATTCTCATTTTTTTTTTCTTCTCCTATCCAGAATATCCAGAATGGGAAATTTTGTAGAACACCAACATTTAAAAAGTAGATAGAGAGAAGATATATGACAGAACCTCAAAGGAGTGTCCTAAAATGTAGAAAATTTGTATCTTAGTTGAAGGCCTAGGTTATTATGTGAGGACCAGAATAAAATATTAGAATAATGGGAAATAAAATCATTTCAGGGAAGCAAATATTTTTCTCAATATAGAGAGAAATACAAACCTTGACTCAAGGCAAGCCTTAACTATAAGCCTTAGGCATGAAATGAAATAAGAAAGATGAAGCAGTGAAAATTCTTAGAATGAAACTACCATCAGTTAAATTTAAATAATATTGGTGACTCAATTTCAAGGAGAAATGTCCCATGACCTCACTTAAGTCTTGTTCCAGATGTCTTTCAAATTATGACGGTCATGCATACTGGTTCACTGGGCTCTTGTGAAGCTCTATCTGTGTAAAAATATGTAATTTAAATCTTTGGACAAGCAACATCCAAAGTCACTTCCGAATAATGAAGACAGTGCAGCTATGGCAAAAGTTGAAGTGCATTAAAGGGATGTGTACTTTAAAAGAGATTCTAAACGATCACTGACAGTCATGAAGCAATACACTGGGCTACATTTTCATTGTGATAAAACTTCAGTTATTGCCAAATGATATGTCAGTAAAGTTTCTGAATTATTTTCTCAAACTAAATATTGTTGCTTTCTTTCTAATGTAATTTTTACTACATGTAAGAGATTATTATGTAGACCAGCTTTTAAAAAGCTATGAAGAAATTATCCAAATAGAAGAAGGACAATGTAAGCAATCAAATAACAAATTGCATTCCTGAATGGGGACTAGTATTGTATATTAAATGTGCCTATGTTAATTGGTGCATCACAGTTTTGTTTATATATTACAGTGATTTTCATTGGACTGTGTTTTTATCCTAGGCAGTTCCAAAGAAAATGACATTTGTTAAAATAGTGGGAAATCAGACATAGTACAATGGAACTACATTAATATTGGGCCAGAGAAAAGTTTATTTTTGCTTTATTCTTTAAAGAAAGGATTTTCTAGGCAAACCCAAGAGGTATATGAGATATGAGAAAGAGTTTAAATGCCTTCAGATCATCCTTAAGTACATTGAAAGTGCCATTCTAAACAATTGATATTGTTCATAGCATCTTCCTTGAGGACTCCTACTAGGCAATACTTTGTTAGCCAAGATCTATTTATTGAGTACTCTTGAAAAAAAATTAAAACCGCATGTGTTTGAATACATTTCCTAGTTCTATATTTTTACTAGCTTAAAGTGGCCAAATCAATTAATCATATGTAGTGATATTTTACTGTACGTGTGGTATTCTTTAAAAATGAAGAGGCATGGTAATTTTATAAGCAGATTAATGTAGCAAACTTGAGGAGATTAGAGGTCAGGCCACCAAAATAATCCAAGTAGAAAATTATAAAGCTCTTAACTAAGGTGATAATTGTTCAGCTATCATTTTTTGTATGTCTACTGTGTGTAAATAGGTGTTAAATACCTTGGGCTTGAAAGCACTGGAAAACGTGGGCATCCTCTGTGCCTTTGTGGTCCTGAGTCCTAGGAAGCTATACCAGGACCTTAGAGATCCTTCACAGTGGGTGGCTTATGTTGAGTGATAAACATGATGCTGGGATCCCACAAGGCATTCTTTGCAAATTTTGTTTGGATGTCCCCATGTTTATACACATTAACTTTGGTATCAAGTATTGTCAGACTTTTCTAGTGAATCATGTATAAAGTTTTCAATTCATTCAATATCCAGGTCTTTTAATTTCTTGACAGTCTCATTGCCATGATCTAATGCTAGACCTTGTCATGGCCAAGAATTGTACCATCTCTGATTAGGTCAGAAACCATTAGCTTAAGCAGAAAATGAATTTATCAGAGGATATTTGGTAGCACACAAAACCTTTGCAGAGGCCCAAGAACCAGGATCAGAGGCTTTGCAGTCTGGAGCAATGCCCAGGTTACCCCCAGAATGGCTCCAATAGAAACTCCATTGCTGCTGCTGCTGCTGCCCGGACACCAGGGTAGGTCCCACAGTTGTGGGCATGGGCGCTGCCTCTGCCACCACTGCCTCTGGGGGCTAGACAAGTGTGTTGTCACATTTTCTGATTGGATATTTTTAGGGTACCTACTTCTTCTGGCTGCCAGCTTCTAAATCAAACTTTGCCAGAAAGTGTCATTGATGTATCCTAGATCACAATGCTCCAGGGAGGCTGGGAAGTGAATTTTAATGTCTAACTTGGGGAAGCAGGAACTCCTAAGGTGAGGAACTTCTCAGAGAAGAGAGGGATGGTCATTACTTTTTAGCAGTTCCCCCAGCTTGAGGGGCAGAGAGTGACTGAGAGAAAGCGAGAGAGAGAGAGAGAGAAAGAGAAAGCAAAGGTGGGGGGTGGGGGTAGAGAAAGAACCTAATATTCTTAAAATCTCTGAAACAATCATTCCAGCATCCCAGGCATTTCACTGTTTCACAACCAGCTTTTGCTCTTTCTTTTTTTTTTTTTTTTTAATTTTTTTCTTTTCACCTTTATTGGAGTATAATTGCTTTACAGTATTACGTTAGTTTCTGCTGTATGACAAAGTGAATCAGCTATATGTATACATATATCCCCATATCCCCTCCCTCTTGAGCCTCCCTCCCACTCTCCCTATGCCACCCCTTTAGGTCTTCACAAAGCATCGAGCTGATCTCCCTGTGCTCTCTAGCAGCTTCCCACTAGCCATCTATTTTACATTTGGTAGTGTATATACGTCAATGCTACTCTCTCACTGCGTCCCAGCTTCCCCTACGCTGTGTCCTCAAGTCCGTTCTCTACGTCTGTATCTCTATTCCTGCCCTGCCACTAGCTCCATCAGTACCATTTTTCTAGATTCTATATATGTGTGTGTGTGTGTGTGTGTGTGTGTGTGTGTGTGTGTGTGTGTGAGTGTGTGTTAGCATATGGTATTTGTTTTTCTCTTTCTGATTTACTTCACTCTGTGTGACAGACTCTAGGTCCATCCACCTCACTACAAATAGCTCAATTCCATTCCTTTTTTTTGTCTGAGTAATACTCCATTGTATATATATGCCACATCTTCTTTATCCATTCTTCTGTTGATGAGCATTTAGGTTGCTTCCATGTCCTGGCTATTGTAAATAGTGCTGCAGTGAACATTGTGGTACCTGTATCTTTTTGAATTATGGTTTTCTCAGGGTATATGCCCAGTAGTGGGATTGCTGGGTCATATGGTAGCTCTATTTTTAGTTTTTTAAGGAAACTCTATAGTGGCTGTTATCAATTTACATTCCCACCCAACAATGCAGGAGGGTTCCCTTTTCTCCACACCCTCTCCAGAAAGAGAGCTTTTGCTCTTCCTGCTCTTTTATTCCAGTACCTCTTCCCAGAAGTTCTGCCAGCCCATGAAGACCTCGAATTCATCGACTCTACCACTCATTTACTTTCCATGAAACATTCTTGTTCCTTTCTTATCCAGTTTATGCTGTTGTTTTATGATTCCACCCCTTTATTGCCCTCTTAGATGCAACTCCCATGCAGGCCATGCTTCGTGGGGCTGGAGCTGCCCAGGAGAGAAGCTTCTGCTACATGACAGTTTCTGGATGTGTGGCCCGACCCTTTGCCACCTGAGTATTACAGCCAATGCTTCATCATTACAGCACTTCCTGGCAAACATGCTTTGCTCCTATGTTGATGTTTTCCTCTGTCCTTCTCATCAGGCGTAAGCCCAATCCTGGGCAAATTCCTTAGTTGTGCTACTGCATGACTTCTGCTGAGTGCCTGCGTGCTGCTCAGAAAAAAAAAAAATACAATTCTACTCGTTCATTTCCTTTTTAATTAAGTATTGAAATTAAATCTTAAATTAAAACCAAAAATCTTAACTAGGCTTTCAACACTGCCCGGTGCTTTATGCTACCCTTTAATACGTTTTACACGTGCAGGTGGCCCCATACTATTCTGGCTTTCTTTCTGCTGCTATTCAGTCTATTTCCTGCTCCCCCTCCTCATTTCAACCTCTGAGATCCTACTACACAGATTTCCATCTCTCCAAGTCTTCTCCAATTCCACAAATATGATCTCGATCCTCTTTACTGCTCAAGTGAAAATTAGGAGTTATCCTAAGTTCTGTTCTTCTCCGCCCTCACATCCCATCTATCATGAACTCCATCACTTTCACTCCAGAGGAAGCCACTGCTGTGTTTTCCCAGGCCTTCTGAGTACCACCCATGGTTCTCCTGCTTCTTATCTTTACCCCTCTGACAATCCATTCTCCAAGCATAACAGCCAGCGCCCACTTGCTGTAGTATAAACTTGCCGTGCCAATCCCTGATGTAAAAGCATTCCCACTGAACTTGAAATGATAACCAGAATTTCTTAAGATGGTCTTAAAAAAGTCCCACGTGACCTGTGGCCTCACTCCTTTCACTTACTATCATATTCCTTTTTTTAATAGGAATTATCAGTGTCTGAAAGTATCTTGTTGATTGAATAGTGTCCATGTTTATTGTTGGTATCTTCCCACTAAAATGTGATAGAAGCATCTACTTTGACCATCCTGATTAAATTCATCACCTACTGCTCTCTATTTTATGTCCTTGTTTTATTTTTCTTCGCAGTCCAGTTGACTTCTGGATAGGATGTTGCTTTATGCACTTATTTGCATGTTAAACTGTGTCTTCCCACAGGCACAGTGTAGGCTCAAGTCTCTTATGACCAGATTGTCTCCACTACCTAGAACTATGCCTGGAACAGATTAGGCTCCGAGATTCTTGAACAGATGAAAACATTAATGAATACATTAACCACGTGATAAGGGAGACAAAGGATATATTCATATCATAAAATTCATAACATTTTAGACATAGAAGGGGCATTTGTCATCATTTAGTTGAACATGATTAGCTCTGAGTGAGCAAACTGAGGCCCAGAGAGCTAATTATTAGAAGAATTGGGGCTAATCCCTTAGCTGTCATCTAATTCATATGTCACCATGCTGTGTTCCTTGTAAGGAAATGAATTCCTTTCTTCTGGCCTTCATTTTTCTGCATGCCTAGGTCCATTATCCCTTCAACGTTTCTGGTATATTGGCATAAACTCAATTAATAAATGAACCGATAATGAATACTGTGGGAACAGACATCGATAATGTATGTGATCTGGTAACATTTGGATTGCTTTTGTTCTGCCTGCCCTGGGAGAATCTTTGATTTTCTTGGTATACGATAGGACTGATCTCTTTTCTTTCAGTTATAGGGAGAGTGAGGTAGTGTTTTTGTTTTTCAAGGATACAGTTTTAAGTCATGGTGCCTAATGGGAGAACCAAGTGGGGAGTTTCTGAACAGGAAATGATCAGAATCTTTCTCAGACAGCACTTTTATGCAGATCCCTCCTGACTTTACTTACTGAAGATACGATGTGATCATTCTGCAAGGCGGGCTGCTGGCTGCACGGAGGGTGAAGCCACCCTTTGAACATCTGCACTTCCCATATGCTCTTCCCGCAAAGTGCTGTGCTCCAGCCTCGTGCAGATAGGCTCACACGGTGCTAATCAGGGCACAGTGATGCCAAAGCATGTGCACCCAATGAAGAGCATTCCAGCCCGCACTGCCGTCGTGGCTGTTGGCAGCGTGACCTCGCCCCCTCGAAGCCTCGCACACGCAATCTGGCAGAGATCAGTGCTCGGCTGTATTCCGCTGTTTATACATCCATCCCCTTCACCTTCAACTTGCCTGTCATAAACCTTGCCTGACAGAATGCTAAGCAATAGCTTTGAGAGGTGAACTGGGTCCGCAATGACTAACAGGTGCTGCATTGCTGACATGGGCACAGTTTGGGGCCTTTCAAAGAAATAAATTTTTCCCAGTCCAAGTCACTAGGAAGGTGGATTTAATGAAGTGGAGCAATATGAATATTGACACTTAGGCTCACATGAAACCTGCATATGCACTGAGTTTTGCAAAATCTCCCTTAGCCAGCTCTCAATATGACAGAGAACTTTATTTAGGAGAGGAAAAAATGTTTAGGTCAAGAAACAAGAAAAGAAATGTAGGCATGTGATATCTGAATTTAGACACTATCACATTTAGTGGGGTTTTTTTTCATGTACATTAAGGCAAAGAAGCCTTAGAAAAACAGCATCCATTCATCCCTTTATTCATCCATTTACTCATTAAATAATGAGTTTATTGTTCTGCTTACAATGGACCTGGCATATTTTTTGATGCCAAAATAAGAGTTCCTGTTTTCAAGTCACAGAAAATATAATGGGAGGCACAGGAAAAACAGATATCTTTTTTTCTTTCTAATTAATGTTCACAATAGAACAGGAAAACAGCATATTCCTTTCAGATATGTTCATATTATCCGATGCGAGCAAACAAAAGGATGAGAACAGTTCCTTGTCCACAGCTGAAAGCTCCAAAGGATACCTCTGAGGGGCTGGAAGGACAGAGTCCTTGTGATTAGTATTATAAACAGCAATACTTGATCTGGGGCCAGGGCAAGGGGCGAGGGGGGCTGTGTTAAAGGAAAGACATTCAGAACCAAGACCTTGAGAGAGGTCTTGTCCAAAGACAATGCTTAAGTACATATTCTAAACAGGAGGGTATCTTTATCGCTACATATCCTCATCCAGTTTTACTCTTGGTATAATTCTCTGAGGTTAAATATGTAGTTTAATTATTTGAGAAATAAAGGAAGACAGGAATTTAGGTGAAAAGGGGCACAGGTCTTTCAGTCGACGGAACGGCAAAGCCTTGAAGAGGTATTTCCAGGGTATTAGGCTGGGTTTGTGGACGGACATGCAACTCAAGGACAGTCATCTGTTCTGCTCACAAGCTTTGCTGAGCCTCACGAGGATATGATTGAGCTTGGAGAGCCGAGTACACACTGCTTCTCAAGACCTCCTGCGTGGCCCTCACTGATTGGCAGTGGCAGCCAGCGGTGTTCATAGGAGGCGTTCACATGGTCTAAGCAGGCTTGGGCAAAGGGGCTCCCAGGCCCCGACCTTCTCTATCCCGCCACCACTGCCTAGAAATGGTTCCTGCTTCCGTGTAAACCAATAATGCTTCTACGCATCATGTACACTTCAAAAAAGACCTAGTTTTCATGTTTCTTCTGAAATTGTTGTTCAGTCATACATTATCAGTGTCTACATAGGACCTGGAAATTGTCTGCTTATGTACACCCAGAGGCATGTTTTGGACAAGACCTACCACAAATATGAAAAGGTAGCAATAGTAATAAAAACATTAATGCTAATAACTAACATTTTTTGAGAATTTATATGTCGGGTATTATTTTGAGTATAATACCCATATGAAGTATATATTATTAGAATATCTATTCTATGGATGTAGAAACTGGAGCACAGAGAGGAGACCAGCAATTTACTCAGAGTTGCACAGCAAATCGCTGGTAACGATTAGGCCTAACTGGAGATAAGTGTGGGTTGGAAGGGTGAGACCCATATTATGAAGAGCCCTGCGTGATCTACCGCGAGAACTGGACTTCTCTGCAAGTAATGAGGAGCCCCTCAGGGATTATAAGCAAATACATGACATTGTCATATACAGACTAGGTTTGCAGCCTTTGCAAAATTGTCTTAGAGAATTTACATGATTTTGCAAAGGTTACACACCTAGGAAACAGCAGAGCTAACATATCCAAGTGTAAACACAGGGCCCACACATTAAAACATGTTATCCTACTGCCTCTTTCCACGCAAGACATAATGGAAGACATGGATCCCACAGGCAGATCAGTCTTCCCATGGAGGGGAAAGCTATTGTCTCATATTGCAGCACTCCAGGGGCTAGCAATTTCAAGGTGTTTCACCTTGCAGAGTGGAAGTGAGAGTTGGATGGGCACTGGCATGTAAGCTGCTGATGGCCTCCAAGCTGCATTCTGCCTGAGAAGTGGGGGCCAGCATATATTTAAGGCAAAATTGAGGACCACATGACTAAGGCTGGGACTGAGCTAAACTGGCCTGTGTGAAGTCATATCAGAAAGGAACTAGGAGAGAGAAAAATTTGGGTGACTATTGTTTTAATATTTTCATTAAGGTTGAGATGATTTTACAAATAAATAACTATCACTATTTGGTATTTATATATAATTTCCACATGAATAAGAATTAAATATTCACTTATAGATAGATACTTATCAATATAGGGAGTACATACGGGTACCATTTTGCTTAGTTATTGTCAGGGTATTAGATGATTCTGAAGCACTGCTAAATGTTAGTCTCCTCATATCATATCTACTTTGCAAAGGTCAAATACGTCATATTAATTTCATATCTTAGATGCAAAATTTGTTTCTCGGTTTCAATTTTGTCAAGGAAGATAAGGCAGTTATGTTTTAAGAATGGGAACTTTTGGGTCCGGGTGTCAGAATTCTGACATTCACGGAGCAGCGTGACATGCCATTTTATGTCAAACTCATAATAAGCGTATGTAAATGGTAAGAAACGCTTTCTTCAAAATCTCTGCTCAGAAATATCCAAATTGAATGAAGGTAATCCAAGTAAATATCAATGAGAAGAAAAAGCTATGTGACAGTAATTTTTCTTGAGAAATGAGTTCTCTGACATTTTCACTGATCAAAAGAAGAAAAATGAAAAGAGAGAGAAAAGAGAATAAAAAAGTAAAACCAAGCTTACTACTGCAACTTTCTGTTCTATGGTTAATCAATTTCATTAAACTCAAAATGATATTAAAACATTTCCCTTAATTACTCTTACTGGCCTGCTCTTAATTCTTTGTGGCTCTAATGATGGAGATAGGTGGTGAGCTACCTTTCCACCTGGATGAGAAGGACCAGGGGTGCAAGTCAGCACGGCAGATGTGGATCAGACATATTCCGTGGAAGCAGGTACTTGTGTGAAGTCAAGTGTAGAGGATGAAAGGAACTCAGATAGGTGGAAAGGTCTATTGGAGAGAATGAAGATTCTTTATCTAGCAAAAGATAAATGAGTGACTGTTGTGTCAGGAAAAAGAAAAAAAAAAAACCTAGGGAAATTCATAATGATGAGAGAAGCCACAGGAAAGACAGTTTCCATCATGCTTGTAGAGTTTGTGATTTCACTTTTCAGAAGGACTGGCAAGAACATGCAAGGCTCAAACAGGGAAGAGAGGACACTTATGATTTTGTAAATTAGGCACAATCACAAACACAACGTAGAAGCTCAGTTACTACCTGGGTTAGAATGAACGTGAAGAATTACCACTGAAGTAGATTGGATTTTGAAGTAGTGTTCCTTGGATTTGTCTCTGTTGAAGTGAGCATTCAGTGGTGCCAAGGGATGTGGCTTAGAGTGAAGTGGAGAAGTGTACCAGGGAGATTTCTCGACACCAGGAGTAAATATGTTAGGACGATATTTTCCATATATTAGATGCCGTTATTCCTAAACAGGCTTTCTATTCAAATATCTTGGAAAACATCGGTTAAGCAAAATTAAAATTGGGTATTTTTTTAAGTACACTACTTCTCATTGAATATTTAAGAGTTAAATTTGGTAGGGATAGAATACCATTTTGAAAATTTATTTGACAAGAAAAGAAATTTTCTTTTCAACTTCCAAGGAAACCCTGCCCCAAATCTATGTTACATATCCCACAAGCCTTAGGGAGCATCTCCACACGGTGAGGAAAGTTTCGGGAACAAAATACCGGAGCCATATTTCACTCTCAATGAAGGACCATGAGAAGCAATCCCCAGTGCAGTGCATCCCACAGACTAGGACACTATCAGATATGCAAGCCCTACTGTACTCCCCCGTTACCAGGACATCTAGACCCATATTGTCTGTGTACCCCTGACATGATTCAACCCACCCACCACCCCTCCCTGACTTGCTTCCCACTGCCATATGGGATTTCTAACCTATTTTCAGTAAATGCCGCATCACCTCTTTGTAGTCTTAATTTCACTGAAAGCAGGATATGTATTTAGGAAATCACTCTCCATGAAGTCCCCACGAATGGAGGGTTTTTCTTTAACCTCTCCCACCTAGGTCAGGGAAGGGTAGCATCAGTATCCCTGCTCCAAATGATCATTCCTCCTCTCTTTTGTTCAAACCTCTTGCTCTTGATCTTTCTTGCCTTCTCATGAGGAAATGTGATGACCTCCTAGCGACAAACTGTCCAGCTCAAATGGTCCCTTTCTCAACGCTGAACGCTCTAAATGATGGCTCGATTGTTCCTCTCACCATCCACATTGTGACACTAACATTAGTGACTTCTGTGGACACCTCCATCCTACCCTGTTTCTTGACAGCCTTATCTCTAGTGATCCCTTCTTCTTTCCCCTGCAGCATCCCAGTTTTGAGGTGAATCTGAACTAGGCTACCTCCTCCCAGCTTCTTAATACTTCCTATCCTTCCAGTTCAAATGCTAGACTACACATCCAGAGGCAATTTTTCAACTCCAAGGTGCTTAAGACAGTGGTTTCAAACCTGGATGCACATTAAATCACCCAAGGAACTTTTTAAAAAATTTTTTAAAATGCTAATTCCATGCAAGGCATAAAAATTTAAACCATAATGAGATATTGGTCACATTTATCATGATAGCTAAAATTTAAACGAATGACAATGCCAGTGACTTGAGAGCAACAAAACTCTCACATATTGCTGGAATTAGTACCATTACTTTGAAAAACTATTTGTCAATAACACTAAAGCTGAACATACAGCAGCTCTACCACCCAACAATTCCAATCCAAGCTTTGGATTCAAGAGAAATAAATGTATATGTCCACCAAAAAAGGCCTATAAGAATGTTCATAGCATCATTATTCATAATAGGCCCCAAATTGAAATAACCTACAAGTCTATCAACAGGAGATGGCTAAATAAAAATTTTGGTAGTCATATTAGGTTGGCCAAAAAGTTCATTCGGGTTTTGCTGTAAGATGTTACAGAAAAACCTGCGCAAACTTTTTGGCCAGCCCAATACTACACAGCAATTAAAAAGAATAAACTATAGATAAGCAGCAGCAAGAATAAATATCATATTGAGTGAAAGAATCCAAATGTATTAAGGATACGTATTCTTTTCCTCTTTAGCTTTCCTTCCCACATCCCTTCCCCATTTTGCTCCTCTCCACCTCTTTTTCTACACTTTTGACCTAGATGTTGAATCATTCATTTTTCACTTGGATGCATCTGAAGAGGTCTTTGAATCCCCACAGGTGAAGGAGAGTTTGAAAGAGAAGAAAGCAGCTGTCAGCAGTCTGGTCTCAGAATAAATCATCTATAAGACTATCAAACCTATTAGACTGCCAAGTTTGAGAACCTCTTAACTGAATTTCAATGAGTTATTGTACTAAAAATGTATCACATCTTGTGACTTTGCAACACATTACAAATGGCACTCAATCCCAGGAAGAAGTGGAGTAAACTTAATGAGGCTTCACTGGCCAAACCTCGGAAAACTTTAGCGTCAAAATAAATAATACTAATAATAGATTATAACTCATTGAATAAGGTAAGAGTCCATAAGCTAATATTGATATAAATAAATAATTACATAAAAAGATATTTGGAAATTAATTTTAGTGCCCATTAACTTGATGTTTGATTTATTTTTCATTGAATATATTTATTTTACTAATAACTTGAATACTTGTTTATCTGGCACTTACACATTCTTCAGTGATGCATAGTAGGTGTGAAAAGTATTAAGCATGCAAGATGTTAGACTTCTTTACTAGGAAAGTAAAAATTCCACTACTTTAGTTTTTTCAAAGTGTGCACTATATTGTATTAAAAATACTCTTCAGAACAAACACAAGAAGCCAGAATAGAAAGTGCTCAATGTAAGTAAGTGTACTAACAGCATAATTTAATAGAATGTAATCTATATAGTATTAACATGTCAATGAATGCTAAAGACTATCTCAGGCTTCTGCATTCATGTTAGAATATATATTTGAGTGGAAAAAATCTATTTACACCAGTAAATATCTATTAAAACTAGTAAAAATCTATTAACACCAGTATCTGGGTGTCAGCTCATCTCATTAAACAGTGGTGGAGAATGTTCCTGGTCCTTTTCTTCTAATTTGGTCTCGCCTTGGCCAGTGAGGGTCTGTCTGATTGGATAGTATCTACACTGAAGGGAACTGACTGCTGCTCTGATTAGCCACTTTGTCAAATGTCACTTGCAATCAATTTGGCTGATGGAAGGAGCCTTCAACTCTGATCAGATATCTGTTTTGTCAGAGTAGCAGAGCACCGAGGTACAGATCAGTGCAGTCACATTTGTTTTCTGTCTGCAAGAAAGGAACGTAAACATAAACAAAAGCGCTTTGCAAGCATAAATAATTAATAATAAGTCATAAGTGCAAACGACATCTCAGAATTTATTTAACACTGGCCTGCTAAACTCATCTCAATCTTACACCTTAACTACTGTGGCTCAGTCCCAAGAAAAAAAGAATTGGATGTTACTGATTTAAATGACATATATAAATACATTTTAACTTAGGACTCAAAATATAAAATCTGTTAATCCATATATATTTGTCCTCGTCCCTGTCTGTAGAACATTATTTTCTTTTCCTTCCCATAGTAGATATACACAAGACAAAGTCACTTTTACTCATTCTGGATTTACCTATCATTTAGGGCCCAGCTCAACTGCCCTGCAAATAGTCTCTGACCCGCCCCCCCCCCCAAATTCTCTATATTATTCCAGGTGTCTTCTAGTGTTTGTTGGTCTCTCTAAAATATTGGGTTGCCTAAAAAGTTCATTTGATTTTTTCCATAAGAAGGCTCCAGTAGTGCTTAGTTGTTTTTAACTTCATTCAAAACAATTTTGTCACAATTGTATTGTGACAGCTGTCCTATCAGTGGGCATTAAAAGAAAAAAAAAACTTACCAAAATTGGTGAATTTTTGTGTAGCCATTTTAATATTGAAGATGGAAGAAAAAAGCAGTATTTCCACATATTATGCTTTATTATTTCAAGAAAGGTAAAAATGCAACTGAAACGCAAAAAAAAAAAAAAAAAAAAAAAGATTTGTGCAGTGTTTGGAGAAGGTCCTGTGACTGAGCGAACATGTCAAAAGTGGTGTGCAAAGTTTCGTGCTGAAGGTTTCTCACTGGACAATGCTCCAGGGTCAGGTAGACCAGTTGAAGTTGATAGCAATCAAATCAAGACATCAACTGAAAACAATCAACGTTATAGTACCCGAGAGATAGCTGACATACTCAAAATACCCAAATCAAGTGTTGAAAATCATTTGCAGCAGCATGGTTATGTTAATCGCTTTGGTGTTTGGGTTCCACATAAGTTAAGCGAAAAAAATTTTCCTGGCCCTATTTCCGCATGTGATTCTCTGCTTAAACATAACGAAAATGTTCTGTTTTTAAAACAAATTGTGACAGGCGATGAAAAGTGGATACTGTACAATAATGTGGAATGGAAGAGATCGTGGGCAAGCAAAATAAACCACCACCAACCACAGAAAAGGCCAGTCTTCATCCAAAGAAAGTGATGTGCATATGGTGGGACTGGAATGGAGTCCTCTATTATGAACTTTTTCCAGAAAACCAAATGATTTATTCCAAGTACTGCTCCCAGCAGTTGACAAAAAGTGTCCCGAATTAGTCAACAAAAACGCATGATCTTCCATCAGGATAACACAAGATTGCATGTCTCTTTGATGACCAGGCCAAAACTTACAGCCTGGCTGGGAAGTTCTGATTCACTCACCGTATTCACCAGACATTGCACCTTCAGATTTCCATTTATTTCAGTCCTTACAAAATTGTCTTAATGGAAAAAATTTCAATTCCCTGGAAGACTGTAAAAGGCACCTGGAACAGTTCTTTGCTCAAAAAGATAAAAAGTTTTAGGAAGATGGAATGATGAAGCTGACTGAAAACAGCAGAAGGTAGTGGGACAAAATGGTGAATACGTTGTTCAGTAAAGTTCCTGGTGGAAATGAAAAATGTGTCTTTTATTTTTACTTTAAAAACTGAAGGAATCTTTCGGCCAACCCAATAGTATTTAATATGTGGTATGCCTTGAATGATAACCATTTCTTTCTGTGTGAATTTCTTCCTGCTACTTAGATATTTTACACTGTTTATTAACCCAAGTACGGTGTTCATTAATTATGTCACTATAGAAATATAAACGCTCATGACATTTCCTGTGTACAAGCACTCTGCATCTAGTATCCAAGGTGTATACCCCACGTCCTGTATAAATCCAACACCCATGAGTCAAGGAGATTTTATCGAGCTGTACTTTCTGTAGTCTAAACATATATAAACCAACAAAATCATTATAATTTACTATTATATCATTCTATATTCACCCTGTTATAGCCATTACTATTGGCTATAATGAAATAATATAAAATTACTCTTACAAAACTACCTACAACATTTCTTGTCTCCATTTTAGTTGTGCTTGTGGTAAGAGGTAAATTTTCCTAAACACTATCCAATTCTTACCAGATCATATGAAGACTAATTAACTCCTAATCAGTCCTAATCTTATCCATTTTTGCAATTCTCACAGCACCAAATGAATAATTTTCATCTAGCAAATCTCAATTAACACTTTTCAAATTGAACTCAATCATGAGTATTAATATATCCTGAACTCGATCCTAATTTTAAAACTTCTATTCACTATAGATATTTTGAAAACTCTGAAATTTTACTATGTTTTTAATAATTATTTCTGATTCTGTATGTATTTGGGGGGGGAGGGGAATCATTTATTCTACTCCAAACTAAAATATTTTTACAGAAAGGCAAAGGCAGACTCTATCAAGAATATTGCAGAAAACTATATACAGGATACCAGTTAGATGCCTGCCAAAGAGTTTCCACTTTCCCAGTGGGGCAATTAATAAGCTAATGAATCCAAATGTAAAGTGAATTTTTCTAATTGACTTAATAAGAGTGGGCAGAACGAGAAGGATTTAATCGATGGAGAACCAGGTTTAACAGTCCTCTCCTGCCAAATGGACGTGTGGCAAACAAAAAATGAATTTGAGTTAAGTAGTTTTGTAGCCCATAGTATTTAGGTTTATTCAATATAGTATGGGCACTGTACATATTATATATGAAATATATATATATATACACAATACATTAACAAGATATGTTCTCTATATATTTATATCTATTTTATATATTACATATATTACATAAAATATGAATTAGGGGATAAGCTCACTAAGAATCAAAGCTGTATGCAAGTAATATGCAAGTACAATTGGATGGCAGTTAAGGTTCATTTTGCAGGGAAAGCCTGGGTGTGGGGCAGAGGTTGTCTGGAATGCTCTGCATTGAAGGCAAGAATGGTTGCCAGTGGTTTTCAAACTGTTTTCCATGGGAACAGAGAACCCTGTGCTATTTAATTTATCTCGGAGTAATTATGGAAGATAAAACTGGCTTATTTAAGTATATATTCAAAATAAATCACTCTGTTGTTTGACGTAATTTATCTATATGATGAGCCATCTGAAATGGACCAGCATAAGTTTATTTATAAGCATACATTTAACTAAGAATAAAAATAATTTAAAATTATATTAGGATCAAAACCACAAGAAAGCTAGCCAATGTCAAGCCAATTTCAAGACTGAGTTTTCTGGTTTTCTTGAGACTGAAGCTTTTACACTGTTCTGCTAAAAGAGGAGGGAAAAGGTTATTTTATTTACTGATGTGAAAAATGAAACCAAGGCAATATTCATGTCTTCTTTAACATAATGAATTCTTAAGACTCCCAATTAGTGGTTGGAGAAGCTATGGTAAAACATTCTATGCACTCATTCTAGATAGAGTATGTTACCATGATAGCAATTTTCTATGGTTAAGGGTTAAATGATTAAGGAAATGAGCAAAAGTAACAAAGCATCTAGTCAGGAAGTTCTAATATGCCTGTTGAGAAACTGCTAATGACTCCAGTTTTAGAAGTAGAGGGCACTGCAGTTGAAGAACCAATGATACAGGCAATGTATGCCCCTGTGTAAAACAAAGTTACATCCCCTCTGTTTTCCTCACATGGGAGACCTGGGTTTGAATGAGCAAAAACGATGTATGTTTTTGTTTGATGCAGGGAGGGAGAGTGCTGTAAATATGAATAACATTTATTACATATAGTATTTCTCAAAAGTTTATAAATATGTTTATATTTAGACATGTGCACAGAGTTTCATACTGGATAATTATTTGATTAGGTGGTAGGAATATATAGACTTTCAATAAGGATGAAAACTGTTTAAAAGCGGCAGTATGTTAACTCGCATCAGGTAATGCTCTGGTTGTGGATTTGGTATATTATTTCCAAAGGACATATTTGTTAGTGTTAGGTCACCTTTAAATCTTGCTAATTTAGAGGAAATATAATGAGCTATTCAGAAGTGAATTATTTTGTGACACAGTGGGGTATATTACCTTGTGCTGCAGCTGACTTGGCAGCTCCCCAAGCTGTGTACTGATTTAAAAACTTGCTTACGCTGTCAGAAGCGTACAGCAAGGTGGCAAAGGGCTGGGGAGCTGACACAGAGGGATGTGGACCCCAGCAGAGAGGCATCAGCTCGGAAGGACCATCAGCTGCACTTTAGCTTTCTTCTGATCCATTGGTGGGGTTGATTAGAGAAGCAAAGGCTGGTTTAAACATGTGTGGATTTTCTGTAGGTAAATTCAGATTTGTTTTAAAAAAGTTTTTCATCATCTTAACTCAGTGCCCGAATGTGCTGGTAAAGACGACGTCTTTATCATCTTATGATGAACAAAAGGGTTCCCACAAAAATGACTCTTTCCCACAAAAACCAGTAAGAAAAGAGTATAGTCAAAAATAGATTAGAACATATATACTAGTTACTTTCCTTCACATTCTTTAGCCTTTCCCATATTCTTACATTCAGCGTTACATTGTATTTCAGAATTAGTTGCATGAATGAGAAGGAAATAGAAGGCACTGGGGCCAGATCTAAATAGCAACAGAACATATTATAAACTTACATTTATAGTATATTGATGCTTTGGTCTCTTTTGGATAGTAAGTTAATATGTTCTATATTCTTGGATTTCAAATATCTAGCTTGCGTATTGCATGGGTGTATAAATGCGGACATCCATCTTTTTCCCACATAAGGATTCAAAAGTCTTTCCCCAGCATGAAAAGTTATTTGTGTATTTGTGTGCATACTTGGATTTCATGATAAACTGGTTTCTTATTTTTGATAAAGGAAAATTATTAAATGTAATAAAGTCAAAATATAAATTTCTATGCAAATACTTATTCCAAATTTAAATAGGAATTTCTTTCTATGATTGGTTGCTTAACCTATTGCATATGTGCTTTAACTATATATATATATAGCCAAATAAATAAAATTATATAATTATTATTATATTCAACTTTATTTGAAGATACAGTCCTTCTTATGTGTTGATAAGAATAATTTTTCAAATATGTATATATATTTTAATATACATTTTATCTTGTGATTTCAATTATAATACAATTACAAAGAACTGTATATTTTTCCAAGTTGTACTGGAAATATATAACCAATATAATTATAACCATAATTTTAAAATTACTTTTTAAAAAATTACTTTTTAAAACCAATACCCAAACCTTCATAAATATACTGATCTTATTGGGAAAGTTTAAACCAGTTCTTTGCATTTAAGGACTTTTTTCTCATGGTGTTAGATCATGGTGAAATATCTATTTAATATTAACTGATTTAACTGAATTATTTAGAAAAATAAATATAATTTCTAGGGTTCCTATAATGTAAGCTGCCTCATTACTATGAATAATAGAGGCTATATTTTATGTATTTTATATTTAGAAAATATATTTTCACTTGTTAATAATTTTTTAATTAATTTTTATTGGATTATATTTTACAGTGTTGTATTAGTTTCTACTGTACAGCAAAATGAATCAGCCATACCTTTGGACTTCATTCCCATTCAGATCACTGCAGTGCATTAAGTAGAGTTCCTTGTGCTATACAATATATTCTCATTAGTTATCTATTTTATACATAGTATCAATAGTGTATATGTGCCAATCCCAATCTCCCAATTCCTCCCACCGCCCCCCTTTACCCTCTCAGTATCCATACATTTGTTCTTTACGAATGTGTCTCTATTTCTGTTTTGCAAATAGGATCATCTAAACCATTTTTCTAGATTCCACATATATGCGTTAATATACGATATTTGTTTTTCTCTTTCTGACTCACTTCACTCTGTATGACAGTCTCAAGGTCCATCCATGTCTCTACAAATGACCCAGTTTCATTCCTTTTTATGGCTGAGTTATATTCTATTGTCTATATGTACCACATCTTTATCCATTCCTCTCTTGATGAACATTTAGGTTGCTTCCATGTCCTGGCTGCTGTAAATAGTGCTGTTATGAAAATTGGGGTGCATGTATCTTTTTGAATTATGGTTTTCTATGGGTATATTCCCAGTAGTGGGATTACTGGGTCATATGGTAGTTCTATTTTTAGTTTTTTAAGGAAACTCCATACTGTTTTCCATAGTGGCTGTATCAATTTACACTCCCACCAACAGTGCAAGAAGGTTCCCTTTTCTTCACACCCTCTCCAGCATTTATTGTTTCTAGATTTATGATGATGGCCATTCTGACCAGTATAAGGTGATACCTCATTGTAGTTTTGATATGCATTTGTCTAATACTTAGCAACGTTGAACATCTTTTCATGTGCTTTTTGGCCATTTGTGTGTCTTCTTTGGAGAAATGTCTATTTAGGTCTTCCACCCAGTTTTTAACTGGGTTGTTTGTTTTTTGTTGATATTGAGCTGCATGAGCTGCTTGTATATTTTGGAGATTAATCCTTTGTCAGTTGCTTCATTTACAAATATTTTCTCCCATTCTGAGGGTTGTCTTTTTGTCTTGTTTATAGTTTCTTTAGCTGTGCAAAAGCTTTTAAGTTTAATTAGATCCAATTTGTTTACTTTTGTTTTTATTTTCATTACTCTAGGGGGTGGGTCAAAAAAGATATTGCTGTGATTTATGTCAGAGTGTTCTGCCTATGTTTTCCTCTGAGAGTTTTATAGCGTCTGGCCTTACTTTCAGGTCTTTAATCCATTTTGAGTTTACTTTTATGTATGGTGTTAGGGAGTGTTCTAATTTCATTCTTTTACATGTAGCTGTCCAGTTTTCCCAGCACCACTTATTAAAGAGACTGTCTTTTCTCCATTGTATATTCTTGCCTCCTTTTTCATAGATTAGGTGACTATAGGTGTGTGGGTTTATCTCTGGGCTTTCTGTCCTGTTCTATTGATCTTCCTTTCTGTTTTTGTGCCAGTACCATACTGTCTTAATTATTGTAGCTTTGTAGTATAGTCTGTAGTCAGGGAGTCTAATTCCTCCAGCTTTTTTTTCCTTTCTCAAGATTGCTTTGGCTATTCGGGGTCTTTTGACTTTCCATACAAATTGCAAAATTTTTTGTTCTAGTTCTGTGAAAAAATGCCATTGGTAATTTGATAGGGATTGCATAGATTCTGTATATTGCTTTGGGTAGTATAGTCATTTTCACAATATTGATTCTTCCAATCCAAGAACATGGTATATCTCACCATTGTTGATTTCTTTCATCAATGTCTTATATTTTTCTGTGTACAAGTCTTTTGCCTCCTTAGGTGGGTTTATTCCTAGGTATTTTATTCTTTTTTTTTTTTTTTTTTTTGCAGTAGTAAATGGGATTGTTTCCTTAATTTCTCTTTCTCATCTTTTATTTTTAGTGGATAGGAATGCAAGAGATTTCTGTGTATTAATTTTGTACCCTGCAACTTTACTAAATTCATTGATTAGCTCTAGTAGTTTTCTGGTGGCATCTTTAGGATTTTCTATGTATAGTATCATGTCATATGCAAACAGTGACAGTTTTACTTCTTCTTTTCCAGTTTGGATTTGTTTTATTTCTTTTTCTTTTCCAATTGCCATGGCTAGGACTTCCAAGACTATGTTGAATGATAGTGGTAAAAGTGGACACCCTTGTCTTGTTCCTGATCTTAGAGGAAATGCTTTCAGTTTTTCACCATTGAGAATAATGTTTGCTGTGGGTTTGTCATATATGGTCTTTATTATGTTGAGGTAGGTTCTCTCTATGCCCACTTTCTGGAGAGTTTTTATCATTTCATTTATTTAAATTCTGGAGAGAAATTAAATTAAGCACAAATATTTTTTATTAACTTTTTTTCCGACACTGTGCTTGAATCAAAGTTATATAGCTTTGCAATCAAATTTCTAACAAAATTTACCAGTTTGCAATTTTATCATTTTATCCTGACTTTGGTAAATATAGAAACTTAAACACAAAAAATTATCTTTTTATATGTTTGAAATAGACAGCAGCTCACCCTAGTTTGGTGATATTTTCTGAGACTAGACAGATACCTCTTTCCATTAAAAAAGAATTTACCATGAAGAAGTAGTTAATTTCAAATAAAGCATTATGGTCAACTAAATAAAACCATGCTCTTTTATTTGGAAACAAAAACAATTTTAAAAAAACTTAGGCAACTTCATTCTGGTTCATTAGCATGTATGATATACCCCTACTATACCATCAGCATGGAGGCATGGAAATGAGGAGGAATGTAGTAAAAAGAGCTGAAAGTATTGTTTTCTTAGAACCATTAGTATTTACATATATGTCAAATACAATTGGGTCTGTCCACAAAGCTACTTAAATAAAAAAATTGCTACTTCATTGTTTTGTATAGTAACTCATGTACAGCTGAGACAGACTTCAGGGAAATAGGTTCTACTGTACTACTGGTGAGAATGTGTGTTGCTACACTATTTTGAAGACAATGTGCTAAGTTATATCAAAATTCTCAAAACAGTTGCACACATTGACTGGAAAATTTAAATTCAAATAGTGTATTCTGAGGAAATAATCAAAGATTTTTACAAAGACTGTATAGAGTATTGAGTAATACAGGAAAAAGGAAAAAATTAAATGTCTTCATTTGGCCTTTTATAAAAAAAATTTAGTGTGTACAAATGATAAAAATCATTTAATTCAAAAAATGGGCAGAAGAGACATTTTTCGAAAAAGAAAATGCGAATGACCAACAGGCACATGAAAAGATGCTCAACATCTTTAATCATCAGGGAAATGCAAATCAAAACCACAATGAGCTATCACCCCACACCTGTCAGAATGGCTATCATCAAAAAGAACACACATAACAAATGTTGGTGAGGATATGGATAACAGGAAACCCTTGTACACTGTTTGTTGGTAGGAATTTAAATTGGTGCAGCCACTGTGGAAAATATTATGAAGGGTTCCTACCATATGACCTAGCAATTCCAGTCCTGGGTATATATAGCCAAAAAACAAAAACAAAAACAAATTTGAAAAGATACATGCACCCTAATGTTCCTAGTAGCATTATTTACAGTTGCCAAGATATGAAAGCAACCTAAGTGCTCATCAGCAGGTAAATGGACAAAGAAGATGTGATATGGCTGAGTAGTATTCCATATATATAATGGAATACTACTCAGGCATAAAAAGGAATGGAATTTTGCCATTTGCAGCTACATAGATGGACATGGAAGGCATTATGCTAAGTGAAATGTCAGACAGAGAAAGACAAATACTGTATGATATCACTTATATGTGGAATCTAAAAAAAATACAACAAACTATTGAACATAGCAAGAAAGAAGTAAACTCACAGAGAACAAACTAGAGGTTACCACTGTTGCGGGGAGCATTATAGAGGTGGGGGAGTGGAAGGTACAAACTCTTTGGTGTAAGATTGGCTCAGGGGTGTATTGTACAACGTGGGGAATATAGCCAATATTTTGTTAATAACTGTAAAGGGAAGTTAACTTTTAAAAATTGTATAAAATTTTTAAAAATTAAAAAAAACAAAAAATCAATGAAGCCATTGAAAATCATACTTTGAACAATATATAATGGATTTTTTTCTTTGCTGAAATATTGGATACTAAATAGCATAAAAACCCTGCTCTAATCAAACTAAGGTCCTGGCAGATCACACAGCTGGTAACACATTTGACATAAACCTTCTGATTCCTAAGCCCATTTACACTCTTAATTACTTGCCACAGATGAAGAAACTAATGTTAGTGAACACAGTTCATGATTTTAATGATGATAAAAGAGTCATATCATAAACACAAATCTAATACCTTAAGATAGTTTCTATAAGCAAGAAGCCTGCTAAAATGAAATTACACTGGAGGATTATATCAGTTAATCAATGTATTTTTATATAGATGATTTTGAATGAACACATCTTAGAGAATCGCCTAAATGTCAGTACATATTCAGTATAAGAGTTTTTAAGGAAAAACATCTTTTGCTCTTAACGATTTCTTTGCAATTTTACTCACAGGAATGAGCCATAATTTCATTAAACAAAAACATAACATGGAAAAATGGTCTTTTTTTTAATGTTCTAGGAAACCTTTGTTAAGCTAGTAGCAAACAAAATGTAATCAAGGAAATAATAACAGAAGATTCTCTGCATCTGAATATGTAAACAAATGGCTTGTAGTCTATGACCCACAATTATTAACATGGATCATGTTTTTTTTTTAATAAAGTAACAAAATACCAGTTTGAACTTAAGTTCGTCCATTAACTATATATCTAATAACATTCTATAATACAGCATAATTACCTCCCCAACACACACAATAAAATTTTCATAGACACACCATTGCCAATGTGAAAATTGTCAGATCTAGAAAACATGAGTTATAAGATCATTCTGAAAATACTACTATAATAAGCTATTTTTAAAAAGCTATGCTATTTATTTTTGTGTATATTTTATCTTCATGAAGGAGTCATAAAGTATCTCAATGAATACATCTATTATTCTAAAAAAACTCGGAAGCTTATATTTGTGTATATTTTCCAAAATTTATGACATGGTTTAAAACATGTTAAAAATTACCATTCAGGAATATTTAAGTGAATGATATTTTCTCTCAGCACGATGATGAGTAATTTGGTACTGAGCAGCCTAGGTTTAGACCTAGGAATGGAAAATAGCCACAGTACTTAAATACATCATAACCTCAAAGACAACATTATAAAACTGTAGGATTCACATGGCCCTCTTTTGAAAGTACCACATAGATTCAGTATCCTTTTAAAATCTCTATTCATCCAAACAACCCATTTCCTGCAAAACATAATGTGAAAGGAATACATTGAAAGTGGAAACTCTACCTAATTCATTGGAAAATAATAATCACAGATGAAATACTCTCTTTTATATTCAAATAATTACAAATAGAAAATTTGCCTTTAAGATAGCATCCTAATTTATTTATTCATATACAATGATGTATAAGAAGAAGCAAAAGAAAATAACCTTTTGGAAGATAGGCTGTATATCAGGCATTGAGCTAGGTATTTTGTTGTGTTAGTTCCAGCCTATTGATGGTGATACTCTGGGCTAGGAATTGCCTACGGCTATTTACTCTTAGCAAGCCCCAAAGACATCCCTCCCACCACAACCAGGGACAGTGTTGTGGCTGGACTGGCCCTTGTGGTTCTTATTATGATTGCCAGACGCACCTCAGCAAACTATCAGGGAACTTTAGAGAACAAGATTTATTACTCATTTATTACTTGGAGGGCGTGCCATGCCTCAGGACTACAAAGAGAGGTGGAAAGAGAGAGCCAGAGCGAGCGCAAGAGTGAGAGAGAGAAAGTATAGGCCTGGGGCTCTGCCTTTATTAGGGTTGGAGACAGGATGCCTGGGGTTTCAAAGGTTCACTCTTCATGTGGTAAATTTAAAGCATAAAGTGGGAATTGGGACACGGGAAGGAAAAAGTGAGGTCACCCAGCAGGTCAAGTTTCTAGGTTACCCAGTGCTTTCTGAAAGGGGAACTTTATGGGTGGGGGCAGCCTGGTTCCTTATCTAGTAGTTTTGCTAGTAGTAGATGGATGTCTGTAAAATGGATGCTTTGGCAATCAAAAGCTCAAAGTCAGGCACTCATACTACAATCAAAAAGCTTAATGTCAGGCACTTACACTATAGTATGTCACCTCATTTGACCTTGCTTCAGCAAATATATGGTATTTTATATGTTACCGTTTAAGACATGGGGACCCTGAAGCTCAGAGAATTTATTTGTGCAAAATTACGGACACTTGGGTTTGAGTTTGTCAAACTCCCAAACATACTCTTTTCTCTCTCCCACATTGGTGTGTGTACATGAAGATGAAACCTGGTTAGAGGACTGCAGAAGTAAAAACTGCTTTGGTGGGCTCCAAAGTAGAGATGCTAAGAGAAGTTGCTATGCCTGCATGATTCCTGTAGACTGTTTATGGGAATGGTATATGAATGTGTGTCACTACTTTGGGGGCATGGCTGATATAGCTGGCACTGTGCTCTGAGCAGTTCAACATAGGTGGTTGACAGGGAGGCTCTATGTGGAGCTGGCAAGACTGCTTCCCCTGGAGTTCACTGCCAGGGTTGGAAGCCTCACTTGCTGCCAAGCCTGTACACCTTCCTTGACTTTCTTGGACCTTAGTTTCTACCTCACAAGGCTGTTGTGAGGTTAAACGAATTAATAGATGAAAAGTCCTTCAATGGTGGAAAGCATTTTGTAAGTGCTTAATAAATGTTAGCCATCATTGATATTATGGATTTTTTTTTCCCACGGATCTTAGCCTAATGCAAAATAAATAGCTTCTTAAAGGATTAGGTGGAGATTTAACTCTCCTTACTCCCTGATGAGTGGCAGACACCACTAATCAAACATGGCACTCTTTGCCTCCAGGACTAGACAAGGCCTTAGAATCTTTACCGCATATGTCTCCACCAAATATCTAAGAAGTAATTGGGTTTGGCATGTAGTAGCGAACTTATTTTTTTTTACCATACTAAATGATAAGACTTTTTTTTTTAATGAATAACTTCAGGTACTAAGAAAAAGAGCTATAGCATCCTAGCTAGAATAAAGCTACTTCAATACAGATTGGCTTTACGATGGACCTTTCTAATAGTTCATTTTAAGTGAGGTAATGCACACACACAAATGGAATGTGACATAATGATCTAAAATGAAATATGAATTTTGTTCCTGAAGGATCGATCCCCTAGGAAATTTATCACCATATATTATGTTCTCCAAATTTGCCGTGGGTGTGATCTGCATGGCAGCATCTGTAGGTTGTTTTCTTCACTTAAACTGCAAGTCCCAGTTTCTTTTATGTGACCAACTCACTCTTTTTTTAGGTAGCCCTTTCTTTGTTAGTGTCCCTCCATGTAACTTTGTGGCTCACCTCTGCCACGGTCTTTAATCATGTAATCATCACTTGGTAAGCTTTCTCTTTAGCCATATTGTGGACTCTGAGGATAGAAAATTGCTTTCATCTCTTTAGGAGCCTGGAATGGTCCTTTGTGGGCAATACAAACTCACTTAATGAAGTTCTGGTGACTTTGCTGAAGTCAGATAATACAGATTATTCATATTTTTTTGTTCAGACTTTACATCCCTTCTCACTATTTCTTCTAGCTGCTCCAAGTGCTTTAGACAGCTAACATATACTACTTTACACACAAAAGTTGCCTAAAACATCATCAGACTTTACCCTGACAATACAAAATCTTCACCACAAGGCTAACATTATCACATCATTGTTAAAAATCTTTATTTTACTATTGAAAGGATTATTATAACTATTAAACCTTTTTCTTGTTCCCATTCTAGTGTAGAAACATTGTCACAGAAGGAAATTAAATCAGAGTTATAGGAAGAATAAGATCTTTGGTATTAAGTAAACTTTTATTCATTCTTCATAACCCACCTTAGATGTCATTTTATGCACCATTTCTTGTCTGCTCCTTCCATGGAGGTTCTTTTCGATTTTCATGCTGCTTTCAAACCTGTACCCATTCCTTTTATTGCACGCACTACTCTATACTGTAATTATTATTTTTTAACTTTTTATTTTATATTGGAGTATAGTTGGTTAACAATGTGACAGTTTCAGGTGTACAGTTAAGTGATTCAGATATACATATACATGTATCTGTTCTTTTTCAAATTCTTTTCCCATTTAAGTTGTTACGTAGTATTGAGCGGAGTTCCCTGTGCTATACAGTAGATTCTTGTTGCTTATCCATTTTAAATATATCAGTGTGTATATGTCGATCCCAAACTCTAACTATCCCCTCCCCCACCCTTTCCCCATGGTAACCACAAATTCATTCTCTAACTCTGTGAGTCTGTTTCTGTTTCGTAAATAAGTTCATTTGTATCATTTCTTTTTAGATTCTGCATATAAGCAATATCATTATCATAAGATATTTCTCTGTCTGACTTGCTTCACTCAGTATGACAATCTCCAGGTCCTTCCATGTTCTGCAAATGGCATTTTTTTAAATGGCTGAGTACTGTAATTATTAGTTTTAATAAATTGTATTTTTTAGAGAATTTTATGTTCACAGCAGAATTGAGTAGAATGTGCAGAGATTTCCTGTATGCCCCAGCCCCTAGTCTCCTCCATTATCGGCATCTCGTTTGTGATACCTTTGCTGAAACTGACGAATCTGCATTGACACATCATTATCACCCGGAGACCATAGTTTAAGGTACAGTCTCGGTGCTGTGCATTCTGTAGGTTTGGTCAAATGTGTAATGACATGTATCCACCATTAGTATCATACAGAGTAGTTTCATTGCCCTTAAAATCCTCTATACTCCACCTAGTCATCCTTTTCTTCCCCTAATCCCTAGCAATCACTGATCTTTTCACTATCTCTATAGTTTTGCCTTTTCCAGAAGGTTATATTGTTGAAATCATACACTAAGTTGCCTTTATAAGATTGTTTTTTTTTTTTTTTTTGTCTAATAATAACTATTTGTTTCCTTTATGTCTTTTTATGGCTTTATAGCTAATTTCTTTTTAGTGCCCAATAATATTTCATTGTCTGGATGTACCACAGTTTATCTACCCATTCACCTACTGAAGGACATCCCGGTTGCTTCCAGGTTTTGGCAATTCTGAATAAAGCAGCTATAAACATCCACATGCAGGATTTCGTGTGGGTATAATTCTTTTTCAAGCCCATTGCCTTAACAAAAGTGTGTGCTCTCTGAAGACAGCTTTCATCTTTTTGTTCCTTGCACTATAAACAGGGCCTGGCACAGAGAAGGTGCTCAGGAAACTTTTGTCAAATTGATAATGCGCAGCACAGTGAGCGGGATAAAGAGGCACATATTCCATTGCAGATTACTTGCTCGCTTTGCGAGAGACCACATAAAGCATTTCTAATTCAGGATGATCTATTACCACCATCTCATGGAAGCCATTATTTTCGGAAGGCATGATGATAGCTTTGCTGTGTTGAAATAGATTATAAAGGCTTTGGCTTGAAACTCAGCTACTCAAAACAGCGAAAGCATAATCAAAAATGATAAACTTGTCAGGAAACAAAAATGGGATTCGGTATTTTTTCTTATTCTACAATGGACAAGGGATTTCTGGGTTGGTCTTTAAATCCTCGAATAACATTTTCTTCTCATGAGTAAAAGAAAAAAAGGAATATATGTTCTTTTTAACTATTCACTGGGGAATTGTTTCAGAATTGCAGTTGTCATACGAAGGTTCTTTGATCCAATTTTAAGAGCCCAATCTAATTTATCTTTAAGCTACTTTTTCACATATATGTACACACCCCTCTCCCTCCCCACCCCCACCACCCCGGCCCCAGGATATCCAGTAAAATTTTCGTAGATAAAAAGAACATTGCATATATTTGGAATGTGGCCTAAATGCAATATTATGTAATATTGTCCTAAATACATGCACACATGGGCATAAGTTTTGTTTCCATAAATAAAATCCCACTGTTCAAATGCTAATTCTAAAATGCTTAAACTCAAATTTTCCAAGGCACATTTATCAGAATCTTCAAAATTATTAAAGTAGGATACTAATGCTCAGTGAATTTTCTTTTTGCATTATAATATGGTTTATGTTTGGTTTTGTTAATGTATTTATTGTATATAGAACATCTACAAGTCAAAATTTGTTCCATAAAAATATATAATTTAGGATGCTAACCACTGTGTCTCCAAATCATCCCTGCTTAGGCATGTGTTATAGTAGTTATGTCTCACATAGATGGTGACTTTTAGTTCATCAAAATGCAGGAGAATGTTTTTCTCTGCACATTTATACTAATTCAGAAAAGTTGAATTATGAACATGCTTGCAACCTGGTCTTTAAATTTTCTTGAATATATTCTAAATGAATAGAATTTGGAGGATTTACAGATGTTTAAGCGCCATGAAAGTACATGATTTTAGTTCAGTAATGTGTAAGGATGAACAATGCAGTCTTTGGTTTAGATATGCAGAGCCTAATCTCATAAATAAAAGTACCTATTCCTGCATCCAGAAAAGGAACAATTGAAGCTATTTGTAAAAGAGTCACCTCTGAGATCGATGTACTTAGTTAGCATTTATACCATCATTTACAGGGTTTATATTTTATCCACTTGAATCAACATGACTGAAGGAACCGAGGAAGCAACAAGCAAGTTTATTTGGAAAATGTGTTTCTTATGAATCTGACTTCTACTAATAAAGAGTTCGGAAGGAAACAAAGAATATCCTTGACTTTCTAACCTTCATTAAAGCTATGGAATTGCTAGAGTCCAAAAGATGAAAAACAAACTATTTAGGGAAGCCAAATTCTAAATTTTGATAAAATTAAATTTTTCTTTTAATTATGATTCAAATTCTTATTATTTGACCAGTCAAGGGACACTTGTAGGAACATCTCATAATCTCTAAAAGTAGAGCAAAGCTGTTGGGCAGCATTGAGTAGTGGTTAGAGTCTGAGTGCCTTTATGCTTTACTTACTAGTTGTCTCTCCTTGGTCAAGATTCTTAACCTATCTATGCCTTTGTTATTTCACCTTAACATGGAGGTAAAAAGAATTCCTGCCTCCTAGGTTTGTTATGAGGAATACATGTGCTAACAGAAATTATACATTCTCAGAACACTGCCAGAGTAAGCTAAATAAATGCGTACTATAAATGGGTCTTATATTTTCAATAAAATTATGAAGTAGTATTTTTACCCCTACCCCTTCTCTTTCTTTAAGAATTATGGTCACAATCAAAACTAGTATATGAAACAAGGGATGATGATTTGATAAGGACAAGGAATTTAATATATTTTTGAAGTTTGAAGATACCATCTGATATTCAGCATATCTGAAGTCACAACTATCTCTTGCAATAGCTTCAGATTTATTAATGGAATTCTGCTTCCTGTTACTTAACTTCTCTGCATCTTTAGCTATAAATATTACTGTATATAATTAGAAGATATTTACCTGTAAGTATTCTAGAAAGGCAGAATTTTACTCAGAATGTGTCAAGCTCAATCCAATTTATGCCATAAAAGATCAAAATCTCTTGGTGTTATATGGTAGTTTCTCAAAAAGTATTCCTTTTTTATTTGATCAAAGACAAATTTTGATTGTAACAAAGGACTCCTTGTAAATCAACAAGCCCTAAAATAACTTTCCCATTTTTTGTTGTGCTGTTGATTAGAATTAGGGAGAAATGTTCCATGGAGAAACAATCCTACTTTGAACAAAGACAAATATGTTTCTTTATTCAGTGCACATTGTAACTGTATAAGAGAAGGATCAAAAACTTATTTGATCAGAGACGTCTTTGGGTTGGCAAAACAAAAAACAAAAATATCTCATGTTCCTAGTGTTTCATAGAGACCCAATCGTTTGGGGAACTGCCATAATGGTGGCACACAGTATGTACTAGGCGACAGAGACTTCATTTTAGGTGCAAAACAATACTGATGGCAATTATGCTTTTTTTGTGTGATTCTGTCAATGGTGCTGCCTTTGTCCTTTGAAACCATTTTCAAAGGGGGTTAAAAGAATATTAACTCTCAATAAATCTGCTGATTGCTGAGTAACAAAAGAGACTTGTTATGGCTCTCGGATAGCCTACCTCATGTGTCTCCTCAGGAAGGAAAACTGGAAAGTGAAATGGGAAATTCTCTGTTAAACTGTATTTCAAAGCTAGAGTTCCTTACAATAAATAATGAGGTAGAAGAGAGAAGTTCTGCAATGTCTTTAGTTGTACAATGCAGGGTTGTTCATGGAAACAATAACTGAAGCAGACACAGAGTTCCAGAAGCTTTATTAGGGAATGGCTTGGACAATGCATTGCTCAAGCCAAGCTCTGATTGGCAATCGAGTTCCTTTTATAATGTCACAGCTGTGCACTACGCTCTGGTGGTGTCTGCACACAGCTGGGATCTGCCGCTGACAATATATATAAATGGGAATCACTGCACTTTTGTTTGAACTTCTTCCTGCCTTACTTTGAGGCACAATAGCAAACTTTTTGTCTTCAATTTTTATCTTAATCTATTATTTGAGTTCCTTTTCTTTCTGGAAAAATCCACCACACGGTCATGACAAAATCCCCTGAGGATGTTTTAAAAATTAGGATTCCTCCTTCACCCAGAAAATGTCAGTGCTTGAAAATAAACAGAAAAGTGGAGAACATTAGGAAATCATGTCTTGCTCTCATCTTAGGTATTTTTCTTTTAGAAAAAAGATCAAGCATATTTTTGAAATGCTGAAAGGAAAAATCAGATAATGTGAGCCTTTCCCCCCCTTTTGTGGATGAACCTAGAGGCAAATTTTGGTCATTCAAATTAGACTTTGATATGAACATTAAAAATACAAAATCTTCACATGAGCCCTATTGGAGTAGCATGGGTGCTCAGCAACTGGAAAACGTTATTTTAAAGGATAGTCTACAAAGTGAGTGCATATAGTATGACCTTCGATATTTTAATTTTATATATTTAAGTTTTTAGGATTACCTTTGAAGAGACAAATTTTGAAGCTAGATATACCAGACTCTGTGATAATATGTAATATGTTCGCAGGGTCTAAGGCACCAGGTGAAGTTTACATATACCAAACAAAACATAAGGCTAGTAGATAAAAGAGTATATTACATAATTTCATATAAACATTTCTAAACATTACAGCTTAGAATTACTTCCTATGTGTAGATGATGTATATAGAGCAAGTTTTAAAGAAACAAATGCTCATGAATGAGGGTGAGTCAAAAATTATCTGCACTCTGGCTGTAGACTTTAGATGTTTTAGTATAACTGGAGTGTGGATAATTTTTGACTCACTTTCGTACAATGTGGTGCTTTTCTCACTAATTTCTAATCTCAAATATTAGAAACTGTTCCAAGACTAATTTTCTCACCATATCAAATGAGAATGTGGTTTAAAAATCAGAACCTGAATGAATCCTTGATTGGTTATAAGAGCAGCTCTGGAATTTCAGGTGTTAGATTGTCATCAAGTTCTCTAGTGGGTTCTCAGAAGAATGGGATCTCAAACTATGAAGCCTGTGACAACTCTCTGCTTTCTTTCTCAATCTGTGGATTCTTATCATCTTTTCAGCCTCTTCACCTCTCACCTAGCCCAAGAAAAACTGCCTGAGGAGGAAAGGTTTTTTTTCCAGGCTTTTCTGCCCTTTGAAAGAAGAAAAGAGGCAAAGATCCAATTATGTGTCTTCAGGATGACAGCATGACATTCGTGTGTCTTCCTTGTCTCGATTAGAAAAAAATAAAGTATTTCTCTCTTAAAGGATGGAGAGAAATTTGTAGCAGATATGATTGACCCTTTCAGTCATGTGCACACGTGAAGCTCACATTATTTTGTTCAACATTCTCACATTCTTCTTGGTTTCAAAACTCAAATTTCTTAGAGTGGAACATGGAATCCATTTCATCCTAATAAATGTAGTCAAATAACATTATGCTGAATATAGTCATTAAAATGTGGGTTTCTTTTAGTTAAGTATTCCATTAAATCTAGATGGTATTCTTCTAAGTTACTGTCTAGTTACTACTTTTTGCTCAAATTTTTGCTCGACTTTACTTGGAAGTCATGTTTCAGAGACCTGTCTGATCATCCTGTTTTTTCACTGCTTCTGGCCCTGAAAACCTGGTCCTGGTTACCCTGCTCTTCTTGTCTCTTAGCTCTAGCACTATCACCTTCTAAATACTATATGAATCGCTTATTTAATGGCTTTTATTTACTGTCTTCACCTCTTCCCTTGCTGGAGAGTAAACTCCACAGATTCATGTCAAGCATCTAAAAGAATGCCAGATGCAGCCCATAGTAAATACTTGTAGAATGAAAATCTCTATCTCAGAAATGTCTCTTCAGATTCATGCTTCTCTAACAAATTGTGATGGTTATTTTCTTTTCCCTTCTTATAGGCCAAAGAAAGCCTTGGTTTTACTTAAATTTGTTGATATTTTATTGCCATGATATTTAGCAACATCAAAAGCAGAATTTACCAAATATTTACTTGTTTATGATACTTGGTTATCTGCAAAGTCTGTGGTTGAAACTGTCGTCACATATATCCAAAATATACTAGTATACAAACAAAAATCCTTTGTGAATTACATATCCAACAGTGTTGAACATATAAAAGCCCCAGAAATTTGAGAATGATATTCAAGTTACTATTTTAATTGCTCTCTTTCTAATATTCTTATGTAATAGCTTAAATATGATTTATCTTTCTTTCTGTATTCCAGTCTCTATAAGCCTCTGTGTAACTTGGAGGTAAATGACCTCATCAAAGCAGATTGCAAAGATTTTCCTAATGATAGAAAACTAAACAAAATGGGAAAGCAAGTCAGGTCAGTGTTTGGAAAAAGGGGCGACAAGTTAGTGTTTCATACTCTGGCAGGCTCACAAGCCAGGTGGGAGTCTCACATAATCTTTTCGTCTATTGTTTAGCACTTCAGTTACGGGCACATCCAAGTTTATGCTTCTCAAATTCACTATGGCATGGGATCATTTAAAACAACAACAACGATAACAAACTTCCAATCTGCCACATACCAGTGTTTTAAAACATATGATAAAATTGTTACATCAATGTCAAATTACTATAAACCTCTCTAAATGCTTGCTCTTAATTTCTTTACTCATTCTGTTTAATGGTAGCCATAGATTAGACACTGGCAATTAGACTGAGGTCCAGACTTTGAGTGGTGTGGACAACCGTACACCAAGTGTCCATTAATGGCCCATCTTAGAACCCTGGAGCAAAGAAGAGTCCAGGCAGAAGAGGCAGGTGTGAAGGCAAGAAAGCATGGTTGTTGGCATGTTATTGTCTCCCACTTGAGGACAAAATGTAAACATACTCACAATTCACCTGCCCAGCCAGCAGGCTTAACAGTATGTTCTCCCTTCTAAGACCTAGTCACAAACCAAGAAGCTGCTGGAGGAAGCCCATGAGATACTGTGACAGTTAGTCTGCAACTTGTGCATCAAAGTCATGAACTTGATGGACTCCATAGAAGAAGCTGTTCCTCAGATGCTATTTAATCTGTTCCATGTCCAGTTTTCAGCAAGCTTGATTATCTGATTTTCCAGCTCATAGACTAGAAACAGGTGATGACAGCTGGCAGTAGGAAGAAATAACTGTTACTGTTCTCTGGCACCTGGAAGAGTTGATAGCTGACACGTGGATGAAGAAAACGTGCACCATAGTCTAGGGCCACTTAGTGTAGTGCTGACAATTCCGATCTGCCGATCCACAGTCCCTGTTCAAACACAGGGCTTTGCTATGAAACTTAAGTTACTTAAATTCTCTAAGCCTCACCTTCATCCATGAAGTGTGGAAATTTCTCTTTCATAGACTGTTGGAATATAAATTAATGTAACATGTATTAAGTACTTTGCAATTGCTAAAATAACCATATTAATGAAAGTTATTATAATTATTATTTCTACGTTTCAGCCTAATAGAATTGTGTTATTTAGTATACTGATCCTGTATCATCAATATAAGTTAAAATTTTGTTCTATTTAGAAGTAATTCAATCAAAATCTCAACATTTCATCCTTAAAACAGTAGATTTTACTGATTGAAACATTCACTTATCCCATCACATAATAAAAAAGTCTAACAATATTTTTATTATATGTATTTTTGAACAAAGTGAAAGTATAAATAAATCCATGCTAGCAATTCATTGGTATGAAAGGCCTCATTCTCTGACAATGACAGATGGTAGAATTTGGAATTGCCAATGCTACATTGATCAGGTCACCTTAACATTTTTTAGGGTTATGAATGCATGTAGAGCACCCTCAGGGCCAGTTCATGGTATTACTGCAAAGACCAAAATATGAAAGGTAATTTACATGCAAGTTTATGTTTTTATGTTATTACATTAATTCTATACATGGGGTCAACAGTATGTTTCTTGGAAAAGTTATAATGTGAACTTGGTCTGAGAGAGAGTGAGTAATATTTCAGTAATCCCAGAGAATTATAGAAGGCCTTCCAAGCGGTGGTCAAGCTATGGAAATGGGTTAGAGGCAATAATGTTCATTTGCAAGTTCCAGGAAGAACAACAACAACATATAGATCATTTAGGTGGAAGGAATATGGAAGCCTTTGGCAATGAAAGGAGGGCATGGAGACAAATCCTAATGAATGGAGAAGTGTGAGTCTTGTAGTAGGAAGCCAGACACATACAATTCACATCACATGGAGAATAGGTGGTGTTCTCTGTAATCTGTTAATTTCTTTCTTCTAAATCCCTATGTAAGAGGTTTGCAGTGGGTTGATTGAGAGATCTCAATTTCTAGCCAGTTGCTCTAAAGTGAGTAAGCCTTGTTAATTCACTTTTTGACTTATAAATTGGAAGTCAGAACAGTGCACAACCTCAGATAAGCCAGGAGATTCCGATCTACGTGCAATGACTGAGGTTCTTAAACACAAGTCTGAACAGGCCTTTCCCCCTACATATCTACCAGCTTGTCCAGCATTCAGGAGATTCAAAGCAATATTTCATCCTGCTGTAGATGATGCCAGAAGGTTTGAACT